>NC_089978.1:188811961-189519461 GCF_036417845.1 Apteryx mantelli | reverse complement strand
ACTGTAACATTGTTCCTTTTTCTTGACACTTTAAAGTCAAATTCCTGCTCGGTTGTTTTTCTTTCAAACTTTTATGATGATTCTGTGTAATCATGTATTGGTGTGTTTCCTGCTTTGCATACTGTAACTACTAAGGTCATGATGTGGTTTGTTTGTGTCTGATCACCAGTTTTTACAGGGAATCAGCTATTGCCAGATATATAATTTTTGACTGTTTAAAAACAACAAATTGAAAATATTGAAGAATAGGGACAGATTTTGAGAAAATAGCAATTGTGATCATTTTGCTGATACTGTTAAATCTGTGATTAGTTTATTTCTGGTGAAGGTCTGCCTCCAGGTCCTAGTGATAGACTTATAGTCAAGGCTGATGAAAACTTGGACATAATAACATTAGATCATCTTGAAAAGGACATTTGTTTTTATCTGTTGTGGAGTTGACACTTATCTCTAAAGAAATCTAGCTTATGCTCTGCAAAACAGAAAACTTTTAGGAGCTTATCTCAGAGTAGCCTGAGGAGTAATTTAAAGATTTTGATTTCGTAGAACCAGTTTCTCCTGCTGTTGATTTGAATATTGAAGCTCTCAGCTTCCACAGAGTTAAAATAAGATTTTTAGAATGATACTGGAAGCATCTTCCATACGTTCTAGTCAACCGAACAAAATCCTTTTCTTTCTTTTTATTATATAGAGAGATATGAATTTAACCAATTAAATTTAGCATTGTCAAATGACCTAGAAATTTTCAGATAGATGTTTAGAGGTAAATAATTGCTACTTCAGCAATATGTTTAATTCCAGAAAATTTAATGCTATGATATCTTAATGTTTTTCATGATTGTTTTGTAAACTTTGTGAAGATTCACAGTATTGCACGATCTCTTTGTAGAAATATATGCACTGTCCCACTGGTTTGTAGTTGTCAGGATCTAAAAGTAAATTTTGTTTAATTATGTGTGATTTGAATGCTCCAGTATTGACAGGAAAGGAAGAAAACGAGCAGACAGTGGATGGAAACTAAATTTTTAGTCCAGTGGTGAACTGCTTGCTAAAGGTTTTTTGGATGAACTTCTTGATATAATTTATACTTTGTTGTTATTTCTGTTTAATTTAAAGTATGTTTCTGGTTTTGCATAGTAAAATTATAGTCCTTAGCATGCAATTTTTAGTACTATTACTAGTCATACTGTATTGTTTATACAGTATTGCTTATATAGATGTAATATTTAAATTTTAAAAGTAAACTGTAGACCTAAATACACTTTAGGAAAAGAGAGATTGTCTTGATAATTCATAATAAGTTAAATAAGTTAAATTTCATCAGGTGTCTAAAATAGCTTCTGAATACCGAGATTCAACGTATTATTTCTGGAATGTCTTTTTGTGTAAAGATTATTGTACTAAAATACTCATTGCAAAGAATAATGCTGCAGAAAATGGTGAAGTTGTCATCCTGCAAAGTATGATTCCTAAAAGATTGGCTTTATGACCATTAGCCCTCACTGGACAGCCACGGAAGTGCAAAGGGAATCTGGCAGGATTGAAATAACTCCTTGTGCCACTGCGTATGTTTCTGAGAATTGGTGAGGGTCCAGCTAGTGTCTAAGAAAGTGAGGTTTGATTAGAAGGCTTGATCCATTAGACCCTGTCTCATTCCACTTCCCCAGGTGTTTTTTTGTTTTCTCTTGAAGCACTAGATCTAGTAATGTCTCTCTTTCAGTTCATATTTAATCTTATGCTCATTCCTGAGTATTCTTGCTGTTCTGAACTCTGGATAAACTCCTCTGTGCTTTGCTCTCTTCTCATTCATCTGTTTCCAAAGCTACAAGCAGGAAAAAAAGAAAAATTTTCAAAATACATACTTCTAATTCGTAGTATGCTACTATTTCAGGTAAACCCAGAGGCAAAAACTGCGCTCACAGAATACACACTGTGTCACAATGAGCAAATTCAGTGCTGTACTGCAGGGAAACAGCCTGGTGCACATGGAGAGGGGGCCTTGTGGTATAGTCTGTTATTTCTCTTAAGGGTTTTTGTTCGTTTGTTTCTTAAGCAATTGAAAGAAATATTCATACAGGTGTTTTGTTTCAATAACTCAATCTTTATATCTTTTTTTATTGCTCGTGTTTTGGTTCTTTTGTAAGCTACCCATCCTTTCTTTTAAGTTGCAATGACACAGTCACCAAATTTAGAATCTTGAAATGGAACGTGATCTTAAATGGTCCCTATGACTCTTCAACAAAATATTGTATATTAGATTTGTTTGATGGGGGACTTCATGTCAAGCATTCATGTCTAAATTATGTAATTATGTAATTTAGAAATATATGTACATAAAATTCTTTGTGTGCTGATTAGGATAGGGCAAAAGTTTTTCAACAGAGAAGTGCAAGTTGCTGTTTGTTGTTTAGTGACTACCTAGTGCGGACCTGCAGTTGCTTTGCAAATACTAACTGAGGCCGAAACAAAGAGAAGAGAGTAGAAATTGTGGCCATGCATGAAGACTCAGACAGATAGTTCCTGGCTCTATGCAGACAATGTCTAGATTCTTCTGACTCCCAAACTCGTAGAACTCCAAAGCATATACTTGAATTTGAAGTCTGCCAATATTCCTTGAGAAAAAAAGACATAGCTAAGATGCACAGGTACTTGAAAACATTGAACTGAGACAACGGATCCTGGAAGCCTCTGGTCTCTTCTGTGAAATGGCCAGCATGATCATGGAATCATGGAAAAGTCGAGTTTGGAAGGGACCTGTGACGATCATCTGGTCCAACCTTCTGTTGAAAGCAGGGCCTCAGATTAGGTAATTTAGGGCCTTGTCAAGGTGAGCCCTGAATATTTTCAGGGAGGAAGATTCCATCATTTGTCTGGACAGCCTATTCCAATCTTTCACTGCTCACTCTCTGAGACTGTTCCCATCCCAGTCCTGTTCTCAAGAAAATCCTTTCTTTCCACCACTGCTCCCTGCTGCTCTCTGCAGTCTCCTGTGCCCACCTTGAGCTGCAGGGCCCCAGCTCCTTGCTGGGATCCCTTCTCGTGGCTGGCCTTACCTGCGTGTCAGGCCCTGCTCCTCAGCGCCCTTGGGGAAGGGACCGGTTTTCCTTTCTGCCCTGGAGCCCCTGGCCCTGCTGCTATGTCCTTGGCAGAATGGGATCTTTCCTGGCACCTCTCTGCAGTAGGCACTGGGAAAACTGACCCCTTTCATCCTACTGGTGCACCTTCTTTTCGATATTTTTCCCTCCCAGAAGGAAAATTTTGCAGCATAAAGATTTGTCTCATGTATGTTTTACTGCAGCCAGTAGTAGGGTCTAGACCTTAGTGGTGACTTTTGATGTTCTGTTTGTAAATGGTCAAAATTGCAGAACACTTTTTTAAAACAAAAAGAGTGAAGTAATTGACTTGTGTTTCTGTGGGAGCTAGGCACTTCCTTATCTCTTTTAAAATGTCCTTCCCTCCTTTCTCCACAGTCATAACCTTGCAATTTGTTGTTATAAGTTGTCCCAAGGTGATGGGGTGGAACCCTTTAGTTGATGTTTGAAAGATTGATCTAAGTACTTGAAAATAGGGTAACCTAGAATTTTGCTCTGGTAGAGCTCAGGGTCTGTGAATGTTCATAGGCTACTGGTATAACAGTTTCATGCACTACTTATATTTCTTGATCTAATAACATGCAATATGAATATATTGTTTTGGACTTGGTTTTGTTTTTATATAGTTAAGGATCAGCTTATGCTTTTAGAACATAATGTGCTGAAGTGGTTTTCTTTTTCCCCCAAAGTGATGATAAATATGTCCCTGGTGTTATATTCACAATTGGAGCAATTCACTGTCAGTGTTGCACAAAAGGATATCTCTTTGTTTTTCCTTATGAGCATGAGTAGCAGGCATTCTTGAAGTGTACTTCTGCTGTCTTATCTTGTCTAGACATCAAGTCTGCAACACTGTATTAACTAGTCCATTATTATGTGTCCAGTTTCCTAAATGTTGCATGTACAAGCTTCAGTGACATAAGTTACCTCTGAAAATCTATTACTTTATTTTCTGAAGACTAATTTCATGAAACAAGCCAAGTACTTTCCTTGATTTTGGCAAAAAAAATCAAACCTCTCAGTTTCTGAATGAGATTTGACACTCGGATGTCAATTCTTCTGTTACCACAGAGCTCTGGCATTGAAGAAGGAAACATAGGAATGAATGCTTTTTTTTTTTCTTTTTGCCCTTTTTTATCTTTTTTTTTTTTTTTTTTTGAATTACTGCTTACTATTAGGCCTGGTTAATTACCGCTGACTGGACACTTTCAGTGGAATGGTATTTTTAAATGTTCAGCAGAATAATATTTCAAAATGTTCAAACAGCTAGATTAATTGCTTGTTTACTTGCCCTTATTTGATAACTTTTTTACTGGAAGATGCTGAAAATTACAGATTTTTCAAAGTTTTCATTTGAAAGTTCACAGATATGATGCATGAAAAGTAGGTAAAAGGGTGTGTGATTGGGTCAACAGATTATCCAGATTATAGTTCCAGATCTGCTGTGCAGTTCCTTCACGGTTTCAGGCCACTTACTTGCAACTCTGGCCCAACAGTTATAGTTAAGTGAGAAAACCAGCAAGGTTTTGGCAGTTATAGTGAAGAGAAAAATGTTTCAGAAGAATTGTCCCTTGTTCTCATGCTTTGTCAAATTTCTTTTTCTGATAAGATTTATGTGGTGGTAACTGAATTGCCTGTGTGTCCATGTAACACTTTTTAATGGGACTCTGTTTGCTGGAGGTGCTGTTCTGAGAGAAGAAAAAGACTGATAACTCAAAGTGAAATTTTTCATTGCTAATCTTTGTTTAAGAAAGTCTTGTTTTTAATATCACACCAGGAAAGCAATATACAGGGATTTCTGTCATGATAAAATAGCTACACTTTCTGTAGTTTACAGAAGTATACTTACATGCCTTTTTCTCCTCTCAACCCCTGTCCTTTGCTAGTCTTGGAACAAAGAAAATGGATTAGGATGTGCTTATGGTCACCATGTCTGATTGTACATTGACAGCATGCACTCTTCATCTGCTTTCCTATATCAGGCTCAGTCCTGTAAATATGTGCACTGAGTAGCCATTTTAAAGTTAGTGCTTATAGGATAGTATCCTTAGACTTTTTCTTTAGAGTCTCTTTTCTCTTCTATTTGTATAACATCTAGAACAAGAGATTGCTACTTCTGTGGTATTTACTTCATCATTCCTTGGGAGAAATGAAGCTGTTGACAACAGCTGAAGATGTAGGATATTAAACACAAAATGTATTTTTCAGTTCCCAGGATGTTAGGTACCTTTAATCTAGGAATTCTGATTTCTATTTTTAATGTTATGTGGTCTGAGAGAAAAAAAGAAATTATCAACAACTTGTGCTGTTGATGAGTTAATGTGGGCTCAAGAGATTGCGCAGGGAGTGGAAATGAAGAAGGCAGACAGGTTTGAAGTACTGTGAGCGTCTTTCAGAAACTGGAGAAGAGAGAACCATCACTGGGAAAGATAATCATTGATTGATCAGAGAGGTATGAGAGGCTGAGGAAGAGAATTCAACAAATGTATGTTTGACATTATCAACAGTGTAAAGGTGAAAGAGAATGTAAATGGAAGGTAGCTTCCAGATCTTGGACAAGAATAAGTTACTGAGAAACCATGGTAAGTTAGACATACAGTTAAGTTTTGGCAGTTGTAGTAAAATAAAGAAATAAATTGAACCAATGGGAATCCAGGAAGGAATGAAGAGGGAGAATCTCAAAGCTGACCCGGGATGCACCTTCTTTTCTGCCTTGAGGTGAGCCAGGGGAACAGGTTACTCTTCCCTTAGATTAGCTTGCTGGTCTGCCTGTGCTGTGGCTCCTTTCAGTCAAAATGATCTAGGCTAGGAAAAAATATCCTAATGAAAATATGAGTTAAGAGGTGAGTAAGTTAAGAGGAACCAGAACAGTGACTAGAGAGCACATTAAAGGTTATTTCTCATTCTGGATGAGGTCAGACATGCTTTGTATCTGATGGGAATAGCCCAGACAAGAGTAATAGGCCAGATGAGAGTAGAAGATTGGGAAGTGGTAAATTTTTGGTTTCCTTAGATTTTCTGTGGCACTTCAAATCTTGCGTTCCTAATGTACAGTAGCAAAGCTTTAATAATGAACTCATCATTGGTCTAATTTGGTTGTATCATAGGATGTATCATGCTTCCTCTTAGCTTGTTTACTTTACTTAAATGTAAGAGGTTGTTTAAGTGTGTTTATTTTTTCCTAACCAAGAAAACCTTTGTCTCGGTTTCTCGTATCTTACCTTAGGCTTCTCAGAAAAATTGATGATGATTCCCTTTCTGAATGATATCATCTGCCTATGGTCTCATTTCATTCTTTTGTGACTTATTAGTTTCCTTGTATTAGTACCTCCTTCCCTATATACTGGGTAAATCATGTATTGTTTTTTATTCATTCTTAGGTACTTCTTTCTTTCATATTAGTTTTGACTTGCTAATCTTACTAGTCTTTTTACTTAAAGTTGATTTTAAAAAATTAAGGGATTCTAAAATAAGTGTTATCCTGCTTATTTGCGTCCTTATCCAGTGGCCTTAAGTCTTTTTTTGTACTGGAGTGCTTCAATTTCCTGAATATGACCTGTTTGTTAGAAATGCGCATTTTCATGTTTATTGGGACTGCAAGATGGAGAAAGTAAAGACTTTATTAGTATCCTCATAGCATCATTGATTCTTCTTGCAAATACAGTGATTGAAAGCAGGAAACTGGTAATGGGATGTGAAACCTCTAGCGCCTTTCCTTTTCTTGTGATGGAAACACTGTGATTTAGAAGTTACAGACCTTCACTGTCCAGTTGTGTAGCTATATTCTCTTCCCTTTCCCTGGACATCAGTGAGTTATTTGGAATGAAGTGCAGTGTTTATAATTGCAAACTGCTGCATATGCAAAGTCAATGCAACTCACTCATTTTACTTCAGTACCTAAAGATATAGTTTAATAAGGAAACACGTTACCATGTTTCAGTTTTTTGCTGGCAGTTTTTTTCATTGCAAAGATGATAAAAAGTGATTATTGTTATTTAAGATGTAAATCTCCGAGCAATACTTTTTACAGAACTTACACCATGTTGTATGCATGTATACAGTAACATCAGTGTATTTTCATTTTTAGAATACATCAAATAAATTAGATGGAATGCACCTTAAACTGTCAAACAAAATCTTCTATAGTTAAATAATGCTAGAAAGTTAACTTTATATTATCTTTTTAACATAGCAGTTTTTTGCCTGTGCTGAGCACATAATTTTGAAGTTGGTGAATGCTGGGGATTCTACCTGTTGACAAATCTAGTCATTGATATAATTTTTGATATAGTGATGCTTGATTTACATGATCAAACAACACTGCAGATTCCAAGATATTAAACAAGGGGATTGCTTGTTTACAAAAGTTAGAGTTTGCCAGTAGACCTCTGGAAGACTTAAATGAGAGAGTGGTAGTAGTTAGGTATTTGATAAAATTGCTGTACTTAGAACAGATGAAAACGTGAAAGAGAATTTTGCCTATTTCACTCAGTGCCCAACTGTTCAAGTTTGAAAGAGAAGACCTACTTCTTGATCAGATAAAGTGAAAAATCTAGGGATTTGTCCATTAATTTTTTTTTTCAATCTATTGCTAGCAATGATTGTTTCATTTAAGGTATCTTATTCTACAGTGAGAAACCAGCAGAACTCAACAGGTTGGAAAAAGACTTAGAAATTATATACTGAGTAGGCTAGGAAGAAGAAAGGTTAGTTTCAGGAGGTGATGACTGTAGACAGGATTGGAAAAGGCGTTAGGAAGAGAAGACACTGTCTAAAAAGTCTGTGGGCTCTGAAATATAATTAGGAACTAATTATGAGAAATTGTCTACTGGAAAAATTGTCAGAAGTTAAGATGCTTGGAAGGATAAACAAAACTGACACTGCAGAAGCTCCTGAGAAAAATAAAGGATATAAACAAAAATAGGAAATAGTTTGACCCTTAATAAAGGAAGTAGTTTCTGTGGGGTTATTGTTTTGGAGTTTTTTTAGTAACTTTAGTTTGAGAGGATAGAGGTACAGCCTCCTCTCCTGATTGTACAACCTTGTCTTCTGCTCATTCTTGCTTTACTGAAGGACACTCTGGACGTGAGAGGTGGTTTTGGTAGTGCTGTTGGATTTATTATTCAACCGTCTTAAGGATGGAAGACAAAATTGTCTCTTAGTTGTCTCAGTGCACTGAGGCTTTAAGTTTTAACTTTTTAGCATTTTTGTTTCTTATAACTGCTATCTTTTGAACAAGGTGTCTTGAATTTCTAAGGATATTTCAGCATTGCTGAATAGGTGGAAAGGGAGGAAAACCTGTTGCTTCCTGGGTTAAAACAGAACAAGAAAACATAGAACTAGTCCTGTATGCCTGATAATTAGATCCAGAAATTTGAATCGTCTCCAGAATAGCCCTAGCCCAAAGAACTACTGTCTGGCTTATGTTTTTCACCCACCATGACACTAATTTCTCATCAGATCTCTGAATATTCTCAATGCAGTTTGTGTTGATCTTCTGAAAGACTTATTAGAGATAAAATAGGGATCCAAATGGCGCTTCAAACAGGTATATGTCAGGCAGATGGGGAAGAGTGTTATAAAGAAAAGGAGGCTGAGTTTCACAAAATCCTGTGCGATGATGGGAAGGTGGTAACTGAAGGAACATGTCAAAACCCCTGGTAAGTGGTAAACGAAGTACAGTGGCATGAAGGTAAGAGACAGTAGGGACTTGATGTTTGGCACAGAAGGCAGTTTCTTTTCCTCCTGTGCAAATGAAAGCTTTCAGGCCTGGTGGGAAGGTTGCAATAGGTAATGCCAGAGGAGTATCACACAGAGAACCTGTGGTAGGTGCGGAAAATCTGCTGCAGGGTGAATCTGCGGTTTTGTGTCTTTTCAGGTATGTGTTATAGACTGCTGGGCTGACCTTAATATAATACAAGTTTGTTTTTTAGAAGACTGCTTTGCTGGTGCACATAGTTTGATCCTCTAAATCTAATCCATTTGTAATATGAGTTGAATGTATCACTGGCATTCACATACAAACAAAGGACCATTTTTGACCAAAGACATCTTTGTGATAACTGTATTTATCACTTGGTTCTAAATTTTCCATTTCTTTTTATATTTTGTAACTCACACCCTTTCTATGCTGGTATCTGCTTTCTTTTATTTTTATTTTTATTTTTTATTTTAAGAAGTTAATTCTGAAGGGGTTCAGAATTAGGAACTTACTTGCCTAAATGATCTGAAAAAATCTTTTGTTGCATAAGTAGCTTATGCATGTCTTTCTTCTGTAATTTAAGATTATAAAAATACTCGGTTTTTATCTGGGGGTATAAATGACTAATGCATATTGTCATTTATCACCAACCCACAAGAATCACTTTCCTGTTTTGTTTGACTCCTGTTTACGTTGATGGTTTGACTTTTTCAATCCTCAGTAATTGTCTGGAAATACACTAGTATGGACGTCACAACTTTTAATGGTACGCTTCACAAAAGATGGCAGGTAAATGAAAGCCAGGTTCCCCACAGAATGAAGATTTTGCAATTGTAGCATGCTCGTTTCATCTTGTTACTTTATGAGTTGAAAGGTTAAGAGAGTCAGTCTGACTTGTAAAATCACAGAAATTGAATACTGAGAAATGGGTCATGTTCATGTTTCTTGAGCTTCTCATGCTTCTTGAAGGGCTGTTTTTGCATTAATTTTCTGAACTATCAGACTTTGATTATTGCTCTGAATGACACTAATAACCCTTAATAGAAGTGTGTGATACTGTTTCTCCGTAGTTTAATTGATATGCTAGCAATCTTCACTCTCTCCTTCCCTCAAAGAGCTTAAATGTTTGGTCTCACCCCAGCACTTCTATTGTTGTATATACTTTCTTGACCATAATTATTCCCCACAAGCCTTAGTATTGTAGATAACTTACTTATACACTCTTTTGGTCATATGCTACCTAAATAAAAAATCTCCACACAAGCATTTTAAACACAAAATCAGAATAAATTAGGGTATGCTGACACAAGCTCTTCAATGATCATCAACAATTGGAAAATTGCCCATTTTTATTGCATTTTTAACTTGGCTTCCTAGGGAAACTAGTTTATGCAATCACAGTGTATCTGTGTTGCCCTATCTTTTGATTTGTTGTCAGGTTTCAACTAAATTCAATTTAGGCATAAATCTCAAGATAATTAGTTCCTACAAGTTTTATGAAAAGAGGCAGCAGAAGAAACTGTAAGAGTTTCAGTGGAGAAAAACTGTAGTATGATTGCATCTCAGAGACATCATTTGCATCTCAGAGACATCAGAGAATTCCCTTAAGCAAGTGCTGCAGTTGTTAGAAAAGTTTATACCTTTGCAGACCTCAGCTGCACATTAGAGTTCGGCAATTTTAGTTTAAGAAATTATGTCCTTGTGCTGTACTGTCCTGTGTGTTGGCACAATGCTTTTTGTGGGGTCCAGCCATGAATCAGGAAAAAAAAAAAAAAAGCCTCTATATGTTTCTTTAACCAGTTTTCTGATTCACAGTGTGGTTCCATAAATGCATCTGCTGCCAGAAGTAAGTTCCCATGCTGTGTTGTGCATCTAGAAGAAATGATGCATCTACTGTCTCTGAATACTTAGTATCTTGAAAGCACTGCCTTAGACACCCAACGTTGGTTAATCACAAGGTGCAAATCTATAGAAAAATGGTCTTTGGTAGTTTTGGCATTTGCACAATAACTGACAGGTTGTTCTTGTAGTAGAGAAGACAAAACTTTAAAAAATATTTCTGTTTCATTGCTATCTAAAGCTGCCATGACCAACACTCTCTTTGGACACCACACCATTTTTCAACTTCCATAGCCTTGGTTCTATATATTTTGGAGAATTTGCTCAGTTGGGAGCATTAATTTTACTAGACACCCTCGTAACAGCTGCTTCCAGCTTGCTTGTTGGAGCAGAACTTTGATATATTTGTGAACTATGCTGGTACCCACCTGTACGAGCCTCTGAAGTTCTTGCATGGATCTCAGCAGGAAAGAGCAGTCAAAATAACCAGGATCTTTGGTTGTGAGCCAGCTCTGTTTTGTTAACCGAACATTCACTTTTCATTCAAACACAAACATCTTACATATATTTTGTTTGAGTCTTTGCACTTTTAGGAAAATGAACAGCAAAAGACTTTTGTATGTTTTATTTATTTATTGCCTGTGAACTAATGTGATGACGTCCTAGAAGTAGGCAATTATAGAGAAATGCCCCTGCACAGGAGCACAACTCACAGTGGTGTAAAGCTGAATGCTCTTTTGAATGCTTCTGTTACCTGTCACGAAGCAGGATGATTACAGCAAAGACTGTCTGTTATGGTTTTAAGATACTGTTTCTTTGTTCATTGGGGGAATCTGTAGGCTGGATGCAGCCTCCTTGAACCCTCTAACTAGATTACTTCTACTGGTAGGCAGTCTCACCCATAGCTCTCCAAGCAAAGGGATGGAAAGTGCACCTTCGCTGGATCCAGGCAGTGACTGGTGTATCCCCTTTTGTTACTAGTATAACAAAAGCACAAGTTTTTTCATTCAGGTGAAAGCTGAACCGGTGCAGGAAGGCAGGTGAGTGTCAAGTTAGGAATCTTCCTGTCTAAGTTGTTTCTCTAGGGAGAGAGGTGGCCAGCAAGGGGAAGATGGAAGGAGGACTGGATGCAAGTGAGGATCTGGAATGCAGGGGTAAAAGGAGGGAAGAGTTTCTGAGGAAGAAGTGGAGTGGAGCTAAGTCTGGCTGAGGGAAGATGTGACCTCTGAATTGGAGGGTGGAGGAAGTCTGGAAGAGATGAAAGGACTTGTGGTGACAGGAGGGTTAGGCTTGCGAATTGAGAGTGTGGGAAGAACTGAATGAGGGTGGAACTGGACTTGCAGTTGACAAAAAAATTTGTGCCAAGCTCAGGAACTACAGCCAAGAGGGTGGGGAAAAGAAAGAATAGGGGAACAAGAGGAATATGGGTGGAGATGAGAATTAATTCCACAGGAGAGGCTCTGAAGCCCACAGGCAAATGCAGTGGAGTTTCTCCCTGGCTGGAGGGTGGAGACGCTGTATCATGCAAGAAAACTCGTTTCTATTTCTAGTGCCAGAAACAAGTGGGGAGAAGTTGAGTGCTTCCAGCATGGTGTCTTCCCCTCTATGTACCCTTGGGGTGTCTACAGAAAGCTACAATCATAAGTCAGGAAATGCAGCGTTCCTGCATTGAGTGCCTGAAATCGCTTACTGAAGGATTTGTCAAACATGTCAGTCATTGCTCTTTGTCCTCTTGTCTCTGTCTGGTTTGGTTTAATTTACTATATTTTTCGTCAATTAAAAATCAAAGCAATAGAAGTAATTTCTTAATGTAACTATAAGTTTCAAACAAAACTAAATCCATTTACTCAAGCGTACATCCAGATATATATCAAGCATACCTTGATTAATTTTTAAATACTTCTCATAGTTTTTTCTGAAATTTAGCATTGGGTATAATTGTGGCTCACTGTTCCATTTCTTTCTTTTTTTCTTTTTTTTCTTACAATGCTATTGTAAGATGTTTTCTTGCAAAAAACAATGTTTTCTCTGAAATCAGAAGCAAAGATAAACTCTTTGGGATTCTGTTTCCTGTTTCACTAAAGTCAGTTAATGTTTTTTTTTTCTTGTTTTTTTTTCCTCTCTCTCTCTCTGAGTTTCTAGTAACAGGATACCTAAATGTTTAACTCTGAGCTTTGCAAAGCTCTCTGACTCACCCTTAATTTGGTTTAGGCTATCGTTTTCTTTAGCCATTTATAAATGATATGTGCTTTTAATAACACAGTGAAATGTTTCATAATACATGCAACAAAATTATTGGCCTTATTATTCTTGCAAGCTCCGTATGGATTGAGAATTACATCTGCATTCCAAATGTGACAATTATCATCTATACACTAGTAAATACACAGTAAAATGGTTGTAGTATTGAGTCATTAACATACTAATCCAGATGTGATTAGTTTAAAATTGCCAATTTATACTTGATTTGATAAGACAGATTTTTTTAAATTAGTTTAAACAAATGCATTCTTGGTCTGTGTGTGAATTTTCTACCTCATTTATCAGCCACTATTTGGAGAATAATTGAGGGGTGGGGGTGTCAAAAAATCTTCAAAGTGTCACATTGATTATATTATCTTTCATGACCCAAAAAAGTCATCAGGGAAACACTGTTTTAAGACTATTCCTCTGTATTTTAAAAAGAGTGGGCTTTTTGCTACCAAGAGAAGCTTGTTTCATTTTAGTAAGTTGGCTCTGGAGCCTTTTAATCTGTGTAGGTGTTATTCATGTTGTGGTAAGCAGCTAGAGGAATGATTCTGAATAAAAGTGTCTAGTCTACTGCAAGGGCTATTCCCTCCTTGCTATATCTATATTGATTCAAATAATTTTTCATTTATGGAGACATAATTTTTGTATGTATGTATTTTTGACAGTTCAGTGAAAATATAAGGTTATAAGGTGTTTGTCTTAGACCTGTGCTATACTTAGGAGACTTCTGAGAAAGTAACATCTGGTTTTCAACACACTCCGGTTTCTCTCCTTATTTTGTGTGTAGACCAGTCTGTTCACTTTTTTGAATCTTGACATTTCTCATAAAAATGGTCCTTTCTACTTTGGGAAGAGTAGGATTTAATAACTTATAACCCTTTTGTTAGAAGTGATTTTGGATATTTTTGAAAGTCTAGTGTCTTTATAGCAACATGGCTCATATCTCTTTCTTTGAGAGTTCTTGTGACAGGCTTCAGTTTTTGTTCAGCCTGTTGCTGTTTGACTAAGTGTTTCTATACAGTGAGACTATTCTTGAAAAATATATAAGCTGAAGAAGTATATTAAGATATGCAGAGGTCTGTTAGGGATAAAGTGATGAGCTTGTTTACATCTGTTGTGGATCAAGTAAGGTTTTAAAAGGGGCAAGGTCATAACAGGTTAACTGAGTCTGAATACTCCAAGTATCTTATGTCAGGTAAGATTTTATGTGTATAAGGTTACAAGTCTTCATTGGTGTAGTTGCGATTCATTTCAGTATGGATTGCTCAGCATGTATGGGGAACTTTTAATCAAGCAGCTTTTTACTGGATCTCTTAAAGTTGCTGGATATGTTTTAAATGAAAGTTCTGAAAGAACGCCTGTGCGTACATGTATACAGTGGGCAGTGTTTGTTTCTGTTCTTTAAATAACATGTCCATTTTGTTATGAAACATACCGTGTGGCTTTGTTTTAGTTTTTGAAACCAGTGCATGAAATATGAATTCCTAAATTGTTGCATTTTTTATAACAAGGTAGTACAAACACACTTAGATAATTCAATTGACACGAAAAATTTTTTAATAAATTTCTGATTTTTCAGAAAGTTAGGTTATAAAATGAGAGCTGGAGTGAAGGCTTGGGAGCAGGGTAAGACTCGGATAAAATAGTAGTGATGTAGCAGTGAATATGATGAGACTCAGTAGTGTTTCATTATGTATGTGTTAGCTAACTGTGAAGCCTTTAGAGCTGGAAGAGTGACTTGGCTTTGTCCATAGTGTAGTTTGCTGAGCAATATAGAACTAAGGAAAACAAAGAGGTGAGGTGAACAAACAAAAGAGGTTAATATGTAAAAGAGGTAAGATGAAGCAAGTCAATGGGTCATATGAAAACTAACTAATAGTTATGAGACCTGGTTTCAGTGCTTTGCAAGCCAGTGAATGGAGAGCAATAGTCTTATTTTCCTGGTTAAGAGTGTAAGTTACTGGCTTAACCTACAGAAGGCAACATGTTTTTTTTGTTTGTTTGTTTGTTTTTTAAATGAAACAATTTCTATTATTGTTCCATACAGTCCCTGATGTATTTCCAATGTACTCTTAAATAGAATAAAGTATCCTTTGGTTAGCATGCGCATCAACCCTTTGTGGATATTAATCCTTGAAATAGGAAAAGTGTCATGCCTGACGATTTGAAAATAGAAAGTCTGCAATATTTATAACCTTATTTGATTTTAAAACAAAAAGCCCACTGGAATTTGAGTGAAATGAGAAAATGTCATTCATATTCATTGTGAGGTTTTTCTGTTGAATTTGACTTGGTCTATTCTAAATCATTACTTTTTTTTTTTTTTCCTCATTTAATTCTGTTCCCAGACAGTGTAGCTCAGCCAGATCTTGACTAGCATGAATTATTTTTGTTAAAAAGTTCTGGAAAGCTGCACAAAGTGAGGAATGCCTTATTTTTCAGGATATGTTTGTACGAATAACCCCTGTCTATTCTGTATCTTTGAGCACATGGTAGTCTTGTATGAAGTAAGGTTAAAAGGTAAATGGCATGGTACTGTTTCTTTTGGCTATTGCATTAAAGTGTTTGACCTTTTGAAACCTATTTTTATCTTAGGCAGTAAACTGTTTAGTTCTGCTTATCAAAAGAAACTTCATTGCTCTCTTTCCATGCTGTTCTTATCCAAAACACACTGTATCGCTCCAGCATCAGTAGACTTTATCAGCCAGAGCTATTACTCTGTTTAGATATATAGCTTTAAAAAAGTTTGTTTATATTGTAACAGTACATTATGTTCAATAAATACTTTCATATATAGCTCCATGGTTTCCAGTTTCATTATCTAATTCTTTATCTTCTGTTGTATTATTAGCACAATGAATAATCTAAAATTCCTGCCCCCAAATTCTGCTTTTGAGGACCATAAACATGTAAAAGTGTCATGATTATAAAAAAAAAAAAGTAAAAGACAAAGTTTTAAATCAGTCAAAGATAGAATAAATGCATATTCAGTCCTTTTTAAATTAAATTTTAAGCAGTTTTTCAATGAACTGTATAGGTTTTTTCAGCTGGTAGGAATTCTCCAGCAAAACATTTTATTTCACAACAATTATCAAGAATTCTTATAGCTTTGGTAAATGCATACAAGAGATTATCTTTGCAGTGAATAAGGATATAAAATACTATAAAATATTACATAACTATTAGAAATATCATGGTATTGTTTGGGATTAGTAAGCTCTATTACAGAAGGAGCTGGTAGTATTAACACTTCTTGTTACAGCCTACCTTTTTTACAAATGCTTATTCTTTCCCCAGATTTTAACTGTATGGCTTGACATGTTTTGTTTTGGTGTCTGCCCCAAAGTGAATTTTTTTAGAATATTCAAACAAGTGTTTATCTAAAGATAAGGTTAATGTGGCAAAGTAAGTATGCTTGCAAATATTAACAGGTTTCTTGATTGTTCGAGGATGTCTTCTAATCATCAAGGTGTTGGTGATACTTAGAAATTTTATGAAGTGTTAGTTGAACTAACGATCAAAATCATACCTTTACTTCTCTGTGTGCTTTGCTCAAGTTCTACATATTGGAATATTGACCAAAGACAGAACTTACTGCATCTCTGAAGTGAACCACAATTCATAAAGCTGCTAATGACACTCAGCGTATCTCTTTGGCCTGCAGGAAGTTGACTGAGTTTCTGGGCAGCAGATAATTTATTTTAATCTAATTTTTTTTTTATTGACTAATATGTTAATTTACTAGATGCTTTACCATCGTTACAAGTAAAAAAAGAAGCTACTTGTGCCATTAACAGCCTCCCTATTTTACAGTAAGAGTAAATAAGATATTCCATGGAATAGATCCAGGAACACTAAGTCTAGAACTCTAGTATATCTATCTTATGCAAATTTTGTCTCATGGATATTAAAAAATCTCAGTTATTTGTTGACTTAGTGAATTTGTTGCATCGTGCTTTTTTCAAAGTTTACAGATATCAGACATCACAGGAAGCTGCTATAAGCTATCTGAAGAATAGAGTGTTAAAGCTAGACAAACACACAAGAAACCCTGTTTGATGATCCCAGTTTCTTGTATAGGTCATAATACTTTTTATAAGGACTGACTGAAACTGGACTCTGAAAGAATCAAAGCTGTTCAGTGGATGCCAGAACCTGAAGACAAGAGGACACTTCAAAAAGTCATGGGTATGTTCACATATCTTGCCAAGTTCATTCCAAATCTGTCCTCTGTCAGTTCACCCCATTAGACAACTTCTGGAAAATGTTCAGTGACACTGGATTGAACAGTGCAGACATTCCTTTAATGAGTTTGATAGGTAACAGTTCTTGTGCTGAGATGCTGCAGCATTGCTTAACTATCTTATTAATAAAGGCTTGTATTGAAGAAATAGAAATCCAATATTCTAAGGCTCAGAAGATCTTTTTAAATAAAAATATGCTAGTTTTTCACATGGAAAAATAGTTCACAATGAAAAGATAAATGATTCCCAAGCTTTTTGAACCAGCTAATAACTGTCATTCCTCAATGTTTCTTATGAACTATAATTTCTCTTAATCAAATCTCTAATTGAAAGTACTGTGGACACAGTCAATGGTATATCTACTGAGTAAATGCAGAACTCCTACTTATGTTCCCTTGGACCACAATTTGGTAACTACTGACCTAAGATATATGATTTACTAACTGTAAGAGACTGAATCTCTTCTCCTTGTGGCTTTTTCTTTAGAGAGACATGCTTTTTATTTTACTGCTTTTGGATAGGATTTACACTTGTGAATTGAAGTGGAAATAAGTAAAATTGTGTGAACAGTTTCAGAAAGAGAAATAATTTGGGTGCTGAATGCAAAAAAATACAAAAAGAAGGAATATATTTGCAGTAAGAAATGAAGCGGGATCATGCAACTCTTCAGACCTCCCCAAGGCCATTATGAGATATGGTAGCTTTACATTCTGCTTCTTTGAATATTTCATATCTGACTGAAGATGCCTGCTGTGGTATGCAATTGATTAAGCGCAGATCCTGTCTGCTTTGTCTAGGTAGCAATTCTATGAGTGGTCCCAAATGAGCTCAAAGAGACTAAATACCCTAGTGAGGCTGTAGATAAATGGCCTCTCTGGATGTTATCTACAGCTGCTCTCTCACCCCATCATAGGCAATTTCTCCCTATAGCCCAACTGATCTCTTAGCACATGACCAAATCAGGCTGATTTTGCCAAAACATGGATTTAAAGAGTAGTCCTGTATGTGCTGGTGCACAGCTAAAGTGGGGTGATGGTTTCTGGCATGGGAATGGTGGCAGGTGGGAAGGGGGAATAGTCTCTTGAGTAGTCACAGCTGCACATGGAAGAGGATATCCATGCACAAGCTAGAGAAGACTTACAGGAGAAGTCTTCAAAATCATGGTCTTGATTTACATTTTCCTTTATTAAATGTTATATTTGAAATGAGTAGTTAGGTAGATGGTGAGAGTGACTTTTTAGAGGATAGAGACAGGACTGTGACTAGAACACGGAAAAAAATATTGATTAATTATTTAGACACTAATAAAACTGATTTGTGAGGCTAATACAATGTGTGCAGTAATTCTAAACTTTCAGAAACCTTGAGGTTTAACATAAACTAAGTAATAAAATGTTGGTAATCTAAGTAATTGTTTTTCTTGCAGCTGTTGCTTTTTCCTTCTGAAAAAAATTGTTCATTGCATACAGTATGTATTGTGTGTAGTATTTTCCTTATACTACATATGTGATGGAAAAAAAAACAACTTTGGCATGCATATCAAAATCTGCTTTAGCATTCTTTTTAACCATGGCTTTAAAAAGAGAGTGATGAAGTTGCTATTTAGGCACAGTGATAGTGAGAAACCATACTCATTAAATGGCTGCTTCTTATAATCATAGATCCACTAACTGTGACTTTATAATAACAGTGCATTTGTCAGTTATTAGGTGACTTATAAGATAAGAGCTACTCTTTAACTAGAAAATGAAGATTCTTTTTTTCTACTTTTGCTGCTCACTTATGTTGTGCCACTGAAGAAAATGTGATCAGCACCTTTAGGATAAAATTATCTCTTACCCATTGACAAAAATAAGCCCTCTTAATGCAGAATGCTGCATCTGAGAACATTCATAGCTGAGAATATTTGTTGAAATTGAAAGCATCAAGAATTTTGTTGAGGGGAAAAAACAAATAGTCATAAGTCGCTTCTTAGTAAAACTCTCATGGACTGTTGCTGATCTTGACTGCAACACAGTCCATATGTATGGATTTTAAACTACTGTACTCTTCTGTATAAAAACATTTATGTGTTTTTATGATAAGGAAGAGTGGTTTGTCATGTAGTTATTGCCGTTAATACACAGCCCATTCTGATGAAGCTTAAATGAATATTGCTTTTCTTTAGGGTCAGTGGACATGATGACTGAAGGTTATTAAAGCATTTCTAGTAAGAGTCTTCTGTAGATAAACTTCTCCCTTCCTGTTTTGGATGGAGCAATAAGTTTACTGTGGAACAGATTTAGGAAATAGCTTTCCATCAATTCTGTATTTTATAAATAAATAGTTACAGGGCGAGGTCCTTCCTTTGGCATAAAGCTGATTGTTTCCTGTTTAATCCTGGAATGGTGCATTTCAAGTACTGGGATTTTTTCAGTGTGCATCAGAGAGGAGAGCTTTTAGGATTTTGTTTTAGTTTATGGTTCTATGAAAATGCAGCTTCTGGACTATAAGGTCATTACAGAGCAAACAGGGAAATGAATAGGTATTTAAATTGTTGCTCTTTGAGACAATTTTTTGTCTCAAAAGATTTATCTATGAATTTTTTTGTAGCTGGATATTATTAAACGAGTTGAAAAGGTATTACTGATACATCTTTAAGAGATTGTCAGTACTTCTAGAAAAGTTTAGAAACTGAGGGATTATAATTGCCGGTATAAATATGAATGATTTGAGTTCAGCTTTATCATCTGCTTGCAGAAGGCACGCACTTTCTGTAAGAATAGAGCTAGAACTTAGGTAAAACAGCAGTATTAGTTTAAGGAGCACACAAATTAATATATGAAGTAACACTACCCTCATCCAACACATCTGTTGTAAAGAAGCCTGTGAAATCTAGGCCACACACAAGCTGGTCTCCAAGGGCCTGTAGTTGGTGTTAGAATGCTGTTATTATGTGGTCTGATTGGTTTGGTAAGGAATTATCTCCGGTAAAGCCATGTAACATAATAGTCTTCGCTCTTCTACATGGGAGCTACTTGTGCTTTACCGAGCAAGACATTTCTTGAAGTAATAATGCACTTGCTATTGCCAAAATGTAACATTACATGAAATGTATTCTGTCATAAACATTTTTGTTCTATAGCAATTCTTGTTCATTTAAACATTCACTTAAAGTCCTCAACTGAGGTACTGAAGTTCATTAAAGTAAATATACTGATTTCCTGGCAATATATTTTAAGTAAATTTCTTACTTTTTATTGAAAGCTTGTTTGTAATAATTTCAGAGTAATTAGGAAGTATTTAGAAAGCATAAGATTTCATAAATAAAATTCTGTTCATAAATAAAATTCTGTTCCTGAACTTTCCTAAATATTCTGAATTAATTTTATGGCCAGGAAATACAAGTCATAGTAATTTAAATATTATCTTGCAGTGTGCTGAATACTTCCTATGTGATGATATACTTTTCTGTTCATGTTGACTTAAAAGAGAGTTGAGAGCGCTTGATGGTTCATACAAACAGGTTGCTAAATAGTGCCAACTCACTTGGTTTTTTGCTGTTATTGTTCGGAACAATGTAGCCTCAGCCTGCAGCTCTGTCCTTGCTTTGTAACTAGAGTTGTAAACACTTGATACAATTATTGAGGCCTTGTCTTTTTAATTGCTTTTTATTTTTATTATTTTTGGCTCTGCTCAACTGTGACATACAAAAGCTGCATGTTCCATCTTTATAATCATCTGTAAGCATTCAGTAAATGCACTCAAATGCAAAATTGCATTTGCTTGTAGGGAAAGGAAGGAAAGGTTGAGGAGGGACTGAGAGGTGATGGTTAGAAAGATTATTGCTCAAAGAGCAATTCTGTGCAACAGTCATGAGAAAGCAAGGCTGACCTGCTGAAGACAAGGATTATGGCTGGGCAAGGCAGTGTGGCTCTTTGTTAAGGTGCTCCTTCAATTATTGCACACTTGAACCAGTCATGCTGTTCTCCTGAGCTACTGTAGACTCCATCCTGTGTAAACCCCATGAATCCACTGTAAATGTAGAGGTGTCAGCAAGGGTGTGATTTGAAGCAAAGGAGCATCTGGGTGATGCCTTGAGCCTAAACTGGAGATAATGGTTCCATGTGAGTAAATAATTTGGCCTGTCTGTTTTCTTCTCAGTGTAATATACAATGTGGAAAAGACCAGAGCTGTGTCTCAAGGCCCAAGCTGGGTTTTTAGTCAAAAAATGTGTGTGTGAGCTGAGCAGAGAGACTGTTCTGTAGACATGGAAACCCAAAACCAACAATTTTAGAGAGCCCTTTTCATAGTAGAACTATATTTGAAAATGGAGTTAGAAGTCTTGCAGTGGTGATGTTTTAGATTGCATCTTTCTCTTTCAGACTAGATTAATCAAAGGACCAAATAAAAAAATCAAACAGGAGATACTGTCTCCCAGAAGTAAAATGCTGTCAGTCAGCTGATGAGGAAGACCTTGGCCCTGTGCAGAGAGCAGTGAGTGGCTCCGACAGAGCTTGGCTCTGAAAAGCCTTAGCTGCCTCTGCCAGGGGCCTCCTTGAAGGTGCTGTGGCTCCCAGCTCCTGGCCTTGCTGCATCTATCACATGCCACACGTATGCCGTTAGTCTCAGCCTTTAAGGACAAAGCGGAGTTCAAATTAGAATTCATGCTTCTCTTAAAATGATGTCTGTATCCACATCTAACCCATGTAAGAGACTTCTAGCAAATCTTTGTCAGGTATTTAAATGCCAAAAAAGCATTTTTGAAAGCTAATTAAATCTATTGAACCAGGAATTTGAAATTTCCAGTGGGAAGGGAGGCAGAATTTCATTTAAGTGCAAATAACTTTCATATTTTACACTTCAGTAAGTAACAAATTCACATGGAATGGCTCATTATTATATAGTAGATTAAATAACTTGTTTCTCCCAATTTGCATTTCAATGAGTATCTAATTGGCCTATAAACATTGATTAATGGGTGCCGAAATTATTACACAGATTCAAGGCAAAATTGTTAGTGCATATTTAAGAGAGGTGGAATAGACTTGTTGATGTTTCATAATTAAAAATTGTATGACTCTATAGTATCCAAGTATTAAATTTGTCACACATTAATTCAGATTTTTGTAACCATGAAAAATAGTTCATCTTGTTTGAAGACCAGTTTTAAATGTCCTGATCATGGGAATTGTCTGCAAGTCATTTAATGCCAGTTCTGAACATTCCTTTCAATATGGAGCTACTTTACACATAAACATAACAGTATAATTATGTTTCCCCTGTGGTAGTGAAAATTTCTGCTTATGCTTTCAGTGGACCATTAGCTTATTGTACTTGAGGAGAGTAAATTTAGGTTAGCTTAATAAAGTCTAATTTGCACAGTTGAGAAAAATCTGGGATTGTGTGTGTTTTAAGTGTGTGTGTGTGTGTGTGTATATATAGATATAGATATAAAAGTGATTTGGGGAGAGGTAATAATTCCTTTCAAAAGAAGATGTCTTTGGCAAGTATATCCCTTGAAACTACTTTGATAACAGAAATACTGAAGTCTTTGAATATACAGTAGCTTCCCAATTTGCTAGAACTTGCATTCACAATTACAATGTGAAATGTTACTGCATATGCAATTAGCTTAGAGCTAGGTCTACATTACAAAATTTTTTGGCATAGCTCTGTTAGGAGTATGAGAAAATCATTCCTTGTAGTCAGTCCACTCGTGCTGGGAAAACCTGGTGTAAATGTGGCCAGGTTAACAGAAGACTACTTCTGTCAAACTTATTTTAGGTCTGCTGGGGAGGAAAGGCTGCTACTTCTGGGGGAAATAAAAAGCTGGCCTATACCACCAGAAGGCTTTACCAACCTAGCTTTCTTCATTTAGCTGGGGGAACAGAAACTGTTACCTCTGTCTAGCACAGAGGAGCCCTAAGGCTTCATTGAAGCAAGAGACGTTTCAGGCAACTTGCTCTTTCATTAGCTGTGTGTCTCGAGGGATATGGTATGGCTCTCAAACCTGTGCTGTACATGTGCTCTGCAAGTTCAAGCTCTGCCTTTGTCAGAAATAATTATCAGTGAGCATATTGCTTCCCTCCTCCTTGATTTGATACCTGTGGGAAATGTGCCCTTTAGTAATTGAAAAGGATCTTTCTTCTGAAGATATGTTACATGAGTACTTACATGAATCACAGATACAAGATTGTGATTGCTGGACATGTTGGATCTTCTCAATGGTGAATTAGTATCTAAGGTTGTAGGCTCTTTAGCATGGTTTCTGAGCCGCAGCACCAACTTTTCTTCCCCCATGTGAACTGAGCCTTGAGGGTCTTTGGCCTTCAGATGAGGAGCTGAGAAACAGGCATGTCTGAAGATAAGCATTGACTCGCAAGCACTGATGGTGGGGAGTATATGTACATTGCACAGCTGCTCAGAGAGCCCTGAGTTGCTTCCCATGGCTGTGATAAAACAGTGCTGGAGGAGGTGAGACAGTGGTAGCTGAATCTGGGAAACGTAAGGGATGAAAAGGATATTCAAAAAATGAGGGAAAGACTATAATGAAAAAGAAAAAGGGATTACAAAAGTGGAATTTCAGATGAAACCAAAGGCATCAATTTTGCTTGCTAAATCATCACATCCACTCTATGGATGTGGTAGTCATTGTGCCAGATGAGAAAGGAAATGATGTAGAGTCTGTGAGTGGATAAGCATGTCACCAAGGTATTCCCTAGCTAAGTGTGATTTCATCCATACCCAGGGTTCAAATGTATGATCAGGCTACGGTGATGGTGTTTTCTACCCACCATCTGAGCTGTTCAGTATGTATTCTTTGATGTAAACTAAGACCACTATCAGGCCTTCACCAGGGAAGGGGTATAGCAGTCTAAAATGTTAGCATTCCCTGGCTGCTTGCTTCTCTTTTTCCCCATTAGAGTTTAGTGTCCCAAAGCTGAGCTGGAAGAAGACGATATGGGAGGCAGAGAGGCGAAGTAGGGAGTTCTCAGAAGTTCCATTTTGCCTGGTCAGTTCTAGGGCTTGATCCCCTCCAGCCTTTGGGCAGAACAAGTACCTGGGGGCAGTAACATTTTTTTATTGTTCCAGATGGATCTGGAAGTAAATGTCTGCCCAGGCCTTTACCTATATTTAAAAAGTTCTAACAGTGCAACTTTTGGTTTACTTTCTCAAATATATGAGGAATGTTAACTAACATGTTCCATCATCACACCTTTAGATTTGTGTCTAGACACAAGCACTTGTACAGAGACTAGCACAGTGGAGTGTTGATCTCAAATGGAGGCTCTAGGCTGCTACTGTATAAAAATAAAAGCTAAAATGCCTTAAAATAAGGAATGATATATGAATAGTCATATCTGTGATCCTCAGAGCTCAAGGGTGCCAGATTTGCTGACTCTGGAAATCTTTTCAGAGAGAACTTGAGTTCAGCTTATGCACATCTTCATAGGAAAATCAGCTTTTAAAAAAAATTTTTTTTTCAATAGAACAACTGTTTCTGCTCCTCCTTCATCTGCTTGTTAAGTGCTCCACATTCTTTCCATTATGCTTTTGCTGTAGCTTAGGTCAGAGAATAAAAGTATGGTATGGCCTCCGTAAATGATCACCCTGTGGCTTTAGTTGTTTTTAGGATTACCTGACATATGTATCAGACAGAATAACCATGTTGTTGGTATTGTTCCCTTTCTTGTCTTTGAATACTGAAATATTATTTCTTCTTTCCCCACACATGGAATCATTTTCAGTGTTCACTTCCAGATGTTTACAGATGAGTTTTCCATGGTCTGGGCTCAAAATCAATATCTGATGGAATTTTAAGGATATGGATATTTTGAAACTTTGGGTCAAAAGTTCTTCCAGTATTCCTCTACAGCAAAGAGTTGATTTTTAGCAAGTGACTTTACTTGTTCAAAATATTCTCTGCTCTTCCCTTTTTTCCTCAAACTTCACATTCTCTGACTATTTCCCAGAAATAGCTTCCTCCTCCTCTGTGGAGAAGATGGATTTTAATATATAAGGCCACCATCTTCTTTTTCAAGAGCTTTGAGTGCTTTTGCAAACCTTTCAAATAGCTGATTGTACTGTGAAGCTGTTGTGCTGTCTTCTGTGATTGATATGTCTGGTCTCTACTCCCTTCTGCAAGGCAGAATAGCTTCTCTCTGAGGGTTGGTTGTGTCATACATTGGCTTCAGAGAGAAACCGGTTTATGAAGTTCCTATTTCCACTCCCCTACCGCAGTTCACAGTTCTTTCAGTTGTACTGGTGAGTGTGATTTTAGAATTGAATCATTAAACTTGCATTAGTTGTGAGGGAGGGAAGGTGATTTAAACAGGGATCATTTCAATGATGCAATTTATGTTGCAGCTATACAAATAGGCTTATCAGCACAACTGAGGAGGGGCAAATGCAGGAGGAGGATCAGAATTAGCAGCCAAGGTAGAAAATTAATTGAAAGAAAATTATTCAATAAAAAAAAAAAATTGTTGCTACAGGAACTGGAGCTATTTCCTTTCTTTTCTCTTGCTAGAATTGCCTTCCTGCTCCTCCTTCTTCCCTCTTCCCCTATTTTAGGTGTACTGTCTTTGCTGTTGTTTTTTAAGAGGTCTTTTGCCACAAAGCATTGAAAACTTCCATCTCTTGTATTTAGTTTGTGGATTGTTGTGTCATCAAATGACTTCTCTGTCTCTAGACATGATGATGATGATGGCCATCTTAATTCTCCTTTCAGTCTTCTATTGTGAAAGTTTTTGGGGAAAAAAGTTGCCTAGATTAGGTTAATATTTACATGTAAGGATCAAAGAATTACATCTGTGTCATTTCTCTGTGGCATGTGTGAGATAAATAGCAAATAGCGCTATCTGCCATGAATGTGAAGAGCAATTAAAAGTAGAGTACTTCCTTCAGTTGTATCTTTTGGGCACCTTCCAGTGCAAAAGAAAGAGCAGTGTGTCTGTGATCTCTATTAGTGTCAGCATTTCCCTTGGGTCAGTGTTACCAGGTTAGTTTACCTGTGGATGATCATTCGCACGTCCTCAGTCTGAACACTTCAAAGGTGATAAAATAGTGCAAATAGGCAATCAGAAAAAGTAAATTTTTGAACTATTTTACCCAAAACATAATGGCTCTGGAGGTGGAAAGAAAACTTTCAGAAATCATTCAGTGAAAGTGACAAGCATGCTGTGCAAGTACTTGAAAGGCAAGAGGTATCCAAAGCCAAATACCATCTGTCTGTCATATGGCTAATCAGATACAGGATTTTTTCCCGAGCTTTTACCTTGGAAAGAATCTGAAAAAAATGGAAACAAAATTTGCTCTGTTTGAAGTTCTCTTAGCAAGTACCATATTTCACTAGCTGTGAAAAATGAACTCTATGAGAGTCTGCATTCCTTATTGTTTTGCTGCTGAAAAACTAAATCTACAAAGCAGAAAACAAACCCAATGTCGGAAAAAATACCATGTAGACACTGTCTTCTCTTATAGGATATTTTGCTCAACTTTGTTTTGGCTTGCTCTCTTCTTTTTGACTTCTTAATCTCTCTTGAAAATTAGTTCCTCCCAAAAGGCTTACTTTTATTTGTCAGCTAGTGTTTGAAAAATGATTCTTGTTTTAAACTGTTATAAAATGTTTGTTGTCAAACACTTCACAACGGCCATTGTTAAAGGTATTAATTAATGTGTTTCTGAGAATAGTTTCATTAGTGTGCAGAATGCATTCTTTTTCCTGTTCTCCTGACATGAATATTCTTGAGCTCCCTTGGACTTGTCCTTATGAATAAAATAAATCTTTTTTCTTAACAGGGAATTGATTATATATTATTATATTATTTGTGTCCACAATTTAGATAAATGTGGGAGGACAGTGTTGTGTAAGAACCAAGTTCTAGCACAAGTAGACTTTCAGCATTAAAAGATATGATTATCAAAGTATGATTACTTTGAGGAATATCAAAATCTGAGGGTTTTTTTCTCTCCTAAAGAAGGTACAGAGAAATAAAGCTGATTTATTGTCGTTCAGAAGTCCAGTGTATTTTCTAAAAGGAAATTGAGCAAAGGGATGTGAAAATGAACTGCATCTGGCAGTGGAAGAATTTCTGACGCATTCCTGTTTTGGTGGGGGTTTGGCTTAATAAATGTAGCTGGAATTTGATTTGCAAAAAAAAAAAAGAGGAGTTAGGCCACTGGTTTGCTTTGAAAACCTCTGAATATCATACTTGGACATTTGTTTGAAAAACAGTTGTAGTGGTATGAGAAGTTACTTCTCAACAGTTGTACATAGCTGACCTGCAAACTCTTCATTTGCTGTAGTACAAGATCAGATGGGTTCATATAAACCACTGCCAATGTTTCTTTAATGAAGACACATCCCTTAGTGATTGAACTACCAATACAGTCAAACTGATTAAAGTTATATTTGTCAAGGACTTATATGAGGAACAGATATCCAACAACAAATTTGGTGAAACTATTTGAATGTACTTGTTTTTAAAGTATTATGAAAGATTACCAACTAAGTTATCATTACCTTGAATAAAGATAGAGATTACTGGGCATGCCATGGTTAAATTCATTTTACATATATTTGCACTCAAAATCTACTTTACTATTTGTGCTTTACTCTAACATTATTTACTAAATACTGCTGCAAGAGGAAGTCACTCCTTAATGTCTTTTTCAGGCATTTCTTCCAATAACAATTATTTCTTGTATCCAGATAGCTCTGAACTAGTTATGTTTGTATTAAAGCAGGTCAGAAGAAGGGAAAAGGACAAATATGTCTTACAGTAGAAACTCATGTTTAATCCAATATTCATTGTTTGGTTTTGGCTCTGTAGTAGCTCCTCAACTTGATGAGGACTGTTGGTGTGCTAATGTAAAGAGTCCTGCATTTAATCATCTAAAATATGTTCCTTCTAGGTCTACAGACAAGACTGTGAAACCTTTGGCATGGTAGTGAAGATGCTAATTGATAAAGATCCTTCATTAGAGAAGTCCATTCAGTTTGCCCTCAGACAGAATTTGCATGAAATAGGTGAGCGATGCATTGAAGAACTCAAACATTTTATTGCCCAGTATGATGCTGCTAATCAAGACTTGTCAGAATCCTTCAAAGAGGGCCCATATTAAGGACAAAAATACACTTTTAGATCCTCTGTAGTGTGTACACCATAATATACAAATATGCTTTTTGCGGGGGAAGAGGAGTTCTTGTTGGAGATTGAAACCCAAGGCCTGTGCTCCTCATTGTAGCTAAGACGGCTATACCTTGTTCATTGTGGTCTTCACAATTGTATTCTTCCTACCTGTACTTGTTGACATTTATTCCTTTGAAACAAATATTCTCTTCAGTAATCCTGTAAAGTGACAAACTATTTTTGGAACTTTTACACAGTTACCTAGGAAAAAATGTTCAGTTTGATGTATGTACACTTACGTTTCAATGTTCAGAAGTGTAACTACAAGCACTGTATTTTTTATTAAAATAACAAGAAATAGCTCTTTATTTGTCAGCTTACTCAGAAATATGTCCTGTTTTCATAATACTATAGGAAGACTTGCAAGATTGTTCGCAACTATGATTTACATTATTTATTATAGTTGAATTTTAAACTTCAGATTCATTCTATAAAATGACACTAGGGGTTATGCCTCTAGCCTCTGGCTGCCAGAGCCACTTTCCCTGCTTGCTGCAAGAAGTGATGCATTTTTCTTCTAATTGCAGGTTCTGCAAATGCCTTTTAAATTTTAGTATTTCCTGTATTGTGAGTCATTACTAGTAAGCAGTATTATGTCGGATGAGTTCCATTTTTTTGTTAATATTTGCAATATTTCCTTTATTTTTTGACTACACCTTATCTAGCGTAACTGCAGGCAGCCTCTGAAGAGGGGAAGGTCTATTCCCTTGCATTCTCCCTCTCTCCCTTTCCCCCTTCTCACCACTTTTCATGGGTCAGTTTTAACAATTGTAGGGCTGCATAATTCCTAGTTCTGGCATTAAGAAGGGGTAGGAATTTGGGGTGTCAAGGTGGGTGGGACAATGGCAGTGAGCAGGACTGTCTCTTTCTTTCTCAAGTCCAAGTTGCCCCAAATTCATTGGCATTTCAAACCTAAATGATTCTGTGTAATGTCTGGACTCAGTTCTGACCTGACAGGGTTACTTTTAGTTGGGGACAAAAATGATTGAGGAGAGTCAAGAGAGTGCCAGTGCTACATGATTGGTTTTCAGAGATGAAATATATCTAGGACTCACTGGTGGTATTCTGAGTATTACATTATGTACAGGTTTATTTTTAGTAAGATACTGTTTGTTATGAACATTTTAGGAATGGGAGAATTTGAGTCATAATCACAAAGAGGTAAGTGTAAGCATGATTGGTTTTATACGTTTGTATTTAAAGATGTGAAACTCTGTATATAAAGACTAAAGACTAAAGCTTACCAATTCCAAAATGCACAGTATTTTTAAGTGGAAAATGTCAGTGAATTCAGTCCCTTATCAAGTAGCTTTTCAGACTTCATCAGAATGATTTGCAGAAAGGTAAATACAATGGCAATGATTTTACATCTGCAAGGTACTGTATGTGTCACAGCACCTTACACATGCACATGTTCATCTGGTATATTAAAGAATATATTGCATCAGATTCCTGAGATGCCTGATTAGTTTTAATGTCAGAAGGGTGTGGTTTTGCACTTAGCGTTGGTTGGTTTCTAAGAGTTCACATTGCTCAAAGGGGATGACCTGCGACTTACCTTGTTGGCAATGGGGATTGTGTGGGCTGCACAGTGAGTGGAATCAGCTCCCTGATCCTACCCAAAAACTAATTTTGGGTGGGAGAGAGGGGAAGAGAGGCAACCTGTCGTGGCACAGTAGCTAGACCTGACCTGCCCTTTTGGCAGCAACAGGGCTTGCTCAAGATCAGTCATTAAACCACAGGCAAACCTCTAAGAAATGAAACTAAAGCGCTTCAGTACTTGCCTGCAGAATGGAGAGTCTTCAGGTTGTTAATAATACTTTTGACTCATTTAGAAACATCAGAGTTTGTACTTTGGGTTAGAAATGCTAAGGAAAAAATACTGAAATCATGTTTAATATTTTCAATTTAAAATGTCCATTATGACTGTACATTGTGTTAGGAGTCTCCTTTGTTATCACAGTGAAATTTAATCAGACTTCTAAAAGTATCCAATTTTCAAGTCTGATTTTCTATAAAGTAAGACCTAAGTTTACAGTATTCTTGATTTTTGTTTTTTTCAGATTAGCTAATAGGTCAATAAGATCTTTTAGAAGTTTCTGTTAGATTGTTCTTAGCTTAATCTGATTTTTTTTTTTAATTGATTAAATTTTACTAATAAACTAAGGAGACTTTTGATTTTTTTTCTAGATGCTATTTCTATGAAAGGCTTACTATGATGTTCTCATTCATGAGTGATAGGTTACTGTTTTTCCCTGTTTAATACTTGTCATTGTGTTAAATGTTCATGCTTAACCCTTTGTGATGTATGCTTTCTGTTGATTTAAGTAAAATATTATGCCAGTCACTTAACTTAAAAGCAAGAAACATGGCTTTTATTCTTGCTTCCTGTAGAAACAAATATACACTTTGGATTTGATTTCATGTCAATGCAAAAAGTTGTCCTTGGTCTTGTGGACAGCCTTGATGGGGCTCCTAAAAGGGGCAGGAAAGGTAGTGGTAGAAGGAACCAGATGCAGTGCTGGTGAAGAGGCAAGGAGTAATTTACTTTCTTCATTACATTAACATCTCTTGAAAACAAAACTTACTTTCAGCACTCATGAATGTGCAGATACCTTTTAAAAGAATAAAAGGGGAAGAGGAAACAGAAGGAATGGAGCATGGAAATTCAGTGCTGTCTGCTGATGCCGGAGCCTGCCCAAGCAATACCTTTGAGGGATTCCGAATGGTTCTATTAGATCTCAGTGGGTGACTTGTGTCACTATAGCTATAAAGGTAGCTAATAGCATATATCTACAAGGAACTGGTCTTTGTTTTCTGTGCAGCCTTTCTTCTTTTGATGAGGGTAATGTATGGCCCTAACATCTCAGTTACTATTGTGACTCCACTTGGAATAGGTACTACTTCTAACAATACAAAACAGTAGTTACAGTTTGCTGACTGTATCTGCCTCTTGTGCAGGTAGCAGACACTATATCCCATATCATTGCCTTTATATTTAAGAATAGAGAATGGATTAGAAGCATTTTCCAAAAGAACTGATTAAAAATAATAAAGAAGAAGAAATCTGTTGTCAAGCTGAAAAAAAAAAAAGTGTGATCATCTTTAGGCATATAATTTTTGAAGCTGATATTGAAACTGGGTGCTCTGTATTTCTAGTCTTCCCTTGACATGACTCTGTCTTAGCAATCTATTCCTCAGCAAAACAAAGCTTTCTAAATGTTTTTTCATGTTGATTATTTGTGGTCCTGCAGCCCAACATAGGTAAGGGAGAGTGACTTGCCTTAGAGCTATATAAACTAGTGCTGAAAAAGCTGCTCATCCAGTGGAAGGAAACAAAGTTAGAGCACTGCTTCCCCAGGTAGCACACTGTGCAGCTGTACCTTCCTTGACTAAGTATAGTTCTTAAGGAGAGAAAATAATTTGGCATAGTTCAAACTCTTGCCTTAGGCTGGAAAGAATAGCCGCTGTTCACAAGGAGAGCAGCATAATGCACTGTAGGTTTGTTACCTCCTACCTTGCCCCAGCCCCACACTCCTGACTCTCACACAGATGTGCCTCAAATTTTTGTTCTCAGTAAAACTGAGCATAATAGCAGGCCGCTATCCACTCCCCAAACTTCCAGCAGAACCATAACAATATAAAAATAGGGGTGTGTGGCAGGGGAAGGGTCATTTGTTACACCACTCAGTTTAAAGTAGCTGGAGCCCTTGCAAGAACAGAGAGTTCAGAGTTCCCCAGCACTGATACCTTTAGTCCTAACTCATCCTTGTTTTGATATAAAGGCAGGGGAAGAGTATCTTTCATGTTTATTTGGGGGGTTTAGATGGCGGTAATGTGAAAGTTAACTCTCTGAACATAGCTTGTAATTGATACCCTTTAGAGATCTGAGTTGCACAGATTTTTTTTTTTTTTTTTTTTTTTTAAATAAGAAAGTATTACCTAGCAACTGATATGACCTATGGAGAATGTTTGTCATCTTATACACCGTAAGACTGTGCACTTTCTGAGTACTACTTAAAAATATGCATATGCTGTATCTCAGAAGATGGTATAAGATCTGAAGAAATATTAGTGTAGGTGTTTCTGCATGAGACAGTTACTTGCTCCAACAAGGACACGGCAGTAGCAGCAGAGCAGTCTAGTCCTGAGGATCCCAGTCACCCACATTTGGAAATGCAGGTAAGAATGGTTGGTCCCAATCACTATTTGAGCATCCTGGGGAAAGTGTTAACAGGTCAGTATCTCACCTAAAGGCTTGTAAGTGCTGTCTGCCTGGCTGATGTAATATTCTTATGCACAAAAGGCATTAGACTACTAAGAAAGCAAGGGCTGCCTAAGCCACCACGGCAGCTAGCCAGCCACAGCCCACAGGCCACCCGTTGGCCCGTACTATGTAGCACAATACTACTTTGATCAGCTTTCATGTGCATGAAACCTGTTTGTACTAGAAAAACTACTTCTGCAGTGAATACCACCTCTGGGAGTAAAGGAACTTTTGCTTATTTTTCCCTGAGAAATAGAAGCAAGTAACTGCTAGCTTGATTTATCCACAGCAACTGATTAGTTTTCTTTGGTGTGAGCAATATCCATGTGTCCATCCCTCACTTCTAGCTGCTTATATTTCAAGACACTTCATATCCTCAAGAATTACAAGCATGGTTGCCAGACTTTTTTGTAAGAAACATGTTATTTCATTAATTACCTTTGAAGTGGTTAAAAAGCTTTAGCATTTACTATTTTTATTGGCAGATGTCACTATTCACTCAAATAACATTTCTGCCCTTTATTTAAAACATTAAGTTAATTGTAACTTAAAGTATCTCCTGCTCCACATATGAGTTAAAGACAACTTTTGAAATTACCTACTACTTTATAAAAAGGTATTTTTGCCCCACTTGCATTCTAGAAGCACCAAGCATCTGTCTTCCTTTAAGCAGGCCACAATCAGACACACTTTTGGGGAAAGGAGGGGAACAATAACAAAACCACATCCGCAGGAGTTGCATTTTTGTTGTACTGGTATATTCCATGTTTGTGTGGTTTTTACATTTATGTAGCTTACATTTTGCTTGACCCATAAATAACACTTGCAAGATTAAAAGGGCCATAGTTTAGAGAGTATTTACATAGCCCCACCATGCATACAGAGCTTTTAATACCTAGTAGACAAAATTAAGATGTTTTACACTAAACATTTTTTAACATTTTTAAACTTAAAACCCCTGACTAAAATACAAGTGATATTTCATCCATAATGCTGCTGTTAAACCCCTAACAAATCTATCTCGATAGTGTAACAAACTTTTTCAAATTCAGGGATATAAAAATATTCAGCTTTTAAAATTTTAACTGTACAATATGTACATTAGTATTTGCACTGTTAAATTATGAATACACTTTAGGCTATGAAATACGACATTATAAATATCAATGTTTTCAATTCAGAATTGCAGCGAATACATTTTAAAACCTGCATAATGCATTTCAAAAGACAGATATGGAGCCTAATCCTTTAAGCCCTTATGAAAATATTTGTTACATAAGTAGATTTATTGACTTAAATGGCGTTACATGCCTGAGCAAAGGATTCCAGCATTTGTACTCTACTCTTTGGGGTGGGGGAGGTGGAGGAGAGGACACAGAAAGCATCACTGTTCAGTGGCAGTTACAACTAGATTTAGACCCATCAACTTCAACTTGGTTCAATTCTAAAATAGCTGAATTAATATCTTCCTTTAGCAGGCAAAACAAAGTCCTTACACAGGGTTAGAATTCTTAAAGGAAAAACATGGAAATTAAAAGTCATTTACTGCTGCTTTAGAATAGATCAAGGCCTCAAGCATTTCAACCGTCACATCTGATTTTTGCCTCCTTAATAGAGGACTCTTTGGAAGAGCAGCATTTTCCTAAATAAAACAAGTTCCAGTTTTTGTAGAGAAGCTTCCAGGAGGAAGAGTGAGCTTTATCAATGGAAAAGGGGCATAGTGCAGAGCCTTTGTTCTCATGGAGAGAAAAGGAAAGTCAAAGACCACCTGTATGGATAAAGCTACAGTATAGGACAGTTTTATTTATTGATGTTTGTTGAATCCCTTCTGTCAGATTAACTAAACATAGGTGAGTAGCGAGCACAAAGTAAGTGTCTACAAAATGTCTGTATCAAGAACTGCAGTAACAGTATTTTGACAGCTGAAACATAGTATTATAAACCTAGCAATATCTGAGCAGATCATTATTTGGCATAGTGACATTTCTAAATGTTATTTTTACAATGTAAACTCTCGTGGGGTTATTTACACTGGCAAAGCATTAAGAACCTTAGCAACTTGCCTAATTACAATTATTAATATAAAAGGATGTGGTTCAAACTGTAGCTATAGAGTTGATTGGTCTTCCCAACTGTTAAAACAAATTAAGAAATTATGCAATTTTTTCCTTTGTGTCCCCTCTTCTTCTTTGATTTGGTTGTCCTTTGTCCAAACTGAGAACTAGATAATGCAGTAGTTGGACCAGAAAGGTCATCGGTGTAGTATGGATATCTCAGTGATCGTGGCTGTGGAATTGGCTGTCCTAGAAAATATCCTTCCTCTTCAGAATCAGATGATGAGGATGAAGTCGAACACCAAGAGTCATCTTCATCACCATATAATCCAAAAAATTTATCAACCATTTGATTATGCACTGCAAAATCAGAAGTAGTATGAGCATACCGTCCATACAGCTCCGCATTTTGAATATATGCCTGAATCTCATGTGAACTTTTATTTTGAATAAGTTTTTCATGATCCTGAGGAGAATAAAAACGAAATCTCTCTTTTGGAGAACATCTTTCTGCAGCCAAGTTAAGTGCATTATCTGAACGAGATTTCCTACATCTTCTACGATGATGATGATGAGGCCGACTTCCACGCTCTTCAAAATGATAAACACGCCTACGAGTCCTTTCACTCATTGGAGGTTGTCTAATTTCAACATTCTCATAACTTCCATTATCAATAACATCATCTGAAAACTTTACTTGCTGTGGTCTTGACTGGGATTTAGATCTTCTCAGTACAGGCATATGTACTGGCTTTTCCTCTGGTAACACCTTTTCCTGACACAGTTCTGAGCTCAGACTCTTCAAGGACTCTGTGCTCCGGTGGAGCATTGAAGAATTCAGAGTTCCCATGTTGCTCATTTTCTCACAGTCCTCCACCTCTAGTTCCTGGAAAGTTTTCAAGGAATAGAGAGATGGCCGTGGCTTGCCTTCTCCATCCATTGAAGCCCCTGTGGTGGGAGTGGAGAGAGCAGGAAAATGAGAATGAGAGGAGTATCAAAGAGAGAAGTATTATAATGAAATATGTAGACTGAAATATTAAAAACATTTTCACTAAAGCAGGCCTTATTACTGATTTAGAGCTATTTCCAATGGATTAGCTGCACAGAAGAACAAGCATTGTTGGTTTTTTTTAATTACAAAGAGGCCTTATAATATCTGAAAAAGGTTTTTACTTAAAATATTTAAGTCTGATAACCAAAGAACTAGCTAACATTAGGACATCAAGACAAGAAGAAGTTCAGTGAGTTTAAACCTAGCTCCCTTCAGTAGGTCCTTGTTTACTGCAGCATATGGCTGGTTCTGAGCTACGCAAGTAGCTGCAGTAACTCACATTACAGAAGGAAAGGAATGGAAGATTAGGATAACTTTTAAAATTGGTCTCATACCTAACTCTCAGGGCTGCTTTTTTGGTGGAGGAATGGGAAAGGGAGGTTAAGTAATACACACACACACTGCATATCTGACTTTTATCCTTTTGGCTAATTTCAATCAATCAAGTTTGACAAGCGGTTTGCAAAAGTGGATTATCAGTGTCTTTTTAGTCAATGGGCAAAGCTAATCTCCTAAACCTCATTTCCTAAGGCTAGAAGGTTACCATCTTCTCAGATTTTCTGCATATTTTTACAGGCAAACCAGGAAATTACCTGAAGCATTTTGTAGAGCGTCTTTAATATTATTCTTGTATATAATGCAACTTTTTGTACTTAATGTATGTAATTGTTAAACAGCATAAACAATTCTTAATTTACTCAAAGTGGTAGTTTGTATATCTAACAAATACATAGCGCAGGATCATTCTTACTCTGTTTAACATTATGGGGGTTCATTATAAGCAAAGGAAGGAGTTGTGCAGTCTTAATTTAAATAGCAGAATTTTATCTTGTAGAAGAATATGTGCTTGATAAAAGCTATCGCTTCATTTACAGACACTGCTTGCTACTAAAGCTTTTTAAAAATTGCAAATACAAGAAGTCTTAATTCAAAATATTACAACATATATGCTTTGGTTGACCTCTCTATCAAAACCATTTGATTTTTCTTGATACCTGTTATGTTAGACAGAGCCAAAGAATCCATTGAGTCTCGAACACTTTGTTCTTGCTGTTTCAGATCAGATAAACACTCCAGTGAACCTTCATACCACAGCGTTTGGTCATGTTTGTATCCTGCAGCCCCATGCTCCATGTCTAACTCCTGGATTTTTCTGCTGCTGGCGGGGCCTGGATGGCTGCCATATGCAGAGTCACCCAAGCCATCCTGTGACTGGGCCCAGTACATGTCTGACTGATACTTTTTACTTGCTAGGCTTGGATTATTTTTTTTCAAGTCCAACTTGCTCTTGACTATGCTATCAGAAATCCAGTGCTCACTTGATCTAATGTCTACTTCAGCAGGCTGCTGGAAGAGGCTTTTATCACCAAACTTCAGAAGAAGTTGAGTCATGTAGTCTTCATGTTCAGCCCATTCTTCAGGGTCTTCAGGCATTTCTTGCTCTACTCTTCCTTTCCAGAAGTCTTCATTAACAAAGCCTGCCCCTTGCCTCAAAAGGCTTAAGTCATCCAGCTTACGAGAAAGAGTATCATCAGCGTTGCTTGAAAGACCAGGAAATTTGTAATTGAGAGCTGGTGACAAAAGGAGAGACTGGCGGCACTGGTCAGCCGACCGGCTGCTTTTTCCCATACGAACACTCCTCCTGGAGTCTCTTGATTGAGCAGACTGAAATGCAGAATCAGAAGAGTCGGAGGCATGAACATCCTCACCCAAGCTGCAGGTTTTTGAGCAATAAATCTGCCCTTGCTTTGGAAGGAAGGGGCAACCAAGCAAAGAGGTCTTGCACTGAGCACAGGAAAAGCAAGTCTCTGTGGCATGCCAGTGCTGTCCATCATAGGTCATCTGAGCGTGGTCAACACCTAGAAAGGGAGAAAAAGCAATGCTTTAGGTTCTCTAAAGAAATTACTTGCACAATCCAACACTTGAAATGTGAAATTGGCTCATAAATTGGCTTTCACTTAATTTTTAAGTTTAACACTTAAAAAGGGCATATTTACCAATGTGTTCCCCACAGGTCTCACAGTATTCTGCATAGAGAGATTCAAAACAGTTACAGCAGAATGGTCTCCCGTCCTTCATGATGTATCTCTGTCCACCCAGGATCGTTTCACACTCAAGGCAACAGAAGTGTTTCATGTGCCAGTGGCGACCCTCAGCTTCTGTACACTCATCAGCAAAAATGATCTTCAAAAAAATAAAAGCAAGCTTTTAGTTAAGTGGCCAAAACCTCACCTTAGGACTCAGAGCAAGTAAAGTATCCAGTTTGTACAGTTAACAGACCAAATAATTCGATTTTATTTAGCTGCATTGTGGATACAAAGATAGAAACAAAAATCTTCTGTGGCACACTAATCTCTTTTTTTTTTTTTTAAACAACAAAGAATTAAGAAAAACCATACTTTGTAATGCAAAAAAATAAATGAGAACATAAGAACCTGAACAATTGAAAAGGTTGCTATTATGAAGGCATCCAGGAATGTTTGTACAGATGCTTTTTCTAATTCAGTCTACAAGATTCAATTATAGCTACAAACAGGTATGTGTTTTCTAAATACCATCACATTGCTTGCGATATTGCTGGTTTTACAAGAAATGAAGCAACCCTCAGCTTTCAAACCTACCTATGCAACAGAGTCTTTGTTGCTTAAAGGGATGCATTTGAAGCTAGTAATTGCCCAAACAAGCAATGCAGTTTGTTAACTGAGCAATAACAGATTTGTGGATTGACATAAAATGTAAATTATTTACCTCATCACAGGCTGAACATCGAGGTTTAAGTAGTTCAGCATGGTGTCTGCCACAGTGAATTTTTCCATCTTGGTAGAAGTAGATTAGGTCAACGAGAAGCTCATTACATGTGAAGCATACAAAACACGACGGATGCCAGCACACACCAGGCCCAGCTCTCGAGGCAAAGACTGCAACTTCACTGCCATTTACTTTTGTACCACACTAGGAACAAAACCAGAAAGTGAACACACCTCCCATCCCAGACAACTGGCCTCGGACACACACTTAAGCTAAGTTCAAAACACCAAACCTAGTATGCAGTTATTATTCCAAAATTTTGCCAAAAGGGGAAAAAAATATTCTCAATCTTGGGATAGACAAATTCTGTACATCAACAAAACTTTTATGATTAGAAGTTTATTTTATACATAGAAATAATTGTACAGGTATGCCTGTTTTTCATGTGTATTTGTTTTAATATGAGTCAACAGCAGTTTTTTGGAGTAGGAAATATATCAAATATCCAGTACATTTCTAGTATCAAAAGTTGTGTTTTGTTTAAGCAAGCACTACCTTCATCATATTTATGTGCAGTTTTAAGAATATTCTAATTTTTTTTTTTCAGAGCTCAGGCATAGACAGAGATAAGCCTACATTTAATATCAAGATATTGAGGTTTTAAATTATTCATCCCGCTAGTTCGCTTGTGGCACTAGTAATATATTACCTGTTCACAAACTGCATGCATCACTGCTCTTGAGAGTAGTTTAATAGTGCCTCTCCCAAGCGCCTCCTTTTTGCGCTGAGAACTAAACATCTGCAGCTCCTTCTTTTCTTCTTCACTTAAAGACTGACAGTATCTCACCTTCCACAAAAAACACAGAACTTATTTTAGATATTAATATATTATTTAAAAATCTTATTAACTAAGTGCACATATGCAAGACATCAGGCATGCTGGCAATCATTATTAAACTTTTCCAACATGTCTTCTCTACAGTCTTTACTTCTAGTTAATATGGCACAATACAAGCCTAGTACAGAGAGAGATTTTGCCTTACAGGAAAAAAAAAAGATACCAAATGAAGAAGCAGTCTAGGCAGAAAATAGTATTTTAAAAAGCCAAACCAAAAACCGTTGCTATCCTAAAACAATTGAATGAAGCTAAATCAAATACAGCCATAACAGAGTCATTTAGATTTATGGTTAGATGCCCACAATTAAACTAAGTATGGCAGTATACACAAGATCTTAAGTACTGACACCCCCCCCACACACACAAAGGGCTTGTTTGTTATTTCCACTTCTACCCCAAATTACACTGCATATCTGAGATGCAAAGCTTTTACTATCACAAAGCATCCTTTTTGTGCACTACAATGAAATTCCAGGAATTTTAGGTTCCTGGTAATTGGTGGGTGGCTGCAAACACTATAAAACCAACTTGTGTGAAGTTTATTGCACTGACACCAACCTTCCTAACAAGAAGAGGCAGTGTCCTTCCAGACAGCTCTTATCTGAACACAAGTGAAACGCAAGCTAAACAATGGATTCGGTGTACACACCATGCTGTTTTATAGGTTAGATGCCACTACAAGCAATATTTTTGGCTTGTCATAAATACACAGGTAGGTAATTCTCTGTGCAAAAGAAGCAAGCAAGACCCAAATCGTGACCATTCATCTGTAAGTTCCATATTCACCTCATTATCGTGGGGTGGCAACTGATACAGAAGTTGTTTAATTCTGTGTTTCTCTCCAGGGCTGTTAATGTAAGGGACCTTGTCCTCTGGCAAACAGGCAAAGTACTGCTGTACCTGAACAGGAGGTATGTAGAATTCAGATCAAGAGACACATATCACCCAAACACTGTAAGCATCCTTCAGCTACTGCTTTATCCCAAGTCTTACTTACAAAAGAAAAAGGATATGCTACATTAGACTCGTGACAGGACTTGCGCTGAAAATACGAGACCCAGATGAACTAACTCGGCAAACCTGAATTGCCTCTGATATAGCTAGCACCCAGCTGCTGAATTGCTTTTCTGGAATGCAATTTGCAGTGACAATTAGGGGTATCATAAATTATGCAAATTTAATGTTCTCATTATTCCCACCCCCTTTAGGGCTGGGCAACAAGCCTGTTGAAATTCCAAGTTCCCTTCTGCAGTTTACCATGCAAGACATGAAGCTTTCCAGAAAACAGCCACTATATAAACAAATTTAATTTGCTCTGTGCATTTTACACATTGCTGAGACAAAAGCTGTTTTGTAGTTTCCTGCTGATCAGGTTCATCCCGAGCATCAGCTTTCATTGCTTCCATGTGAGCTTTGGTAGGAAGACAGAAACACCCTTCCCTTGGGAGCAGGCTGGATCCAGCCACATTTCAATCAGACACAAATTAACTATGAAATTTTCATGGGCTGAACACACACTCTAAACCTACTTGAAAATATTTTCAGATCAATCTCCACTCATTTTTTCAGAAGAGAATTATGACAGGAAAACTGTAATGAATGCTATGACAAAGCCCAATGGCAAAAAATATTTTTGTGGAACAGCTACAGATTTATTGTTTTTCCTATGCAGTTTCCAGCTTGTCACAAGGCCTGAGGCTGTAAATAAGACCAGACTATTGGCAAAAATATTACTTGCCATCCAGATTTAAATAATGCTTAGGTCAACAGCTTATTACTGTGCAAGATAGATGAAAAAGAGGCAGTAATCAGTCACTTGACTCAGGAAGCAATCAAAATTATATGGGAAAGCTTGTACAAAACATTATTTGGCTTTCATTTAACCAAAATTTAAACATCAAAAGTCTACTGTAAGCCCACTTACTACTGATTGTATTTCAAGAAGCTGCAGGAAAAGCTAACAACATGCAGAACGAGAAGCAGCTTTTAAAGACACTTTATGCCCATTTCTCAAGTTTATTACACTGTTTTCAAAATACAGCTATTCTTCCTAGAAAAGAATCTTTAATTAAAGTTTTGGTAGCTGGAATATGAGGATATTTTACTGAATTTATTTAATTGTTCTGGCTAAATGTTAACTTGCTGTTTTGCTTTTACCTCAGATTCATGAGGATTCTTATATATGCTAAAGTAAGCGATAAAAATAATTTCACTAAAAATAACAATTTATTTGCTATTCCTGCTGACTTGTTACTTTATTCATGATTAAAAAAAAACTCTACATAGCAAAAAGGATACATCTTTTGTGCCTTCATAACTATGAACTGTATTAGCTGACCAGCTGAATGAGAGTTGCTCTCCCTCCTTTAACAGAAAGTCACTCTATCCATTTAACACTGAAGTTTGACTTCTGGATATTATTAAATACACAGCTTCAGTACAATTGCAAGATCATTAAAGGAATATTATTGGATTTTCATTTCAATCATGCAGAGCCAACTTTCTCATTGATAATTTAACTTGCATTTCCATTAGCATTATGTTCTAGCAGATAAAGAAGAAAGGGGAGAGGGAGAAGGGAACAGCCCAACCAACCCTCAAGCCACAAGTGTCAACTCCAGTGAATGTGCAAGAGGAATCCTGGCATGAATAAAGAGCAGACATACAGCTATTTAAACAAATGTAAAATATGTTAGCAATTGTCACAATGACAGAATGCTTTCATTTCTGTGTGCTATAGTAACATACATTTTTTGGATGTCAAATCCCTAGTTATTTAGGCAAAGGGTTGTACAAAACCAGTAAAGTACTGACCAAATAATACAATGCCACAAGGTATGCCGTGAGCTTTAATTTAACCAAATAACTTATTTCAAAGAGAAAGTTAGCATTTTCTATGCTGTTTTGACTCTAGAATATATACTTGTGTGACACATTTATTGAAAAATCTTGACTAAAAAACATTTTTTGAAATATAAATTCCTGAATGACCAGGATTTTAAGCTCCCTTAAGACCATCTTACTGGAATAAGAAACAATACAAAATGTTAAAAGTTTTAAGAATATATATAAGACTTGTATAGATAAGAATATACATAAGACCTTCTGCAGGGTATCACTCACTGAGACAGTTCTTATTAGGGTTGTTTTAAAAATAAAGAGCCACAGTTTGTACCTGCTCTGGTCTAAGGCCCGGTGGGACCCAGGCATATTCTTCCAAGGCACAGCCAGAATCATCATCAGATGTTGAGCTTCGCTGACACCCAAAAGCAAGACTGTTTGCTTTGGGCTCCATCTCCAATGGCATAACGTAAGTATGAAGCGTTAAATATTTCAGCTGCAGTTCATCAAGCAGTTGATCTGGAGGAAGAGATTACCAGAGCGTTAATTAATTTGAACATGCAGCGACTATCAGTGTAAATAATCTTACAACAGTTCAGTATTCCTTATGTTGCACAGAATACAAAGTTATTGAAGTATTGTTACAACTTGCTACAATCCAAAAAAAAAAAAACAAGGAAAAGAAAACTAGACACACACCACTGCATTTAGTAACCAACATATATTTCAATATTAATACTTGTTGTCTTTTGCACTTCTGCTTGTTTTGAAACATTGCAGGCTAAGGAAAGACTCGTGTTGAGCAGATATTAATAAAATGAATTACATGAACTCTTTTTGAAGTTGTTACCAATCTAGTAACACAGAAGACATGAAAACTGCTTGTCCAAAACTAAAGAAATGCTTGGGGAAAGACAGTTGTGCAATTAGCATCCTGTTTTTAACGAGGTAGGCATAAAGTGGGCAATGAAAGTCTGTTAGATTCTTCTGAGAACTTTGCTTCAGCTGTATCAGATCAGAAGGGCGTTGGTCCAGTTAAGTATCTGAAATCCAATTATGTCAGATTAGGCTCTGTAAAATACATTATGATTGTTCTGTTAATTTAAAACCCTACAGGGACATGCTTTCTTTGATTCATGAAGTCTACAAAGTTTAGTATCAGTGGGACCATTTTCAGCCAAAATTGTCAAAGAAGGTTCTCATCAAGATCTATAACACTCTGCAATAAGAAAAAAAAAAACCTTAAATATTTTTCACTAATTCTATCAGAAGTTCCTAGGAAATCCTGAATAGGAATTTCAGTGAAATACACATCACTACCAAAACCAAAGAGGATGTATTTTGCCACGACTGACATCCCGATCACCTGGGGTTAGAAATAAGCAGTACATTACAAATGAGCTGTATGTTCCCTGTTTCAGGCAATTCTTTCACCTATTCATCTAAATATAGATGCCATTTTATATGTGCTAGATTTGGGCTGTAGGCCAGCCATAGAAAGTTTTCATCACCTTGACATATAAGCTTGCTGTTGGGTCTAAACGAGAGAGCAATCTAAAAAACTTCTGGCTCATTTCACATTACATTACAGGTCTCATCACCACCATATTAGAAAAACTAAGTTACTGCTAGACCACAGCTGGAAGAAAAGTTTAAGACCTAGTACCTAACTATTCTGCTTGTTACACAGCAGGAGTTTCTCCCTCAGGAGAGGCATGAGGTACTGGTTAGTGCCAGACGCTGTTTATTCAGTATGGCATTCCTCATGTAACCCAAACCTGCTCAATGAAAAGTGGCCATAGGCACACAAAGTAAACAAACAAAAACTCACAGAAGTGACGATATTTAGTATTACACATTCTATCTATCCGTGTTTTCAATACATCTATACATTCTCACATCCAATAAAAAGAGATGGAATTACTTAATTATTCCACTGGGCTAGTGCTCAAAAATTTAACTTAAGATTTTTGTTAACTTTATTCCAAAACTTGTTTGAAAATATATGTGCTATTTTTGATTTACTGCTAAGATGCCAATGCACTATCATTGCACTGCATAGCTGCACTGTAGTAAAAGATTTCTTTATTCTTCTCTGAAGTAAGCAAACCTGCCAACCTCCTCTAAGAACAGTGTACTTCTACAAAGCTTGACAGAAGTCAGGCAAATTTCTAAAATCTTACTCTAGTTGAACAACTGAAGGCTAGCAAAACAGCTTTTTACACAGAATCACAGAATGGTTGAGGTTGGAAGGGACCTCTGGAGATCATCTAGTCCAACCCCCCTGCTCAAGCAGGGTCACCTACAGCATGTTGCACAGGACCATGTCCAGATGGCTTTTGAATATCTCCAGAGAAGGAGACTCCACAATCTCTCTGGGCAATCTGTGCCTGTGTTAAACCACCCTCACAGTAAAATAGCTTTTCCTTATGCTCAGATAGACCTTCCTGTGTTTCAGTTTGTGTCTGTTGCCTCTCGTCCTGTCACTGGGCACCACTGAAAAGAGTCTGGCCCCATCCTCTTTACACCTCCCTTCAGATTTTTAAAAGCATTGATAAGACCCCCCTCACTCTTCTCCAGGCTGAAGAGTCCCAGCTCTCTCAGCCTCTCCTCATATGAGAGATCACAGAATCGCTGAGGTTGGAAGGGACCTCTGGAGATCATCTAGTCCAACCCCCCTGCTCAAGCAGGGTCACCTAGAGCACGTTGCACAGGATTGCATCCAGGCATGTTTTGAATATCTCCAGAGAAGGAGACTCCACAACCTCTCTGGGCAACCTGTTCCAGTGCTCTGTCACCCTCACAGTCAAGAAGTTTTTCCTCATGTTCAGATGGAATTGTCTGTGTTTCAGTTTGTGCCCGTTGCCTCGCGTCCTGTCACTGGGCACCACTGAAAAGAGTCTGGCTCCATCCTCTCGACACCCTCCCTTCAGATACTTGTACACATTAATAAGATCTCCTCTCAGCCTTCTCTTCTCCAAGCTAAACAGGACCAGCTCTCTCAGTCTTTCCTCATAAGAGAGATGCTCCAGTCCCCTCATCATCTTTGTAGCCCTTCGCTGGACTTGCTCCAGTAGTGCCACATCCCTCTTGTACTGGGGAGCCCAGAACTGGACGCAGTACTCCAGGTGTGGCCTCAGCAGGGCTGAGTAGAGGGGGAGAATCACCTCCCTCGACCTGCTGGCAACACTCTTCCTGATGCACCCCAGGACACCATTGGCCTTCTTGGCCACAAGGGCACATTGCTGCCTCATGCTTAACTTGGTGTCCACCAGCACTCCCAGGTCCTTCTCAGCACAGCTGCTTTCCAGCAGGTCAACCCCCAAGCTGTACTGGTGCATGGCGTTATTCCTCCCCAGGTGCAGGACCCTGCATTTGCCTTTGTTGAACTTCATGAGATTCCTCTCCGCCCACCTCTCCAGCCTGTCCAGGTCTCTCTGAATGGCAGCACAGCCCTCTGGCGTATCGGCCACTCCTCCCAGTTTTGTATCATCAGCAAACTTGCTGAGGGTGCACTCTGTCCCTTCATCCAGGTCACTGATGAAGAAGTTGAACAAGACTGGACCCAGTACTGACCCCTGGGGGGACACCGCTGGCTGCAGGCCTCCAACTAGACTCTTCATGGCTGATCACAACCCTCTGAGCTCTGCCATTCAGCCAGTTCTCAATCCACCTCACTGTCCACTCATCCAGCCCACACTTCCTGAGCTTGTCTATGAGGATGCTATGGGAGACAGTGTCAAAAGCCTTGCTGAAGTCTAGGTAGACAACATCCACTGCTCTCCCCTCATCTACCCAGCCAGTCATTCCAGCATAGAAGGCTATCAGATTGGTTAGGCATGATTTCCCCTTGGTGAAGCCATGCTGACTACTCCTGATCACCTTCTTTTCCTCCACATGCTTGGAGATGGCTTCCAGGATGAGCTGCTCCATCACCTTTCCAGGGATGCAGGTGAGGCTGACTGGCCTGTAGTTCCCTGGGTCCTCCTTCTTGCCCTTTTTGAAGACTGGGGTGACACTGGCTTTCTTCCAGTCTTCAGGCACCTCTCCTGTTCTCCATGACCTTTCAAAGATGATGGAGAGTGGCTTAGCAATAATGTCCGCCAGCTCCCTCAGCACCTGTGGGTGCATCCCATCAGGGCCCATGGATTTGTGGGTGTCAAGTTTGCTTAAATGATCTCTAACCCGATCCTCCTCGACCAAGGGAAAGTCTTCCTTCCTCCAGACTTTCTCTCTTGCCTCCAGGGTCTGGGGTTCCTGAGGGCTGGCCTGAGCAGTAAAGACTGAAGCAAAGAAGGCATTCAGTAACTCTGCCTTCTCTTCATCCTTCATCACCAGGGCACCCACCCCATTCAGCAAAGGGCCCACATTTTCCCTAGTCTTCCTCTTGCTGCTGATGTATTTGAAGAAGCCCTTCTTGCTGTCCTTGACATCTCTTGCCAGATTTAATTCCAAACGGGCCTTAGCCTTCCTCGTCGCATCCCTGCATACTCTGACAACGTTCCTATATTCCTCCCAAGTGACCTGTCCCCCTTTCCACTTTCTGTAGACTTCCTTCTTCTGGTTGAGTTTTGCCAGGAGCTCCTTGCTCATCCATGCAGGTCTCCTACCTCCTTTGCTTGACTTCCTACTCATAGGGATGCACCGCTCTTGAGCCTGGAGGAGGTGATGTTTGAATATTAACCAGCTCTCTTGAGCACTCCTTCCTTTTAGGGCCCTCACCCATGGGATTCCTCCAAGTAGGTCCCTGAAGAGGCCAAAGTTTGCTCTCCTGAAGTCCAGGGTTGCGATCCTACTTAGTGCCCTGCTGCCTCCTCGCAGGATCCTGAACTCCACCATCTCATGGTCACTGCAGCCAAGGCAGCCCCCGACCTTCACATCTTCCACCAGTCCTTCTTTGTTTGTTAGTACGAGGTCCAGCAGCACACCTCTCCTCGTTGGCTCCTCCACCACCTGTGTCAAGAAGTTGTCACCAATGCTCTGCAGGAACGTCCAGGACTGTTTGTGCCTAGCTGTGTTGTCTTTCCAGCAGATATCGGGGTGGTTGAAGTCCCCCATGAGAACCAGGGCCTGGGATCGTGAGGCTACTTCCAGCTGTCTGTAGAAGGCCTCATCGACTTCCTCTTCCTGATCAGGTGGCCTGTAGTAAACACCCACAACAGTGTCACCCATGCTAGCCTGCCCTTTGATCCTTACCCATAAGCTCTCGACTCGCTCTTCATCCACCCCTAGGCACAGCTCAATACATTCCAGTTGCTCTCTCACATAAAGAGCAACTCCACCACCTCGCTTGCCTGGCCTGTCTTTCCTAAAAAGCACGTAGCCATCCATGACAGCACTCCAGTCATGCGAGCTATCCCACCATGTCTCTGTAATGGCAATGAGATCATGGCCCTGCGACCGCACACACATCTCTATTTCTTCCTGTTTGTTCCCCATGCTGTGTGCATTGGTGTACAGGCATTTCAGAGAGGCATTTCAGAGATGCTCCAGTCCCTTAATTATCTTAGCAGTCCTTCACTGGACTTGCTCCAGTATCTCCATATCTCTTTTGTACTGGGGAGCCCAGAACTGGACGCAGTACTCCAGATGTGGCCTCATCAGGGCTGAGGAGGAGGATCACTTCCCTTGACCTGCTGGCAACACTCTTCCTAATGCACCCCAGGATACAATTGGTCTTCTTGGCCACAAGGGCACATTGCTGCCTCATGGTCACCTTGTTGTCCATCAGGACTCCCAGGTCCTTCTCCTTTTCAGCGGGTCAACCCCCAACCTGTACTGGTGCATGGGGTTATTCCTCCCTAGGTGCAGGACCCTGCACTTCCCTTTGTTGAACTTCAGGAGGTTCCTCTCTGCCCACCTCTCCAGCCTGGCCAGGTCTCTCTGAATGGCAGCACAGCCCTCTGGTGTATCGGCCACTCCTCCCAGTTTTGTATCGTCAGCAAACTTGCTGAGGGTGCACTCTGTCCCTTCATCCAGGTCACTGATGAATAGGTTGAACAGGGCTGGACCCAGTATTGACCCTGGAGTACACGGCTATTTACTGGTCTCCAACTAGGCTTTGTGCCACTGAGCACAACCCTCTGAGCCCTGCCATTCAGACAGTTTAGCTTTACTTTACTGAATTACAATCTCTGTAAAGGAAGGCAAGGAAAAACAAACTCCTGTATTTGCTATTTTGCATATTAACAGCACCCAAGACAGGTAGATTGTATCCCCACTAATTAATACATTCAACTTCACTTCATTCTAAGAGACCTTTCCCTCATTTTCTCTTCTACTGTTTAGAAGCTGACCTTTTAAAGCAATCATTTTCAAGAGGTGTAAACCACTTGTGGTTAGATAGGTAGTTGAAGCCAAAGCATCGGTACGCATATTCATTGCCAATGAACAGACAGCATTAATTCCACTGCCTTATTTGCTATTACAGAAGCAAGCGACAAGATGGCAATGATAGCATATTGAAAAACTAACATGAATTGAATTAACAAACAAATCTCTAACAGCTCAATCTTGAATATTTGAAGTACAAAGACAGACATTCAGGTGCATTCTAGATCCCCAGAATTAATTTCTTTCAGAAACAGATATTAAGATAACAATATATGATACAAAACTCTTTCCCCTCTCCACATACCAGCAAAAATGAAGCCAACCATCAGGTATATATTGTTGTTATAGTTTCTGTGAAATTGGGGGAAAAGGTGAGAGAGACAAATACGAGGACAGAGTTGAGAAATCAATGCTAACAAGGAAAAGCCATGCTCACTGTGCAGGAGGTCTGTGATGCTAGGGTTAGCATCTTGTATCCCACATCATGTGTGCCCAAATAAGTCTGACATATAAAATTCACCCTTCATTGCAACCAGTATTACTGAGAAGTCCAAGTCCTTTCTAAGATGATCTCAGCAGTAAATGTACTGTTTCACAGTTTCCCTTTAGAATAAGGTAGATTGTTGGTTTACAGTAAAGTGTCACTAACTAGCTGAAATCTAAGGGGATATTTCCAATTCTTATGTCACTGTTTCATTAGAATTTGTGCTGATCCAACTGCCGTTTTTCAAGAACTGACTCCTGCCCAATAACCCACAAATAAAAGGAGTCACAAGATGAAACACCTGTGTCAAAGCTTCACCAGGCAGCCCTATCTCAACTGCACCCAGGACAGCAAGTCTGAAATGTAACTTAGCCTAAGAGGCGCATTCAGCTCTGCCATTCCTGAAACACTCAATCAAGGTATACCTGTGACTTGTTAACACGATATTCAAAATCACGTCAAGTAATGGATTAGTTGTTTAATCTTGATTGTTCAAAAACCTCTAAGATCAAAAATTAACTGCTCTGGCTTATTTTCTCCACTTGAAAGAAAAGGGAAAAAAACTTTCAAAATGAATGTACATTAACTTTTCTGAGGATTTTTGAACCCTTAGGTTACATGCTACTTCTGCTTAGTACCAGCAGTGCTTGGTAATGTTAGGATTTCAAGTATGCCAAAGATAGACACACAGATGCAGGAGAGTTGCCTAAATCCAGAAGAAGACAAGGCACTGATAAGAGGGACCATGCTGCTTTTCCACCAAGACTGATCCTGTCTGGGTCACCAATTTTACATATTTATTTCAGACATCCAGTTCTCCAGCTCTAACAAGACAAAAACAGACACCATAGGCCCATTGGCCCTCTAAAAGAGAGCAGGTTGAAAGTATGTGGTGGAGAATAAAGGAAAAATACACCTTCAAAACCACAAAACAAAATCATACAACCTGGGTGCTCCTCTCCAAATAAGAGGATCAGAAATGTTAAAAGTGAGGCTCAAATCTCAATGAACTGAGATTACTCAAAGGACAGCACTCACTTAAAAAAAAAATGTTACTGTAATGCTAATACTAAGTCAGCTACAAATTAACCAACAATACACCACGTATCAACATTACAAATATCGTGGTGTTGCTGAGAGTGAGGTTTCTAAAAACAGCACAACTTAGCAGCAAGCTATTTGCAGATCTATTTTAGCAATTACTTGTTTAGAAGTTCTTCCTCTCCTGCTGAAGTGTAATTTGGTTTGCATTTTAAAACTACAGGATTCAGGAAACTTCCTCCCCACCCCCCCACTGCGCTCCTTCTTCAAAGTGACCTGTTTAAAATGATTACATCCTAAGGAGGACTCAGATGAAAATAAACAACAGCTGAAAAAATAAGTGATTTGCGAGGGATGATTAGAAAGGAGGTCTTTCTCCTCATGCCATGACATCCCCAAATACAGCAAATGTGTTTTGTTTTGCTTTTTTAAAGTCTATATAACACTTTGAAGTTTCGCCTCTGTTCAAATGCTATCTCAATTAAAGCTTCATAATCTACAAGGAGATACTTCGCTGGCAGCTTGACAACTATGAATCACATAATTGAATCAAACAACTAAATTTGATTTAAAAAGGAAAGCAATTAATACATTTTTTCTACTGCTGTATTAAAATGACCATATATGACAAAATTCTCGGAGGTCAGAAGCGAAGACAAACTGTACTCCTAATTATAAATCCACTGGTACATAAAATAATAGGCTGTCATACTTAAAGCAAAGCTATCGTTGAATCCAATATGAAGGTTATCTTTACGCTAGGTTTTCCAGCTCGCTGATTATGTCCCACTGTTACCTCTGACCAGATAGAAGAGGTCATGATTTGTGAGCACAGTTAGACAAACATCTCCTTGCCCATCCCCTGCTGTTTTACTCTGTCCTGCAGGGCAAATTGTTTAACAGCTTTTTTGTTAGAATGCTTGTTAACAAGGCTATAGGGGATACAAGATGCATATCACATGCACCCATTCACAAGGAAGGGTAAGGAAGGCCCAAGGAGTTAAAATTATCATGGCCAGCCCAGTCACCTGCTTATTTAACCCCTAATGCATGATAACTAAGTTAGAAGAGGAAGGGTGTGGTACGGCAATAAAGCACCATAAAATAAGGATTAATAATTGTAAGATGTATTACAAGACATATTACACGAACGATCAGAAAATCCTATTCCCTAGCCACAATATGAGTAATATATTCCCAGGCAGTACTTGACAGCTTTATACTTCAGAAACTTAAATCCAAATTTGGATAGCAGAATTTGGATCAGCACCAGCACACAGCAACTTTTTCAGCTGCTCGATTCATTTACTAACTAATATCCAAAGAGCTGGGGGGAAGGAAGGAAGCTTGTGTACTTCATCATTCAACAGATTTTAGATGGACCCGAGAAGACAACTTTCTTTAAGTATCAGCCCGTGTGCAAGGACCGCCAGAAGAGTTAAATAATCTTCTCTTGCACTGTAGGCCAAAGATCACTTTCCCAACTGGAAGTCTAGCAATTCTTTTCATGGTATTTTCTTTCCGTGAATAATGCCTGCTGATACTGCAAAGACAGACTACTTAAAATTAACAAAAGGAGGAAGCACCATGACAAAGCATTACCCCATGCCAAAACATCTTACTCGGATGTATTGTGTTTGGCGCTGTATCGAGCCGACAGAAATGCAAGTGCATGCCATGGTCAGGCAAGAACCAAAGCAGCAGCCGAGGCAGCAGGTTCCCAGTGAATCTTTTCTCCCCGCTCTCCGTGAGAGGGTGCACAGATTTAGAAAGAAGGAAATCTAGCCTTTACAGTCTCCCATTGATTTTTTAAATTCTATTTTAAACAGCAGCCAGACTTTACTCCAATGTACACATATACTCAGGTTTCACCCTGTCACCTGTTGGCTCCTGAACAACACCCTTCTTTGTTAAGGCTTACAGACCTCATTTGAGACAAGTTTCCAGAGAAAACACTTCAAGAAAGTGTTCAATAAGCCACAAGACTGGAGTTGTAAAAACAAAATTCCACGCATAGCCCCGTTTACTCTGACAGATACGTTTAAGTACACAAGCTCATCTCGAAAGAGCCAGCCGCGACGCCCTGCTAGCCAGGTAGAAAAGCGCTCTGCGCACGGGCTTTTTCTGCCTACCAGAGTCCCACGGCGCCCCGGGAGGCCGCGTCCCCCCCGGTCGGTCCCCCCGCAGCCCGCCGGCACGGCAGCGCTCCCGGCCCAGCCGAGACGCCGCCAGCAGCCGCCCCGGGAGCCCCCCGCGCCACGGGCCGGCAGCGCCGGAGGGCTCGGGGAGCGGGCGGGCAGCCCCGGCTTTCCCAGCTCCCACCAGCCGTAACTATGCACCAACATCTAATTAAACTCTCTCACAGGCAAGCCGGACGATTAAGCAAATAAATACAAGAAACCGCAAATTACCTCTTAAAGAAATAATAATGGTAATAATAATAGCGGGGCGCAGATGCGAGCGGCAAGAGAAGCGAAGCCGGGAGAGGAGCGGGCAGCCCGGTGCACCCCTGCCCCTGCAGCCCCGATCACGCTCCCCCTCGCTGCATTTGCTGTTTTAAACCGAGCCCCTTTCCGCCGAGGCTCCCGTGGCTTTAAATAGCAACAGACCCGGCGAAACGTCCGGCAGCTCCCCGGCTCCAGCGGGGGAGGAGAGGGCGACGGCGGAGGCGGGCGGCAAGCGGCTCCGCAGGGACCGTGAGCGGGGCCGGGGCCGGGTTCCGTTCCGACCCGGCGCGGCGCGGCGGCGGAGCATCCGCGGCAGCGAGCTCCTCACCTCGGGCCGGGGCTCCCCGGGCAGGTCAGAGCGCCCAGCGCAGCCCGGCGGAGGAAGGGGGCGGCCGTGGCGGTGGGGGCTCGCCCTGCCCTGCCCTGCCCCTCCTCGGCCGACCCGCCGGGAGCCCGCGCCGAGCACGGACCCCCGCCCTCCCCCTGGGCTGCAAGGCAGCGACGGGGCAGCCTCCCCCAGCGCGGCTCCTCCCCAAACGCCCACCCGCCCCACGGGCAGAGCCCCTCACCTACCTCCGGGCCCGCGGCCCCGCTCCGCGCCGGCATCCCCCGAAGGGCTGCAGCAGCCCGGCACCCGCGCCCCGCTCCCCGCGGCTCCTCCCGGCGCTCCAGGGGCCGGCAGCGGGGAGAGGAATTTGGCAGGAATTTCTCCCACCAGCGCTCTTCTATTCGAAGTGTTGCCTAAGAACAGAGAGAGAGAGAGAGACATCTCCGGCCACCGGTACCGGGAAGAAGCCTCCCCCGAGGCCAAAAAGGGCCGCTAGCCCGGCCGCCTGTTTGCTCGGGGGACTGAACGTTTGCAGAGCCATAAACTTCTGCGCGCGGGCCACGACGAACATGCGTTTTAACGACAACTCTTTTGTTGGCGTTTCCACTCGAAATAGGTTTCCCACCCCACCCTCCATTGTGCTGCGAGCCTCTGCCGCGGCCCAGGGCGCGCCTGGGGCCGACCCCGGCCCGGGCCCCCGGCCCCCCCGGCAGCCGGGCAGGGAAGCCGGGCAGCGCCTCGCCAGCTCCCAATCCGGCTGAGCCGCCAACAGCACGTGAACCCCCAGACAGCCAGGGAGGGGAGCCTGGGTCAGTCCAGGAGAGAGACGGGGAACAGCGCCAAGGGGCCGTCTGCACATCACGCAACAGGGCAGCGGAAGGGCTCCGACCTGGGCTAACATTTAGACACTGACAACCCCCCCCGGCAGCCCACCGACAGTCATACGGGAGGGCGCCCGGGCCTCATCTGCAGGCCTGAGAGGCGCCCCCAACCCCAAACAAGCTACCACCACCGCTGACTTTGAATGACCTCTGTACTGTCTTAAACAAGTAGCATCGGTGCTCTCCCAGGTGAGGGGAAGGCAGAGGAACCGAGCTCCTGCTGCTCCTTGCATTAAAAAAAACCCCAAAAAACAAAAAAACAAAAACAAAAACAAAAAAACAGTGGGGAATTAAGGACTCTAAGAAGAACAGGAAACCAGCTGATCTCTATGTATAAAAATATCCGAACCTCAGGACCATGACAGACTGTGGTCCATAAGTGCCTTTATAGGTGTGCCTTGAGTGAGAAAGAGGCATCCAAGCCCAGGTGTGTTCATAGAAGTGTAACATCCACATCACCCGGGCTACCAAAGCATTTTCTGAATACTTCTAGACAAACAACTGTCAACTACAATGTAGGGTAGAATGTCACTATAAAAAGTAACCAAGAAGGATCTCTCTTGCAGTGCACAGCTAGGGAGCTGTTTGCTGCACACATGTTTCTGCACACAGCTGAACAATGAGCTCTATTTTAAGTCTGAGAATTAAAACTAGACAAACATGTTGCTGTAAATAGCTTGGTAAAATGAATAGCCCACTGGTCGCACTCTGGACCGTGGCACTCCTGCTCGCTGAAGTGCTAAAGAGCACAGATGAGAAGAATAACGTTGGCATTTATTGGAAAGCAGAGATCACAGCCGTATGGGTGAAGTCTATATAGCTTCAGCGCTGGTCGGACAATAGTACCGCTAAGTCAGGCGTGCTTGGCTGGCTGCCAGCCTTGATTCCATCTTCGACAATAAATTTTCAAACAGGGAGGAACCGCGGACATAGTTGTCACTTTTACTTCCTCGGCATTTAAAAGGTGTAGCCTTTCCTCCAGCTTTGACAAAAAAAGCTCCGAAAGCCAGTTTGTTCGGCTTCAAAGACTGGTAGGCAGTTTCCTCTGCAGAACTGTGAATTTAACCGTGAACACCTAGGTCAAACTTCCTCTTTCCTCTTTCATACTGTTCTTTGTTTCCCTTGGGAAGTCATTATCAAAGGTAATTTATTAGCGCTGTATCTCTGGGTCAAAGAAGCAACCCCGCTCGCTCTCAGGCAGACAGGGAAGCGGGAGCGGAGTCTGCGAGCTCCCCGGGCCGCCGGTTTCACGCCGGCGCCGATGCCCGCACGAGGGCGCGGGGCTGGAGGCGGCTGCGGACCCGCCGCCGCGGCGCCGGGCCGGGCCGGGCCGGGCCGGGCCGAGCCGGCGCCCGAGGACTCGCAGTGAGGGCTGCCGGCCGCGCTCCCGCCGGCCCGCTTTATGGGCCCGTGCTGAAGCAGTTCGCAGGCTGTTAACGTCTCCTACAAGGCTTAAATCTGAATGAGGCGGACTCGATCCCCGGGGTGCTGAGGGGAGGCGGCGGGGTCCGGGCGGCGCCGTGACCGTCAAGGGCAAAGGCGTTCAGAGAGCCGCCTTCTGCCGCGGCCGGGCAGCCGGCGGCCCGGGGCGTCCCCTGCCTCCCCCGGCCCGGTCCGGCCCGGCCCCGCTGCCGGCGGCGCGGGCAGGGCGGCGCGGGCAGGGCTCCGCGGTGCGGCACCCGGCGCGGGCTCCTGCGCGGGGCTATCCGGGCTAGCGGCAGGCTACGGGCTGCGCAGCCTGACCCGCCCGCCGCATTTGGGATCCTCAGCTCCCGGTGGGGCAGCGGTGTTGTGCTTCGAGGCAAACCCTAATCTCAACCCGGCCAGAAGAAGCCTTCAGCCTCCTCCCAGACGCACACTCGTCCCTTGCAGTACCAGATCGGCAGAGCTGATTATTATTGCCAGGCACAGCCAGAGACAGAAATGCGTCCTGATGGACCAATATGTCATTTAGATCCTGGGCTACCTGATCTAAAGTTGCAAAGCCTATCCCAGATTAACAACATTAAAAACAACCTATCAGCTACAACTCATCTCCATCACAAACTGATTGTGCCTTGAGATATGCCATGATACCTTCAAATTATGCAATTGGAGAAGGTTCTTCATTGCTTAAACTGTGGTGAGTGACAAACATAAGCAGCAGTCCTCACTTCTGGTGCAACCAGGAGGGACACAGTGCTGAGCAGACAGTTTGGTGCTGGCATAATCACATCCCTCCTGGTCCACAGCAGCCGCAGAGGCTGCCGGCACAGCAACCCCAGGCAGCCAGAGCTCTTACAGCAGCAGACCCACGAGGACTTCCCAACTATACAGAACTAGAAGATGGCAAAGGAGCATCAACATATTAACTAACTCCAGTTCTGGCAGAATAAATGCTCTTCACTCTCTTCCCCATTCTTCCTTGGTGCTGATAAATGAATAGGTGATTGATTGGAAGCCCATACAGAACCAACCCCATGAAATCAAAGCTGCAGACTATGGCTCCTGCAGTGGAAGTAACTGCTGAAACTCTAGCAAATTAACCAGCCACAATCCTTCTGCACCCCATTTCACTTCCATAAGTAGTTTCATTGGTTGTATTACCTTGATTCTTAAACTACTAAGCTGTTTTGAGTTCAAAGTTGGCATATCACTTGCATGAACTAGAGCTTTTGTCAGAGCTTTTGTCAGAGCTTTAGTCAGTGTTGGCTTTACAAGACACAGACTGTTTCTATTCTATTTGTTGGACTGAACAGACCCCATCTGGTGGCCAGATGAACATCTGCCAATTCCATTCATCATTAATCAAAAATGGAAGTGTCAGGAATAATGTTTATTCTCCCCCTACATTAAATAACAATTTGCATATCTTGTCTACTCCTTTTTCAGGGGTGCTTGACCTATTCTCTAGTTGTTCTCCAAAGTAAGGACTCACCATGTCTGCATAGCACGTTACTAAAATGAGACGATCTCATTTGTGACTTTGGTAACACAACCAACTTGATGTCTACAGATAACAAGTTTGCAAAGTCTTTTAACCTAAAGCCTACTAAAGCCAATGAAGAGACATTTACTGACTTTACTGGGTAGACAAACTGTCTCCAATCTTGCTAACTCTTTCAAATGACATTAAAGTGTGTAGAGATAGTTGGCTGCAAAGTATTTGTTCTGGCCTTTCCTGACTCAAGCACAGAAATTACTATATTGTTCTGGGCAATGCACTTACAGTTTATCAGGCCAAAAACAACCATTGTGATCTTCTAGCCTGAACCCATGTATACATCATGGCCATAAGATTTTCCTAAAATTACTGTCTGTGTGAATGAAACATTTGATTTTGATTTAAAAATACCAGCAATGAAAAACCCACTATGAACCTTGTTAAATCCACTACAACCCTTGTTAAATTGTTTCAAGTAGTCTATCATTTTAATTTTCTTCTTCTTTTTTTTTTTCAATCTTAGATTGCTGTGTTTCAGCGCTCAAGCACTGAATCATGTTGTACCCTTGAAAGTTAGGCTGGAGAGTCAACTATTGTAACTCCCCCTAGGCATTTGCAAATTGTGAAAGTCATTTCTTAGCTATATTTCTTTGATTTAAGCATCAGCCACAAGAACAAATGCATTACCATGATTATTTTATTTTTTTCCAGCAAGACAGCAATACATACGTTTTATCTTAAGCATAACCTACTCTACAGAAGTTGTCTCAAAAAAAGGGGGGGGGGGGTGACACTAAAAAAAAAAAGAAAAAAAAGACAAGCACAAACCTAGTGGCCCTTTAAGGCATGTTCCACATTCTTGACTATGGCTGGGTAGATAGAGCTCATTCTTCAAACAACTGGATGGTTCAAAGGATCTGTAATGGATATGGAACCTTTTGCCCTAAGGTATCAGCACAGTTTTAGACTAGCTAGCAACTTTCATTTAATACTGACCATGCCATGGGTGTTCTATGGCCTGTAAGAAATTTGCTAAGAGTATCAGTTGGTTTCACAGTTTGCAATTATCCACATCACAGAACATCCCTTGAGATAACACTAGTAATTGCTACCTTTGTTGGCAGTCACAGAAGAGAGACCAAGGAGCAGAGAATGAATTAACCTCTTGTGCTTTAGAGGCAGTTTCCCCTGGTAGGATAGCGGCATAACACCCACTTCTCAAGCTTGATTAGTTCTATGGATAAACAGAGGAGTTCACCATCTAAATCATCACCCTTTAATGATCACCACCTTCACTCCAAGAGTTTTAATTAAGCATCATCTCATCTGCTTATTTAAGAAAAAAAATCATTTGTGAGTCAGCTATGAAAGGTGAAAATATGCAGTAAGGTGAATGGGAGCTAGAACAATAAAATCTGTGTGATTAATAATTCTTTCAGAGAAGTCAGTGAGAAAATTATTCAAAATAAACCAGGTTTCATGTTATGAAGCAAAACAAACCAAGAAATAATTTGCATCTTTCTGATAGCACAGAAAGACTCCATGGAACAGGAACTACAAATACCCTCCAAAAGGTTATTCACAAAACAAAGCCCAGGCCTGACAAACACAGGTATGCGCTCAAGGAACTTTAGGAAAGACCACCAGACCATATATGATCCTGACTACAGGCTACACTGCAGGTAGCTCCAGGATGTTTCTACACCACCAAGATCCTTCTCACCTTCACTGGCCCCACATCTATACCGACAGAACAAACATATTAGAGTTAGGGATGCGGTTCCATGACAGTCTAAGCTGATCCAAGCAGAAACTCAACTCAATGAAAAAAATGCTGGTTTAGATACCTGGGCCAGCCAGTATTAGCACACAGGAAAAGTAGTACTAACTAGTATCAGCCTGGACTGTTGTAGAACTACAGGCTCAGTTGTCAGCCTCACTCCCTCTCTTTCCTCTGACAAAACTGGGAGTTGTCAGCCCAGGAAATAGGAGGACAAGGGAGTCTTGCTCAGCCACTGCATAAATGGCTGGCCTCCAGGACCACTTTACATGATGTTCACAAATACAAATACAATTTTAATATTTTAGACTTCTCCTTGATGTGCTTTGATCACACTCCCTGATCTCACTAGGCATCCATCTGCATCTCTAGATATTTAAGCATTTTGTCAAATGTGGCTCCAGGCCTCTTCTTTCAGATTAAGAACACAAATGTGGAAGTGCACCTTTGGAGGTAGGAACACTTTGCACAATTTTACTGCTACATATATATGCATACACATCTCATTAGGAGACAACTGACATACTGGATGGCTTTGAAGCAAAGTTGAAGTCTTGAAGGAGCCATAATGGGCCACCAAAGCAAAGTCAACCCCCTCTGTGTCACTGTGCACAGTGCACAGGCCCAGGTTCCTCATATTTTCCCTGCTCAATACTGCTTCCTCTTGCCCCACCTTCTATGCCTTCCAGTGTGTCTCCACTGACCTCCTGGGAGATGTCTATCATTTTAGGGTGAGGAGGCAGCTAAGGAACAGTGTCAGCTCCTCTTGCCACTGCTGCATCTCCCTTCCCAGGTTGCCTCCGAGGGCCAGCGAGCAGGCTGTCTGCCTCCCTTGCACTGAGATCAGTGCTAGAGGCAAGCCGCCTGCTCACATAGGCTAGGGGAGAGCAAGATAAGCAGCGATAACATCTGGCGCGGGGAGCCCAAGAGCCACCACACTGCACAGAGAGGGGAGAACACCACAGTTGTCCTCCACAGCCATCTATTAAATGGAGAAAGGCTCTTTTGGAGAGCAGTTTACAGCACCTAACTTGGGAGACTGAAGTCATTGTGACTGCCCACCCTTCTATGTTTACCTCTGTAAAATGCTGGTGAAACAGCCTAAAGATTCACAGCCCCCTTAAGCTCTCTTAGGTATGCAGCTAAACAAAACGAATCAGCTGTCACATATCTGGAATGATAGTAGCAAGCAACTCTGCTACACGCATTCACCCTTTTCTGAGCACCCTGACATGCTTTTTCTCTGCTCTTTCTCACAGGCACTGCTCCTTTGCGACTACAGAAAACAGCCCTTTTCCTCTCTTCACCTTCTCCTAAAGGATGTGGGGGCTGCCCATGGTTATCACAGATGCAGAAAGGAGCTATATGAAGAATGAGTTCCTAAAATCCCTGCCCAAAGAGTTCACAGTCCATCAAGAGAGTGGAGAAAGGAAGGAAGGGACATAATGTACAAATAGACTAAACGCACTGTCCATTTGCAAACGCACACTAGCATGCATATTGCACAAACCAGTGGCACAACCTGCAGGCATGTTTTGCTGCATTTTGAGAATTCTGTTTACTAAGCAGAGAAGTTAACAGAGATGCAAAGACAAGGGGATACACAAGTGTGGCACAGAGACAGACAGGAAGCAAGGAGGGGGAAGAGGGAGTTTGACACAAACAGCTAATCACCACATGCTGCTCAGAGTACAAATTACAAAAGGCAGACCACTGCTGTTATTGGTGTATGGAGGCTGCTGAACTGTGTCCCTGACTAGTTTCTTCCTGTATTTTTCTTTTTCAAGGCTACAAAGAAAGGGCACAGAGGTAGCACCACATGAGTCCTGATGTCTCCAGAGTCTGAATCCTTGCCGATGTTTTAAATAAAATTTAAAAATTCAGGGAAGACCAGCTCAATGGAAGACAGGTAGGTAAAAACAAAAGATTATGATATACAACAGAGAGGAAGTGATGTTGGGATTAAAAGGAAGCATACATGTGAAATGCAACAGGAAAAAAAATAGAGAAAACAAGATTTGTGCCTAGCATAGGTTTGTTACTGGGTCACAGTGCTCAATTTCCACTTTTCCCTTTGCCAGATTCACTCTGATCTTAACACTCTGTCCTTCTATCTACTTTATCATTGTCAAAATGGGGACAGTGCCCAAAATAACTTAAGAAAGTAAGTGAAAATATCCAAAGGAAATATTAGCATCAGATAACAAATCAGGAGACAATCAAGTAGCATTAGATAAATCAGACAGAAAAAATATGCTCATTTATATTTCCAGTCACTGAACAATGGTATAAAGAGCTGCTGAGGCATCTAGCAACCAGCCTCAAACAGGGAAACTTCATGAACTGCTGAACATATGAAGAGTTCCTATACCCATTGTGGGCCTGAGGACTGACTGACATCAACTACTGTGTTTTGGGAACGCATGTCTAAAGGAGGTTTATTTTATTTCCTTTACTTATTGCTTTTAGAGTTCAGGACCAAAACAGCTTTTAAAACCATGATTCTACTTTGCTTCTGCAGCAAAGAATTAAAGTTTCATTAAAATGCTATGCAGCCCTCCCTTGTTGGATCGGGCTAGGACTTGCTCCTGAACCAACAGGTCTGTTGCAGTATCTGGAAACTCTTAACCCCACAGGCTTTTATGAAGACAGTAATCTGATTTTATCATAATTGACTCTGCATGGCTTATAGTCACACACTGTATGGGTAACTGACTGGGTACACGGCTATTCAGGCCTTGTCCACAATACCACTGTAACCACAAACTGACTAACTTATAGGTACAAGTGCCACTCTCTGGAGGTGTAAGTGGGGCTATCTTAGCCACATCAACACCCCGAGTTAATTATTCCCCTGTTTCCCAGACTGTGCAAGGCATAACAAAGTGCATTGCAACAACATGTGCCTGCAATGCTTTGCCTGTAGCAGAAGCTGACGTAGGATGGAATCTCTGCCTCATTTTTTAATAATACACCAGCACAAACACAATTATGCAACATGGAAGGTGTTGCATAGCCAGTACTAATGCAATGTTTGCTTACTGAAGTACTTTTAAGCCAACTATTATGCCAAAGTCTATGTGGATGATGAATGATGTCGCTCTTATTTGTGACAAGTTCTGTTCTCAGGCCTTGCCTCCAAAGAACTTGTCCCAGTTTATCTAAATTGGTTTGGAAATTAATTTAGATTAAAAAAGGAAACAGTGCAAACTTTGTGTGGCTCTTTTACTATAACTGACATATATATACACACACACATAAAGGACAACTCATTCCAGAAGTAGGGCATCCAGGTAAGGAAACACTAATATTTAAAAACGAATTTCAAAACCCCTAAATCAGTACAGTTTTGTGTGTGAGTAATGCTTCAGTTGCACTTAGTCTGCCCTGTTGCTGGCTATGCTTTTGAACAGTCTGCCTTGAAGCCAGAACTTAGAAAAAAACAGGTGATTTGAGTTTAAGTGAAGGCAGAGTTTGACATGGAAGATTACTACTGCTGCTGCTGTATTATATCCAGACAAAACAAAAATCCAATTTTAAGTTGAAGAGGAGGTTTGCAAAGGTTTGTGGTTACCTCCTTTTGCTTAAAATTGGGGGAAAAAAAATCTAGCAGTCACTGAAACACAGGCAGTGTTATAGTGCCATTTTCTGAAACTCATACAAAGCACAACATACTGCAAACACATATGGGAGAGAAAACTGTTTAGATTAACTGTTAGTTTATTTTGCTAAATTAATCTCACATGCCATCCTCAAGGCAGACAGTGATGTAATGAGGATATAAAAAAACCTGTCACATGAATAAGGAAGATACACTATACCTTTGTTAGCTTTCTTCAGTACAGCAGTTGCAAAAAAGAAAAAGAGACTACTAAATTTATGAGCTGTCAAGGCTGAAGGCCAGCCAACTCTACCAAAAGACATTAGCAGAGAAAAGATAAGTGTTTCAGTCTTCTGCATAGAAAGATCAACTGCTAAATAATTATTACAGCCACATAAGCCTGGGGACAATCCTCTCACTTCTTGCTCAGCAAACAACATATTCTGTCTCAAACCTGAGCGTTCTTCCTACCTTATCAGAGGTTCACTGCTCTCCTATCTGGCCAGTTCATGCTCTCTGCTGTTACCGTTGTTGTAGCTTTCTCATTTTTTCTAAGGTTTCTTTTTCTTCATATTTAAGAATGCTTTTCATGGACTAGGTAGCATCCAAATGAAACCCTGATTCCAGACACTAATGCTGTCATCCATTATATATATATATATATTTATATATTTATATATTTATATATTTATATATACACACAGTTTTACAATGAGCTTCCACACTTTAAGTTGTGGTTGGCTTAAAACATAAATGATACCCAGCCTCTTCCTTCCCTTCCTTCTTCCCTCGAAAAAGGAGGAAAAAGACTTAAAGTCCTCTATCCAACTGAAGTTCATTCTTGAGAGATATGAAGGCTTTCCCTCTCACCCCCTTGTCCTTCTTGAACGTGTTACTCATCTTACTCCATAACCTGTCACATTGCTAAAAAAAACCCCAAAAAACCAAAAAAACCCCAAACCACCCAACTGTCTTGCTTCCCAATAGAACTACTGTAATGTAACCCCTTACCCCAAAATGGGCGCCAAAAGTATGCTTACACACGTGATCAAGTAAACCCAATTGTAAGGGTATTTTCGTTTTGGTACAAAATTCACCTGACTGACATTAATCTAACTTTATGTGATCAAACAAGACATGAGATAGACAGAAATGCTGGGTTTATGCTTGCTTTCTCTTTTCCTAGGAGGGTTATGATTCAGCCTGTTTACACTGTGGCCAAACTGGCTTTCCACTTAACAGAATGAGGACTGCTGGTTAGCCAGGAGGTTAGTGTTTTGTTTTTTTTTTAAGGTAGGATCAATTTTTCTTTGCTGGTTTAGCTCCCAAAACTGATTTGTCGCAGGATGAGTCAAGTGCAACTGTCAGCATAAGGGAGGGCATGGGAGGTAGGCTCAGAGGGATTGTCCCACTCCTGGTCAGTGGCAGGCTATTATAACTACACTGACGCATCAAAACCACATCAAAAAGCAGCCAGGGAAGGTTTCACCAGCACTCCTCTCAGATGCCTGCTGAGTGCCCTTGGGATTATGGATGAATACGTATGAATAGAACAGAAAGATTAGTCACGAAGTGCTAGATCAGTAAAAACAAAACCAGACCTAGTAGGGTCATAGTCAAAAGGCATTTGGAAGAGTCAGATTTTTTCCTCTAAGTATTCCCTTCACTACATAGCTTGATGCTTAGGACCAGATGGTTGGGGACAAAACAGTGATCCCTCCCTTCTCTTCACCTCCACTGCACTTGAAGTTTGAGGCCAAGTAGACAGGTAGTGTCTGTTCTCAAGACGCGAGTTACAACTGTTTTTGAATAGGATAATAGTGAGGACCTCAATTCAACAAATGTTCAATAATAAATCACATTAATAATGATCTTTAATTATCTGTCATTACACTTTCCACACTGACTGGCAATATATGTTATTTTACTGTAACTACAACAGGGAAAATCAGTTTAGGTTTCCTAAATATCAAGTTTCATCTCATCACCAGCATGACAATAATACAAACAAGTTTGAAGCCTGCAATACATACATATTTCCTTGACTTTATTAATAGAAAAGTTTGCAGAATCTTATGAATATATAGGCCTACTTGTAGAATCAAAGGTTTTAGATTATTCATAGTAATAAAAATCCTTAAATATGAGGTATACAGTACAAGTGCAGATTATTTTTAAAACACTCCACCAGTACACTTGGCATGAGTGACCTTTGTATAAGCATCCATTTATCCTGAAGTCCTCATGGCTCTGTCAACTGCTGCGATAGCAACTGCTGAACAATACCAACACTGCATGCTTAGCTGGTAGCTTCCCAGCTTTCAGCTACACCCACCTGGACTTCTCAGCATGTCCCAGCTTTTCTCACTTCCCAGCTTACACAGGAGAAGGGATTCCTTTGGATAGGTAGCTACGAAGTAATAATGCCTTGCTTAAAAAGAGTACTAGAATTTAATGGAAGTGAACAATTGCGAATGCAATCTATGGTCACAGACAATGTATGCTTCTAGGAATAGAATTTTTTTTATTATTATTATTTAGATTCAGCTACTATTAAGTGAAACACTTCACAGTTGCTATGAGTTCCAACACTGGAGGTTGAAGAAATCTGCTCAAGTGTCGAGCCACTTTTTCAAAGACAGTTCAAGATAAAATTCTGCAATTCTTTAGTTTCTATGGAAAAAGTTCAATCGTTTTCAAGATGAGGCAGCAGAAAAACATGCAACCTTTCCACTACATAATGCTTCATCTTTAAAACAGGTTTTGGAAATAAGTATTTTCAAGGCAAAACCTGTAATTTTGACATGTTATGTTTTGCTAAGTAAAACTCTGAAAGCCGTATCTGCTTGATATGACTTCAGATATGTCTGACATAGGTGATTTGTCAAAACATTACATTTTTAGACGTCTGAGAAATGGCAATTGTCACATACAGAATTCAGAAAGTCTTGAGCATACACATGTAGGGTTAGTGGTGGTTCAAGTTTCCAGTGATTCTGTATCTTTAAACTTGCATATTTTCCTGACTTGCTTTCTTGTCTACAGCAAATATTGCTGAGACAAGATTAACTCCCAGACAATTAGTAAGCAGAGGAAAGATGAGAATAAATGTTTCACAACAGCCATATAAATGACTCTCCAACTTGATGTAATCTTTGCATTTTTATGTTACGCACATACACATCCCTCCCTCCTCAGTCATCATCTACTTTCTCCTCAGTGATATTCCTTCCTAATCCTCCTGCCATGATATGCAGAAGTAATGAGTCAGTGATAATTACACCGCTTTTGTAAAGGCAGGTATTAACGGCTGGCCTGGACTTCAGTTCCAGCATCATAACAAGAACTCTGCTCTTCAGAAGGTACTCTGAAAGTAGCACCAGGCAAATTTTAAAGCAAAAAACACTTTTTCCAACAAAAGGCAGGACAGAGATTTGGGTGAGAATCACTTTCTAGGTCTGGCAGACTTTCATAAGCAGACATCCCATACAGACCTCCAGAATGGGGCAAATTCCACTCCCAGAAAGGTGACCTTAACAGAATTACTAATGGCAACATTAAAAAAAAAAAAAAAAAAAAAGACCAGGTTAAAAAAGACAGTCTAATTAAACTAGCTATAATTTAATTAACAAGACAACAATTGCAAAATAATCTTGACGTTGTTTTGAGCACTACCTTTTGCAACAGCTGCTTTCTAAACAAGCTTCGTTCCATTATGCAGTTAGATCAGAAAGTCCTTCCTGAACCAATTCTTGGCATGCTGATTAGAAAATCTCTGCAATTTGGCCAGAATTAGTTACCATGGAAAGGTCCAGAGAGTTGCCTGTTCAGTGGGAGTGAAATCAGTTCTTATAAAATTTTACATGGTTAATTTGCACTATGCTATAAACTACAGGGAATAAAGGATGCCTATATCAACCTAGACTCACTGTGATGAGACTAGAGTCTCAAGTGCTACTCAGCTTCTTCTAAATGAGATCTATGAAGGCTGGATGTACTTCTTCACTACACATCAGACCAGGAAGACTATGTGTAGAGAACAACTGCATAGCTAAAACTAAACTGCAGTGTAGGTTCAGAAGCATGTGTGTGGCACTGTATGAAGCACCCAGGCAGACGGTGATTTTGTGCATCTAGATCAACTCTTGCCTGATACCATTAGACTGAGTCACCAGAACTGATTAATTCTTCAAGACGTGACTGATCAAGCAGCATCAGTTGTGCCACTGGGATAATATACATACTGGAGGAACAAAAGATTTCACTAACAAGAAAGGGGGGGAAATGGAAGAGGGTGGCTAATACTCGGTACAATTTAGATGCTAAAATAAGATCTTTGTACCTAATTATGATCTTATTGCTCAGCTGCCACAGATTGCAAAGGACAGGTTGTCTCTTCTTTGTTTCTCTTTTAGATCTACAGAGACAGTGTAACTAATGTAAAAAGGTTAAAGAACTGAATCAGCATGTTGATCCTGCCAGCAGTGGATTTCAACAACCGTTACCACACAGTGAAAATGATGGAGGTAAATTTAGGAGATGCAATTATCTATAGCTCTTCCCCATTAAGCCTTGTGACTCTCTCAATGAGAATTTAAGAGCATAACTGCTTCAGCTTCTCTGTGACCCTAAATAACTTTACAAGAGACAAAGAGTAGAACAAGCCATTCCCATTTTGTACTATCAACAAATAAACACCTAAGAGCAAGTTTTTGGATCCAGTTATTACTTCAAATTATACATACCTTCTATGAATAAACAAAACTAGTTTGCATTTTTTTTCCCCTGATCATTAGCCCCATTTACATAAGTGTTATGAAGCCAGTTCTTTATCCATTAGCATGAATTAAGTGATATCCTGCCGGGTGCAGGACTGTTCAGACATGCTGACTGTGGAGCAGCTGCTCTCCTCTTTTGGTATTGAATGTTGATGAGCATCATAGCACTTGACACACTTCAGGTCATATCTTGTGTCACACTATGACATACAACATTTAATGAGTCTCCAAAGCTCATCCCATCATTTAGGCAGCCAATCTCAGCTCTGAGCAGCAGGGCAATAATCAAGTGCACGGTCTATACTGGCAAAGATGGAACCTGTTGAATAGAGGCAACAGTTTTGTGGACAACGCTGACTACCTGAGGCAGAGCTATAAGTTTTCTTAGTTACTATAAGCAGTAGCAAATAAATCCACTGTCAAATAATCAAGTGTATTCACATTTTCCTGCAAGACACTTGTATGTTACCTTTTCAGTTCTGCACTATGAGATGGGATGAAGCTTCTGCATTATTAGACCTATCAAAAACATCTAATAAAAAACACAGAGCCTATCAATACAGAGTGCATGATACAAATTTAATTCCCAGAATATAGAAAAATGGATCAAGATTTACTGTTACTTTCCAGTGGTTATCAATAGATCTCTGCCAGAACCATTAAATTCTTTGTCAGCTTTCTTCATCTGAAGGATGAGTTGATGCTACCTTGCAAAGATTGATTACTTCTTATTTGAACAGTACTTTGACAATACTGTAAAACAGCATACCCTGGGATTATAAACAACATTTCACTACTTTGGCATTATTAAATGGAGGCAAGGAAAAGCTTTTTACAACAACAGTGAAGGAATTAATGTTATACTGTTCTAATTTATGGAGAAACTCTGGTTATTTTAAAAGAAAACATATTTATGGTAAGGGGTAACAATGCAAGAATACTGAAAGTGCTGCTGCCTCAGCTCATCCACAATGAACTATCAACTGTTTATTGACTAAGATTCTCTTATTTTGAATTCTGAATGAGTTTTGAGTTCTGAATGACTGGAACTTGATTAGTAAAGATTTCAGCAAGCACATCTCTCCTCTAGAAGACTCAAAGGCAACAACAGAATCCATCTTTCCAGCTCAATAACATGTTTTACTCTGCATAGCTCTTTCTTGCTGCTAGGTAGTGATGTAAGCAAAACAGGAGAATCCCTCTGAGAAGGGTGGGCCAAGTTCTGTCACCAGAAATGGATCCAATTACAGTCATAGTTGTACATCTGTTTCAAAGAGCAGAGACAAAACCCTGGTATAAGAGAAGTTTTAGAAGAAATTAGAGTGGCATCATTAATCAGGAGAACCATGAAGAAGCATAAAAAAAATGCCTCTTTTTCTACACTGTTCACAACACAGTCACTTTGTAGGAGAACACTGTAGCATAACAACAAGGGGCTAAAAGTTTCCACACTAACAGGTCAGTGCACATAAACAGTTAAGAAGGGATATGCAAGGAACATGCCACCTCTGTATTTTAATTTTAAAAAATACATGGTGGGGCGGGGAGGGGAATCACAGAAATCCCCTGAATTGCACACTTTCTTCTTTTTGTCTTCCCATGATCCCAGGGCATAAAGACATTTTTCAGATTTGTTGGGGGGAAGCCACTTCAGAAGCATGTCTTTTTATTAAAAGGGGTCTTGTCTTTTAAATTGAAAGCAGATCTCGGCTCACCAGAGATCTTTATAAACTGGGTTCCTATTTTTGATGGTGTCAGTCTCCCTTCACAGGACTTAGGCTAGCATCTTCACCAGAACAATTCTATAGAGTTAAAGTTTATGCTACCTATGCAATAGCATTGCAAGACAGTGGTGTCCAAGTTTTTTTCTGGGCAGATCACTAATCTCAGTTCAGCCTCAGAAAAGGTTACACATCATAGCACCTCCCTGTCCTGGGCTGTTCTTTAACATCCTAAATTAACTGCACATGTACCATGTATGCTTAATAATCTACTTGCATATTTATTTTACATTTGCAGAACAGTGTACTGGAGACTCCTGGCCTTCTGTCTCTGCAGAGACAGACAGTTGCTAGAAAGCAAGCCATCAGGAGCAGACTGGAGGAACGGCCCTGGGCGGCCAGCTGTAATGTGTAGGTCACATTGAACACTTTCGATATAGGACAGGTCTGAGAACATTTAGCCCTGAGTTGAGGCTTCAAACATGGGTTGGGAGCATAAGCAAGACAGCTGCCATTAAACTTCAGCGTAATTTGCTGCATGCTGCACAGTTGTAGCCTTTGTGGGCAGTGCCAAATACAGCCAGCCACAATAGCCGAGATGCAGTTAAAGTGCACCTCAGCCTCTCTCTGAGAGGAAAGAGACTCCAGCTGTGTCTGTACTGGTAAATAAATCAGGGCCTGGGCACAAGCTCAAGCACTAGCCAGCACTCACCTATACTATTTTAATGTTAGTACACTCCATGGCATGGTTTGGACTAACTAGCATTCCCGAGCAAAGTGTGAGGGATATACCAAAGGCCATGGACTGTGCCTACTAGGCGTGCCAGAAATGAGAGAGTTGGGTTTGGCTTTCCACACATTCCACAGTTCTCCAGCACCAGCTCAAAGAGGCTTTAAACCACTGAGCACCTCAATACGCTTTCGCACAGTACCGCCGGCCATGCAGTATATACTCTCAGTTCCCTGATGTAAGAGCACTACTCAGATCAGCCAAAATAGTATTTCAGACACTTTGAACAGGAAAAAAAGAAAATTCAAAGAGTAATAACGGCCCTATGAGGTGGGGGGACACAGCACAATGCAGCTATGGGCCAGGGCTACGTAACATGGATTTGGCCAGTCTGACATTTGGTCTCTGGGTCAGGGAACAGTTACTGCTAAATAAAACAGAACTCAGACAGACTTAGTCTCAGGCTTCTGCTGGCAGTCTGCTGCTAACTTTAATAAACACCTCTAAAAATGTATGATATAAATAACTGATGCTTTCCCTCAACTTTCAGGCTTGTATGAATTTCTTTATAAAAAAACCCTGAAACTCTGAATTACTCTAACGTGAATGTTTGAAGTCATTATTATAAACTTCAATGCAAAATGTCTATGTTATGAAATACTAAAACAAAGCTTTTCAAACTTTTTTGATAGAAACTAATCCAATTCATGATAAAAATAGTTTTTAACTACACAGATTTGAGATTTCAGGAAGAGCATCATTACAAGATAGAAGGGAAAACAAAATTAACAAGATATGAAACTATTTTTTGAAGTTAGGATAATGTTTTTCTTACACATCTGACACTTGTAAATGAACTCTACTTTAGAAGTAAATGCAAGAAAGCAAAAAGACTTTCAATGTCATTCACACAGACATGAATTTCATAGGACATTGCTATTTTCAAATGTTTTTAAGTGTTAATTTTTCCTCATTATCAGTAAAATAGAGCAAGTACATGCTAAGGATATAAGAAACAGCTTTGTTTACCTTCAAAATCACGTGCTTACCATAACTAAAACGTGTATCTGCCATATGCCAGTTTCTTTTTTTCCCCCCTTCTTTAAAATACAAATTCATTAATATAACACACTGGATTTTGCATTAAAGATTGTTGGCAAGGAATAAAGCACATTTTAAAGAGCAATCAGTAGGATACAGCTACTTTGATAGAAAGGTTTGCCACCAGAGAAGTAGCTTAGGGCAACCAAACGGGAACCCTGAGATGGTGGAATGTTAGTCTGAACTTGATGAGTTTTTAGTCAGAGCAAAGTCCCCCCCGCTCCAGCTGCTTCCCACCTCGTTTCACAATACCGTTCATCAGGATTTCCTCTTTTTCTATGAAAGGGTATCTATGAGACAGATCTGTTTCGATCAATACATTTTAAAACAGCCATATCTTCTGTTATGGTCCCAAACCTCAAAACTCAAGCCATCTGTATTTTATGTGCAGTCTGCCAAAGATGGCTGTTTCACCAAATGAATTGCTAGTGATGAATCTGTAAAGTCCCGGTCCAGAACACATGAAGCTGAATGAAATACTCCCTCAACAACTGTCTTTCCATAAGACCTACAATCCAGTTTGCCAGGATGGACATGTTACAAATATCAATAGTTCAGGACAGGCACATAACAAGGCTCAAAATCAGGTCAAGCCAGTTTTAGTTTCCTTTGCTTTACTTTTTTGGTAGTGAGACTTGAGAGAAAGTCTAACGGCTCAGTTTCATGGCCTACAAAGAGGAGCCTGGAAAAGCTAGAACTCTGCTTTAAATGAAAACAGATTATCAAAGGCACAAAAAAGACTATTGCTTAACAATGTTCGCTTGCATTAGACAAATGTCTCCATAACGTTTAATATAGAAAAGAACATTTATTTCTATAGTGAAATGAAAACAAAGGTTCATTAAATACATTTCTTAGCTTTTCTATTAAAGTTTTCCACTGTTACCTATTGTTATTATCTGCCCTACAAAAGATACTATGAATATCCTCTCAACCCCTGTCCTTTTCCCTGGGAGTTAGGATGCTCAGCATTTCACAAGTTTGGCTCTTAAATCAACATACGTTTGTTATTTAAGTTATATTGTTATTGCTTCCTTTCTGTTCTTGTAAGGGTGAGGAATGGGATGGCTCTTTCTTCCAAGACTGGAATTAGCACCTTTAAAATGTGAATATTACATTATCCACACACCTACAAAAAACTAGGGAGAAAATACCGCATAGAAAGACTAGAAACTCTAAACATGCTACAATAAAAAGCAAGACTTGATAACAATTCCATTACTTGCTTATCTGGGGCGATTCTTCACAGTTCAAAGGGTCAATTTCACACCAGGGCACCAGCGCTTATCAGCTAGTTCTGCTGAGCCTTTCAATTGCAAAGAGGAGTGTTGCCTCCAACTGGCATGACAATGACACTATTAGAAAGGCACTTCAAAGATATAGATGTTGTAAATGCTTTGAATTTGCCAAGTTCTCTACGCCATCAATATCCAACAGACTTTTGCATGCAGAGGTCAGGATAGATTCTTCAGCAGGAAAATGAAAAGCAGGTAATAAAATAAGTCATGTGAACTGCAGCAAACTGATCACATGCCTATACTCCCAAATCAGATGTCTACATTCTCCTAGCTACAACTTCCGAATATTTTAGAGAACAGGAAAAAGTTTATTCTCTTGGCTGTCTGTAGAGTCTCTCCCATCTGGGCCAGACCTTGCAAAAATACCTAATTCTTTCTCCCATAACCAATGCCACATTCTTCAAATCAGGACTCAGAAGTACATCTGGGAGAGAAGTGACAGGTCTACAACTATATCCTCACTTCACCTTACTGCCACTGCTGTTTTGTGCTCCAGAATCTCAGGCTGCACTTAAAGGTAATTTGTACTACTGTTGCCATCAAAGTAAGTTTTCAGAACACGTTCAGAATGCAAGGGCTGCAGTGGCATTCGCAATAGCTGAGGGAGGCACAAACAGAAACCGCTCGTATCAGTAGTGCTTTAATTGTAAAGAGAAGCTGGTATTTGAGAGAGGAACAGGGCTGCTGTATTATAAAGTTCTCACTAATCTGTTGTAACAGGGAGCCAAAGCCATGAACGTGTTTAAATCACACAGATCTGTAACCCTCCTTCCAGCAGAAGTAAACACATGAACAATAATGTTATTGAGGAGAACTTGCAGGATTGGACATTCAGATGAGCAGATCTGAATTCAGATTAGCTACTTGCCTAACAAACCAGCTTGGATTCATTTTAAGCAGACTGCGTAGGCAGAACAAGTATTCCCTCTGATGATTAGAGACACAGGGTTTGTTTGTTATCTTCCTATATGGAACGATATTGAAAAGACTGTGCCACTCAGCATTGACCGACTGGTTGTTCTCCAGTTATTGCAAGATCATGTGATAAAGCTCATACATATTAAGAAGCATACTAGGTCATCCAGCATTTACCAGTTTGCATCAGGGGCTGGATGCATGTACCTTTGCCTAGATCTTCTTCTCAAGTGACTAGCCTCAGATCTTTTCCAGCAGTTGATCTGTGACCTTTCCTCACACATAAACCATATGTTTTAAGTAAATTTCTCCTGCCTCAAGAGCAAGAAGTTTGCAAGTCATTCATCTTTTAAAATTCCTTTTCACTTAGTTCTCTCCCTGCTTTTCTTTGGAGCAGCATCCCAGAGTCCCAGCCTTGTTTTGTCAGGCCAACCATCTGCTTGGATGGAGCAGTGTCATTTGGAAAGAGCTCTGGAACCTCTTTTGAATGTCTGCAGTGTAATTCCCTCAAGCCATTAGCTTGTAACCCTTGGGACACTCATAAAAAGATGTGCCAGAAAAGATTGCAACAGCCAGGACATTCATTTTCACATGAAGGGGGACGTGATAGGAAGCTTTTCAACCCAAAACATTTCCTGTCTGATCAACAGGCCATAGTTTACACACAGTAGTAAATAGGTGATCCACTGCAAACCAAGGCTATTTACACTGCATGTCTGATGAAAAAACATACAGACTTTGAATAAATTAAGTTTAATTCCAGAAAGTAGCTTAAACTCAGCTAGACGACCTTAAATCAAGCTGGCAAACTTAGCTCTTAAAGCAAGTAATTTTCCCAAATTTTATGGTATAGAAATGAAGACAAGGCAAAATTAAGGCTATACAGTATATCTCAACATATACCATTCTACCATGACAGCATATACACTGTTATACATGCCTTGCAGCTGTAGAGGTGGCAGGTCCTGTACTTAAACTTGTCACCTTTGGACCGGGCTACTGCTGAAAATAATCAGGGTTGACAAACACTTTCCAGAAAAGGTTCGTCAAACAAAGTCATAGGTTGCCTGGTTTGTTTCTTTCATTTTTTAAAGGTGGGCAGGAGTGAGTTTCAATCTTCGTTGAAGGTAATTACCCTGCTTTTTCTAGTAATTCACTCTGTTCACATTACATAACATCTTCACATGGGAAAAGAAAACTCTCACTTGGACCTCTCTTGTTTGGTTTATGCAAGCACGGTTAACAAGGGTATGAGATGCAAACAAAAGCTATTAAACCATTGTATCCCAGCAAGGTACAACATATCAGCAGAGTCCAAGGAGTGGGCCAGCCCCACACATTTTCCACCTGCCACAGCAGCAAAACTGTAAGAGCAGTTAATGCCAATGCATTGCACCTCATGGCAGGCTGCATTTCCCTTACCTTAGCCAACAGTCAGAAACACAGTTATTTCCCAGTGCATACCCATAACCGAAAGCACTTTGTAGTTTTAATAAAATTTACCAGGGCAAAATAAAACCCTATTTTCCACTGTAGACAGGCTCAGGTTGATAACTTATGTGCAAGTTATAAACAGTCTTGTCTTGAGACTTTATTCCATTTCAGCCTCCTTACATTTATATACCCTATCCTTCCAAGCCCCTGGCAGCAAAGAGATATGGCCTGTGCTTCTGGCTTGTGCACACGTATTCTCTCGTGCTCTTTTTTGTTTTCTCCCTCCCACCTTTCTTCTACTGTATTATCTTTCAATTAGTCATAGAAGTACAGTAAAACATAAAGTTCTCTGATCTCTTAAAAGATCTTCTATTTATAAACATTAGTACCTGCCTTCTCTCTAAGAGGAACAATCTTTCCAGAAATAGCACACTTTTCAAAGAAGAATACAGAAGACAAGATTAGAGGAATTAGGTAGGAGATGTTTTAACTAGTAATGCTGGCAGCCTCTAATAAAAACACTGCTCTTGATTTCATCAAGCCTATTCAGAAAGGATGGTCCCAAAGCTTAAAAACAAGTAGTTGTGACTTGAAACCCCTACTTGCAGCTCAATCTCTAAGACACCTCATCTTGGACGAGGAAATCTTTAAAGTTAAGGCTACCTTCTTCTTCCTGGCCATATTTTATTTACAGTATTGTTTGTATAAGACAGGGACTTCCCCTTTACACATTTAATAGAAGCAGGTCTCCTGCATGTTATCCTGCATGTTATAGTCCTGTACAAGTCACAGGATTCATAATATAATATTTTCTGGTGGAAAATAGATTGGTTTATATGAAATGCAGGAAACAGTGGAGTGCATGAAGCTGGTTCTTGAAACAAGGTCAGTGGCCTAGTTTTCTCTCATTTGTTTGTTTTGTTGCCCTTTTTCTCATAACACTTTATTTAAAATACCTCAGACTTTGTCTAGATCAGGAAGCTGTATTAGTTTGAGGATATGAATACTGTTAACAGAAATAGGTTTTGACTGGCATAGCAATTTCCTTTCAGTAGATGGAATAAAATTTGTCATAAAGGCTTTAGCAAGGTATCTTTGTACAGTGCATATTTATCAGTAACTACTTTAATTTTTTCCACTTTTCTGAAATATACAGAAGTATTAAAAAAAATCAATACTTAATATCAGATGAGTGAGTCCAGTCCTTCCTCCAGAGCTGGCCAATCTCTTCAGCACTTACACAACTGAGTGTCAGAGGTAACCTGTACAGATAAATCTCTGTGCTTCTGTAAATACATTGTTTGAGGTGTACCTAACACTTTGAAACAGAAAGTACTTCTATTCTAAGCCACGTGCCTTAGCCACATTAGCTGTACTTTGCCAGTCATTGGCTGTGGCAGAGAGGTTTATTACTTTAGCGGTTGCCAGTGTCCATCCGTCCTTTTCCCTCCATTAGCAATTAGAAGTAACATATTAATTCCTTGCTTTAGAAAAAGTTCTAAGCGAATAGTATGTAAATATGATCCATGATCCTTGGAGTCTAATAGTGTTTAGTAGGCTCTATAGGAAGAAAAAAAGCTAGCTTTGTGCTACTACAATATTTCAGGTTTAATAAGCATTATTACATGCATTCCAGAGCAATGAATTGCCAACTATATTGCACAGATCAGTTTTAAACAAATCATTTACAGGGTACTTAACCATCATGTTACTGTCCACTGTTTTTGGCAAGGTTTTAGTAGTAAACTATAGGTCAGCAAGATAAGATGCATGTGTGGTTTTTAACTCATGAAGAAGAGTTAATTTAATGCCACTCTCCCAACACATACATACATGGGAACCTGACTGACAAAACAACACCATCTTGAAAAGCTTAGCTAAGACCTCATCAGTTAATATCTAGATGGCTTTCCCTGACAACACTGTTTTAACTGCAATATAAGCTACAGGAGGAAAAAAGGAGGAGGAAAAGAAGAAACAAAAAAATTGAAATAAATTAAGATTTTGCAATGTGCAACTTACTCCTGTATGTCATTCAAATAAAAAGATGTTCGGGATAAGTATTTAATAAAAAAAACACATCTAACTTTATAGTGTAGTATATAAGCAACCCAAGATAGTACTAGGAACAGAACACAGGAATATTCCATATGTAAGAATTTTATCAGAAACTGATGGATTAGGGATTTCTAAAATAATTCCTACTGATCTAGAAGAGCTCATCTCTTCATTAATGTCATTATTTTAAGTTACTCCATCATCACCCATTTATGGTCTCTCATACTGCTCATCACTTTCTAAGCACTTCTCCATCTGAAAAGTCAGCTAGAGAATTTATTTCATGGTGTTAGTACAGAGAAAGTTCTGCATTCTCCTTTGCAGTTTGAGATTCATGGTTATTACATTTTTTTCTGGAAGAATGATTCAGAGTAGAAGACTGCATTAGTTCAACCAAAAGTCTGGAGGGCTGAAAATTCAGATATGACTCCAAATTGAGTCAGCGAAGAGAACGAGGCATTAGGTAACATGCCCTTTGCATATGGCTGCCGAGCACCCGGGCTGCTGGCTTCTTTGACAGTCATGGCCCTAGCATTAGTATTTGAAATAGCAAGATCTAGAAAGTTACCACAGTTGGAGGCTGGATTCCTGAATGCCTGCATCTGCGACTATGTGCATGCCTACAACAAAAAACAGACTGGGAGCAGAGTCTCATGAGCTAGTGGAGACTCAAGCTCATAAATCCACATGATGCAGTGCAGCTGGATGTACAGCTTGGGTTCAGCATCAATATAGTTGCATTTATATAGCTCCTGTGCTGCTGGACTTAGATGTCTCTATATTGTATTGCCCCAGAACTTCTGCTCCTAAGGAAGTTCAGCCAGTTTGGGAACACATATTTGGGGTATAAAAATGCTCCAAGTCCAAGCTGTCAGGATGTGTCACAGCCGCTTGGCCAGCTAGAGGGTGGAAGAGATTTAACAAGCGACCTCTCCCATCCTAATGAGCAGTTGCAATACCCAGAAACAGACGGCGGTTCAGGTGAACAGAGGAGCTATTGCAGGCAGTCTGGATCTGGAGACAGACGCTCACCAAAGAAAAGAGATGACGTTAGAGGCACAAAGCTGTTTAAGGGTGAATTTCAAATAGGACTTCAATCTTTGACAAAAGCAGTGTAAGCTCAGGAAGGATTACTGCTTTCCATTAAGCCTTTGAATACTGGAGAGACTTTAGATACACCAGCACCAATCTATTGAATAGCCTATTAAGGGCACTGAAGTTTTATTTTAATGATGTCCAATGGGATAAACTAGCAGCACAGAGTCAGCACTCGTAGTGTTGGGAAAAAGCCAACACTAAAGGAGCGGATTGAGTTGGGACTCAGAAACTGGGAGAAAAGCTCCTTAGTGAGGCCTGTAGCCTTAGGCCAAAACGCACTGGCACTGTGCTGCATGGAACCGTGAAGGGAAGAGAAAGGCAAGAGAAGACAACTTCCATTAAGCCGTATAAATCACTACAGCTACTTAAATGGGTAAAGAGTACTGGGAAGAGAGGTCTGGCTGCACACTGGATGTTGTTTTTGATTGCCTCCTCTTCCCTCCCCACCACTCTTCTTTAATATTAAGGAGTTAATCCTGAAGCAGTGCAACCACATTTGCTTTGTTTTGTCCATCTGAAGTGCTTTGCTTTTGAGCCACAGTATCCCTCCAGCACTGAGGGTAGGAGGCAGAGCAACATCCCTGTGTTACCATCCCAGTTCTGCTCACCGTACCCTGCTGTGTTTGCGTTCCTCGTTCAGAGGACTCCAGCCCCTGGGGCTCCAGCACACAGGGAGACTACAACTACTCACCTGATACCCAGGCAGGGGAAGGGCTCAGCTGGAGAGGGCTCAGTTACAGCATGTGCATTTCCAGAGGCTGCCCTGGCAGTGGAGACAGCTCTGGGGCACAGTCACCTTCCCCCCAAAGGCAGAGCTCTTTCAGAACAGCAGACTAGAAAAAGGTGGCATGCCATGGTTAGTGAGGATGGGTTGTTTCACAGGGAATAAACTCTGTTTTACACATAATCCAGCATCTCTGGCTTACTTCTCTGTCTGGGAATTAGGGATGGCCAGCACAGACACAAGCTTTTGCATCAAATTTCTTCCAGTTTAGGACCTAATGGGCTTTAGCTTTTTACTACATTGTGATGGCAACAAGATTCCTGGCAGCTTGCCTGGCAAAAGAAGAACCCACCCCATAATCAGGCTTGCTATTCAGTGACACATATGGGCCTTATGATTTCTCTCCCCAAAGTCTTGTCATTTTTTATGACTTCACTGCAACACTGACTCAGAGACACTCCCTCTCTTTCTTTTGAAAAGATGTAAAATGAAGGAAACTCAACATTCTGGTGACTGTTGTCTCAGAATTGCAGGGAGTGAAAGATCTCCAGCCAGGATGACATGGAAGCAGAAAGCACACAGGTCCAGCAAATGAATTCTGAACTAGAACAAAAATACACTCAGCTGCACGCTCTCTCTCTCTCTCTATGTGTGTGTGTGTGTGTGTGTGTGTATGTGTATATATATGTGTGCGTGTGTGTATATGTATAGACAAGACTATATTCAGGCAAGATGACTCCAGAGCACTTAAGGACACACCAGTAGGCACGCTGAGACAAGTATGCAATAATACCATTTGAAAGAGCAAGCTGAGGGCTAAAAGATGCAAAGAAGTATCTACATCTATTTTATGGTGGAATAATTCATTCTGTATTCAGTAAAATTTGTTTCCAAAGTCATTAATGCAAACAGACTCTGGATAATTTTATTTTTAATTATTTGTGCAGGTACATGATGATTTTTACCTGAAAGAAGTTAACCTGGAATCCCTGCCAGGTTTAACAAGCCTTGCATTATTCTTTATTTTTTTTTATTTCATGGCTAGATCCTAAATGCTTGTGTAAAGGCATGGCTTGATTCAAGTGGTCCCATTTTCAGAAGCATTAACCTAGCAGCCAAGTGACAGGCTCTTCTAGCTGTTTGATCTGCTATATTTTCTTCTAGCTGTTTGACCTGCTGTATTTTAGGATTCTGAGCCGTTCCACTTAGACTGAGAACCATCCACAGAAATTCTGTTTCATAAATCTGTACAAACATCAAAAAAGGTTAAACTTTATCATTTTCACCCTGAAACAGGCTTACTAAGTATGCAAATTTGCACTCCTGGTCAGCAGCATGAAGATCTGTTTTGTTTCCACTAAAACATTTTCAGTCACTTGAAAGCCTGAATGCAAGCACATATCTATGACCACATTTCTCCTCAGAAGGGCACACAGATTGAGGATATGCCCTCTCCAGCAGAGGAGCGATTTTGGAGCTCATCTGTGGAGCTTTGCCTGCGTTCCATTTCCAGTGCATACTGTTAAGCACATACGAATTAAATTGTCAAGCAAGACTACCTCCCCTCCCTCTCCAAAATAAAACCCCTCAAGAAATCTTGCAATCCAAACCACCTCCTTATTAAAAACATTAATAAGTAAATAGTCAGAAGAGGTGTGCAAGCCACTAAAGTTAAATTCCTAAACTCTAATCATTTCCAACAACAAAACCTTCTGCTCCTGCCAAACCACTTGGTCCATCTGTTTCACTTTCTTCTACTGCAAAAATAAGTACACAACTTCCTCTACTTTACAAAAGCAGTCTGTGGACTCAATGCTTATAGTGTCCTCTTCTGAATAAGCTCTTCTTAGTTTTAAATCTCTTTCACACTAAAGTTTCAGGTCTTCTCTAATAGAAAGCTCAGGTGATTGCACAAGCATTCATTCTTGTGTCATTGTCATAAACCATTGTCATAAACACAAGATGACCTTTTTTTTTTTCTTGTTGACAAAATAGTTGGAAAAAATATGGGGGCTTGGGGGAGGGGGAAGAGAAGAGATCATCTTCATACATAAAATGCCATTGCTCTCTTGAAAGCCTGAATCCTGAAGAACCAAAAAAAAACCAGTTCTTTTTTCAGCCAAACTCCTTCCAGGTTTTGATATTTTGTTTGAAAGATCAACATCTTTCCTGAAAATCTGAAACCTGGAGAAAGTATAAATAAATATATTTTTTTCTAATGTCTTTTCATTACCATGAAGAAAAACCTAATCAGTTAAAAAAGAGGATTTTTTTTAGTTAGCCATTTAAGAAAACATTAAACCATTTAATGCCTTTTAATAGTTCAATGATGTAAACTTTGAAGAAATTCCATTTCTTGTTCTGTAGCTTGATAAACCTTCAAAAACACATGCTGTTGAGAATCTAGCAACCATTCCATCAAGAACTAGGTAACTAATCCAATATCCTTTTTACCTAAGGCAAGAAACAATTATTTAAAGCACATATGCTACTTAACTGCACCCATGTTTAGGCCTACTACTTCAAGGTATGAAGCAAGGAGGGCTCGAGAGCAACTTAAAAAAATATCTTCTGCAGGCTACCTTTAGAGGAATTGTTCCTGTGGGTGGATATAAGTAAATAAGAGTTCCTGCTCCTCAGGGTTTCATATGGAAACATTTACTGAGTTACACCAGTATAAATGGCTATAAAAGCTTAGAACAAACCTCCTCCTTCAACATTAGATACTTTACCTCAATTTTTATTTGTAATTAAAATGTTCCACAGGAAATAATAACTGTAGCCTTAATTAGGTAATTAAACCTGTTCTTGAAGACTTATATAATGCAAAAGAATAATCATGCAGATGGAAAAGTTTAAAATGAGTATGAAGCTAGTAATTATATACACGCACGAGATACAAGAAAAAGACTCTTTCTTAAACCTCTTATTTAACTTTGGCAAAATTACATGTTTGACAACCAGCTGTTGTGCATCTCAAGTGAAAAGCTTACTAATGTAATTCTTTTGTATCACAATGCTGCAATAAAGGCCATACTTGTTAATTCTCAGAGTTAGCAGACTCATAAGAATTAATCAGAGAGAGCCACAAAAAGCTTAAGTCTACTCTTTAGATCCTGTAGTGTTTAGATGTGCCAGGAGTTCAGAATAACTTACCTTTACACGACTGTAGCTGTTCCTTCCCCATCTGCCTGTCCCACCCTTCTCTAAGATGTTTGGTAATGAGGATGCCTCAGCTGCTCATAAAGCAGCTGTTAAACTGCCCTACTTTACAGCAAAGTACAAGGATTAAAGAGGGTGGAGGAGAGGAAATAAAGTACAAGTATTTTTAGTGACTAAACGTTTGTACTTTTGTAAATGAGATCTGATAAACCAGCTCCTCAAAACTTATTAAAAACAGCCCTTCCCAAACATTTTCTCAATCAGTTAGAAGCTGGTACATGTATAAGTCTGCATATGGTAGGTTTACTGACTACTTAAGGACATCTGCAAGCATTGGTCACAGTCACATTGCCATGATACTCTAATACCGCTTTTCTAGTTAACAAAGAGTGGTGCAGGCTGGACATGGACATTAAAGCAAAATAATACACTTAAAATCATGAGTAGTTTCTAGACTACAAATGTAAGACAAGTGCCCTGCGCTGAGAAACCCTATAGAGATTAAAAGGTTTTTAAAATGGGGCTTCTCATCCACTTTTACAACCTGTCATCCAATATATTTACAGCTCAAGTTGGGATATGTGTCTCAAAATTAGTTTCCTAGGATCATCCTATAGTTTCCTGAGCACCTGAAAAAAAGATAATTATGGTTATACCTATTCATATAGGAATGCATTTCCCTAAAATATTTAGATTAGTTTACACCAGTGCCTCAAGTAAACAACCAGTGGTATTATATAGTGAGTCAGCCAGTTCTTGAAAGACTTTTAAATACAGTCCTGCCTCAGCCTCACGAAACTTGGATGACAGAAAGAAACAAAATACTGTTCTTCCACACAGCTCCCTCTGCTGATAAGATCTTCATGTCTTCTCACATTGCAAATCATCTCTAGAAGACTGTTCAGCCATACTGATTTCTAAAGAGGTCACAAATATTCAACTGTTATTATGTAAAACTTTAAGTGTCAAGTCTTGGGGAAAAAAGCCTGCAAACAAGTCAGCGTTGCGTGCCCAACAACTATTTAATTTCATGAAAACCTTGGGAAAAAAATCTGCCAACCAAAATGAAAGAAATAATAATTTTGAAACCTCACAGAGAAGTTCAGTTTTACAGAAGCTGGAGACAGTAATAATGCATAACTTACTAATATTTACTAACCAAAATTTTCCAGAAGTGATGAATAATTGGGATTCTTATCTCAAAACCACAAAGACATCTTAGTATCAAAAAAAGTAAATAATCTTTTCTGTACAGGAAGCAGGAAATAAAGAGAAACAGAAAACTAAGCAACTTTTGAAAGTCCTAAATCGACTCCTATCCAAAGAGAACAGATGCTGCCCATCACATTGCCACATTTATTACAGCTTTAAAATGTTTATATTTTGCTTTTAACTTTTCAACAGAAAATTGCCTATTCTCTGTGTTTAAATTTAAAATTTTTCCTTTACAAATTGAAGGCTGATTTCTCAACATTAATACACCAATGAAAAATTCTCCAAATATTAAGAACTGAAAAAAAAAGGTATTGGCCATTTTAAGCCAATCTTACAACAACACTTCCAAATAGTTAACATCATGTTGCACTTTGTGTCTCGACCTTAAGATCCTGACAAAGACTTCACTTGAAGTCTTAGGGGTTAAAATTCTAGGATCCTCCTTCTTCCCTAACGTTTGCTTACGCAAGCATTTGTTACTAGTAAAGATTACAGCTAGACAGAAGTGTTTCACTTAGAGCCCCATATTTGGTGCATACACTGTAGATCTATCACTGTGGGCTTAAAATCAATTATCTGCAATGCAACAAAGAAAGCATAGCACAAGAACGGAAACAGAAGTCTTATACTAGCCAGTTACCTGTGTTTCATTTGATTTTTAGAAAAAAAAGTAACATTTAATAACCTACAGCCCCTCAGAAAAAGATAAGTTTTTCCTCTGATCTAAAACTCTATAACTGTAGACAAGATACCTAAATAATTACTTCAGCTGATCTAATCAACAAGGAATCAGTTGTGCACATTTAGATGGCACAGAACAGGAGTGTGGTAGCATAAGAATTATGAACATCAACATCTACATTAACACTTCAGAATTACAATTCATGGTCAGGTTGTATCTGTTCTTTCAGTTAGTCCTATAACTGTCAGAAGCTACATACCCATAACATGCTTCCTTTATGCATTATATCACTCTGCTTCTACAATATGGCTTCTCTAAAGTCAAATATATGGATAAGTCATAAATCAGGGATGTTTAAGTTCTGTTCCAGGTATTCATTAGTTAAACGCCAAGTCCTCCAAGACACTTGTATGTTTAAAGTTCAGCTGCTCACCATGTGCATCCCACAGCTTTGATGACACTTGTTCCGTTTCTCTTCAGGATCTCTATGCACAAGTTTTAGCTGTTTCAGTGTTTCTCATGAGAGGAAAGACAAGGCATAACAGTAATGCTTTTTTAAACATTGAGACAGGCTTGTCTGTCAGATATTGCTCGATATTTCCACCAGGGCAATGGAATGACCAAACCCAAACCAGGCAGGCTTTCTGCAGTACATAAGACTTAGTCTGCTCCATGTGCCCTCCTCACTTTTTGAAACATATTAAACATACAGTGGTCAACAACTGCTATGTGAAGATGATCCTCCCAAGTCTTGTCTTATCGATTAGTAAAATAGCCTGCGCAACTTGCAATTTATTTGTCTCTTGAGTACTCCAGTCTAGTACTGGACCACTAAGTATTGCAAGAGCAGATCAGTAGCCCCTTCTTTTCTTAATCCTTGGGAGTGTTATGGACTAAGATACTTTTGCCTTAACAGCATAAAGTCACTCAACATTTACCATTATTATTTTATTCTAAGGTCAGTGGAAGTAGTTATGAGGTTTAGAAACACTTGTAAAGAAACAAGAAAAACATACTTCATAGCTACTTATGCTTCAGTTCCAAGATGTTTGCTGTGTTTCGCATAGCAAAAATACCATATGAGTGTTTACACAGCTTTTGTAGCCAGGTTCCATATACTATAGGAAGCCTTTATCCTGGCCTTTCACAAACAGATTTGCAGGTAAGCACATCCGTATGCATGCATTTTTCTTACTCCAGTTCTGTTCAGATTCCTTCCTGTTCAAGCCTTTCCCTATGGGTATCCTGAAATTTTTAAAATAGATGCATAAAATACCAGATTTTAAAACACACTCCTCCCAAAGAATATCAATTATCTCTTGTTTCAAAAACGCTGATGTCCTTCGGGAATGACTAGATAGATCCACCTCCTGGCTAGCGAGTAAAGAGAACTTTTTATTAAATGTAAACATACAACTTATGTCTGTAAACAAGTTATCCATTCCAAAAGAGATGCCTTGTACAGATGGAAGGGTTGGTTTCACTGGATGGTCCTTAATCTTCATATTTGCATACTACAGTTCCTCAAAACAACTAATTATTGAATACAGATGAAGGAGAACAACCCATCCTGTTTTCTACTAGGTTTTTGGAGAGTAAAGACATGAAGTTAACAACTCTAGGGTGAAGAACCTGAAGCCCAAAGCCTCTCCTGCTGGCTTAAGAAACACAAATTTTTGGCTTTTGGCTTTATGAATTTTTGTCCTTAACAGAAGTCAGAATGGAAGAACACTCAAGGTTGAGGAGATAAGTATCTCATGCTAGCCTGGTCAGTACTATTAGTCAACTCATTCCCCCCCTGTCCCAGCCCCTCCAATTTCCTTAGTCATAACACAGGGATAATTAAATTCAGTTACTTTGTATGGCACCTCAGAATCAATTGGTAAAACCAACTAATAGCTACATTTTTGAATTTCATTCCATCTATAGCACTATGTTAAGACAATGAGTTTAACATGGCTTACGTTCCTAAATATCTCCTGTTGTGGATTTGCTTAAAAATCATAGGAGAACATTCTTCCTATGTTTAATTAAGGTGTGTTTTTCTTTTCAAAGAAATACAAAACTCATGACAGTTCATCCAGATCTACCATGGAAACAATGGGAAGAAAATTAAGAGAAATACTGCTAGTTATATACCAATTGCTAAAGAGACCTTAAGTTTCTTATCAGAAGAAACTGCTTTCTTAATTTTCCTGAGCATTTTTTCATTGGTAGCCCACCTTTTTAGCTCATGAGCTGTGTGAATGAACAGGAAATTGGAGAATTCTTCTTTAAGTTTTTTGGAGATTTTTTGCTTTTCTGGTTTTAAGTGCTGGCTGCAATATCTATATGTAACTTCAGGTGAAGGTTATGCCTTCTTACTAGCTGCTAAAGGTGTTATGGAACAAACCAACATTCCCTTAAGTTCTCCTTCGGTGCTTTTTACACAGAGTAAAAAGAATAGCATTGACATATTAATTAATGTGATTAACATTAGGAGTGCGCTTAAACTACAAGAGCACTATCAAAAATCAGTTTATTAAAGGAAACATACCCATTAAATGCAGCTATTCCAACTCAGCCCGAATGCATCCCTTAACATTAAGGGAAGAGCCACCAGTGATTCAACATAACATATTCTCTCATCTGCAAGCACAAATAAGTTTGGGGAAGTTTAGTGAGGGCTCTTTCATTCCCTAATGAATACCCTATACCCACAAAAAAACCCCACACAGACTTTGCAGGACTAGATTCTGTTCTGTAGCTAGGATGATGAGTGGTGAAGGACTCTAGCGTAACGATTTGGTTAACAGCAATCATTTACTTTCACTCAAAATAACAGGAAACAGTCACAGTCAGCAATTATTTGAGGGAGGGGGCCAGCTGGGAAGAAGTGAGAATGCACAAAACAAGGAAGCACTCTTAACAGATTGCTCCTTCTCCAACAGGATTCATGAATTTAAAAATGTCATTTTTATTTTTCATCACCTGCCTTCCCTCCCCTTATTTATCTATTCCTAATATAGCCTTAGATAGCCTACAATATTATCCTTCACTAGGCTTCAAAACTGTAATTGCTGCTTCTTAGATAGAAGTCACTAATAGAATTCTTCTAAAAATACTTCTTTATGCAACATACCTACAACCAATATGCAAGAGTCATTTTCCTACTTCTACCAAACCAGAAGAGTTGTGAACACTCCAAACTTCCTGCTTTTAATTGAGCATATTCTCTAGATTCCTAATTAAACTAACAAGCAGGACTGTTAACAGATGTCAGAGGTTACAGATAAATAAGCGGATTTTGTTCATTTAAAGATCTTTGTTAGTTTTCCCCTTCCTCCTAAAAAAAGTATTTCCATCTCTTCTGAATGGTGGTAAACATTGACCTACCAGTAAAAATAAACAGTATAAACACTATACAGACCTTAGGATATGCCAGAATCACTAGGGTTCAGTGGAACCATAAAATAAAATGGAATAAAGAGCTTGTCCTGGTAGGAAAAGTAGTATGTCATCTTTAGCTTCTCCAGATTGTGAGAGCAAGCAGTACCTCAACTGCAACCCTTCATATCAGACTTTATTTTATATTGCTTTGACTATGTAAGCCCTCATCTCAGAGAGACCACAGGCTTCCAGAGTCTAGTTCTAATGTTTTCACCTGCTACAACCAGACAACTGTCCTTCAGTTCCCTTCTTGAAGGCAGATGAGGGTAAGAAGTTTAAAATACACTCTCTTCAGCCACCAGCAGGATGATGTAATGTCCATATTATCACTTTCATAATTTGGGTCTTTGACCTTGAAGTGGAGACTTGGTTTTCTATGTGTATTCCTCATGAGTCTACCTTGATATACAAGTTCTTACAGGAAAGGAAACCTTCTGAAGAAGTGTCAAAACCAGGGTTCCCAAATTCTTCTCTTTCCTTTTTACCGCATACCACTATTCATACAAAGGCAGCAGCAGACACAACCATTAGCAACTGGAGTAGCTTGGCCCTATGCCAGCCTGGGCACCATTTCAAAGTGAATCACGTATCACAATTTAGGGATCCTGGGCCAGAGCAGTGCGTGACTGAAGTTGATCAAGCAAAGCAGAGCACTTTGGTTCTGCATTAAGGCTGCAGTCCTCTCCTACATGTGTGCATGAGCAACATCTAGATCACTGGAAGCATTTCATGTAGGCAGTCTGGCAAGTCACAGATGTCACTTTTAAGTAACGCAGACATTATTCATAGCCAGTCACTGCTTGCTATCTACAGATAACTGAATGCATTCAGACCAGATCGGACACAAGGTTGGATAAAAAAAAAAAAAAGGCCAGACAATCCGTCCTCTCAGAGCTCCAGCCATTCTTGCAAGCAGAAAGTGGGAAAGATTCAGACAGTGCGACCCACACTTTATCAAAATAGCTGCTCAAAATCAAGAATATAGCAAGATAATGCATTACTAACCAGCACTGCAGAAACCTCAGCAACTGGCTATTGAGTCTACTTTTTACTGCAGCTGGAGAATGACAACTTTATGTTCCAGTCCTTTCCTGCTCTATATTTGTGTAATCATTTTTCAAACGTTCATACTTTCTGATCTACACACTGTATAGTAGCAGAAGAGGCCATCTGAAAGTTCAACTGTTCATGTGAACATGCTTAGCTTGTTTTGCATTTTTTAATTGCATGAATAAATACGATGAATTTTACTTGTAAGTAAAGATTTATATTCATAAGAGTACATATAAAAGTCGAAATAAACATAGTAAGAGCAGCACAAATCTGTGACAATACAGAGTTCCTACAACAGCCCATCTTCCCCTAACTATAGATATCATTTCAAATGAACAGATTTCCATACTCATTACATTCTTGGCTTCTTTGTTAAAGCATGGTGTGGCCTGCGTATTAAACAGCTACAATAAGGATCTCTTCCCTAGGAGCAGAATATAATGAAATAACAACTTTTGGCAAGTACTTCATAGCCACAACTCACCCGGATCAAGTTTAATCTGTTTAGTTCAAAAATTAATGTTTGTTACCACCAGGTTCTGTGACTCACAATAACGCACACTCAAATCAGGAAGTTTCTTCTCTGAAAGAATATACTAATATTTTAAAAACTTAGTTGTGTTCATAATATTCAAAAGTAATTTAGTTATTCCACAAAATTTTTGTTAATTTAACCATTAGATTACAAAGCTGAACTGTTAACAAAATGTTTCACACAGGTATCACTATGACCTATAGATAAACTAATATCAGAGCATCACCTTTTAAGTAAAAGTTACTTAATTTAAATATTCTAAAACATTTCCCTTCCTCAAGGAACGCATCTCTGTCAATGCTCAAACCTAGTTCTTGGCAAAGCTAAACAAATAAGCAACACATTTTTTGCAACTGCACTCAGACCCCGAATTTGGGGCCTCCAGAATCCTCATTAAGAGCATGATAGTAGAGCCACAATATGAATGAATTATTATTATTTCTTTTTATCCTTCTTGCTAGTCTATTTATGTACATGTGATTTATACAAGAACTTGTTTATCAACACCAGACCTGAGTTTACACTTGCGGGTATGATACAGATCAAATGATTAATAACAGAACACACAGATGTTTACAAAAGCATAAGGCACAATCAAACTGAAGACAGACAAACTTTAGTATTCAAGATCTAACAAGATCTAACAATTTTTAGAGGTTGATGATTATTGTGAAGTATTCCTAAATCTCTTGCTATTGTCCTTTTTGATCTTCTTTATGTGAAACAAGATTAGTCATGACATTACTGAGACACACAAAGCTAAACTCTATTCCTTTGGAAAATGTAAACTCAAGTACTGGGGTCTTTTCCTGGCACTTTCTAAAAAAAGTTTATAGACAACTAGAAAAGGATTCAGAGGATTACATGTTACAGCAAGCTAAGAACCAAATGCACCTTTTGATTAGATATACAATTTTTTGTGGATTTTTTTTTTTAAATCAGAATTAATTCCATCTCACTGACTATCTCACCTTAAAGAAAGGCATGAGGGACAAAAAAGTTCTTCTCAGATTCTATCTATAGGAAAAACTTTTTTTTAAAAAGAGTGTCTGTTACACAGGAGAGTTCAGCTTTAGTAGTTCCTTTCCTCATTCTAGACCTAAAAGATCTGGGGATACCCAGGATTTTTCCAGAGAATGTACTCTTTATCTACCCATTGTCTGGAAGTACATCACTGTGTACTTCCATGTTCCCTCAGGAGAGAAAAACACTCCTATGTCTCCAGACGTAAGAGAAGATCCCTGAAAATGCATGGGACATAAGAGTAGGAACAAAGCTACTCTAACAAATTTAGTTGAGGTAGTATGGGAAGTTACCTTCAACTACCTACCTTCAGCTCCTTAACCCATCTTCTCACCAAATATTATCTCCCCATGATACATATGTACATCTCAGCCCCCTTAGTAGGATGCCCAGCAATTTGGCTTTAGACTCATTCTTATCCACAATTTAGACTTAAACTTTCACTGAAGAGGCTGAGATATACACAAGTTATATTCCAGCATCTCTCTGGGAAGGGGTGGTAAGTTTTGGCAAAGAGGCCAGTGATAATGGCACTGCTGACGGAAGATGAGAAAGGAAGGCAAAGGGTTCTCCCTAGTCCTCCCTGCACCTAACCAGGCATAGTAACAGCCCCAACTATTTAAGAGTCAGTATGTGCCAATATCTCTGAAGACCATTTCACTATTAGGAAAAGCCAAATAAAAAAAAGAGCAGAAAGGGAGACGTGGAGCATTCCTGCAGAACAAGACAAAGCAAGACATACAAAGAATGGGATAATGGGGAACTCTTGGGGTACAGTATCATGAGAGCTTAAATCCATTTATGCTAGGGATGCTGCAGATATTCTGCCTTCTTCCTCTGTGCTGACTACCCAATCTCCTTTTGCCAGCACTGGCACTCATCTGATCTCATAGTGGAACTGTTCAGGAATTCAAACAAGCAGAGCACTAACTGCCAAAAAAAGAAAAAAAAAAAGTGAAATTTGTTGTTGATTTGAGTCTGTAAACCAGTTCACTATGAGGTCAGACAAGCAGTAATGCCACTACAAGGGAAAAGACAGACCATAGCAGCACTTATCTAAATAGTGCTCTAAGCCAATGAAACCATGCCCTACATGAGGACTTTACGCTGTTCTCAAAACATTATTATTGCATCTATGCCAGATGATTCTCTCTTCACATTCAGAGTGACACCATGACTCTTCCTCCTCTTTTGCACTTGCACATTGGGGTGGAGAAAGAGGGAGACACAAAGATAAATTTACAGGAGGTTGGAACTAGCTGTTTGTATTGGTTGCAAGTACTGGATTTTTACTGATTAAAAGTGACCAGTTTCTGAACCTTATTTCCTATCATGGAGATTTAGGAGATGACATAAACTTCTCCTATACTTTTTTTTACATTTTCTTCTGGAATCAATATAGACTGGCATTCAGAAACTGTTGTTTCTGAGGGCTTTCCTGGTGCTCTGTAAACATTTTGAAAAACAAATCCCTGACCCATGCCAGGGGCCATGTAGATGAGAAGGGTCTGCAGTCCCACATGATCACTGAGTCTCTCTAGCCTGACAGAACATAGTTGCCCATCACCTGTATGACATGTCTCTAAATACCAACATGAAGCCAAACTCAGCGGAGAAGATCTTTCATGAACGACTAAGTTAATGATATTCTATAAGCTATTTTTAAAAGAAATCTAACTTATAGTACAGTTAAATCTTAATCAGCTCCTTTTAATGCTTGGAAAATATCATTATTACTTAAGTGGCATTCACAGACAACCATGCAGCTGCTACTTAAGCAAGCAGGAGTCCAACAATGAAGACATACAAACAGGCCAATATGATCTTCGTAAATAGTCATGATGCAGTATTGTAACCTCAAGGGTAATTTTACATACAAGGAAGGAGGGAAAAAAAAGAAAAAGAAAAAGAAAAAACAGATTTCCTTATTAATTTGATTCCTTCAGTGGGAACACATAATTACAGATTTTACCTTCTTAAAGAACAGGATGTCTTGAGTAAATCTTGAAGAGACACTGGCAATGATTTACTATCAGCTAATCAAGCTGTGGAAATCCACATGTTACATTGATTCAGGATGGTCTGAATTTGCGGTTGAGTCTGCTTTAAGAGGAGGTTGGTTAAATGACCTCCTGACGTCCTTTCCAACTGGAAGGATTCTATGAAAGTGTCAGTATTTTCACCTGTGGGGAAGTGCAGTGAATAGCTATGCCTGCTCTCACACAGCATTTGTGTTGGATTTGACCTGGCAGAAGTGGGAGCTATAGAATAAGAGTCCAAAATTCAATCCCTTCCAACGATTCACGGATGTGAGAAAGACATTTACAATTGTGATCATACTCCCCACATCCATGATGATGCTTGACTCTCAGTCCAGTGAGAATATGCTTGAAACACTAGAGAACTGTTTTCTTCCATTATGAATTTGTAACACTTCAAGCACATTGTCAAGGTTGTTTTTGTTTTTGTTTTTTTTAATGAGATATGGATGTATGAGCACTGCTCATGCTTCAGTGACTTACAGTAGCTCTGTTTCCTGATGAGTACAACACTCTTGCTAAGTTATCCTTTGAAGTGTACAAATCCCGCTCAGTTCAGAGCTATACTGCCATTTCATTACTAACTTCAAGTCATTATTGGTCATTACTAGTCCAAGCCATCCCAAGCTAAAGTCATCACTGACTCACTATAAGCCTGTTTCTATTCAAATAAAAGGAGGAACTGTTTGAAAAGGAGAGAGGGTAATTATTTTCTTCTCTTTCTCCTCAATTTCTCAATTAGTTGATCTTTAATTTTCATCAGTAAAGATGCAGGAAGTAAACTACTGCATTCCCATGAGTACCATCTTCTGGAATCAACATTTCCATAAGCACCACTGAAGTCAAGTCCTTGAATAAGAGAGGAGTAGACCTAAATCTGAACCAAGTTAACCAGTGGCAGGAAAGAACATATAAAATACTTCAGATACAAAGGACACTAGTTATGTAATATGTTTAATTTTCTAAACATCCTCCGAACAGACTCCACTGATAAGAAAAAATAGACTGCACATCCTGTCTTGAAGTTCTTGAAAACTTTAATTGATTTTTTTTTATTTTTAAGTACAATGAAAAATGTGCTTTCAGTGAAACAAATATGATCTTGCACAAATCTGATGAAGTAATCAATATTTGCCAGGAACTGCTCTGTCTCAATAATTTACAGTATTCTATAGCAACAGCACAATAATTACAGAAGGAGATAAAAAACAGGTCAGATGAATGAATGCAGCTCAAGCATAATTTATAAATAAAGTATGAACATTTAAAAAAAATCTACTCTATTTCTACATAAATAGCATGCCTTTCCTTTCTTAGGGTACAGATATTTGGTTAAAGAAGGATTTGGTCTAAAGGCAGAAGCTTCCAAAAATGCTGCCAGTAGTAGTCCAAAGTCCTCTTAAGCCTGATTTTTTTTCCCTATAATGTGAATGTGTTTGAAGGTTTCCTTCATGAAGCATCGATCTTGAGGAGCTAAAAAGTTCAGAGCTGGACTTGCACGCAAGAGGGCTTATTTCACTTTTTCAGATCTTCATTATGTTTTATGGGCCAGGTTACCCAGCAGTACTCCATATTTCTGTGGATTACCTTGTCCAGGTGCTGCTGTGATGCACTATATGATGTCTTTAAAAAGGAAGGTCACAAACTGAATTTAGTTAAAAAAAAAAAAAAAAAAAAAAATCACACAAACCACAATGGCATCCGAGCTATAGATTCTACAGAAAGGGACAGTGGATCAACATTTTTGGCTTACATTAAAAAATTGTTTTATAAAGCAGTCAGAGAGGTGCTGTCTGGAGATAGTCACCAGCAGTAGTTTAAGTCCTCAAAGAAACTCATTAGAGCATTCAGAAGGGGGGGGGGGGACACTCCCAAACCCTACCTCTTTCAAAAAAGAAATTTCATTGAAAAACCTTTTTATTTCAAGAAATATCTCTGACATTTATTATAAGCTTCTGTGAAGGGAAAGACCTGCCTACCTTCTAAAAAGACTATACATGTCCCATTAAACATATCAGGCTATTTCTGGAAACAGGAAAAGGAGATCAGAAGAAAGTTAACAGAGACAAGAACCAGCATGCAATAAGGACATTATTCTGTAAACGAGCAAACTATGGTTTATCAGCCCTATAATTTCACTCCTAATAAAGCTTCCAGGAAGGACATGGTACTTGGTCATTGCTCCCTTGCCCCCCCCACCCCCCGCCCCCAACAATAGTGACATTTGTAAACAAGTTCTATAAAGAAAACCAAAACAAAGAGTGTTTATTTTTGAATAACACTAGAGCCACATCTTAAGGTAATCCACTGATAACCAACTTATCAAGGGGATAACAGGGAATGAGAAAACATAGGTAATGTAACTACTAATCACCATGATGTAGATATGCTTGATGGCTTACTCCCGGCTCAGTGTTAGCCATGCCAAATCCTGGCTGGCGCTGGCAGAGTTGCACAGGCACTGCTACAGACCTGGGGAGCGCAGCGATGCCAGGTTTGGCTCCACAAAGACCCTCGGGGAGTCTAACAAGACTCACTAGGTTATGTGTATGCAAAGGACAACACATCTACGGGGGTGGTGGAGGGGACCGTTAAGATCCAAATGATATTGAGAAGATGATAATCATATTTACACCACTATGTTTTCCTTGAGCCTAATAATCCTGTCAAACTTTAGCTTTCTCTATCCATAGCACAAATTAACTATGGAAAAATCAACTGCAGACTGTGTTGCCTGTATTGTCAGGTTTTTGTATTCCTGTACTACTTCTATAAAATACGTATGTGGGTGCATAGACAGCTGTGCTACTCACTCAGAGGCAGAAGGTGTTACCTGATCAATACAAGCTTCATAAAATTTATGCTAGGAGACTAAAACAAAGAAATCCACATGCCACAGTCTGTCATCCCCTGAAAGCATGTATCATACTGCCAGACACCATTAGAATGTGATAAGAGAAGAATTTTTAAAAACACTAAAGACAATGTACAGGAAGCAGCTTCAAGATTACACCTTATCAACTCAATCTACTTCTAGTTTTGTAATTAATAGGAAATGGTCACAGTCAAACAAAACATTACTTTTACAGCAAGTAACTCAATTACTGCTTGGAGTAAGACTTACATATTCTAAGCTCAAAATAAAAGTATATGCACTTTTCCGGGTTTGAGCATTATCCTGTGTAGTCCAAACTTGAATGCAAATCACACTTGTTAAAAAAGATGCAACCTCACTGCTTTTATTACTTCCTCACATTAAGCTTTTTTCCTTTTTAAACTCTGATTATTTGAAACTCTGCACCATGTGATGAGAACTGTAGGCTACTTCCATCTTAATACTCAAAAAGATTGGGTTTTTCTTCTTAAAAAGCGGTCCCTCAGCACTGTGTGCTTCTCTACAATTTTAATGCCTCATGATTGTATAACAAAACTAACACCAGGGCCGAACAACACTTCACTTAAGAGAAAAAAATTATCACATTTTCTAGAAGCACACAAGAGGGGTGTTTCTCCTCACACAAGAGGAGAAATTTACTTCGAGTCTCTCATAATCTGAGCTTCACTTCATTTGAACATCTTGTAAGATGCTTAGCATCACAAATCTAACTTCTTTATGACTCAGTAGCCAAGCTACATATTAGGCAATGTACATTCCATAGTAGCTCTGGCTTCCACACCCCCATATTGTGTCTTTCTGTTTCAACACCAATATTACACTCTTGTCAATGCCACCTACTTGACAGCAAGTCTTGAAGGAGTTGATGTTTTCTTTACACCTAGCTCCTGAAGTTAGGGATTACTAAAAAGCAAGCAGCTTTCAGACACTACAAGACTAACATGAGGATTTTCAGAAGTCCACAAGGCAAACATTGCACCCCACCTCCTCCCATCCCCTTCTGCTTTTAAGACAGTCTCAGGATTTGGGAAAGCACAAAGTTTGCATTAGCACCAGTTAGTGAACTTCTATGGCACCTTTCAGCTCCAGTCATGGCACGAGGTAATGGGAGGCAGTATCTTGAGTGCCACAGGGCAGGCAGAGCCCTAGTCGATAACAGGAAGACAACAGTAAGAGAAACCTCAGAAGGCCCAGAAATCATTTCATTTCTGTGAGTATGAGAGAATGGGACAGCCTGTTCACATCAGCAGCTTATCATTATAGCAAACTGACACACGATTGTGAACAACAGGTTAAAATTAGAATTTTGGATGCAATTATACCTTCTTTTCAGGACAGAGGAGACAGTAACATCACATAGAAAACAATGTGTTTAGAATCTGCATATAATTTGAATACATCAGCAAAACTGGGAGGAAAAGACATTCAAGATGCTAATATAGAGGCAGAAAGAGGACAGTAGGACTCCTTGAGGAGAGGTTAGACTGCTATATACAAACACCTTGTTAAACACTGACCAAGGGTTTGTGTATCATGTAGGAGAATGTATGTTAATTGTTTACAGGTTCTTGGACCTAGAGGACTTGGATGAATACCTGGAAGTGGCATTGAGAAAGTCCATTGTACAATTAAAGGGAGAGGAATCGCTGAAGGAGGCACTTTCATTTAAGTCCATCCTGCTAGTTCTAAACCTCATTATTTACCCTTGAAAGTTTCCTTTTCCCAAAACTGAATTCAAGGAGCAAAAACACTGAAAGAAAGTTTTCCTTTTCTTGTGGGAAGAAGGTTATATATGTGGGGGACAGTTCATTATTTGGCGAAGCACTAACCAGCATTTCTAGAAGATTAAAAAAAATGACTTCTGGTGTACTTGGGAATGGCTTCAATGCCTACCAATCAGGTGACTATTATTAGCACTTCTGCTTTACATCCCTAGCATAAAGGCTATAAAGTTAGTAACACTTTTTACAGTAACAGGATAACACAAGGATTTAGTAAACTCTCAAATCATTATGCCTAACTTTCCAAAGGCGCCAGTTTTATTTTTAAACAACATTTTCATCACATTGGTCAAATACTTGAATTCTGCAAACAATTCTTTCCCATTTGTTCTCTGCATAATCACATTTTCTGAATCTGCAGGAAAATATTTTTTCCATATGTAATTTTTCTCTAGTTAGACTAATTTTTTTCAAGCAAAGCAGGTTCACTATACAGGAAGCTCAGTGCTCAGCTCTCAGCTTTGACATCTCAGACATGTGCATGAACTGTCTGGTTGCAGGCTGCCGTACCTTTTATCCTGCTTGCCAGTCTTTGACTCATATTCTTCCCACCTTGCAGTCATGGAAAGAGACAGACACTTGAACTGGACAATCCAGTTCTCCTAAAACCTCAGTTACCTTCTGAGATGCCCCCTTTCCTTTCAAGGCTTGCAGAGGGAACTTATGGCAACCACAGCCTGTATATGAAACAGGAGTAGTCAGCAGGCCTGGATTTAGCATCTGCCCATCTTTCCTTCAAAACCCCAAACAGCCTTTCATAACAGAATATCGTCTAATGTTAACAGTATGTACACAAGGAAGCATGAATGCTTAAACCACGCCCCCCCCCAAAAAAATGCATTTCTCCTGTTATTTCAGGTAGGCCTATCTTATTCCTATATCTGCAGGACAGGCTCACTTCAGCGCAAAAGCTCTCAAGGAAAGACGAAGATAAGGAAGTACTCCTTTAGAAATTCAGCAAAGCCCATTTTCTTCCCCCCTCCACTGTCTCCCGGGTCTGGTTAAACTAGTTTGGGCAGCTTACCAGGGGCCTGTAGATAGACTTCAAAGTGCTTGGTTTTCTTCCATTGTCTCCTGTGTTTGGGTAGCAGCTGTTATCAGGCTATTGTCTCCATTCATTCACTCAGACAGCTCCCAAATGAGTAAACCACTTACACCCGCACGGAACAGCTACCATAACAACAGACAGCACATGTTAATAGAGTTCCTTGTTCCGTCAGAGGGTTTTCTAAGGAAAGAAAGTTGTTTATGTAAAAGCCGATCCTGAAAGTATAGAGCAACAAACAGCCTGTCACACAGACTAGCACAGAACTTGCTTATACCTTGCCTCTTCTGTTAGCCTGAACTACCTGAGAAGGAAGGCTTCATTTAGGATCTCATGTTCATAAACTGTACCCACAAAACCAGCTCCTCCTGTATCAGATGGAAAAATAGCGATGTATCACTCCACAAGATGTTCATATAAACATATTTTGGGGCATACGGGCTGGGATCTTCATGCTTGCTTTTCATTTGGATTTGAATATAACTTTGGACAGTGGCAAATTAACACAGAGACACAACAAGAGGAGGAATGGTTAAAAAAAGAGAGAGAAAAAAAAAAGAGTTCCCTATTTTTGCACTGGCAGATTTTTGTCTATCCTCTAAATCCATTTATTTTGCTCATTTCATGTAGAATTATAATAATTTGAGGGAAAGGGAAGGGGGGAAAAAAGTACAGTTTTGACTGTTATTTCGTTCTCCATGTCACAGACAGCAAGTCTTTTAAAGAAGTCCTAAACTTAAATCTTGAAACATAGAAATGCTTAAGTGTCAAAACGTGTACTGAAAAACACAGTGATTTCATTTCTTTGTATTCCCTGTTTTTTATAACATTATGCCCTACAAAACTGTATTAAAAGTTTTACACAGCTTCTCACAAATTCTTGGTTCAAGACTTTTGTTACTTTGTTTTTACACTCCAATTAAAAAAAAATATATGATACAGTGTCTCAGTTCCCAACTCTCCTAAACACTTGACTAAAGAACCAAGATCACTTCAAGCTTAAGAGTGCCATCTAGCGACTCTTCTTGCTACTTCTGAAGGCTGGAAGTTGTTTCTTTTAGCAGCGCAATGTGGCTAGTGCCCCGCATTGTTCCCTTATCAACACCACTCGTTTTAGTTCCCATTGCCTTGAACAATGACATTCTTCTGCCATACTAAGTCACCCATTTTCCTTGAAGCAATATTACAACCAGCAGTACTCTGCTGTATTGCTATTTTCTTCAAAAAGTTGAACATTCTTGAGATAAACAGGAAAGAAAGCTAAAATTTATTAACCTTTTGCTCAACTATAGAATTAAACAGCCATCAGAAATCACACTGACTTCTTGGCTACAACCTCTCCAAAAAGAGCATGTTGTGTTTTTCCATCAAGATCAATGGGCCTCCACTGGAAACCAATGACCAAAGTTCTACCACTGCAGGCTATGAGCTTATCGTATCTCATAAATCAATTGACCATTGAATAGTATGTCTTCTACCATATTGGAGTCTGCATATAGTGTTTGTCTGACTGGATCTGGCTGGTAATCCATCTGTTATGGTATCCCCCCCTCTGATACCTTTCCCTGAAAGAATCTGGTAAAACAGATCCCAGGCCGGTACACACGAGACAAGCCCGCTTTTCTTTATAAAAGCGAATAATTAATCGGACCTCAAGCCTTGTATTCCAATATTTAAATGAAAACATTCAATCTACCGTTCATTCTAGATATTTTTCATCCATCCAGTTTTGTGGTGATCATTCCCAAGCTTTTCCTTCCAGACAGCCTGCATGGCAGTGAATTCAGTGATCCAACTATGCTTCCTGAGGCAGGGATGTTGTGCCCTCCATGCTGGTAGTGCACTTTTTAGCACTGGCTCAACAACTACAGAAACATTCCAGTTCTGGAGGTGCTCCCCAAGCTGAAGTTCAGAAATATGATTCTGACCACTAGTCCTAAAGATCTTTGGCATTTTATGGAAGCATATAGAGAGTGCACCAAATTGTCTTGCAGCTGCAGGGTGTACATGCAGGCTCAATGTCTCTCAGGTGTTTTTCTTAAGGGGCAAATCCATCCTGGTGCCAAGCTGCATGCATACTTTGGGCAGAGATTTAGAAATAATTATTTTGCAGTATTTCCATCTGACATTTTATTCCACAGAGTGAAACAAAATAATTTGTAGGTGAAGGCTGGAATTGTTTCATCGGTAAGACAAAATGGAAGTTACTGAAATGCTGTTAGACATCAAAGTTAAAGCTATCTTTAATATTAATTTTGGAGGGACTTCAAGAAATATACCTTATTACACATCCTTCCACAGCGCACCAATTTTTAATCATTGTTTTTCCTTCTTGAAAAGGATGCAAAGTCAGATAAAGATTTAGAGCCTGCTGGCATTAGTCAAAATGTTGCTTTATTTACTAGAAATATATACTTTGGAAAAAAATTATTTTGGGTTTATTTCTGCTTCCAAAACAGAGTCTTGCCTTGCAGAAGTGCTGCACCATCAGCTCTGTAGTTGTTGAAATATTCCTCAAAACTATCTATAAAGTTCAGGCTCTATATCTCTTGAAATATATCTCCATTCCCAGAGGTCAAGTTTTATGTCAACCATTTCCACACACTGCAAAGGTTACTGAAGTCTCTTCAGAGACTTCAGCTGCTATGACCCTATGATATGACACTATCTTTGAGTAGTTGTTAACCACTGCAGCTAATAAAAAGTCAAAAGGATGCTCTTCTATTCCCATATCTTTTCAATGGAGCACTATACTGCTTCATCCATTAAGCTGATAAGGCACTTCATATTGCTCTGCAAACATTTCAGTCTTTCTTCAAGCCTGCTGCATATGTCCAACTTGCATTAGAGTGATTTTCCCAGAGTTTCTCATACTACAGCCTCAGTACTTTCTTTAATTACAAAAGAAAAAGTGGTTTGGGTTTTTTTTGTTTGTTTTTGTGTTTTTTTGTTCATTTGTTTTGCATCCTGCAGCTTATGCTTAGAACAGTTTCTCTTCCAGCCAAGCACTGGAGCCTCTACAAGAATTACTCCCCAAACAGCTTAAAAATGCTGCAAAAATAGTATTATAGAATGGATCGTAAAGCCATCAGATTAAAACCAGACAAAACCGACCATCACATAGATTGCCTGCAAATCTCTCCTTTCTGAAGGCTGTCACTTCCCTATTTCGTAACAGAGGTTTACCTTACAAGTCTCCTGTGAAGCATCTGTGATTTGCATGTGATTTGAGTTAAATACCATATAGCAAAGATAGCTCTATCAGAGCACAAAGGTAAGAAACATGAACTGTTAAATAAAAGCATATTGGATTGACAAGCATGTGTATCTGTCATATATGCCAGCTTTTTTTCTTCTCTACCCCCACTGCTCTCTAAATCAGCTATAGGCAAGCACTACTGTGCGCATGATCCTCAACAGCAGTAAATGAACTACAAACCTTGTTTTAGAGTCCCCATTACCATGCTACCTCAGTGTCAGGCAACGATACCTCAAAAAAATTCCACAGTTAAAACTAAAATCCATTCACTGTGATGGACCCAATACCTATAACATGATTTTTTCCCTGTGAAAATATTGCAAAACTTTGCAGAGACGAGGAAAAACCTCACTATTGGAACTACTGCAGTCAAGAGGGCGGAACTTGGTTGCATATCACCTTCGCGGCTCTCGAACCACCCGGAAGAGGCCCCCAACACCACAACCCTGCACAGCACAGCAAGTTTCTGTGGGATTTTCTGTCCCCTGATACTCCGCTTAGATACATAACACCATCACACACCAGCAAAGCATCCTATTGCCTTTTTGGGGAGGGTAACTTAAAGAACCAAACAGCACAAGAGGCTAAACACCCTTTACTCTCACCATAATCAAGTTAGATATAAAATTTAAGTGATATACTAAACCTACCACATTCCCCAAGTTTAAAGAGACTCCCTTGTGGACACTTGCAATTTGCTACTCTAGCAGGAGAAAAAAATAAAAAAAAAATCAAAGCAGCCAATAGATCTACTCCGAGTTAGAATACATTACAAGAGTCAACTACTTCATGTTATTTTTTGAACTATAAAAACAGGCAGTCAAAGCAACATTTCAGTTAGAGAATACTGCATTAATTTAAAAAACTAAATAGTGGTGAAGTTGGAGTCTGTTGCACTGGTTAATGAATGAGGTGACTGTTTTCAAAGATATCCACACATGTATAGATCATAGCTAGCATGAACAGTTTTTACAGCACTGCTGTATAATCTCATTCAGTTATTTGACTACTGATGGTAATTAAGGACCATAATCCATTGCCAAAAAATAAACAAATGTGAGCAACCACTATAGCTTTGGCAATAGCAGAAATTGTGCATGGATAGTCCAGGTTTATTGCCAAGTACTTAGCTGTGCAGAGAAAATCTAAAGTTAAAACAAGTTCTTCAATATGTACAAAACATAAGAATGAAGCCAAACACTTCACAAGCACATGAACACAACAACAGCTGAGAAAGTTTCATTTATGCAGAGTTAGTTCCTTGTTATCCAGGTTCAAGGCATAAGTTTCAGAGATGGGAACTAATAAAGCAATAAAAAACTCCAACAAAAGTTAAAGTTGCATGGATAGAGCCAATCCAATCTTCTTTCCTTTGGGACTTGCATAGGAATAAAGCTACACTCAAGACTTTGTAGGATCTGACTAAGTAAGGTAAGTACTTTACCATGTATGTCGGCTATTAACTACCAAAATGGATGCTGTAGTGCTGAAGTATTAAATCAAAAAATGTGTGTCATGATTAGGGGTACTAGCTGTAATGTATTATATATGAAAATGAAACATTATGTATGAATAAAAACAAGTATAGCAACTGATATCTACAAAATAAAGTCACAGTGGTACATTGAACAATTTTAGGTTAACCAGACTCACTTAAAAATAGAAACCAGGGCGGGATTCTCCTCTCACCCCATTTTACATGTCTTTACTTTCATTGATTTCAGTGGAGTTATTCACAATTTATGCCATTGTGAGAGGAGAATCAAGCCTTGTGTGTTTAAAAGGAAACTGCAGACATGTTTCCCACCAGAGTGCAGGGAGAGATTTTAAAAAAACACATAAGTATATGAACTGTGAAACCGATAGAGTACACAAGTGAAGGCAGAGAAAGAGGCTCTACCTGGGAAAAAACTTACAGCTTATTCAGAGATTTTTTGAAAACTTGGGCTTAGTATTAAGAAGTCATAAGCTGAATTATGAAATTAGCATTAAAATAAAATTTTGGAAACAAGTATTATATTTTGTTATTGATAGATGTCTTCAGTTCATATTTTGCTGCAGTTATTCTATCAAATGAGGACTGGGCTACTTTCCTTGCAAAGACCACAAGATTTTCCATTCCTAGAAACTGGGAACAGGAGGTCTGAACTACTTTTACTACTAGAAAATGGTGCCCAACAACTGCTCACACGCAAACTAAAATAGAAGATTTTTCAAAAACCCTTTCTGGATCAGACAACTAATACTATAGCATTTTGAAGAAGCAACGTTTATCCCTGGAATTCAAGTATGACAGAGTACTCAAGTGATTTATAGATAGTAGAAAAACCACTTTGTGGCTTAGACCTACTGGGAATCTATGACACAACTAAAGCTGTAGGTTCATGATCATGTCTTTGGGTAGCAGCACATGGTTAAAAAGCTCCTCTCTCACCATCCTGGCAAGACCCTCTTTTATGTACTAGTACAGTCATTGTACTGGTCTGTGCTGATTTGGGAAATTCACTTAAATAAAAATAGAAAAGCCAAATGTTTTTAAACTAGCTCTATGTCTCTGATCACACTGTGTTAGCACAACTAAGGGGTGGTGTAAGGGAAATAGCTTAAGCATTTTACAGAGGCAGTATGGACTTACTTCATTGTTGTATCAGCACTACTGTAGTAATGCAAAATTAAAGTCATTCATAGCTCTTCTCATTGCTATAAAAAAAGTTCAATACTAACTAACAGAATATTACTGTAACTACCTGTTTGGAGATGCTCTTCCCCCACTTTCATCCACGTGCATAACTTGTTTCACAGTTCACATACTTGTTTTTAAATCTCACCCTTTATGCTAGTAGGAAGACATGTCTGCAGTTTTCTTTTAACAACAGAAGTCCAGATTCTCTTCCCACAATGGCATTAGGTATTGACTGACTAAATGCACAGAATTATATGAAAAAGGATGACTTCTACCACTGAAAAAAGAAGCTATATAATTAAAGATCTACCTGCTAGTTTTCATGAGAGCTGCTCTTTCAAAGCCTCTGGAAACAGACTAATGCTGTCGGTGGGAAGATGGAAAGGGACCCAAGAACAAACATATATGCTCTTGAATATCCAACTTGAAATGTTTCCAGGTCAGTACTTAGATGTTGAACACTGACTACATACCAAGGTAAAAACATCCTTAAGTGAACAGCAGCCCAATATCACCTCGGTTCCAAAAATAAGCCTACCTAGTACACCACAGCCTAAGAATTCCCATCATACTGCTGCCTCATCACAGCATCATCCAAACATCAACTCCAGGATCACATGACATGCTTAGCATCAAAGAGCTCAAGGTTTATGAACAGCAACAGTAGTACAAAGAGTAGAGTTCCCAAGACAAGAAAGACATGGCAACGTTAAAAACAAAACCACCAGTCTAAAAAGGGACAGATTCAGAACTAGACAGAGTTCTTGAGTATCAGAGAAGATTACATACAGAAATCTGAAAAGCAATAAATATGCAGCAATGGTCTCATGCCTGCTTGTCATTGTGGTCACTTCAATCAAATACCTGCTTTGCTCAAGTTCAATATATTAGCAGTTACTCTAAAAACCTAAGAGCTGGTCTTGCAAGCAATCACAATTTTACATAAGAAGAAAGTCATACATTAAGAAAGAAATTGGCTATTATCCTGGACTACAGAACTACAGTTTCATATCCCCTGAAACCCCCCAAATATCGTCCAAGCAGATTGACCATATGGAAGGTCAGGGGTGAGGCTCAGCGTTCACCAGACTTACGAAGAGCTAAATAGACTATTATTCAGCTCCCTAACCTACCCAGCAGCATGCTCTTCGTGGCGAGTGCCCCTCAGGATTACGCCTGGCTTACAGAATGATTTTCCTGACAGAGCACTGAAGCAGACACTTGCACAGCTCCTTGGCAGCCCATGTTTACATACAGCAACTGGAGCTCACTCTTACCATACTAATACTCTCCTCAAGCAAATGTAAGCTCTCCACCTTCACCCTCAAACTTGCCTCACTTCTCCAGACCTTTTACAGGCCAGTTAATGCCTCAGAGGTGACCAGCACTCTGGGATCAGGCTTCAGAGGAGACCTGCAGTGACACAACCACTTGCTTTTTCAGGCAGGTCACATTTCTCTCATGTGCTAATGGTACTTCATAACAGCTACCTGCTGAAACCCAAACCAATCCTGAATTGCTGAGAAGGCAGAACAAAGCTGGGCAACATCCTGATAAGGCTGGAAGTTAAGTACGTTTCCAGTACCTCAATACAGAGGAGAGCCCAGTCTACTTTCTACATGCTTGGCAGTACTCAAAGACATTTGTTGGCTATTAGCCTGCCAATCTGCTTGGGCTTATAAATTCCTTTGCACTCGCTTTATACAATTAATTTTGTTAAATATAAACATATCCTCTGTATATTGCCTTCCCTTACTCCATATGCACAGAACTAACTCATTTCGGTCCTAGGATGAAGGGGAATTCAATATTTATCACAGATCCACCATGCTTTGCAAACAAGACAGAACAATCTCACGATGAAGTTATCCATATGATCTTTCTGATGAGCAAAGCATAAGAAAACAGTTCAAAGCTCTCAGGAAACCATATGTATACTTTTATAAAAGACATCTGCAATTCACCAGTGAGGTTCTAGACCCAACATTACTCATTTGGCAGTTTGTATATATAGATGCAAATATGCTTGGTTCAGACATTTTGCTTTCATAAAATTCATTTTAAAGTATATTAATATCACATTTTGACTAGTCATCTCAGCATCTGAAGCTTGTATTTTTCTAAGAAAATACTTAATCCAGAGAAAATAACACTTTTCTGGATGTAGGTTAAAGTAAAAGTTAAAATATATTAATCATATGCCCGCACTAGGGTTTTTTATATATATAAATATACACACACACACACAAACATTTTTGACCTTCCGGGTGATTAACACTTGAGCACAAAAAGAGATCTTTAGAAACCATATTTGATGTAATGCACTCATTTCTAACATACCTGACAACAAGTCAGTTTTCACTGCAGTTAGACAAGTTGATCCACACTTGAAAGTTTTGAGAAGGCTTTCAGTTTGTATCACGGTTACTGTGCATTTTTGTTGCTACAGGAATGGGCCATGGGTGAGGGCAGTGTCTGACTAGCCAATGTGTTCAGCTGGTTGAGCAAGAGTGACAGTGTGGCTAGGTGTAGTCTCTTGCTGAGCTAGCACCATCTCTTTCACAGAATGACTTCATTAATGAAAAGATTATATGAAGGTAAGATGGAGAAAGCCGAAGAATCAGTGCTTGTGTCAAGGAAAGCTTATATTGCTCCACTGAGGAACACTGCCGTACGGCTCCTCAAAACACACATCTCATGTATTCCAATATCCCTGCCACAAAATATACATTTAAGAACTCAATTTCACAGCTCTTTAAGTGCAACCTTTTCATTTCAGTCACTTACGAAAGAATAGTGAGGTAGAAGGCAGCTCCTACGGCACAAGATGCAAGAATTCTACCATGCAGTGTGATGTGAATCCTATGTTGCTATATTTGTACAGAGCACTTTTTTTAGAAGAACATTCAAACATCTTCAGAAATAAAGATGTTTGAACAATGCAGATTCCCTTTAAAAGAAATTTAAGTGACTAATATCACCCTGCTTTGAAAAAAAAAATCTGTAACTTTATGCATACCATGATATTGACATGTGCTGATTTTTAATCATGCTGGTTGCAATTACACAAATCAGTTATCAGTGAGAAGTCAGAGCTGTAGTTGTTCATACTACTTTGACAGAAAGATTAGACATGGATTTGGCATGTTGCTGTCACAAAAATTTAGTTCTAATTTCATATAATATTAAGATTGGGGTTACTTGATGAAAGATTAGAAGGCAACAAAGCCAAAAGGTGGTTATAAAAACATCACAGGAAACAAAATTTATTTAAAATAAAAACAAAGCAATCATATTTCAGTATTTGGAAGGCATTTGAAAATGCTTTTTGGCATGCAGCTGCTCCATGAAGCCAATATTGTGTGTAACTGGAAACATTTCAAAAACCAGAGTTGTTACTAAAGTCAAAGACTATAATTGCAAGCTGTGGGATCTATGCTCAGATAAAAGGAGGGCAGCTGAATAAAACTGTTATGCATGGAGCATGCTTGTAGGTTTACAGCTATAATATTTTTATCAGCTTATTGGCAACTATAGAGGTAGAAAGCAAGGGGGGGGGAAGAAAAGGAAAATGAAGGAGAGAGGCACACAAAGCAGAACAGCTTTGAACAAGAACTATCGGGTGCTATAAATCAATGTTTCAAACACAAATCTTAGACAGGAGTACATGACTTCAGTACAGAACAACTGAAACAACACAGTTCCAGCTTTTGTTGATGTGTAATCCACTGGAAATGAAAGGTCTGTCTGAGAGATTGTCTACCACAGGTTTACTAGCTAGAAAAAACACTCTCAGCTTGATAGGTTCAAAATGATCTTGAAAAGCAGCTCACCAGTCTTATGGTCACATCCGAGAACTTTTAAGAAGTTGGCATTGCAGGCATAGATCCAAGAAAAGATAAACTAGTAAGAAGCTGTCATTTAAAGATATTTTTAAAATATTAAAAATATTTTTATTGGCTCATACTTCTTGTCTCTGGGCACTTCACTCGTGCACATTTAAACAAGAACCTCCTTGCACAAAAATGCGCTTGAGAAGTATTGTCAGTTCATGCCGAGAAGTCATTTGCTTATTTGATTTCTTTAGGAAACTAAAGTATAATGTATTTCATGCATAATATAAACAAAATACTAAAACATGGGAAGAACTATTGCAGAACACTTCAGAAATTTTCTTCAGTAAGTGAAAATGTCCTTTGATGATGAACTATCAGCTAAAGAATTGTTTCTGTAAAAACAATGTCATTTTGGCAAACTGAAGTGATCTGATAGTCTATCTGGGTGCTTCTGCCAGAAATGTCATGACTTCAGTGTGCTATAACTTGTAAAACATGTTTCTTCCCATCATTCTTCAGCCATAAGGTGGGAGGGGGAAAGAGGAGGGATCGCAGTGTTGTATCTTTCCAAGCTGGTTCTTCCCATTATGCAACTCCTAATACAAACAATTTAAGCATACAAGTAAAAGCTACTCATTTCTATAAACATTTCCAGGAGCAGGACCTAAGTATGTATTGCTTACAATGAGCATATACTAATGAATAGAGCTAACCTCAAGTTTACCTCTGTTTAAAAACAGTATAAACAGAAAACAGTGCTGGCCAAACTGATGTTTAATCCTTAATACAAGAGGGTAAACTGAAGATAAGCCACGTGGTCATTACACATCCATCTCAATCAAGTATTCTTAATGCAATACTATACCATAGAAAAAATCCTCTCAGAAACGCTTACAAGGAGATCACTTTCTTGTTATAAAAATAAAAAGTAACTGTTATAGACTATGTTCTTTTATAACCCTATAGACAACAGTAGTGATCTTTTTACTTTAGGACAACACAGTGGTGAAAAACAGAAACAAAACCAAGCTTGTTTGTTAGTTTTACATGGACTCCACTGTTGCCCATATAATTAACTCTGGAATGCACAAGACATAGTATCCAAGCAAAAAGAGCCTTTAAATTTAAGTGCAACTCTTAATCTGCTCTGTTAGAAGTTCTGTAGAGTAACCGTTGATAGTACATTACGCAAGATCCATATTACAAAGAAGGACTTTTAGACTAGGATACAAGGACTGGAACATTAGAAAGGGTCAAAGCAATCTGCAAAGACATAATACAAATCAATTCCATTCAAATTATTCCATAAAATGTAAACACTGCTTAGCATAGAAAAGTTTCACAAGAAAACAATGACAAAGTAAAAGCCATCTGATTTTCATATGCTAATTAATGAAATATGCCAAATTCATTTAATCTCTTATTATAACCATAGGGGGAGACAGACCAAACTCTTGAAGTTCTGAAAAGCCAGGTCATTCGCATGCCCAGGCATTCTTCAGATTTCCCTCTTATATACAGATTTACATTCCCAGCTTATTATATATGTAAGTAAAACCTGGCTTCCCTCCCTCCAATTTCTCCTTTTTTGGAAGACACTTGCTATTTCTACTCAACTATTCTAAATGCCTTATTAAATGTTATAATGAGCTAGTTTGCTGGGGGGGGGGGGGCAGGAAAAAAAAAAAGCATAGAAGCTGTTTTTCCAAAAGCCTAAGTTAAATGTTTTAGTCTCCCTAAAATGTAGAACAAACTAGTCGAGAATGAGATTAAAAACATTCTTGCACATGTGCATGAAAATCTATGCACAGTTTGTAGCCTTTTGCTTTAAAGTTCAGATGACATTTTCTAGCCATTTCTTGCCTTTCTAAACAAGAAAAGGATTCTGATGTTTACATAAGGTTCTTCTTGCTTAATAAATCTTAAATTGAAACAGATTTTTTTTAAAACAATTACCTTCTTCAGAGTTATCATACTACAGGATATTAGGAAAAAAACAGACTCTCCTGTTGCTTTTACTCACATCTGACTCCAATCTTAATAGTTTAGCTATTAACCCTGTAAGGTCCCCACATACACACCTTGTCCAGTTTATGTTAAAATTTTTATATGACTGATCTGGGCTTACTCATTACAGAACTTTTTGTTATACAGAAAGAGAGCAATTTCATGGACCTTGATTTACAGGACACAATTAACCGTTTTGTTGTCAGAACTGAACCAAGCTCATCCCAGGTTCTGTTGTGAGAAATGAAAGAATCTGTCACTGCTGCAATAAGAGTAACTGCTTTCCTTCTTTCCTCTCCCCTTCATTCCCTTTCCAGACCCGCTCTGATGACTCTTGGCTCAGTGACATTTTTGGATGAAAATTTGGCCAGTACAATATATCTGTGCTGTAAAGACATAATACAAATAACAATATTTCCTCCACTAGTTAGCCAGAACTAAAGGGGGGGAGGGGGGGAACGTTCTACCAGAAAATCTCAGTAGTCGCTCTGAGTTCGCCATAGCAAAACAAGCAGTTTAACCCAAGGATCACATTTACCAGCTAAATAACAAAAACAGTGAACCTTCCTAGCAGTAATGCTAGCCATTTATTTTTGACACCTTTTAGGTTTTAACATGAGGTAATATGCATTGTTAACCTTTAAATCCTCTGTATAAACATTTCTCAGAGAGCTTGTAAAATATCCCCCACTGCGCTTCCTGACTCTCCAGTTGACGGCCTTTAGGAGCACTGGCACTAGGAGTGCGCTTTATTTTGCTTTCCTCAGCCCCCCCGGCGGGGCTCAGTGATAGATTCCCGTCCGGGCCGGACCCGGCCACCCGAAGCTCCGACCGCGACGCAGGCGGCTGAGCGCAACCCACCAGTAAGATAAATGGTGGCTGCTGAAGTTTGAAATCCCCCGGTGGGAATAAATATTGTTCGAGAAGAGGCTGGGCGAACATTCATCGCCCTTCCAGACCTCTCTGAATCGAGGAGAAGAAAATAAATAAATAAATACTTCGGCTGTGTCACTGCTGCATTTCAGCCGCATCTCCCTGGCTGTCAGAGGACTGCAGCCCGCAGACGCAGCGCGCTCACAGGAGGGAGCCTGGAAGAAAGCAGCACTGCGAGGGACGGCGGCACCGGGCTACTCGCCGTGCCGAGACCGGGCCCACTCGCCACAGCGGGGAGCCCAGCCCTGGACGAGGCCAGGTGCCACCGAGCGGCAGGCAGCAGCCGAGCCCGCGCACCGGGAGCCTCCCGCCGCCCAGACCCAGCAACTCGGGGTGTAAACGCGCGCCGCGTCCGGGAGCGCCCCGCGCCGCCGCGGACACGCTCCCCCTCGGCCGCGGCGGTTTAACGGGCCGCAGGGCCCCGACGCGGCCGGCTGCCCCGGCGCCGCCACCGGTTGATCCCCGCCCGCGCGGCCGGCGCCGCCACCAGCCCGTCAGGTGCCCTCGGGCGACGGAGGCGGGCGGCCACCGCGGCCGCCCGCGGAGAGCGGAGCCGCCACTTACCCTCCCCGCAGCGGGGCTGAGCCGCGGCGACGTATTCCCGGCGCGGGGGCGGCGGTGCCACGGCCGGTGGCGTTGACAGCCGGGGAGGCAGGTAGCCCCGGCTCTGCGCCGCGCTCCCCGCAGGACTCAGCGCATCGCCGCGGAGGGGACTCGCCGCCCAGGAGCCGCCCGCCCGCCCGCCGGGCAGCCTCCGCCGCCCAGCGCGCCTGCCCGCGAGTGGCCGAGCCCCGCGCCCGCTCCCCGCCCTAATGGGGCTCCGGCGCTCCGAGCCCGCGACGGCGACTTGCGCATTCCGCGGCGCCCATTGGCTGCCGCCGGCCGCGCTCGCCAATCGTCGGCGTGCTGGGGCTGCCGGCAGCTCGCGGAACCCGGCGGGGCGGCGCGGCTGGCGCGGGGGCGGGGCGCGCGCGGCGGGGCGCGGGCGGTGGGCGCCGCAGCGGTTGGGCGGCCGTTGGGCGGGGAGGCGGGCGGCAATGGCCTGAGGGAGCCCGGGGACAGGGCCCGTTGGGTGAGGGGAGGGACGCTGCCTGGCGTCTGAAGTTCACTGAGGCACGGCAGAAGTCCCGCGAGCCCCCCTCGTCCCCCGGTCCGGGGCTTTTTTAACGATGCAGAAGGGTTGGAAACCAGCAAGAGGAAGGGGGAGACTCCCTTTTTCAATTTCCCATGATCAAACGGAGCTCTGAAGCCAATTACTCTGCTCCTTGCCTCCAGCTCCTGCTGAGGGAGTGGAGAGGAAGAGTTAATTAAAAACTTTTTCCACTGATCTATGCAGAGATGGGCGACGGAGCCTGCTCTGGGTGTGGGTCATGCTTGTGTTAGTGGGACATAAATACATGTATGGCTTGGCCTGGGGTGCTGCTCAGGGAGGAAGGAGGTGCGGGGGGCGGCTGCCTTCACCCATGCTCTCGCCCTCTCCCTTGCCCTCCTGGCTGCTGCGAGGTGGCAGCTGCCAGGCCTAAAAAAAGCCCCGGAAACCTTGCAGGGGTGGGCACTACCAAAGCACAGCACCCCAGCATTAGCATAAAGAAAATACAAAAGCAATGCTGTCTACATTAAAGGGATACTTAATGAACTGAGCATACATTTAAATCTCATCCCTGATATTGTTAGTGCTTCCAGTATCTGTTTAAACCATTGAAATTCACAGTGGCATATTCGCACCTCACACAGCTTAAGCAATAAAAATCAAGCTGCTGGTTCATGAGTTAATGATACCACAAAAGAATGGTCTTGCAATATTTAAATCCTATATGAAAAACATTTTAATTGAAGAAAAAGATGAATATCAATGAAGATGTTTTACTTAACGTTATATAGGTGCGAACCGAAGGATAAGATAATGTTGACCAGACTGACTTCTAAATGATCACAAACTCTTCCCATCTGGTAAACCAAATGTGTTTGGAACCATGAAAACTTAATATAAAGCTGAAATGTGGGTTATTATCTGGCAATATCTCTTTATTGATTCTCTAAACAAGAAATTATTTGAGGTTAGGAAATGGCAAAATTCCCTTCATGTTTCCAACCGCATTTATTTTCCTGTATTAGGGGAGTAAGTATATTATCTAGAATTCAGTCTTGTCAAAATCATCTTTCTGTATCTCAAAAAGTAAAAATGTAGCACTTCACAAGGAACAACTTTAGACTACAACCCTAGGCTACAACTTTATTACAGGCAAGAGTGTTAAACCTACTTATGCTCTTAAAAGTTTCAGCTGCTTTTCTAACCCTTTGTTGTCTGGATGTAGTACCATCATCATATTGCTCAAGTGTGAACACATCCTTTTAAGTCTTAACGAAGTCTGAAAATAAACACTTCCAGATTGCATCTGCATGGAAGTTTTCAGAGAGAAAGCAAAGACAATTGTATAGACAGGTGAAACCTCATAAGAGGCAGTCTCCATTACTTACCATCAGAATGAATATTGTTGTGTCTCCTGTAACTTAAGAAAAATCATGAAGGATAAAGAAATGAAGTAGAATTGTGAAAACATGAATAAATTTTAAAGCAAATAAGAAGAAAAGGATGGCAAAGATGGAAAAAGAGCTGCTTAGAGCTGTTCTGCACCATTTGCTGCTATTTTGCTGTTTGTCCTGTGTACTTGCATGCCACCTATTCAAGCATTTCTGTAGCACTTATCACTAAAATCTAGATATGTTTAGACTGTGCTTGCAGCATTACATGATTTCCGTCATTTACCTCTTCCCACTTTAAGTTCCACAGATACGGGAAATAAGATTGCTTGGCTTTTAAATAAACTTGTCAAAGGTGTTTACAGTCATATTAGCAGATCTGAATCTGGAATGAAAGAATTTATGGCCAATGCACTCTTTTAAGTTGTATATCCATTTATCTGATACCCACTTACAAAAGCCTCTAATTAAGCTATAACCTCTTAGTTTCTACTTAACCATATGGGTAGCCTGGGAAGTCTGTGATAATTATGTAATTTACCCATCCTACAGCCATGTCTACAGTACAAATCCAGCATATCTGCTTTAATAGTGTTACAACCTCATCTGTTTCTCACACTATGGATAGAAATAAAGCATGTTTTAGTCACCAACTATAGCTCTGATGAAACAGTCCAGACAATTTTCTCTTTGGACCTACAGAACTTTGTGTTGGGGAGAAAACATCCTCATAACCCTTCCATTAGCAGGAAATAAGATGCAAAAGTACAATCTGCAAATGCAAGTATTCGGGAAGGGCATATTACATTCTCCAACAATCTTTTGTGTTTTCCGTGGGTGCTATTTGGCTCCTCTGTAGCGCTCCTGTTGTAGTCTAACTACTGGTAGTGTTTGTGGTTTTTAGGTGGATGAAGTTTTCATTCACTTGATGTCTGGAAAATTTTGACATGGGGTCTACTCTGCCACTGGAGTGGATTGAGAGAGGGTATAAGGAAAACTTGCACTGTGGCCCCGTGTTATGATATCTATTTGTCTGTCGCACTGTCTTAAAGTTTTATTAAATACTTCATGAATATTTATGAAAGAAAAAATTTCTAACCTATCGATAAGCAAGTCTAAGTAAGTGGCTTGAGTCCCAGCTTTGTTACTTTGACATAATAAAGATCCTGATTTGCATGGAGCTCTGGGAAATAGTTATCTATTGTATGAAAAATACATTCTAAAAATATATTTAGGATTTTTCTCTAGAAAGTAGTACTGACAGAAATCATGAATTTCGTGTGAGGAATGCATTTTTTAGCCTATGTTGTAAGTGCTTTTGTAAAAGTATGAACTTCTGTCTTTGTGCGATTTTGAAACAGAAGGGAAAGACATTCATGTAGATTCACACAGGGTACCATGGGAGGAAATGCCCAAAGCCATCCCTAAGGCCTTCTTTTCTAATCCTACCTCTTCCAGTGACTACTTTTAATATTTCTTATTATCCTTAAAGTATACTGTGTTTTCATATCTGAAGGGACTAGCTCATATTCAACCTTTGGTAGGTGAGCTGTTGCACAAAACTGTGTGTCTTTGTGTGAACCATATGTAGACAGTTGCGATTGCAACTGCAGGTAGGTGAACAAAATTTTTTTTGTCGTTTCAGATTGGCATGGATCTTTGTTTTCTTTTAGCTTTTCTCTGTGGTGTGAACCATAGGCCAGTCTCAGGGATTATTTGGTGATTTTCACTTTTAACAAATTTCATCCTGTTGCTAGGATTTAAACTAGGAACATAATTTCTATTGCTCTCTTTCTACGACACTGTACATTGGCTTTTGCATTTGGGATATTAGCTTTTGTAGTTTCTCTTTTTATTTCTTAGTCTTTGTTTAGGAAGGGATCCTATAATCAGTAGAATGGCCATTCTTTCCATATTTAAGCTTCTAAGTTGTGGTAGGAATGCCTCAGTTTCCCTATTGCTTGCAGAGAGTAAAACTCTTACACCACATGGGTCTTTTGAGGTGTAGTTAATACTTGTGCAGCACTTGAGCTTTTCAGAAAAAAAAGATGTATAGACTTGGATTAAAAAAAGGCTTACAAAACTGTGTTAACAGGGAGTTTTCAAAATATCATTGGTTAAGAAGGCTGCTTTTCCCATTAACTTATCAGGTGCACCACTTTCTTCACCTGATTCCTCAGAAGTCCCCACAATCTATATCCAATCTGAGTGCTGGGTGGTCTTTGCAGGATAGGTTGGAAAACTGGTCCCCAGTCATTCAAATTAGGGATAGATTGAGGAGTGCTACCACCCCATCTCAGTGGGCAGGTTTGATTTATTTTCTCAAGTAAACCTAGATGTAGCATACATGGAGGAAGGAAATTTCATTCTGATACAGAGTCAGGACAAAGCTGCAATGCATGTCTGCATTTGGGAGAGGGAATGGGCTCTTAGGTTTTCCAGTTCAAATATTGTTCCAGACTACATAATCTCCTTTCCTGATTCATTTTTTGTAAAACATATTCAGTCCCTCACCATAATATAAGAGTTCTCCTGCCATTTCTTGCCCCTTGTTTTGTTTTATTTTGGCCTTATCTTCTGGCTCCATAACTCTTTTAGTTACATGGTCCTTCACAATCTCTGTTAAAAGTCACCTGAGTCCTTGGATGGCCTGCTAAAAGAGTCCCTTATTGGCTTCATTCCCAGGCATCTTCCTTAGCTGTAAAACCCTTCCAGGCCTTCTCTACTGGGGCTACAGTATCATCCTTATATGAAGGCTTCATGCTCTACCTTTGATCACAGACTTCTCCATTAGTTCTCCTAGCCTAGTTATCTCCTGTGGACTAGGATAAAATGGGCAACTTGATGCAGATGAAAAGAACAACATTTAGTTTACAGTTACATGTAACTAATACCAGTCATGTTTATGGGATCTGCTGTTGTACCCTGTGCTCCCCCCAGACCTGGAATCAGTTCTGCTAGCTGCAGTGACATTTGGAGCAACTCTTGGAATACATCCTAAAGTTCCTGTAACTGTTCCAACTGTGGATGGTTATACTCTGCCTTCTGAGTGGTCTCAGATGAATTGAATTGTATTCATGAAAAAATGGCAAAACTCCCTGAATTGCTCTAGTTCCAGATGGATACCCAGAAATCCAGTGTTTCTTTAGAGTATCTATTTCACTGTCTAACTAGGCATTAGATTCCTACCTCTACTCCTATGAGGATATGATGGATTTTTCACTTGCACAGCATTTTCCCCAAGAATATTGCTGTTTCATTGCCAGGAGGTGTTTCTGTTTGAACAGGAGATACCAAGATTGACCAACATTCTGTTGTCCCCACTTTGAGAAATGCATGAAACACCTTTGAGAGTATATGTCTGGTCCCACATCCACTGAGACATTTGATGATAAGCTGTTTCATAAGATCAACCTGGATTTATAAGTAGTGTACAAAAGATTTGATAGAAGGCCATAAATATTATTTTGGATAAAAACCTGTGATGATTTTAAGAATCTTTTTTTGTTATTAAATTGCACTTGCTTAAAATTTGCACTTTGAGACACATTGTAAGAAGCCAGGGTGTTTAGAAGTTAGGGATAATACTCCATACCATTTTTCCTTTTCCTTTGCTGTAATGGCACATGTGTAAACCACAACCCTAACTTGATTAGCTTATGTTTCACTATGTTACAGTTTTAACATTATTTAAGCATAGTTCATTATTTAACTGTGCAGGAGATCTTAATCTTTTACTTCAGTGTAAATTACAAAGTACAATCGCTAAACAAATTGAATACCATTGATTATTCATCAAATAATTGTGGCAGATCATGTAATCAATTATTCATCATCCTCAGAGAAGAATAGATGACATGAAGAATAAGCTGTAATTAAGATAAAATACTATTGGATTCTGTACTGATAATTTCTTTTCAAATTACAATTCTTGCAATTAAATCAAATTGAAATTAAAATTTCAGTGGTCTGATTGAGGCACTGAGTAATGATTGTACAAAAATGTAATCTGCTGGGGCCTATTCATGTATGGGGACACAGATGACATATTTGCTGCCTGAAATGTTTTCTATTTTTCCCCATCCATTACTTCTGTCTAATGCAAAGGTGCTATTATTATTATAGATTTTAGTCTCCTCTATTATTATGCACCAGTGATAAAAAAGAACACATTCCTAAAAACAATTTAAACATTTAATTCCAGTGATAGAGTTCTTTAGCTTAATTTGCATTATTTCATCTTAAGTGCCATCCAGAATCTAGATTCAAAATGAACATAGACAAATGTACATTCACTCCAAGAACTTGGTTTTGCAAATATTAGAGTTTTGACTTTATTCACTGATTTATTATTTCCATGAATACAGGACCTGATCCAGTAGCTATTAAATCAATGGAAAAACTTTCAACTTGAGTCACAGAATATACCTAGAAAAATCCTGTCTCCAGGAAACAATAACATCAGCACTAGCCTTCATCAAAGCCATTGTTAATTTAATGATTTCCCAGTGAATTAGACTCAGGTAAAAGTGAAGTCTGAGGTTCACAGTAATCCCCAACATGTGTGAGTACTGTCTTGAAATGTTCAGCTGCTTTCGGCTGTTATGCTAAAAATGGAAGGAATGAAAGGGTCTTCCACCTGAAGGAGTAAACTCAAAGGTCCTTAATGTAGCAAGTTGGGTTTTTTCAATTTCACAAAATATTTCAAAAAATTTGATAAAGTTAGAGGATTTTTTAAAACCAGGGATGAACCTTTCTCTAGAAGTAATCACTATTCAAGCTATATAACTGAATGCAGCTATTAGTTACAAGTAATAACCTCACATGACATTGTTTTGATGTTGATAGGATGAGTGCAGTAATACATAGAGTGCAAATATTTATATTGATTTGAAGTTCATGTAGTGGGAATACACCTTCACTTATGATATGAATTGTCTGATAGTTTTTAAAGTCTTTTTGCCTCAATAACATGTATTGAAACAATCAATTCAGAAGCGATAAAGGCAAAGTTTACAAGTAACACACACACAAAATGTATTCCATCATTGTGTTTGCCATAATATCCATTGTTTTGCAAAATAAAAAGGGAAATCAGAATTCATTCAGACTTAAGTACTATTTTAGCTGGACCTTTGAAGTTGAACAGATATGTTAATGTAATTAGAAGTGTTTCTTTTCCTCTCCCCTCTAACAGACAAAATAAGTTTTATTGGGTCTTTATGTTAAGCATCAATGAGTGAATAGTTTTCAACGGTTTGTTGAAAGTAATTTTTGAAAAAACGAATGGGAAAAAACAGATTCAAAGCAAAAGAAAACATGCAACATTATGTAATTATATTCATAACATGCAAGAAATTTGCTTTTGTTTTTTAAATGCATATCTCATTTTCAATGTTTGATGTTATTCAAATGATTTCTGTTCCCATGTAATAGGCTCCATGACATTGTTTCTGTTTCTTACTGGATAAAGGCACTGTGTTGATGGTGTGCTTATAGACAAATTTAAAATTCTGCTTCCTTTACCAGCTTGAAACGACTTTGAAATGCATTTTCAGAAAATATTTGAGCTGTAAAACTTGGTAACATGGGAGTTCATGGGAAGGAAACATAAAAACCACAGTAAATAAATCAAAAAATGTTTTTCAGAGATGGTGAAGAGCCAGAAATCTAACAGAAGGAAAAGGGAATAATGAGTGGGCAGCATTCTGAAATCAAAAATGTTTACAAAATCTGAATACTTGTTTTTTTTTCCCCCAGTATTTGCCAAACTCAGATATCAAGTATCTTTACTGAGGAGCTGATCCAAACAGTTTGTAATTAAGCACTGGTCTTTTTTTCAGTTTTATTCTCTTGCACAGAGTGTCACAACACAATTTGCTCTAACCCTGACAGCTCCCTTTAGCACTAAGTCTCTCTCTAGGTCTAGTTAGAGGAGAGCGTTGCCAAATTTTTTCACTTTCTCATTCACCATCCTGAAAAGCTCATTGTGTATTAATTTCCTCTGTGAAGTGTCAACAATTAAGTAAGCTGAAGTACTGGGTATAAAAATGCATCCCCGTTACTTTGTAGGTGTCATTTTCTCAGGCACTGCCTATCTGTCTGCCAACTTTGGCATGTGAAAATATGTCAAGTCTCCTGATTTGCCAGCTAAATATACTTTATATTTCTTTGCATATGTATGGTTAAACCTGATATAATGGAAGCTCCAGAGAGTCAAAACACTGGAGTCGGTGAAGCAGAATTTGGCAAACACACACTGAATTATTCAGTCAGTTTAAACTAATTGGGAAAGAAAAATTATCAGAGCCAACTGTACTCTTAAGATTGTTTTGAGGTTCTCTATAATACAGCACAATTTTATTATGTACATTGTTCAGTCTCATCAAGGAAAAGCACCTGAGACAATGCACTTAAAACTGTGTACAAAAATAGCAGAACCACAGTCATCAGTAAAATCTTTCAGCATATTTCCTTTGTTCTGAAGGAATAATATTTTCTTTTGCCTATGTGAGTTGGGCTCCTTTTCATTCTTCTCATTGTACTAATCTGAGAACTTTTCTTGCCCACAAACATGCCTCTCAAAGTCTCTATTCTTTCATCCACTGGCAGCACTGTATCTTAAAATGTAATCAATGGGAAATTTGTCAGAATTAGTCACTATTTGTCAAATCTATGTCAAATCTTTGTGAAACCAGTGCAGTATCTCACCAACCCTTAACTCATGATTTATCAAATGTAGCTAAAACACACACCCAAAATGGAATCAGATAAGGAAACAGGGAGGAAGTGGAACTCATTATTAAGTGAAGACATTGTCTTTTGTAATTCACAGAGTTTTGAAGTCAAGGCTTACCTTGATCAAGGACAGTGCACACATATTACCAAGACAATAAGGAGAGCACTCTCATTGGAAAATATGTATCTGCTATTGGTGCTTCCTGAAGGGTGAACTTTGCTTTGAAAATCAGAGAGATGTAGGCTAATTGGAAGAAGTCCAGGACCAACCCACATACCTGAAGGTGGAAAAGTGTTTCTTATATTTTATACGTTACCCTGGCCACTAGAATACTTACCTGAGATGTAGGTACATGGTTTTTCTTAAGGTTTACAAGACATATCTCCTGCCTTGAGGAAAAATGACCTAAGAACCATACTGGAGAAACAGGGCAAAGAATGCTAGGCAGGAAGGTAACCATTCATGTGACCAGGGAGAGTATAAGAGGGAGGAGGACCCTGAAGTCCAGGAATAGGAAAACAACTGAAGACCTGGGGTTTGATCTGCCTTCCCAGCACTGTTTCTTATTTTACTAGTGACTGTTTAATACATGCTGTATATGTATCCTGAGCTCAAGAACAAAGTGTTACCCTTTGCTTAAAGCTGCCTGTGTCCCTGTACTACATAGTCACATTTTGTCTTGTATTCACGCTTCCTGGCCTCATGAGTCTCATGCTCCTTTCTGAGTGGTGATACAGCTTTGACAGCAGAAGTGAGAGTTTTGTGCTTCCTCATTCCCTTGTTGATACTCTGCTTCTCAGGGAAGCTTTCTGGATCTGTCACTTCTTTGCCAAGTGCTTTAACCATTAAACTCTTAAATAAACAATGGATAATCACTGCAGGACATCTTTAAAAAAATAAAGAGGACTGACCTACTCAGAGCCAAAGGGATGGCTTAGGTGTCCTAAGTTCAGATGGGGTTGCAGGTTGTCATTCGTGAAATCACTTAGGCATGTATCTGAGAGCTGATTAGAAGAGAGGTGGGCCCTTATTTTTGCCTCATTCTGTGACATTTTCTATTAGGTTCCCCTCACTGACATACCACCCACATGCCGCTTACCGGCTCAGCATCTGTGCTGCTGTGTGTGTCATTCATTGTCTCTAGGTACCCCATAGGAATTAAGGTGCTTGTTTAACAGATCCCATTCCAGGATTTGAGCACCAAAAAATTAGGATAGCAGGGCTGTGTCCCTAATTGTTTTTATCAGTCTGGCTCTCAGGGAGGAACAGCCAAAATTATAAGGGTGTTTGAAGTCTGACTTACTGTTCACAGAAAGGGAAAGGAAGAGAACCCCATGTTTGTTTTTTATTTGTTTGTTTTTCCTGTAAGGACTGCTTACTGTAAAGTTAAGCTAGTGCATCCAGTTTTGGAGAACTAGGGTCCTGGTATAGATTTGCCTTGCCTCATATGTGCCAGTCCCCACCAGCATAGTACTGCATGAGGTTGCTAGCTCACTCCTCTCAAGGGACAAATGGTTATTGCTTAGATATGCTACTGTTACCAGAAGAAAACAAATGTGAAATGCAAGGTACAAGATAAGTGAGTACATATAAAATGTACATAAAGTAATTGGTATATAATGAGTGTATTGTTTGTGTTTGTTATGTTTGGGTATGTTTAGTTGGGCCTGGCTTTCCTGGAATAACCAATTTCTCTGTCATTGATCCATGAAAAAATCAAAGCGACAAATGCTGCCCTCAGATACTCATATATGGCTCCTGCTGAGGTCAATGAGAATTGGCTTTGTTAGTCTGAAAGCAGAATTTTGCCTGGAGAACAGAATCTAGTAGAAATTGGGCTACTCTGCTCACTACTAGAGGTTTGCTGGCCTTGTTTTTTTCTTGCTTTCATTTGAATGGATAGAATGGACCTTGTGTGCCAGTACCTTGCAGACGGTTGTTAGTGTGCAAAGCGACCCTTCTTTGATGCAGCAGCCTTGTTGAAGTTGGGGTTGAAGGTGAGCAGAAGCTGTTGGTGCTCCAGTGGATACATCCAGGGAGGGAGAGGTGGAAAAGTTGAGATAAATATTGAAACCATCATTGAAACCATCAATCCCATTATGGGGTATCATTGGAAGTATTACACTTTGCTCAACTCCTGTGACAGATTCCTGGTTATACATCACCTCAGAGGCAAGCACGTTCTGTCCCTGAATCTCTGAGACACATGTGGGGCATCATGCCTCGTGTAAAATCCCAGTCACAGTTAAGTCCTTTAATAGGACTTCCAGAGAAGAAAAGGTAAAAATAAGTACAGTTTCTTTGACAGTTACACTAACAATGAAGGACAAACATAAGGCTGGTAATCTAGGGCCTGGGAGTAAGTGGCTGAAGAAAATATATAAAGAATAACCTCTAAGATATAAAGGGTAACCAGAGCCTACTGGGTTCCCCACACTCATGCCCTATCTTATCCTATTGCTGACTAGCAGTAATAGCCAACTTTCTTCTTAACTGTCACTCTTATTTCATAGACAACTTGTCTTTTGATCTTCTCTATGTGGTCCTCTTTCAGACAGCTGTCTCTAGATTGCTGGGTTTGGTAGCTCTCCTGAGTGTTTCATCTCTGATCTCATGTTGTACTTGCCTATCTTTTGCTCTGAAGGTTATGGGGACCTCCATTATTCTTCATAATTTTCCTGATGCTAAATTGTAGGACAGACCACTGTGATTATCTTACCTGATGTCCAGGATCACATAGATCACAGAAATTATCCAATGCTGCAGAATATTTTTGATGAATCATTCCATCAGGTATTTGGAACAATAGGTTATTAGCATCATGGTAACAACTGTGTGCCTGATTTCTAACCTAAAATTGTTTAGTTTCACCTTTCAGCCATTGGACTTGGTTATATCTTTAACTGCTAGACTGAAGAGCCCTCTGTTATCACATTTTGATACTCAAGTACTCAAGTAGATGTTTACTGACTGATCAAACTACCTCTTAATTTTCTTTTCATTAAGGCAAATAGGTTTAGGGTTCCTTTTTATCGATTTATTCTTGTAGCTCTTCTCTGATTGCTTCAGCCTTTTCTTGTCTTCCTTGAGCTGGTGTTGTCATGACTGGACATAGCCAGAGGTAGTTTGTGCCAGTGCCAAATATACTGTTAACAGCAGGAGTGGAATTAGCAGAAATGAGGGAAGATGGAACTGCAGCCATCTGAAAAGTGTCATGTTGTCATAAATTCTACTGGCCTTTGTTTTCTCCTGGTGTCTTTTTGCTTTCTTTTGAACTGTAACTTAAGAATCTTTGTTTCTGACTTGTAGTAATTGCAATTAGCTTTCCCTTTCCTCCATCTGCAATTTATTTCTATAGCTGCTTTCAATTCCCTTCTAAATTATCCTGGCTTTTCAACCAATCTTCTTTCTTGATTGTGGGACTGAGCCTTTGGGAACATCCAGTAAAATATTCTTAAGAAGTTTTTTTTTACCATTCCTATTTTTCTACTTTAAATATTTTTCCCCAATGGGTTTGGCTTGATGCTTCCAGCTTAGTTTTCACAAAACTTTTAAAGCATGAACTGCAAATATTATTGACTTTGACTTTTTAAAATACTTTTTCACATAACAAATGCAGTTAAGTCATAATTGTTTACATCTAAGCTACCACTAATGTTTAGTCTGTGATCAGTTCCTCTTTATCTGTGAAAATGGGCCCAATATCTGATTGCCTCATGTTGGATTTGATCACTTCTTCAGCTGGAAAACTCACCCACATTTTTTTGGAATTGCACAGGTGTTTCAGTATTGGTAGCTCAGACACTGCAAATAGATGCCTGCAAACAGATGCCATTCAGCTTTAAATGCCCTAGGATAATGCAGCATTTTTCCTGATACATTACAGATAATTACAGATATGATTATTGTGTTCTCAGTTATGAGCTTTCATTGCAGTAGGCTCTGTTAGATACTTTAGCTCTTCAAACATTATCTTATAAACATTCAAGATATTTTGCTTCTGAGTGATTGGAGGCCGGTAGCATTCTTTTCCAACTATGCCCTCTTCATCCTTCCTAAATGCACTAGAACTAGTTTTAAAAATACACTCATATAGATGTTTTCATTGTGTTTCATAATACTGAGTACAACTTATACTCTTAAACAGTTGGTAATCTCTTACCTATGTAATGCTGTAATATCAGTAGGCCGGAAGGTTGATTCTAAATAGATGTAGAAGAGCTGGGGGATTTAAAAAATGTGAAAAGTTCTTGTTCCACATGAAACTCAAAACCAAAGCACACACTACCCTCAAAACTGAATTTGGCTGAGGTACCAGATCTTTCATATGAACCTCTGGGTTTGTCTTAGCTCATAGCCATGATGTCATCCTGTAGATTTTTCATTTAAGGAATTTTATCTGCATCATGTGCCTAAATTCAGGGGTAAAAATTATTCTGTTTTCATTTAGATTCTGTCATTTGCTTACTGGTACTGATGTATACTTATAACTGAGTAGTATAACTGAAATTTTTATGAAGAACTTCAGTTATCTCATTCAAAAACAGGCCAAACTTCAAACTTGCCTCTCATGCAAATGACTTGTTAGCCAATTTTACCACTTAAGAGTAGGACAGTGAGTGTAACTGATATCTGCATGTTTAAGTACAGTTTAGTCACCAATAGTAGTGAAAAACAGCAATAACATAGATATTTTGTGAAAGGGAGTACCAGGGAATTTCTAGTTCAAGGGATAAAACAAGTCACTGGAAAGCAATTGTAGACAAAACATGTTACTAGGGCAACGAAATATAATCAGCCGAACTCTGGCTGCCCCGTACAGGTGGGAAGGAATAGTGTCACCAAATTTTAAGACCTCTTGGTGGTAAGAGGGTGTCCAACAGACATTGAGCTCCAGAGAGGTAAGAAGTGTCAGCCCTTGCACACTTTGCAGTTCTTATGGCCTTTGCAGCTGCTGGGGGTGGCCAGCAGGACTATTTCCCTCTTATTCAGGAGCTGGCAAAATTTTCTAGAGGAATGTGAAGGAGGGAGAACCCTGTATCAGTCTCACAGGAGGGAAGATGAAGAAGGGAGCAGAAAAACCCAGCAGTTCAGAATGAATTTGGACATTGCTGCCACATCACTGCTCTTGTCTCATGTTATCATACCACAGAGTGGGTGGAAGAAGGCATCTGCCAGAGCTGCCATCCCTCTTCAGGACAAGGAGGAGGGGAGCGGGCTAAACATCCCCTGCACATACCCCATGACACATGGAGCCTCCAACACTGCAGAACAGTTGGGGTGATGCTAGATCAAGAAACAGATGTGGGGCTGGGGGCAGAATTGCTCTGTAGCTGGAGAGCGTGTGCTTGCTTTCTTTCCCTGTGCTGAGGTGTTTGCAAATTTTAGGTATAGATGTGGTGATGGAGGTCACTGAATTTACATGAGACTGAGAGAAGCATAATTAGCCAATGGATGATCATTTAGTTTGACTTCTTCCGTAATACAGATCGTCAAATCTCACCTAAACACTCTGCTGTTTGTTCAGCAAAACCTGATTTCCAGAAAAACCTCTTGACCATCATTAATTGTACTGTCTTGTATTCTTTCGTTCATTCATCTTATCTCAGACTTCCCATAATTTTGCTCAGAATTCAAAGTAATGTACAAAAAAAAACCATAATTGTTCTTCATCCTATTGGCAACAGCTTGTCAAATTTTTCCAATCCTCTGAAACATCAGAGTTCCCAAATATGTTTAAAAACTACATCACTGCTACATACCTTCATAGTGCTTCTTGGCCAGTCCTTTGCCAATTTTTAAAATTTTCTAGGATGTAGTTTATTTGGTTCTGCAATTTAAAGCATTTACTAGTTAATGTTTAATATCTCTCTTAGTTTATCAAGTAAAATAAATTACTTCAGTATCATTTCTGACATGCTTACATCATCTCGTTTATTTCTGAATAGAGACTAGAAATATTTATTGAATACTTTTCTGTGCCCAGTGATGATTTTACTCTCTTCACCCTGTATTGGCTCTAAAACACTGTTACAACTTCATTTGAGAAATAAATTCTTCTTAGTAACCTTTATTTACTGCAAATAGTACACCTGCAGCTTCCTTTACTCACTGTTGGTTTGTGCTGTTGATTTGTCTGCCAAGTTCCCCCTTTCTATTTGTGTATATAGTGCTCCCATTGCCTTGCCTTGCCTTGCCTTGCCTTGCCTTGCCTTGCCTTGCCTTGCCTTGCCTTCCCTTCTGCTGTTTAACCAAAGAAATCTTTTTCTACAAAACTATTTCTGAGGAATATAATAATATTTTCAGATGTTATATTTTAATTTTTTCTTCCTCTGCAGTATTAGTCAAAATAGTTTTCAGCTTTGGGATATGGACTATTTTAAAGCACCAACTGCACATAAGTGTATGTGTAGGTCTATGAGAAATCTTACTGATTTTAATTATATTCTGTCTGAATTTTTCAGCTGAGCATAGGTACTACACTAATGCCATTCAAACTCTCCTGGTTGTCCTTATTTACTACTGGAAATTAAATCTTTTCTGCTGGGAGGCAGGCTGTCCAACATGTATATCCTCCTCTAGAACGCCCAGCGAAGGCTCACACTTTGTATTCTACTATTTACTAGCCAACAGGTTTCCTCCAGTACCACATGCTTACTCTCTTTTGCTTGTGAAATGAGAAACATCTCTGAGAAGTTCACCATTTATTTTCTTTCAGCTGCTTTTTGAGTTCCCTGTAGCTTTAGGAGGTGCACTGTTCATTAAGAGTATGTTCTGAGCCTGGGAGAAGCTGAGAGTCATGTACTATCAGACAGTCCTGGATAACAAAGCTGCTGTGAGCTGATCCCAGCTAGGTCTCCCAAGCAGAGCTCTTATAAAGAGCTTCCAAAAGTATTTCTCAATATTCTCAATATATGGGAGCTGGCAGCACTGCGAACATCGTACTGATATTTGGGAAGGGAAAAGGAGAAAACAAACATGATCTAAACTTTCTAAAGAAAAATGAAAGAGCCAAAAATGCATCTTAGAATCTGGGAGCTCATCACGTGCTTGTTTGGGGTAGGAGTCATGACTTTTAAGTGCTTGAGGTTGGCAGGAATAGACAAATATTGATTTAAAGCTCCAGTGTGTAATGTGACAGCCAAATGCTCCTTTGAGGTAACTAATACATGTCCTGGGGAAAGGAGCACATACTATAGCTTTGGGGGAGTAAATGAGAGCATCCACTAATTGTACTTTCCTTCAGGATCCTGTAGGGACAATTTATTTATTTTTTAAGCCAGTTTCTATAGGCAGGACACACATTTTAAATTCTTTTCAGAGTCATAATGCAGCTGTAGTTCTGGGAGATACCACTGAACACACTCTTTTCACTTGTGGTTAAGGTAGATTGGAAACATTATTTTCTTTCAATGCAAAAAATAAAATCCTTGCATATAAGATGTATCATACACAGTCTTTGAAATCACAGTTTTTGGAGAGGAAGCTTAGTTGGAAGACATTGAGCACCTAAGACAAAAGAGAGTGTCTACAATAAATTTTATTCCCATTTTCCTCAGTTTCTCTCTCCCCTCTTTTTCCACCACACAGTTTTGATAAGAAGGATTAGGACACATAATTACCTGTTTTTCTCCCTCCTCTCCTTACATTCATACTTACAGAAGTTACACATTTTGGAAAGCCTGCAATATGGGAAAAATAATAAAACATTGTATCTGTTTAGCCAAAAAAGAAAGATATTAAAAAATCTCTGAATGCTCAAATGAATTCTCAGCCTGATTCAAAACAGAACAGTGGGGAAAAAAATCACTAGAGTTTCATAAATTCTAGGTGCAGCTTTGACAGAAAATGTGGTATAAGGGCCAGATCATGTGCTTTGCATCACAGAGTCAGCAAATTCTGGCCATAGTAGGGGCATATCTATTTCTAGACAGAAAGGGGTACATCTGGGATACTCTTTTGGTGAGCTGATCCCTTGCCTGCTCTTTTGATCTCTTGTGGCTCAAATAAATCTGGTAGAATATTTTCACAATTAAAAATTACGCTATTAAAAAAGGAATATTCCCCGTCTGGTTTTGACCAGCTCTAGCTGTTACCAGCTGATGTAAGCAGGGCTAAGCCTGCTAGGTGTGTGGTCCTCAACTGTAGCCAAGGATCTGGCCTTGTGCGTCTGAGTTTGTTCTGAGTTACACCAGCGTATATATAGGAGGATGAAAGCTGTTAACAGAGGTACAGTAGAGCAGAATCTGGCAGTTCGTGACAGAGCTTTATATAGCAGGAGGTTAGAGAAATGTGGAGAAATATCTGCCTCCAACTTCTTATTTCCACCTGTAATATAAGCAAGAGTAGATTTTGCTTTTTGTGTGGAATTGTCCTGAGCTCTTGCTCCTACAGTTTCTGACACAGCTGTCTTTGTTAGTGGGTCATGGTGCTGCAGTTACAAGACTGTCTTCTGTTGAAAGGAGTAATTTCCTCTCTGTTTTGGCTCCTGGGGCTCTTAAGAGTTAATGTCCTGGAATTAGATCAGTTCAAAAAGAACTTGATTGATGAAGGGCTTGCACCTTTATGACCCAAAACCAAACCAGGATCTGGTCTGTGATCTAATGCTACAGTTTATTATGGAAGATCTTTAGTTCTCAAATTTGAATGAACTCTAGGCTACTTGGCTAACAGACAGCAGTTCTAAAGCACATTAGTGTATGAGCAAGTTTACAGTCCTAAGCAACCTGAAAGTAAGAACTACTGTTACAGTAAAATAGCTGTATGAAATGTGCTTTTTTAATACAGGCTCTAGATCTTTTGTAGTTAATGTCTAAGCAAGATATACGATACTAGTAGATACACAATATAAAGTCTAACAGATTCATACCAGCTAGAAAATATGCATAAAAGGGCAGTACAGAATGTCCATAGAATACAATGGAAAATCCTTACAATAAATCAATTCCCATATTTCTTCTTTACCACCATTAAGAACAAGTGGTTTAAAAGACCAAACTCCCAAGAACTCAGTTGGGAAAAAGCCCGTTAAACTAGGGTGGAGAGAACTGAAATCAATCTCCCCAATTAATCCTGTGTTTGGACTCCTTTTAAAGCTTTAGCACATGTTATTTTTCTTTAAGGGGGGATTTAGTACTTGAGCAAATGTTCCCACATATCAGCAAATATAAAGTCACTTCTTTACTTTTTCCATAGCTTTTTCTGGTTAATGAACAAAAATATCCATATTTTGAACAAAGGTCTATTACTTCCTGATAATTTTCATGCTTGAACCTAATCTCTATTAAACAAATATAAATCAGGAGCAACTTGGTTTAAACCAGTGAAGTAACATTAGTATAGGAGCAAAACTGGACCCATAGTAGTCTTGCAATAGATATCTCTCATCTCTTATATTTGTACAAAAGTATGTAAGCCAATAGCATGAATCAAGTATAATTAAGAGCAGAATTTAGCCCAAAATGTTGTATGTGAGATAACACATTGCCATGGCAGCAGACAGATGTCACAAACATAATTTTTCACTTTCCTCCTGCACCAATTATTAGATCCTTGTGTTGTGAAAAAGAAAGTGATTATTTAGAAGTAAAAATTGGAATCAGTGATGTCATGGTATGGAGAATACAGAAGAATACTAACCAAGTAAATTGCATTTTATATTACTGATTCTATTTGGACCTTTGCTCTGATGTGAAACTCCTCTTCAGAAAAAGTAACATGAAAGACAAAGCTGAAGCAAAGAAAATACATTCACTTTTGCAATGGTTTCATATGTTTTCTTGCTATTTAAATATAATGTTTATCTAATAAATAGTATTTCAGTGTTAAACAGTAACTCTCTGTCTGTTGTTCCATTTTGAAAGTCAGAGCCTCCTTCAGGTCTTGCTGTGATGTTGAAAGCAGTTTTTCTCTAATGAAAAGACATACTATGTCACTGGCACAGGGTCCTAAGGAAGGCTGTCTACTGCTTTGTGCCTCTGGGTAACTTGGCCTCAAACACAACCCTGTGTCAGTCTTGCTTGCTTGCTTGCTTGCTTGCTTCCTGTTCTGGAGTAAACTAAGCTGTACCTTGGAAAGAAATTTTACCAAGACAATAGATAGTCCAAAGTCAAGTCATTAGTTACTGCATGAATACATCTTAAAGAAATAAATGTTTTTCTAGTTGCTTTTCTTGTGTGTTGAGGGAACAAAATACAAATGATTCTTCAGATATTCAAGTCTTGCCTACTCAAATATAGTGCATTTCTTCATTAGGGCTACTTACTTGCTTACAACTATGCTTAAGAATCTTGTTGAATTAATGATTTAAATTGTGACCTCCCCACAAAAGAAAGACTCCTGAAGTAAAATGAAATTACTCTTTTGCAACTGTGAAGTTTAAAAACAAGCTTCTCTTCTAATTCTTAAACAGAGGAAATTAAATTCCTACTTTCCGTACAGTTAATCCTGAGCTGTTTGACATATTTGAACATTAGCCATTTGCAGTCGGGTATAAACTGAGTGTGGCTTTCAGAAATGCACTATTCCTATAGACCATTGATCCAAACTGACTGTCAAAAGTTATCTGAAGAATTTCAGCAGCTGACCTGTTTTATCATGGCCACCAGCTGCTAAAAGCCATAGACGGTGATGAGAGCTTAGGTGAGAGAGAGGAATATGGTGAGAACTTAAAAGACAAGATGATAGAGAAGCTCTGTGGGCTTTGCAGATCTTTGGCCCTCATTTCTTACTCATTAAAGAGAAATTTTGGCTGAATGATACCTACAGAATGGGCTCCTTAGAGTGGAGCCATTTAGAGAGACCAGGGGAATGATAAGCTACTGTATTTACTTTAAACAAATAAAATAAGGGGTTGTACACTTCATGGCTTGTGTTAAAATGTTCATAATCCAAAAGCAATAAGGATAGAGCTGCTTAAGCTGTGGTGGCTCAGGCTAAGATTTATCTCATAAAACTTTACTGTAGATATTCATGTTTGAGGTAGCCATCAAAATCCCCTCATAGTCATTAGAGAAAAAGAGAAATTAAAGTAAGATTTATCTGACCTTCATTAGCTGAGATGCCTATTTCTTTCAATTAACTATAAAAGGAACTTAGATAACTAACTTGCTAACTAACTAACTAAATGATTAGATGAACCCTGTTCTCTTTGTTTCTAACTGTGGATTAGGCAAGAGAGAGAATAAAGGAGCTAACTTTTCTAGATTCTTCAGCAGATTTTGATTTGAGGTTCCCAAATCCCTGTAGTTTGCAAGACTTGCATAAAAGGTCACCTTCACTGCTCAGAACCTGGTTTTTATTACTGGAAAAAGATAACCACTTAGGTCAGCAAAAGAGTACAAGAAGGTGGCAAACTGTTCCCCTCTCCCACTGCATCACTCCTTTCCCAAACTGTATTTCTTACCATCTTGAAGAGGACAAAAAAAAGCATGAGAATGGATTAATAAAATGAGCAAGCATTTTACCAAGTACTTCAGAGATCTGGCTAAATGTTTATGTATATGCTCTGTGTCACCATTGTTTCTCTTTTTCCTTCTTGCCTGCTCTAAGGAAGTGGAATGCAGTTGGCTTATCATTGCAATCCTGAAATAGCAGTCTCCTGATTTATATGATTGCAGGACTGCTCTTTTGTGTTATAAAATTCCTGTAGATCTGTGGACAGAATGGGTGCATTTTCAGTGTCAGCTATGATGATATACTTGTATCTATCATATCAAATCAAAAAGTCCTAGAGATAACTATGGCTTGTGCTTTATTTCTGTATTTATGTCAAATACAAAAGGGGAAGGAGCACGGGAATGGATCTGAGGAATTCCTGCGTTCTGAACACTGGTTGGGTGCTGAGTCTGTGGCCTCGGGCTAGTCTGACCTTTCAGTACCGCAGCTACTGACACTCTATAAATACACAAATAATGGATAGGAATAATTTAGGTCTGGATTTTATCCTGGCCACAGAAGACATAAGCCCAGGAGCTGCAGACGGTAGTCTCCTGACAATCTGCCCTATGGTTCAAGAGCCATAGTACTGAATGTTGCAGTCACTCTTCATCTTATTCCTAAAATATCTAGGAAGCAAGGCTTAGAATCTGTACATTAATTCCTCTGTGTCCCTTTCCTCATCAATAAAATGAGGATAATAGAAATTTTTTACTTCATCTGTGCCTACTTACAAGATTTTCAAGACTGAAATCAATGACAGAATGAACAATAAGCCACCATCCTTTCAAAAGTCCTCTGAAATTAGAAGTGCCAGTGTTACAGACCACAAAACATCTCATGCCAGATTGTGAACACCTTCCTTTGGTGAACAGATGCTCACACAAGTAGTTAAATTGAAGTCAGCAGAGGTATGCACAGACAACTTTTTGCTAATGTGAGTAGGGGAGCCACAGTGCGGTTTGTTTTACTAGTGATATTACAGCAATATTAGTGATGGAGGATATCCAACCACTACTGAAGGACTTTCATGTTATCCAAAGGCCTGTGGGATTTTTTAAAAAATAATAAACAATTAAATGACAGATGATATTGTGAAAGAAACAAAGAAGTGATATAGAAAGAAAGTGATTACTTAAAAATGTCTAACAAACCACTGCAGGATGTTTTGCTATAATTATACAGCAGGTTTAATAATACATAGACTCTGGGGTTCTGTTGGAATTAGTTGATGTAAAATGTCAGTGTAGATTTCTTCCTGTTTTGCCAGTATTTCTAGTAATTCAGATGAATGAAAAGAACCTGATTACTAATTGGGAAGAGTTCAATAGGTTACCTTTTCTGAGAGAGCTGTGCTTCCACAAAGTCTTTGTGGCCAGATCCTCTCATCCCAGTTCAGACAAAACTCTCACCGAAACTCAGCATTAACGTGTTTCAGGATTAGGTCTCGTCTTTGTTACCTGCCTCTGCCTTTGGGGTAGTTTAAGATTGCCTGTAGCCCCCAGTGAATGAACTACTTTTAAATAAGAAGTGTGTTTCTTTGAAGCTGCAGTACAAAGGGGGATATATAGTGGATTACAATACAATATACATAGCATAAAATCACCCTATGCATACTAAAAATGGAGAGCTGACTGTAAATTGCAAAGCTCAGCCTGAGACTCAAAGTACACCAAATCTGGGCAAAGTCAGGGCTGGCAGGACAGATTCTGTGTTATGTTGCCTATAGAGCACCGTATAGGAGGCTCAGCTCAAGGGAAAAATGAAGCATAGCTAACCTGATCTGTTCTTGGCATCAGCGTGTCCCCTGGCGCACATTAGGGAAACCCACCCAAAGGCGTGTCTAGATCTGCTTGTGCAGATCTCAGGGGCAGCACAGGATAATGAAATGCAGCCTCCTGAGAAGCAGGGCTGCACGCTCTCCCTGGATCACTCCCTGCCCGTGGCAGCCATCATCCTCTCATCATCCACACGACACATTTACTAGTTAATCACTGCACTCCCTTACTCCCCAGAAAAAAACCTGCAATGACTGATAAAGTTGTTCCCTCTGATCTCTCAAGCATATGTCTGTAGCTACTTTGTGGCATGCATTAGGGAGCAAGCCCTGCTGGTGTTTACAGGTCTATGTCCATGCTGCTTATTGCTAGCACAAATCTGCCCTTAATCTGAGAGTTCTATTAGAAGGCCAACGTGGCTCCTTTTTCTCGTGTAGCGGCATAAAGCAATCACATTATGGACTTAGGTGTACTCCAGGTGGCTTTTAAGGACAACTTCTAGTCAAACAGATCTCTGGGGATTACAGATGCAAGCAATTTTCTTCTGAAAGAAGCAGAGGCCAGAAGCCAAGAAGCTCTGATCCCTGGAGGAGTGAAGGCAAACCATTTGTTTGCCGAATGGATTGCTGTTGGTTTGCCTACGTTTGTTTTGGAATCTCCTGCTGAGGCAATAAATATTCAGAATTGCTGGCATCCTTATGTGCTGCTACTTGAAGTCTTCACTGCATCGGTAACCATGCAATACATCTGAAAAGGTTTACAGAAAGGAGCTTTGCTTTCAGCCAGGACAAAGACAAACAGTAAAAAGAATTAAAATCCACTGACATGCTCCAAGTTTTCCACAAACTGGTGAGGTAAAATACAAAGGCAAAATATATGCCAGCCACTGGCTCTGGGTGTGAGACACACAAGCAATCCTGTTGCTCTGCAGTGTGCACTAGTGGTCCTACCTCTTCTGTACCCAGGCAGGAGGGCTTTCTTGCGCTCATGCATCCCTGACTGAGAGACATTTTGCAGCCAGTTCTTGAGGCTTCAGGGGAAGTTTATGAGACTATCTGTAGGATAGTGACCTACAGATAGTGACTATTTAGTTAAATTAGTGACTCACAGGAGGCATATGTGTCAAATAAGAGTTATACATTAAGACAAAATTTGAGAAGAGTGATCTGAAATCTGTCCTGCGCAGTTCAGGAAACTTAGGCATGCGGATCACCCGCATTTTGTCCAATATGCTTTGATGTAGTGGTTGGCGTCTGTGAGATAAATTTCTCTGAGCCTTCCAAATCACATCAGCCTTGTGCGTGCTCTGTAGCTGGGGTTTCATATAGTTTGAGGGGAAGAGAGCCGGTCATACAAATTGGCTTTATGTGAAACGAAGGAAGGTCAGCCATCGTTTCAAGCATGCTCACCAGAAAATCCTTATTATTAATGATTCATCATGAGGTAAGAATGCTGCCAGCTAGGGAGGAATCCTTGGATTTATTCATACTCTTCATGCATGTGATTCTACATGTGGGCCGATGGTGTCCGTCCCTGAGAGCATTCCCAGCCCTCTGTCCCTGTCCCCCCCAGGACCTCGCCTGCACCCAGCCCCAGCCCTGCCAGCACCCCCACCACTGCTGGCCCCCAGCCCTAAGCTGCACCCTAAGAGATGGGGCCTGTTGTAAGAAAAACCTCATGTCATCCTTGTTGCAGTGTCTTGAAGTTCACCTGGAGTCTGCTCTGGTCTTTGTGTAATACCCTGAGAGCTGCTGTGAGAGAAGCATATTTGGCTGTAGATGGGCTCTGTGCACTGCAGGGCTGAGGCCCCGTCTGACTTCCCGAGGCTGCTAGAAGGAGCATGTCAGATAAACTGCACATCACTTGTGTCTAGCGTTGGAGTGTTGTTTCCCCTCTGTGCTATGTATAGAGGAACTGTTAAGCTTAGCATAAGGAAAGAAATGCAGTTACAGCACACATGACTAACATTAGAAAATTATTCCTAAGGCTTTCACTTACTGAAAATTACAGAAAACCTCAAGCCCTTGAGACAAACACTTTGATGTAGCTTGGAAATTAACAGAAAAGCTGCTTGGAGTGCTGGGCAACCCACCAAGAGTTCATAAGTTAATAAGACTCAAGAAAGCATTACAGTACAGCAGCATTTCAGTTTGGGGCTTTAAATTAAGCATACATCTTCCATAATGAAAAGAAATGCATGCCTGGGTTTAAAGAGAATACGGGAATAGGGCATAATAGGAAAAACATCCCTATTATGCCTTGTCCTCCTCCGCTGAACACCACCGCCACAAATTAGTCTGACTTTTGCAGAGCTCTGGTGACTGTAGAGGTCAAAATTTAGTTTCCTGAATTCATAGTGCCTTGTTTCCCCTAATGTTCTTTTTGTTTGAATCTTTGAAGACATCTGTACACAATCTTTCTTACAGATGTTCAGCTGTAGTCTAGGTGTAGAGAGACCAAAGGAAGACTGGTGTTGAGCTGGTCTAAGCCTTAGCCATTCACCATGTTCTAAAGAATGTCTTTGCAAAATTTACTGACTAATATCTACACTTGATATTTGGACTAATGTAAATGAGCTTTCAAAGGTATAAACTATGCTTTAAGATATCAGAATTCAGGATTTTATGCTGACATTTTATATTTAGGGGCATGTTCTATATGAAAAACTGTAAATTATCTGTGTTATGCAGCCACCCAAAAAGAGTAGTGATAACAAGGGCATGATAGACTTACGCTTTTGTTTGATGTTGGTCAATGTGTTGGCTTGCATGCCAGTCTTGTGATGTGCGTATGGATATTCACAGAGTATGCCAGAACTGTCTCTTTCATTAAATTAGTCCTGATGTTTCTGTCTGGCAAAGCTGAAAACTTCTTCCAAGGTATATTGTATCATGTATCTTGGAGGGTTTATTTCTACTGTTTTTTAATGTTATTTGTCTAGTTTTGTACTTGAATTCCAGAATCAAATAGAAGCTTGGTCTCCACTTCTGTCTTAGTGTCTGCTGTCTGGAACCCAAAAATGCAAGTTATGCAAAGAGTTACACATGGAATTTGTGATGGAGGTTTATGATTCATTTTATATTTTGTATATGATCTTGGTTATCAAAAAGTTTAGGTGGGATTTTAATACTTCTAAAAGTAAGAATCTTACCTTCATTTGTTAATATGCTTGGTTGAAACTCTTCAGAGAAAGACATGGGTTTGGCTTACTTCAGGTAGTATGAGCTTTTTTAGTTAAAGGTTTTGTTATCAAACATTTCCCAGTATTTAATTCCCATAAATGATTCTTTGTAAAGGAACCAAGATTTAAAAACTCATCTGAAAATCTATGTGGTGTGCTCACTAGAAAAAGAAAATCTCACTGAAAGTATGGATACGTGAAATCTGTTGCTTAGATATATTTGTTTGTATTTAGTCAAGATTTGCTTGGAAATGAAATATTTAAAAAATGGTAACTAAATATAAATGGTAAACTAAAGCAACATTCTGTTGGAAGTACACATTTCTACTGATAATACAGTATTAATACTTCAGTTAAAGTACTTTCTTCAAGGGATTTACCTCTCAGGGACAAAGAAAGGTTTGTCTTGTGGTTTATTGTGTACCAAGGACAAACAGGCTAAAATGGTTGTCGTGGTCTGATTAAGCCAGTTTCAGACTAAGAGTGTGAAGTCTATGACTCAGCTAATGTTTTTTTGAACAGAAGAGTAGAGAAAAAATATTTAAACCAAAGTGCTCAGCTGTTGTTATGGTGACACACTAAACTATCCACTCATTCTGGTTTGGATCCAGAAGCAATTAAAATTGTAGGAAAGGTGTGCACTCATTTTGGAGGGCTTAAAATCAAACTTTCTGTGAGTTGAAGCTGAGAAGTGTCTTACAGTTAGGATGGGATTTCTCATAATAAAATGACATACAAAATCTACATTGAAGCCACTTAAAAGCTAGGAAATGCCAAAATTAAGATGCTTGTACAACCTTAGCTCACTTCCTTTGCCATACAATTTAAATGTTTTTCTTTATATGATCACATGCCTCATTTGGCAGATATGTGGCAATCACTGAATGAGCAATTCAAATGCTCCAAGGAGTGATTCCTCTTCCAGGATAGTAAGAATGGTACAGGCTGGTACCAAACAGTACCTAAACAGCATAGGATGGTCACTCGCACACTCTTCTGGGCCAGTTCCTCTATAGCAGGCCAGCTGCATGCATGCTGGCTCCAGATGGCACCTCTGTGGCCCTAAGACATATCTATGTGTGCGCATGCATGTGCATGTGTGCATGTGAGCATACATAAATACATATTTTTGCTTATGGTTTTTCAATGTAAAGTGTCTGAAATACAGAAGCAGAATTGCAGACTGATGTTTTTATAAGATGATGCTGAGGGTATCTGTTGCCTGCCTCTGTGTGAGCACACACTACATGGTTTGCGGGGAACCAAACCTCTCCCAGTAAGCTGCAGTTACTGGAGCAAATTATTCCCAGAATTGCATCCAGTATTTGCTTTAGGGAGAACCATTTTTTTCTCTTGTAAAGCGAACCAACATATGACCATTGTGGATAATGGGTCTAAGTGGTCTGAGGAATCTTCCATAATCCTGTGAAACCAATGCTCATTTCCCATTTCTTATAGTCAGTGTAAATGACTGCCTTGATAAGTTTGGCATATTGCTTTGATTGAAAAAATCTCTCTTTTTTTCATAGTAAAAAAACCTGTGTTTGTTAATAAAAAGTGTAAAATAACTGAGGAATATTCACAACAGAAGTTGTAACCTGCTCAAGAGCAGCAGGAATCCTATAAACTACTTTCTATTTGTGCAGTGCCATAAACTGTGGGACCATATTCCTGGATGGTCCCTAGGTGTTACTTTAATAAACATAGTCACTGCAAAATTGTCCTAACAAGAAGGCCGTAGTAACTCTAAAGACAGTGGCAGTGGAGTGGCTGCTTCCATCATTTGCGCTGTACCCACTGCGTAGATGAGCAGGGGATTTAAATACATTCATATGGCATTCTGATAGCAAAAGCATTTCCCTTTTGCAGTATGTAAATGAGTTAAAACATTTTTAAATATAAAGTGGAATGCAAGAGGAATGCTTGCAACTCCCAAGTACAGCACATTCTACAAGAAGAGAAAATGTATTAGAACTTGAGCAGGAGCTCAAGTAGCAGAATCAGTTCTGCTAACATAACCCACAGCCTGGCTTTGTTTTTGCAGTTCTGGAAGCAGCAATAGCAGATCCGAGAAAATACTAGGAGTAATTTCTGTCTAAAGTAGAACACTGAGGGGCAAAATGGATTGGTTTCAGAGTATGTTTGAATGTTGAGCAGATGTCAAAGAAAGAGGGAGACCGAAGAAGTAGATCCCCCTGATGGTCCTCTTATAGTTCTTCAAAAGAAGTAGTGCAGCCCTTACTGATGAATGCTGGTTCTCAGCATTGTGTGAGGATCTGATAACATTCTCATCTGAACATGTGTAATTTCCTCATTTAGTTTCATCAAGTCCTGTCTTTCAGGTTTGCATTAAAACATCCGAGAAAGTGTGCACATGGTCATACTGAGTAGGAGTCAGCGTTATTCTTTTTGTGTATAGAGCAGGAAAGGAAGAAGAACAAATTAAGAAACCTGCTCTGTTGCACCTCTCTGACACTGAGGGGAATGGACAGGACAAGGCAAGGGTCATGGTCAGGCAAAGGACTCAGCCTAAGATCCAGTGCTTGGCAGAAAGCCTGAATTTCAGATTTGTGCAAAGCTGTCTGGGGGAGAGAAACATCTTTACACAAGATGTGAAACAGGAGGGCCTGAGGGAGGCTTGGAGAGGAGCCCAAGAATGAGCACAGCCTGCTGCAGTTGTCGGCTCCAGTCGGGGCCTCCCTCCTTCCACTTGCATGAAACTATTTCTATTGTCATTAAGCCTTAAAAAGCTATTGTGTATTTGCATGTGCATGTGTGTGTGTGCATGTGTTTGCAAAAGTGACATGTTTAAGTTTAGATCTGACAATGTGCCTTTGGCAAATCCAACATAAAAATTAACTTGCTCTGTGCTTTTTCTTTTTTTTAAGTATAAAACAAAACCAGATTGAGCTTTTACACTTAAAGCCCTAAGAAAATCATAAAAGTGAATTATGGGGTGAGAATTGCTCTTTAAAGGAAAGCTTTACACTGAAGTAAACTTGGAACATTTATGCATAAAATGTTACATATAACATTTATATGTATAAAATCTGCTGAACTGGCCAATTTCTGACTATTATATAAACTTTATGCATTTGAAAAAGCAGACTTTCACAAAAAATTATTTGTTCTAGCTCCTATTGTAAAATAGTAATCCCTTGGTACCAACACTTGATGCTATTGTCACAAGCTGTCTCTGTGAGCTGTTTGGTTGAATACTTAGTGCTTAGTACATTTACTATAAAGTACGTTAGTCTAGCAAGCTAAAAACACAACAAAAATGAGCAGAAAATAAAGGATAAGGTTGGGAAGGGAGCATTTATTTGGAAACACACAATTTTGGGGTGCAGAACTCATATCTAAACCACTCCCAGGTTAGCTTGGATAGGTAGTCCGGATTCGGCCAGCTGTACAGATAGTGAATTCTGAAAGTCAATCTGCTTGATATAAGGTAGAGCCCAGGTTTTATAGCCATCCTTCGAGATAGCTCAAGGAAAGGAAGACTGGGTGACTGGCGCGTACCACCTCCTAGAGGGATGGGAGCTTCTTGGACACTGTGGAATGACTTTCTGGAGTAACTGGACACCTACAAGCATTGGACAGGACATGGAAATCGAACAGACCTAGAAAGATAAATATCCTCCATTGTGTGCAGTGCTGTCTTTATGAGGAAAGAATGACAGAGAATGATAAAAAATGTGACAGATATTATTGCTGTCACTCAATCCATGACTGGAATGTGTTGAGATACTGTAATGACAAGGTGCAGAGTACTATAGAATAGCCTGCAAAAATATTTATGTGGGATAATTAGGCATTTCTTAGCACATCTGTAGAAGTATTGGCTATTTTTGCATGTCGTCTAATGTTAAGACTACTCAACAGTAATTCCTGTGAGATCCCTTTTTGCATTTCTACTGTTTGAAAGCTACTACTGGTTCTTATAGAAATTATTACAAAATTAAAAAAAGAATATATGAAAGATTAAAACTGTTCATAGAATTGTAAGCTGTAGAACTGTTGATTTTTTCTTACTCAAAACTGCAACAGGACCTAAGCATTTCAGTACCCTCAGAGGAATCTAGTAAGTAGGATCTTCTCTAATAATCTATCAGGGGAAAGCTGTGATTATGAGGCAATCACTGATCAGATCCCATGGCAGCTTTTTCTAAGACAAAATACTCTGTTTTTTTTTTCCCATTTCTCAAGTATTGCATTGTTCTAAAGAATTTTTAAATGCCCTTTTCAGAATGAAACAAGCATCAGCACTGGTTTAACAGAATCAAGGTTTATATTCTGAAATGATATGAAGAAAATAGATTAAACATTTAATTGAATTGCAGATGTTAGGTCTAGGAGAGCAAAATAGTCTGAAAGTAATTGAGTAAGTGACCAGCTACACTAAGCAGAGATTTTCAGAACTAAATACATATGGCAAATGCAAGTGTGGAGAATACAAACATCTGTGTTGAATGTTAGTTTCCAGTGGCATCAAGGAATACACGTTTTTCTTCGATTTTAGAACTTAGTGGTATCAGTGGAAATAAAATAAAACGTCTGATTATATTGCTGAAGTCAGCAGAGGAAGAATGCAAGGAAATCTTATTCCTCTTCCGGAGAGACAACTATCATAAATCATTAGTGGTATATTAAAAAATAGATTATAACCATGGGACCAGCTATTTTCCTATTCACCAAAGGAATAAAAAGGAGGATATTGAATTATGAACAATATGAATCGGCTTTTGTACATATTTAGGCCAAGTATGAAAACATCAAAATGTTCCGTATAATGTTTTTCAGTCCCTGAAACTTCAGAGCATTTTAAACAACATATTGTGGATAGAAAAGAGAATAGAATTTTTTAGGGGAAGATTTGTAGTATAGAAATTCCAATCTCTGTTTTCTATTTTTCTAAAACAAGCAGTTATTCTAAATATTGAGAAGTATTAGTTGTATGGCATTAGAAAAAACTATCAAATTTTAGCATCTCAGGTAAAGAGAAGTATAGAATTGTCTTTTTGAGTGTGAGTGTTATATTAAGCTATTCATCTGGTCATTCATTTACATTTCAGCTTGCAACAGAAAAGATTGCACAACTAATAAGATTTTAATTAAATCAAAGGACAAAGCATGGCAATTTAATGCCCTGATATGAAACCTCATAAGTTTCTATTGGCCCCAGGAGTCTTCTTGAACAGAAAACAGTAAGAATGAGATTTTCTGATCTATGTGGACTTGGACAGCCTACTCCCAATAGAAATGAATAGGTATTGGGCTTTAATTCCTGTTGGTGATCAAACCTCACCCAAATTATTTTAAGTCTGGATCAAACAGATGCTGTAATGATATTAATTAGGCAAACATCCCAAATTAATTATGACAGTAGTCGTCTTTTCTTTAACTGTAACAGAGTACTGTTGTCCAAACAAAAGCACAGGCACATCTTCTGTGTATAGATTTCGAGATAAAATCAGCATTGCCAGCCTTGATCTTTTCTGATTTTGGAAACAAAACAAATAATATTATGCTTTTACTATTTTCTGTTCACAGAAAAACTTCAGCATGTTACTTTCATGCATGCGCTTCTGCTCTAGATCTCTCTGGTTTAATTCTAGTTTGGGTTGATAACCTACCAATCTTCTTGACACACTAAGAAGGAAATGACCTTTGGATTATTGCTATAGCTTGGCAGGTGCTGTTGATGTGATACCTGCACTTTGTCAGACAGCTCAAGAAATTTCACAGCTGATACTTAAAGCTCTAGTTTATGCAGGATTTCCAATCACTGACAAGCGTGAAGTTCACAACAAGCTAGCCAGCTTACATTTTTTTCATCTGATGGCTGTACCAAGGCTTGCATGGCACGTATTGGTGGTCAGAGCTTAGCATAGCACCAGACATCGTTATGACAATCAGAGACATTGAACTGGTGGATACGGAGATTTAACTACCTTCCCTTTATTGAAATGAAGGTTGCGGTCCCTCAGTAAAGTTCATGTAAGGAAGTTGCAAATTGATGCTACTTGTATTCCTGTTACATCAAAAGACACAGCCTCTGGTAGCTGGACCTGATGTAGAAAATCCAACCCGTGTACTAAAATCTGTGGTTATTTAAGTTTTGAATCAACTAATTTGGAGGGTGTAATAGGGAATTTCTGTCAGTTGAAGTTTTTATCTCAAAATTCCATATTCTTCTAAAGCAATTTTTTGTTTAATTAGGAAATATGGATATGGTTCAGAAATCATTTTGTAAAATTAATCCTTTTGCTCATCTCTTCAAAATGACAAGTTTAGAAACCATGGGAAATTGGGAAACATTTACAGAAATACTTTATTTAGTCAAGAAAAAGGAAGATTGAATGGGGAACTTGAAAAGTTTCAATATGTTTGAAATATATCAGCAAATTGTACAAAAGAGGACAATGATCAATTGTTCTCTAAAGCAAAGTTTGGCATAATTAGCTGAGGTTTCATTGAGAGAATGTAGGTTAGGTACTAGGAAAACATTTCTAATGATAAGAATATTCTGATAGCACCAGGATGGCTATCTGGGGAGGTTTTAGACTCTCCTTCATTAGAAGACTTTAAGAACATGTTACACAAAAATTTCACAGGCATGTTCTAAGTATATTCAGTCTCAGCACAGGAGAAAATTGGATTTCTTTCTTATTACTCTAAGATCCTAAAAGAAATGGCCAATATTATCCAGGAGATTATATTGGGTGGAAATGAAGGTCCTTTCTCTCTTTAAAATAACTGAATTTGTTTATATTTATATGAATTTCTTCCATAGATAAAGACAAGAATTCAGATCCTCTGCTGTCATTTTGAAAGAACTTTGCATTACTCTATTATTTTATCAGTTTATTTAGACTTTCACAATGAATCATTTTCTTAGCTTAAATAAGTCAATCACATCTGGAGCTGGTCAGAATATCTTCAGTGAAATGAAATATGTCACTTCATCAAAGCCAAAATGTTGTATCAACATATCAGCTTTGACAAACATTTCTTGAGAAAGTTTTTGCCTGGGGTTCCCTTGTCACTAATGACCAGAGGAGAAAGAACCTGAGCTGAAAAGATCAGGTTTTCAATCCAGAAACAGACATTTCACAACAATTCTCATTTGCAAAAATGTTTGAAGGGTTTATTTTCATTCCACTGAATAGTGAAAACAAATTCTGAAACCTCAAAATTTACAGTAAAATGGAATCCTTGTCCTCTGAACAGCTCTAATCACATTTAAGCATACAAAATGCTGATTCAGTAGCTCATATTTAGAGGATTCAGATATACCAGATGGCGAAAACTGGAAATACCATAAGAAATGTAGCAGTAGTTTGATATATGGCTTCTTTTTCCTTGAAATAGTAACCATTTACCAAACAACACGTAAATATCATTGAATTTGACTCTTGCCATAAAGATAGCTCTACAGTGATATCATGTACCCCAGCATTCACTCTAGGGATCAGTGAAGTGCATGGAAAAGTCCCTCCTAAACAATGTAGGATACGGATTGGGCCCTAAGTGATTAGAGGAACACTAGCAATATGTTTTCGTTAGCTCATTAAAATTTGTAGGCACTTCAGCTTTTCAGTCAAGGTTAAAACATTTTGACTGATCCAAGGGAAAAAAAGAGAAAAAAACACTTGTATCAGCTGGAATAGCAGCTTCCAATGCACTGATGATGCTCATTAGCTGCTTGAATGCTTCCTGAAAGAAATGTGGACTGTACCTGACTGGGCAAGAAAAAGGAAGGTACAACTGTGGCAGATGCTATGCTGACCTTCTCTTCCTCGTATTTGATAGCCATTTTGCTGTAACCCTTTTGCACCCATTAGAAAATGATCACTCAGAATATGTCTTTTAAGTAGTTAATATTAAACAGGTGGACACCCATGGCTGGAACACATGTAATGCTATTTTCACTACAAAGGAGACAAAATATTGTAATCAAAACAGATGCTGAAGATCTAATCCGTGAAACAAAGCTCATCAAAGAAAGGAGCAGGTTAATAAAACATTTCTAGCCACTTTCTGCACTGAATGTTGAGAAAGATCATTTTCTTCCAACATCAAGAAGCCACAAGTCAATGAAAGAGGCTAAAGACTGTCTTCCAATTCTCACAGCAAATTTTCGCAGCAGTGTTCAGTGCTCCCCACATGTACAGACTGGCCATGTATTATCAGTGGTAGGAACTCCTTCAGAGCAGGCAGTGTGGGTCTGAGATGGCAAAAGTTGGTGAATAGGTGTCTTATCAGAATGGCATGGCCACTTTACCTGCCCCAGCTTCTTCTCCACAGGTGGGTTACCAAAAAGTACCAAGAGGCAGAAAAATCAGCTTGTAAGGAAAGAGTGTTAAGGAAAAAAAAGTACTGGAGATATTGATTTCAGGAACAGGAGTGCTAGTGCTACGCAAAATGCGTGACCACATGTACACATGTTTGTTCCCATTGTTCTCAAAAACTGGAGTAATAGTATCAGCAGAGCTCATATTGCAATGCAGGCAGTAATTTTTCTGTAGGGATTTGGTTTAATCAGTTCACAGAAATATTAAAGCATAAAGTGTGATTTTCCAGTAACCATCTTACGACAAAAAATATTATCTGATGAATACTCTGCAAAGAAGCACAAAATCCACAAGTCTGATTTTTGTCCCCGTGCAGGTCACCTTTCATACAGAAGGTACAGGAGATTACAAGTATTTCTCCTAAGCTGTTTTTACAACAAAAGTTCAGATTTTAAGGAGTCTGGAAGACTTCATTTTATCTGTAGAGCTAATGGCACTATGCTGTGATAAGACTTGAAAGTGAAAGCTGAACAACAGAAAGGCAGAGAGATTAGGGATTTTATTTCAGTTGGTACATGGATTAGTTTAAACGGATTTATGGCTGTTGTTTGTATTTGTGGAGCCAACTGTACTGATGCCTATGTCTCTGATTTAATGGTACTTTTGCCAAACCACACCACTAAGAACTCGTGGAAGGCTTCAATAGTCTTAATAAACAGTTGGCACACTGATGGCAGCCTTAGCCTAGAAGCCAGAGATAAACTGAGAATAAAAAAACGATGTATAGCTTCACCTTCTGGCTCTGTAGAAAGTTTATACTATGTTTTGGCCTATCTTCTTAATATGTGGAAATAAAATCACAGCTGTTATTTTGTCTGAGACTTGTAAATATACTGCTGAGCTAGAAGATAATTTTTATTCCTTACACATGCCACTGTGTTTGTTTTAATTGCTTCTTCTTGAACTAAGATGCTAAAAATAGATTTATTTTCCGATTCAAATATAACAGTGAACAATGTTCATAAAACACTCATAAAGATGAAAAAAGGTAAAATCTTGATACAGCAGGAGGATATCCAAGATGGACAGAGTATTTTTTAAAAAGAAGAATTAGGGAAAAAGTGCTGTTTGATAGAATAATTAAATAAAAACCTTTACTACAGCCGATAGCCAATGACTCAGTGAAAAAGGAAACTAGAATTTTAAATATTAAGGATAACATCTATCTTTGCCTAGATCTGGACATTATTGGCACTCTCCATAAATCATCCTCTTTTTAATTTAATATAAGCATCTGTAAGGTCCAGAGATAAATTAATTGCTGCCAGATTTAAATAATACGCTTGGTTTCAGGCATTTCCTGGGGATTAATGACAGGTTAGGGGGAGCTGAGGGCCTAAAGTTCAGCCAGTAACCATTAACCTCAGGTTATCATTAACCCCAGGAAACACCCTATGTCTCAGTCATGTCTGTTCTTACAGAATGAAAATGAAAAGCATAATGCCACGTACTTCTTTTAATGGATGATGCCATTTCAATCGGTAAGTACACAGAATTTTAATAGCCTGTGTTTTAGCCAGTTAGATTGCTTGAATCAAACGTGTGCATTCCACTCCTAATATCACCTCAGGCATACCATGGCCCTGCTAAAAAGAAGAGTTTTACGCAAATAATATATTCCCAGAGTGCTTTGGACCTACAGTTGAAATCTTTTATGGATCAAGAATGACAATTTTCTTGGGAGCCAAGTGATATAATTTTAGAAGCCTATGCAAACAAAGGCATGTGTTAACATTGAGTGAATTGGCACTTCGAGGCCAACATTCTTCTTGCAAACTCACCTTGCTTGGGTGCCTGGAGCACGGCTGCCTCCCTCTCCCTGTCCTTGGAGAGGGACATGCCTGGGAGCAGACAGCTGGGAGCTGCAGTGCTGCCTGGAGGCATTGTTATCCATCGACTACCCAGAGAACTGGGGGCAACCAGTGTCGTAATGTGGGTGCCTCAGTGAAGAGCTTAACCTTAGGGGAGTAAATTTGGGATGGTCAGTCTTGGACTTCAGTAGACTGGCCTTTGTAAATGCGAGGCTCTTTGTTACTGTTTTCAACTATTGCATAGTGGCTTTTGGGAATAGGCTAGCGGGCTTCATGTTTCTTAATTTAAGCAGTACAAAATTCTGTCTAGAGGAAATTTTCAGAATTTCCAGCTCAGCTTATTAAGAGCCAAATTTTGACCTACTTTAAAATTGTGAAGACCTCTGGAGAAATAGAATCTGGGTATAAGAAATAATAACAATATTTATAAGAAAACTTTTGTACATTTTCCAGCCTGAGGTTTTCCAAGCATTTTATGAGCATTTATTAATTAACGCCCACAACATTCCTGTGAGATATGTATTATCTCTGCTTTGTTCAAGTAATGACATCAGAGATGACACCAAAGGAAATTTAGTGTGGGGAGAAAGAAGACAGCACCACAGCTACAACATGGGGCAGAGTTCTGAGAAATCCAGCTCCCCTCTAGTCTCCGTTGTGAACTTGGGGCATAGAGGTCTGTCCACATGACATTTATTGCAGAATTGGGATCTGAGATGAATGCTACATATAAGGGCCTGGAAAAGTATTAGTTAGCACTGTATGAAAAAGAAGGGAGCAAGTTAATTCAAGTTAATTTCAAAGCACAGCCAGTGCATGCCAGAGAAAGAGCACAAATTGCTGATGAACCTATGGCTGTTTTCAAGCTCCTGTCCAATGAGTACACAGGCTACCGGAAGGTCCTGGCAGACTGTAGAAGCTACTTGCAGCATGGTTAGGTGTAGTAGGTGGATATGCCTTTTTAAGCATAGAAGTTCCTTGCTTAATGCTAACCCTGTAAAAGTTGGTGTCTAGACTAAGCTAGACATTTTGGCTTCTTCTCTAGCTAACATAGGCTCTTCTCTAGCTTTAAAATAAGTGTCTAAAATAACCTATGATCTTTTCTTTGGAAGTGCCCAGTTCTTCCCACTGATTATAGTGGGACAATAAAAGACCATTTTTTTAACAGACCATTTTAGATGAGATGAATATGAGATTAGGAGAAGGCCCAGATATTCCAAATGAGGGAACAGCAAAATGTCCTGCTGGCTATTTATTGTGTGAGGACTATTGGCTAGGGGAGTGAGCAAATATCTATAGTTACCCCCAAACACACATACACCAGTTGGCCTTAGGCAGTGAAAGGCCTCAAGCTCACATTGGCTTCATGGAGGTAGTTGATGGATGAGTGCAGAGAGACACATTGGGAACAACACATGCAACACAGATTAATCTTACTGCAATTTGGTATGCTGACAGGGCTGCTCTTTGTTTTCTGGTGTATTTAACTGGGTTTAGTTCAATGTTCATTTTTTATGATGGTCCTTACATGTACAAATCCTTACATGTATATGTACAAATATATTGCATAGCTAGATGGTTTTGCCTGTTTTTCATTATAATGCAGCTTCTCTGTATGTTGCTAAAATCTGTTTTAATACATAAATCATATCTAGTTTATGTTTTTGTAGCCTACATTTTACATTTTCTTCATGCTCTTTACATTTGGATCTTGTTATCACCATATTTTAAGTGCTTGTGCTTATAGACTTATTTAATTCTGCTAAATAGCAAAAACAACTCCTTTAAACCTGTGAGAATTCTGCAAATAACTGCCAAGCACTTTTTCATGGATTTCAATCATTAAAAAGAAATGGCACAGCTGTCCTTTAAAGCACTTGAGATCAAAATTGTGGCCTAAGCCAAACTGCAGCAGTATTATTGGAAAAAAGGGCTCCTTGGAAATTGGTAAAAGAAGAATTCTCTAAAGAAAGAGAACTCCAAATATAGGACACACAGTATCTTTCCAGAAGCTGGCACGAAGCAAAGCATTAAAATTAACCAAATCTCTCTCTCCTGCTCTTGGTCCACAGCTGGCTGCAAAGAAACAGTATTAGGCCAACTGTGCAACACAGTGTAATTCCACACAAAATATAATAGCAGTGGGCTGTGGAGAATTGGAGTCTAACTTTTATGTGGGCCAGTGGGATAAGATATCTCTGCCCTACTAGAGCTTGTGATTCATAGGCCCTATACCTTTGTTTTGATTTTAGTAAAACTTGCTGTATCTGTACTTTACAGAATTAAAGGAGGGAATATTCGCACTAATTTCTGCTTACACACAAGGAAGGAATTTGAAATCTCCTAATTATATCAAACACTTTCTGTTCTACCTAGTCTTTAAAACTACTGCAATTGCTAACTTGAAGTTCATGCTGTTTTTCACAGTACTCACACAAGTCTCACATAAGTAGGTGTTATTATCTCAAGATGCATGTCTTCTCCTGCAGCTCCCAGAGCAAGTAATGCTGGGTTGGTCTCCATGAAGGTGGCAAGGCCTTCTCCCCGAGTTTTGGAGTCCAGACAAAAAACTGCTGTGTAAGAAAGCTGAAGATGGAGAAAGGGAGATGAGGCACAGTAGCCCCTGAAGGCAGGGATGGCTAACTTCTTATGCTCTTTGGCCACTTTTGGACGTTTGGAGGTAGAACAATGCAGTCATGGTTGTGCAGGGATACTGTCCCACAGGTGGTGTTGCCTACCTGACTGGTCCTACACTTCTCCCTCTAATTCCTCCCCAGAGAGAGCAATGCCCTGATCTGCTTGGCCTTCCAAGTAACCCACACACTCATGAACCAGGTCAGAGAGCCTTTGGGCTAGCGGAGAGTCATGGCTGTGTGAGGGTCAGCTTTCCTGGGGCTACCAGGAAGTAAAGCCCTTTTTGAGCAAACAGGGAGAGAACAGCTACATCTGAAGTAATATGTTCTATAGAAAATGGTAATTTATAACTTGGGGAGAGACATTGCCAAATCCAGATTCCTGGATTCAGATTCTTAAATCAGAAAAGGGTCAAAATATTGTGGTTATTTTTTTGGAGATGATGCTTTCAGACTAATTTTATAATTTCTTATAACTTTTAATTCCTTTTGTTTAAAATGTACAATTTATTTCTATATTTTATGCATGTATATGTGTTATATACATACAATATGCATTCAGTCTGAAATTGTACCCTTCAAATCATTCTCAGCTCCTGTGTTAGTAATATCACACAGATGTACAGTTAATTTAGTGTAGATAATCTGAAAGATACTGATTCTCAAAAAGGGAAGATACATTGTCACACATTGCTACTCAGCTCAAACAAGTTATATAAAATGCCAAATGAAGTTTACAAAATGAAGCAGATATAGTTAGTCGGATATTCCAGGTCTGTACATTCTTATTTCAATTGTCTAGAACTAAAAGCTAAAGGATACTCTGTAACATTAAAAATAAATGAAGGTTATAATTGCTTAAGTGATTATAGCATAAAATTTGCATGAGCTATGTGCTGCAAAAAATAAGAGGGATTTGCTATACAGAATTTAATGTCGCTTTGCTTGTAAATGCAGCTTGCATTCAGGCATATCAAGAAATAAGATCATTAAATGGTTTATTCATTCTATTTAACAGAATATATCCAAGGCACATCATCGACATATTCACCTGCTGTCAGCTGCTGTTGAGCTCTGTAATGAACAGCTGTGGAAAGGACAAAAAATGTACAACAACCTCTGGCTATTTGCATTTAAGATATTTAGTTCTGTGTGAGAAGAATGACATGTAATCAACTAGGCACATGGGTAAAAATAGCAGACTCAAATTCTGCCTACCATTTTTCTCTTCCCTTAGAGATATTTACAGAATTCATGAATTATTTGCGTTTTGACTTTCAAAATAACGTGCTGTTTTTATGGGGCTAAGGATTAGATTCTGCCACTCTTGTTTCTGAGGGTTAAGCAGAGAAGTAAAGCACTGCTCATTGTGCATAATGGGAGCAGAGTCTGATCTATACTGTCAGGAGATAAACTCTCATAAACAGCTCTGTAATGGAGAATGACGCCTGCACAGCAGGGGCAACACCTTGATATAGAAGCAGATTTAATTTTTCCAGTAACCATTGGCACTGTATTGTGCTGATAGTGGCCGGTGCTGAAGAAGCTAGGACACCTATTAAAATCTGCAGGATGTGTTGCGCAATGTGTCTTAGAGTTGCCCTGCTTAAAATGGGATCGCAGCTGTTATACTCTTTTGGTGAGTTCAGAGTGTGCCCGGTGCCATAACTGGCAGCTTTGCTGGCAGATGTGGGCCCCCGCCTCTCCTAAGCCCATGAGCATTGCTGACTCTTTGCAGTCGCAGTTCGCAGGTGGATATAGAGACTGGTGTGAGGAGGAGAGAAGGTCCTTGTTTCATTCACAGCTTCAGACATTTTTATCAGCATCATTCCAAAGTGACTGTTTTATTTCTCTATGCAATACATACTTGTGTGCTTTGTCTACTTTGTTTGTACAAGTTGTTGAAGCGGTCCTTGAAAATTACAGGCTCAGCCCCGTGAAGGCCTGAGTGCCTCCTGAGAGGTTGAGTGCTCCTGGTTCCCCTGGATTTCAGTGAGAGCTGAGATCCAAATCATACCCCTTGAGAAAGCAAGAACATAGGAGACAATGAGCAGCAGGATTCAGCCTGTGAGAGGCTTGTTTCTGGAACCTGAACAATAAGTAATTTTGTTCTCAGATAAAATTCTTTTAGAGTTTGCCAGGCACCAGTTGACTGGGAAAATACGAGTGCTCATTTGATACTAATAGCAGTGTTATCTACTGTTATCTATGATGAGTTAGAAAATTATATTTGAAAGTTTTTTTACTAGAAAGAACAAGAAAATTTAGATCTCCAGTAACAGTGAGAAAAATCTGGCCAAGGGAAATACATCCAAGCTTTTCCAAGTAATAAACAAAGATTCTTTAGTTGTGTGCTTTTAAAGTTTCCTCTCAGCTGGAGGGTAGTATGTAACAGATTGAAATAATGGGAAAGATACGTAGAAAGTGGTGTTCCAAGAGCCAATTTGCAGGAGGCCATGTGACTTTGATGGTTGGAAAAATTATAAGATTACAGTAGAAGCTTGTAAATATTAGGTGTAGCTTCTCAAGTCCCTTTTAAACAGTCAAAATGATGACTAAATCTTTCCAAGAATCTGGAATAAAAATATCAGATATTATAAAGCATTTATGATTTTGCTAAATATGAGAAGAACCAGCCTGAAGATCTGAGTTAAAAGCACCATAAAAATGCGGAGTAGCCACTTTTTGTAGCCATTTAAATCAAAATTGTTTAATTTTTAAATGAAGGTTTTTAGCCAAATTTGCAGTATTAAGTGAAAATCAAGAACTTTATCCATTTAGAAAACAGTTAAAATAGCCCTCTGGTTAGTTATAAAACTAGGTTATTGTGAATATTTCAATAAAGAGATTTCTGCAGACTGCAGAATCTGCATTTACTGTAAAGGCTAGTTTCAGAACAAATTCTCCCATTCTCACAGATCAATGATCTGGAAATGAAAAAGCCCAAATGTTTTTTGACATAGAGTCATAATGGAAGTGTCTGTGTTTTCCTCTACAGTGTGATGCTGAGTGGAACTGAGTAATACATCACCCAGTACGAGTGATGCTGAGGGAAAAGTGCAAAGAGGGAAGGGGGCTAGAAGGCAACATCTCACTCAAGCCATGATTTCCTTCCTTCTGTAGACATTGGGCTGACCTTCCCCCATGCCAAAAGCAGACCTTGGAGGCTCCCGTGTACAGCATGGGATTCATGTGTTTGGCCCCTACCTCCTGTTCTTGTGCACTGAGGATACTATCCTGCTCACTTCTGAAGCACAGTGCCAGCCTGCAGTCTTACGTCTGCCCTGTTGCCAAATCATGAGCAGAGCTGTTGCATGGCAATTGCCTCATGTCATTTGCCCCATTGCCCCATGCCCAAAGAAAATGGTCCCAAACCGAAGTCTAGCATCTTGGCCTCCTCCTGTCACATGAGCCAACAGATCAAACATGTCCTTCACCATGTGATAGGACAAGGCACTGCCTGGTAAGTTAGAAAAGGAGATATTTGGAAGGTGTGCAACAGGTGTCATAATCAGAAGGAAAATTTGAAGTCTAATTGCTTGATTCTTCTTAGAATCAGCAGTAATTTACAGGATCTGAGAATAGTTTTGCTCATCTGGGATGAGAGAAGAAAGGTACAGGCTAGACATTCACTGTCTTATATGCTGGAAATAGCCACAATGAAATTAGGAGATCTTTTTTAGTGTAAGGTAACATGAGAGGATTTGGATATAAAAGTGACTTACTCAGAAGCCCTATAAGACCAAAAAATTTAAACTCCAGATATACCACAAGAATAGTCTACAAACATTTCTGGCACCAAAGATGGAAAAGTGAAAGAAAAATGACAAAAAGTTTCTATAAACAGTTTGATATTCAAGTTAAAATAAAGTGCCTGCTAGCTTTATTCACAAACACAATTCAAACTCATATCTGAGCTGAGAGTCTAGAGTTTTGCACTGCGCCTCTCCTCTCCTCTGCCTGGCTCTCAGGGTCCAGGTATGTATTCATAGCCCTACGCTCAGAGACAGAAGGAGGTACAGCCTGAACAGTGGGCAGTGATTCAAGAGTCTTCTTCCCTTTGCAAACTAAAACAGAAATGGTCTGGCCTCAGATTTGTCTGTCAGGCTGAGAAACCCACAAAAGCAAAGAAAGCAAAACTGGGACCATATTCCAGCTCCAATCTCTCCTTTGGATGCTTTTCCTTTTATGAGCACAAAGGTCAGGAAATCAGCCTGGGTTCCAGCTGCTGCTCAAAATGTCCATGCTCCTGTGGTTTCAGCTCAGACAATCAATGCTACTTAAAAGTACCTTTTTGAGGGTGGAACTGGTTTCTTGTGTGGGTTAGAAATTGGACAAGAGCTGTATGCCTCAGCTTCATCAAAGCCATTCTTCCCTCCATTGCCCTGATTTGCAGTGCCTATAGAATTATCAATCAACTGCTAATGGAAAAAAAGTCCTGCAGACTGGCTTGCTCCAACATACAGTACTCCCCTTGCATACCCTGTCACACCCGCCTGTTGTTTAAACATTTGTAGACTGAAACACCCTGTCGAGCCCTGTTCTGTGGGAGAACATATTTGTGAGACAAAGCAATGCTGTGGTCTACCAGGAGGTCTATGACTCTCTCAGTGAATTATTCACTACTTTGCTGTGGTCTACATGCCAGGTCACCCGTGTTCACAGCAGAGAATGAAGCATTATTCATTATCAAACCTTTGGTTTTCTCTTCTAGGAGGTTCTTCCCCCCACCCCCATTGCCTTTTCAGGTTTTAACAAGACATTGCATTCTTTCAGACTTCCCCTGGGCAGCAGTTTTTTTGCACTTGCAGAAGGTACGACAATAATAGGTAGAAAGCCTGAGCAGTTGTAAATTGTAGCAGTTGATGTCAAATTGATGGGGCAGTGATCAAATGAAGTTCATAACCACAGAACTCAACCTGGGGGTGGAATGCTGTTTCAAAGATTTCTAATGACAGGGTTATGGTATTGTAATACAGAAGGCTTTTTTAAGTGTGAAAGTTTGAAAGAATTTAGTTAGCTGACCAAAAGTTTTTGCAGGATTAAGACTGGACTTTTATAAGATGTTTAGCATAAATGCTAATCAATGAGGGGACTGACCAGTTCATTTTGAAAAGGTACTGTAGAAACACCACCTGTACTGTGTTTCTGTTCCTGGACATACTGAGTGCACCAATAATAATCTTTAGGTCCTCTAGTATGGTGCTGTTTAATTAGAAACTGCTGATATAAAAGGAGGAGATCAAGCTTGGACTAAAAAGAACAGTTTTCAGGATTTCAGATTTGCCGTTTTAACCACCAGCATTCAAGAAACCAAAGCAGTGGACAATGTTACAACTTTAGTCCAAAGGAAAACATATACAGTTCATCAAAGCTGGACAGTACACAGCTGTATCCCAGCTGGGCTGCTCAGCCACAATACTAGAAATGGCTCAGAGAGGAAAAAAGATATTATATCCATAAAAATATTATAAGATAAATATGCATGGAAAATATTTAAGACATCCCACTACAATTTACATATGGAATTAAGGATTGAACAGTCCAAATGAGGCTTATGTTTTCATAAATGAATCCTTCTGTATTTTTAGTTTCTATTTATCCATTTATTTATTTGTTTATTTTTGCAGCTTCTGCTTGAGTTACTGAGAATAATCTGTGTGATGTGATTCATCATTTTACTCATTTATGTTCATTTTAGTGAAAAGGAGATTAGCCCCCCAAAAAATCCTTGGTTTGGAACCAGACTTCCAGCCTGTTTTTCTCTCATGACAGAACATGTAAAAGGGGAGAAATCCACTTTTAAAAATTACAGCATACCAGTTTTTGCTTAGAGAGGAGTTAGCAGCTGCAGACTGACTAACACAAAGCCTCTAAGCTAGACAGGCATTGGATTTCCTGCTGAAGATGCCAGCCTTGGTCATTCAGATATATTTCTGCCCCTCTCATCTGAGTCCTGATCAGTCCACATCCCGCAGAAACCTGTATGGTGTTCTTGCACAAAAAAAACGTGTTTGGAAAAGTTGCAGGCTCAAAGCAATTTCTGGCATCACCATTACAATCAGTCCTCCAATTTCTGACGTCACGGAGGAATATGCCAACAGGGAGTAACTTGTCTTTCCTGTTCAATCTTTCTACTCCTGCCCTATTTCCTACTCACAGTTCAGCTCTTCACAGTTCAGCTTCTGAAGCTAGGAAGACCCTTAGGAGCTAATTAGGTGCTATTTCAGCCTGTGGCACTCTGATTGCTTCCCTCCATGTTCCCAAATGGGCACATCAGATTTCATCTTTTGCACTTTGCAACCTTTGAATTTGCTGACAAACTCACCGAAGATAGCCATGAGAAACATTCCTTCCAGTGCTGAGATGAGGTATTAAAGGCATTTAGTCAACTTAAGATGCTGCAGACATACCCTTGTGGGATTTACATTGCCTAAGCAGTACCCGTAGTAGTCTGTCAGCTTCAAAAGGCTCTTTTCTAAATTCCACCAGATGTGTAATGTTTTAAGTCAGGCCTTAATATAGGAAAAAATCCCATCAAACATCTCTCCATTAGTGTATAATATTAGACATCTGATTCTGTGGGGAGATCATATTACAGATGTTCTGCCATGTAGGCCTACTTGATTGATACATTGCTAGCAACCATTTACATTACATATTAAGAAATGGATCATCATGAGTCAGCAAATAACCAAGGGCCAGGCAACATCAGTTCTACGGGAGTGAACTATGTGCCATCACCCAGAACAACATAATCAGTGCTAAATTAGTTGTTACTCAGCTGATCAATCTGGCGTCACTCAATTTTGTACTGCAGATGTCATATGGGAATGGTTTGGGGAAAACCAGTAGGTCAAGATATGTAATGTGGCTGTGATTCTTGGAAATAGAAGGCAGAAGTCCTGCACTGCAAAAACTGGAGAATATTCTTCTTCTGGAAAGTAATTTAAACTTTGGCAAAAAATGGTTGAGATCCACAGAATCACTGATAGTAGCAAGATGCCTTTTGCATCTTTCCGTAACATCTGCTACTGTATCTATCAGCTGGTGAAGTTTTTACAAAAGTGATCTATGAAATAGATCAAAATTTTGACATATGAAGAAATATTAGGCTCATAGTTAAGATCCCATTGAGATGAATGACAACAGGTCATGCATGCCAAAGCTGTTGTTTCAAACTCTGCAACCTCAGAGAACATATACTGGTTATCTGAAACTTTCCTTTGCTGTTAGTTAGGCTAATGATTTTAATATGCTTAAAATTAAAACTTAGACTTTTGGAGCAGAAATATGTGGCCGATATAGAAAGAAGAACAATTATGTTGAAACATATGAAGTGAGAGCATGGCATTATAAGTGACCCATCTAGAAATTCTAAGAACCAGAGCAATTTGAAATGGTGCATGCAGCCTCTGTTTTATTGCGGAGTAAGGTGTTGCATATAGAAGCTTTGAGTTTTGCATGTTTGTTTTTATAAAAAAGGTCTTCAGCTTACAATGGCCAGAGCTGACCTGTTGTTTTTTTAAATTCTGGGGTTTGTTAGTAACCTGGTAAGAATTTTATCAAGTCATCCATCTCAGGCTTAGTATATACTGAAGTCTGGAGTCTTGGAATCTATGCCTGAAAATCATTTCCCAGAGAAATCCTACTTATTCCTGGTTTCCTGTCTTTTCCTTCAGATCCTTTCTACCATGAAGTCCACGCCAAACTGCCATCTGAAGGAAGGTGTCCACTGATACAATTAGAATATCTTTTTTGTCTTCTTAAAAGAGCATGAGCCCAAGTCACACTAAGTCAAGCTATCCTGCCATATCACCCTCCTTTTCCCTGCTTCTCTCTTACAAGTCCTCTTTGTTTGTTTGCACCAATTTGTCACATTTTATTTTGAGATCCTATGTATTCTGGGCAGGACTGATTTCTTGGATCATGTCTGAATAGGAGGTGGAAATAGGAGCCCCTAGTTTGACAAGCTACTGCCAGAGTAGAAGACATTCTTACTAAACGACACCCTGCTGGGAGTGTTATCCAAACCAAACATCTTCTCTAAGTAAATATGGACCTTCAACATTTTCTCTTTTCGCTTAAAAATAGCGAATGATCGACAAGTAATTAACCCAGTCTTTTTGTAAAGGCTTATGACTCAGCTGCACTAAATTAGGGTCAGCTTTGTGTCTCCATACCTCTTACCCATGTTACATCAGGAATCACAGGGATGAACACTGTTTTTTTTAGCAGGGCTTAGAGGCTACAGGAGCAGTCACGGAGTTTAGAATGGGTAATGAAAGTAAAGCAGTTTGGCAGTTCATTAAGATATACTCTGTTTACCTGCTCCAGCCTGTGCACCAGATTTAGCTCTCTGCAGGAGTTTGAAGGCATTTAACTTGCAGAAGCTGTGAAATGCAATGGAAAACAAAACACTTATATTTCATGCTTTTATGAAAAGAAGGTACTTAAACGGTGACTAAGAGCCTGCTCATCCCTTCCAGATTTTTCCACATGGAAGAAATAAGTGTGGAACATAAAAGTAAAAAACCATAGTTGATGGTCTTTACTTCACTGGCAGACTGGGAAACATGCTACATTTCCTGTTTGGCTCTTTGGACTTTTTGTGAGATGTTATGATCTTCTTTGGCTTGTTAACTGGTACTGTTAAGCAGGCCAGAATTCATTTATATTCTTGTGCTGTTCAGTGACCCCCAATGATGTTAGGTAAGAACACTGATTTTTAATTAAAATCTTGATTTTCAAGTAGATTTCACAGTTAATACATGTTGAGAAATTCTGACCAGCTACATTACTTTGCTAAGCAGTATGGGTTCAGCTGTCTTTTAACCACCTTTGAAGCTAAAAATCTAAGCTTGTCTTCTCTGCCTCCCAAAAATCTGTCTTCCCAGAACAATGAATATATGAACAATAGTTCGCATCTGCTGTACACACTGGGCAGTTCCCCATTTGAAGTAAACCTCAAGGGTCTGAGAACAGGAAAACATTCTATACTTAAAGATTTCAAAAAAGCCATGATGCCAGTGTGATGTCGTATACAACAAATTGCTGTTTAATGTTTTCCCATCTATTTGTTTTACTCGTTCTGTTTTTTTAGGCCTTTATAAGCCCATCACAATAGGCACTCCTGAGACATTGCTGTCACAGAGCTACAAAAATGTGTATCTGCTCATCTGGGGAGTAAATAACTTACCTGAGGTCACATAGAACATCTGTAGCACACCTGCGAACGGAATTCACACCTGAATTTCACGCACAGGTTCAGCCTCCTCACCTCCCCATAATGCTTATAAATATTGTTAAATATTTATTTTTTCCATTTGTGAGCCATAGCACTACCAGTAAAGATGGTTAGCTGTACACATTAGATCCAGCTGGCCATTTAGTAGCCGGCAGAGTGAATAAGGAAGTCTCTTGTTCAACAGCCATTCTTCCTTTTTTTGACTATGTTGAGGTTCCTCCTCCACCCACCCAAGGCTTTTCAACATTTTCAATGAATCAAAAAAAGCAGTTCCGGACTGCTTGCAACATTTAACTCACCTTGAATCATTTGGTTTCACTTTGGGGCATGGTAAAAAAAACAAACAACAACAAAAAAAACAAGGGTCAGATTCACAAGAGGAATGAGGTAATAATGAGAAGCTGGTATTAATGTTGTTCCTCCCTCCTGCATCCCAGCGCTCCCAGTGCTGGACATTCATGCTGTATGTGGGGAACCTTGGTTCAGATTGCCTCCTTGTCTGGTCCACAGCAGGACTTTTAAGCCCAGGCTCCCCCACTCAGAGCACACCCGACGTGTTATGCTGCAGTGTGTCCTGAGGTAGGGGTCTCACAGCCTCTCCTGTTGCCGCTGGACCACTTAACATACAAATGTTAAATATTTATTGGATTCAAAAAAAAATGTATATCTTTCTAAGATGGTGATTAGGACATTTCCCTGCTTCAGATTTTTAGTTCCTTCTCTGGTGAATGTTTATTTATGTATCTGAAGTGGAACCACTTCAACAAGAGAGAATAAATGGGCTATGTTACAGATCACCCAGACCTGAGTGGCGAGGAGCTCCCATGGGAAGTGGTACACTTATTTACATTTATGACCTGATGTTTGTCCTACCTACTGGACAATAAATCCTTGAAGGGCGAGAGTGAGGGAAAGGACTATTAACCACTCTCTGAAATTTATACTCTAGGAATTCAAACCAGAATTCACTAATAATTTTGTTGTGTCCACAACTACAGGTTTGGGGCAGATTAACTATTCAGCAACAAAAGTCATCCACCATACCATTGCTTTTTAACCAGAAAGTTTGCAGAAATCAGTAACATTCACCAGAAGAGTAATACCATAAGCTTTCTCTGGCCCAGTGTTCAGTTAGGCAAAAAAATTCAGACAAGATCACCAAAACTTGCAAGGCATGGATGACTGGGAAGGTAACTGTCAAATTTGGAAGGCTACATTTTCTATTTCTTCCCCTTCACCTGCCCTTCCCTGCTGGGGGGACTCAGAAAAAATGAGGTTTCTAGATCAGAATCTGCAGAGAATTCCTTATAAACCCCTTGGATGGGGGGGCGGGGGGATAGGGAGATAGGTTTCAGTTTTTAACATTGCACTGAACCTAATGTTATTCTTCTGAACAAAGAAGAAAAAAAAATCAAAAGCTTTCAACTAGGTCATGCTAGTATTATCATGAGTGAGTGTGAGTGGTATCATTTCACACATACTGCATCTCTCAATTAAGGAAAATGCCAGACTTCTGTTAGCAAGACAGCTGGTGGTACTCAGTGACTAAATATAGTACTGTCATCACCTAGGAGCATAGCCAGGACATTTTAATGGCTGGGACAACTGATATTCTGGTTTAGCCAAAACAATTTTTAATCATATGCTATTATTTCAAATAACTAGTGTAAGAAATCAGTGAATGAATGTACTTTAAATATATTTTACTGATTTTATTTATTAAGTCAATTTTCAACTAATATGCAACTGATTTTTAAAGAAATTACACATTGTCTACATTTGGGACAGAAAAAACAGCTAAGTAAATACAGCTGGCATTCAGCTGATTCTGTGACTGTGTGTACATTAGATAGACTAAACTCCTTTGGACCATCTTTTTATAGTGTGTACAATCCCTCAACCAGTGGGGCTTGGATCCTCTGGGGAGTGCAGTGGTTATTTAGGATGACTCCATTGCTCAGGAGAGGCAAAACCACAAGTAAATTTATGTAGCTGATCTTAAGCAAAGGCTGATCCAGCGTACTTTGTATTTGATGAAAAATGCTCTCATCTGCAATTACAGCTGGATTAGGTTCCAAATTCTGGCACAGTTCTCAGAGAATTTACCTTCCTAATCAAAAATCTTTCATGTAGAAGGTGAAAGACTTCTGCGATCTCTACCTGTTCATCCGTGTCCCACGCTTAAGGCATTTTTGGATTAACACTCTTTGTATCTACTGTGGACCAAGACAAAAAAAAAAAAAGATACACAATTAGATATTTCTAAAACTGAATTGAAACAGCTTTCTGCACGTAAAGCTGTTGTAACTTTAAGGTCCCTGTGCCTGAGTCTGCCAGGTTTACATACAAGGACTGTACTCATGATTAGTTGAGGGGCAGAAATGAAGTGTCTATTCCTCCCCTCTTTCCAAAAAAGATTGTTTTTACCTGTGGCTTAACTATGACCAACTAGGTATTTCAAAATGTTTATTAACAGTTTTATTGCTTTATTTCTGCAGCCAGTTCTAAACAATAGGGGTCCGGAACACCAGCTTTGTTTGCACTTATACTAATCTATGGTTTTCTGAGAACATATACACAGAGGTATTCTCTGCAGCCAGTGGATTAGAGGCTGACCCTTTAGTCCTGTTATGTGTTGAATGTGAACTGAAAAATAATAATGCTTGGGAACTTTATCAAAATGGACTATCAGTGTGAAAACCTGACTGTTTTCTTCTGTGATAACATTAGCAACAATATTAGATTTTTTTCAAAATCTGTCCTCCTTTAATATGTTTCTTAGTGACAACAGTGAAGAATATTTTAACATTAAGAGTGAGCTGAAGCCTTTTTTTGGTTAGAAAAAAGGGGTAGAGAGCTAGAAAGAGAAAGAGAAAGGCTTCAAAGCACTTAGGGGTACTTGTAAGGGCAAACTTTTTATCCACATAATCAAAATAATGTGGACAGCAGCAGTGCAAACTTGCTTGTATCCCTTCGCCAGGTCTTCCTCAACCCTCCCTGCAGAAAACAGCCTTCGGCCCTCACGGGACTGGTCTTTCCCTTTGACTTGGACCTGTCCCTGGATGAACACTGACTCCAGAGGGCCACCAACAGACATGCTAGAGATGATCAATTGTTTCAGTCACTCCCTATTTCAAATGTTAACTAATAGCTGATGCATATCTAGCCTCAGACCACAGAAAACAGAGAGGTGTACATAAGCGTTGTTCTGTCACTGCCATTCAGCATATTGTTTCCATCTAGCTGAAAGGGCTCCTTGAACATAGAACTAGTTGTTTTTTCCTGAAGGGGACAAGTGCACTTTCTGTTGTGTTTCTGATGCTAGCTATCAGCACAGCTACGCTTCCTTAGGCCCTGAGGGAAAACCAAAACTGTATCAAGCTTTCTATGGGAAACATAATTCTTCTCTTCGGTGCTCTCTACCAAAAGTTTTTCTCTGGTCTGACTCATTATAGGAAACATAATAATCTGGAGGAAACTCTGATTTCTACTGCCCAATGCCATTGCACTGGCTCAAGGGGAATGCTGAGGAGAAAGCTAGTAAACTGCGAAACACTTCTGCTCGCTCATTAGATGCAAAAGCGTAAGATTCTTCTGCTGCTTTTCTTCTCTTGCCATTATAGTTGAAGAAGATCCTGGAAGTTTTAATGGTAATGGCAGACAAGTAGTTTTGCTTTTGGATTATTCTCTTGTTTGAATATTTTTCAGACAGACAACTATAATGAGGACAATTAACATATACTTCTGTATAAAAGCATTATTTTTTCCATTCATTCATTCTTTGTTCACTGGACTGTTTTTCAGTTAATATCACTTTAATAGCTCCACATTTGTCACAAAGTCATAGTGCTGTTGGGAATTATGTATTAATTATAATCATAATCAATAAAATTATTCTTTGAGTAATGATACTAGACCTAGCTCTATTTTTAACTTTAGTGGAACTGATAACTTACCAGCTTTAGTCAGTAAATTATGATAGCTTTTCTATTTTTTAAAAAAGGGTCTTTCATCACTTCAGTGTTAGATTTGCTATTTTAAATAACTTTTTTGAACACAACAGAAAGATATAACTGGGAAACAGATTAATTTGCACTTGAAAGGTGTGTTTAAATTTTTTTCTTTAAAACACAGTGTGACCTAGTTTTTATAAACAGAGAAAACAATAAATGTCAGATCTGAAAAAGTGAATTTAACTTGACAGTATTCCTACTTTTTAATTATTTTTTAAATGTGTGAGCTGATTTAACCATTTACATATTGCCAGAGGCTAAGGGGAAAAAAGTATTCATCCTGAGTTTAGTTCAGGGAATCTGCTCTGCCAGAAATTATGGCCAAACATATTAATATACATAATTTTCAAAGTCTAGGCAGCATCAAGAATACATCTGAAAGAAGAGGGGTTGGTCTGGTTTGTCAGTCTTGCAAGTAACAATGAAAAAGTCAATCATCTACCAGCAAGTAAGTACCTGCACCAGTCCATCCCTTATCAGGGAAGGGTCTGCACACTGTTTCCACTCTAAGGGGTAACACCGTTTTAGTGCCTGAGCTAGTGAGCAGCCATGCACTTGTGGGCTGTGCTAGTGGCGTCCCAGAGAAAGAATGCATGGAAATGTGGAGATGAAATATAATACAAAGATGATTTTTCTACCTAATATTAGATTTGTGTGGTATAAAATTTTACGAGCACATCTTGGACCACCCAAAAGCTGTAGTGATTAATCCGCAGACCTTACTTGTCCCTTACATGATTACTTTTAAATGTTAATTCATTCTGATATATTTTATATTGTTAAACATATCCACATGGAGAGTGACTGTAAAATACGTATGTAATCTAAAATGTACATGCAATCTAAAGGCTTGCTTCTCTTGTTACAGTAGAATTCCAAACAAAAACTCCTGTTTTCAAGAATTCATCAGCCAGATGAAGAAACTTGTCTAAAGCTGAAAATAAGGAATGATTAATTAAAAAAAAACAGACTTAAGTGCAGGCTTGTTTTTCATTTACAAGACTGAGAAACACTTAGATTAGTGGATACACTGATAGGCATATCTTTATGGCTGATTTTTTGGCAGATAATTACTTAACTCTTGTAGCCACTGCCTTCTTGAATACCAGAGAAAGCAACCCATCAAATATATGTAATTTATTTTTCTGGGGGAGGGGGGAGCTTTGGTGTATTTTCCAAGAAAAATTCCAAGGCTTAACTGAATGCATATGCCTAGCGGTTACACTGACATGAATTGGTATATAAACTCTTATGTGTAAGACATCTATGAGCCCTAAAAGTAACAACTCAGAGCTATTAAGAAGTCTAAGTGTGTCTTTACATAAAAGCCTTAAAGAGCTGCACAGGGATTCATTATAGTGTATTATGTCAGGATCTTACCTTTACTCAAAATGTAGAAGCAGACACTGACACCATCAGCTGTGATGTAAAATGCTTGAAGGCTAGTTTCACAGGGCAAAAGTTTCAAAAGAGTTCAGCACCCACCAGTTCCCACATAGGCAACTAAATGAAGTGATGAAACTTTAAATGCTCTCAGCTTTCAGGGGAGCTGGTAGATGCTCTGCATATTTAAAAACCTGGCTACACTTGTAGGTGCTGAAGTCTTTTGAAAATCTAGCTCACTTGGGGTAGTCACACTCTACTTTCAGCTCCCTTAGGTGTGATTCAGGAGACCAAGTTAGGAACCAAGGTGACCTGTGAAAGTAGCTGCCCAGGAGGGACTAATCTGACCCCCAGGATGGATGTCTACAGTAGCCTAAAGCAGGCCAAATGAATATCCCTATTGTATCCATAATGCCTGTGTTGTAGCACAGATCTAAGGAACTTAAAAAAAGATTAAGGATTACCTGCCTTGAATATGTCCTGTCTCAGATAATAAGATATTTGCTGAAGTGCTCTGCTCACTATGTGAACACACTATCTTCCACAGCAGGCTCTTGTTCTGAATGGCTTTATAAATCCTATTCCAGTACACATGAAAGCCAGCATAATTCATAGAATGCCTTTTATACCCTAGTAATTTTGTTTTAAAAAGATGCAAACAAAATAGTGTGTTAGATTACATTCTGGAAATGTTGTTCAGATGTTTTATGCTATTGCTTCATCAATAAAAGGAACATTAAACTCCTGAGGCCAGGCTGACTCTAGTTATTTTCGGCACCTCTGGCAGGCTGGAGTGGAGCTGAGGCACCTGGCTGTCGAGGAGCTATTCAGAAAGCCTGTCCCCCTTGCTGACCCCTTGCTGTGGACCAGCATGTCCCTACAGGGGCAGAAATATCCCTGTCACAGAGGGACATTTGCTAGGACTCATCTTGGCTTTGTTCAAAAAGTTAGAAGGAAACTTCATAGAAGGAAAGGCTATTGTGGGCTCTTAGGCACAAAGACGTCAGCAATTCTGCCCCAGGAAGCTGGGGCAGAAACCAGGGAAATATCACTGCATGTGTTGCCCTCTACTCAAAATCTTCCCTAGGCATCAGCTGTTGGCTACTGCCTTGCTGCTAAAGGCAGGACAGCGGGCTGCACAGATCACGAATGCACTCTCTGATTTCTCATGCCACAATTCAGACAGGTCCCAAAATGCCATCTAAGTCCCAGGAGGTTTCCAGTCTGCTAGGCCTGCCTAAAACACCCAGGTGCCACTGCCTTCACCACAAAACATAGCAGTCAGCCATGCTCCTGCAGCACATGGCCAGTGATGGAGGTACAGCCACTGCCACTTCCCTTTTTCATCATCATCCCCTAGGCCAGAACCTTCGTTTCTTTTCTGGGTCATTGGTTTCCTCTTGCTTCTTGTCTTTTTGGCACCCTGGTACTTCCATTCTTAATGTCACAGTGGGTTTTCTTAACAACTAGGGTGCAGCTTTGCCCCTCCGCCTCCAGCGGTCCCTTTCAGTGATCAGTCTCCTGGAACACAAACTGCTGCTTCAGTTCCCTGCAAGCTGAGTAGAGAATTAAGCTCATGTTTCCTCCTGGTCAAGTACTCCACTTATGTGGCTTTTTTACAAACATAATAAGTTGTGGTATTAAAACTTCCTCTCTCACTGTGTGTAGGTAGGTACCTACTATCTAGAGTAAACTTACAACTTTAGATCCCTTTAGATACAGAAATATCTAGGTGCAGTCTTGACTTAAGCGCACAAACTCAAGAGGAAACATTTCTGTGCCTCGCATCCCTATCGACTAGATCTAGGTAATTCTCTGCTCAGTCTGGGAAAATTAAATTGCTTTTTGGTGCTAATGTGTGCAGTGAAGCCCCAGTAACATTGTACTTAATACACCCTTTATTTCAGGACTTCCTAACATCTGCATCCTGTACTTTGCAACTTCAGTGGTGATTTTCTATAATTTCAGGGGCATGTGTAATTGTATTATACTGTGTCTGACTGATATGAGTAATAGATGTGTGATATGATGCATTTATCTTTTTATAAAGGAGATAAGTGAAGATAATTTTTCAGTATGGTACATTAGGATATTATTTCATGACAGTCCATTGCATAGATTATTCCACATTCTTTGCAAGAAGCTATGGAAAGGCTTGACCCCCTGCAAATTGACTGTAAGTTACACAAAGAGAACCAGATCTTCTGCTGGTAAAATAAAAAGGAACACAGGAATGATGACTTGGAAGAAGAATAATTAAAGACGATAAGGTATTTTATTCCTTCTCAGGTTCTTTCATCTTAACTGACATTCTAAGAAATGGGCAGTCTGAAGTATATGCACTATTACCTTAAAAAGTTTTAGGACTTACCTTTTTTTCTTAAGCTTTTGTCAGCTTTTAAACTTCCACAAAATTCTGCCCTAAGTCCTTTGGGAATTAATAAATGAAGGGTTCCAGCTGCAGACTGAGACACATTTTTCACACTTCCCTCCCTCCAAGTGACTTGTGTTCTGTGCTCAGCCTTCTCAAAATGAAAGGAAAAAAATTGCAGCCAGCAATGTCAGTTCATGTTATTATTCTAGATACAGAAATGCCTTAGCCAGCATTTATATGAAGCTTGGTAGAATATAACAAGGAAAAACTGAATCTTTTATGACTTTCTTATTTTTTATGTGGTGGATTACCCAGGTTCAGACAAAATCTGACCTAGGCTTAGCTACTTAAAATGTGTCATTCTAAACTATTTGCCTAGGTGGTCCCCACAGTCCCATTTCCCCATAGATGGAGATAGACGCCTAGATGGTGATTCGTCCCCTTCTAGGACTGCTGGGATGGCTTGCACTGTGGAAGGGCCATATCTACACTGAGTGTAGGCCCATCTACAAAGGACCATCTAGCTGACCAGCCTAAATAGTGCCTAACTTTCGGATGGCTAAAGTTTAATTTGATTCATTCTTCTCTAAATTCAGTGAATGTGAGCCTTCCTGGATGTTGGATCACTTCTGGGGGCAGAGGATCCAAAAAGATAGTGGCTTTGGTCACAGAAGTGTCCCTTTCACTACAAGACTGCCAAGGGCACAGCCACTGTGATGTTTTCTGCCCTGCCGCTGGTGGAGGACTTGGGGTATTTTTCTCTTTCACAGAGCCTTGTGGAGTGCTTTTGGTGGATGGCAGCTTCACCAGAGCCTTACCACTGCTTTTCTGTAATTAAGTTGCTGCATTCTGTGTCTGAGCTCACCAATGGAGAAAGCAGAAAAAGATAGTTTAAAGAGTAAGAATACTGCCTGGAAGAACTGTATTTTTCTCATATACATATATATATATTTGTGTGTGTGTGTGTGTGTATATATATACACATACATGCACACACGCACACACACACACACATATATATATATTTATAAAGAACTGGTTAAATGCAGAAAACAAACAAACAAAAAGTCCAGGGAGAAATGGTGAATGAACAAATTCATGAAAGAACTGAGCTGAGCTATGATTCAATAACTTGTTTTCTATTCAGATCAGTTGAAATGAGTTTCCCGGTATGAATAAATCCTCAAAGTTTCATGAATTTTAGTATGAATGATTCCGAATGCCTTAAAATTCAGATGGGAAGTGAATTAATCATTCTTCCTTATTTTCTTGTTAACAAAGTCTCTCTCATCCAATCAAGGTGAAGACTACACAGTGGGTGACTAACTGCACTCTATGAATATCGAGTAGCACCCAGCAGCTAAAAGTTATTCATCCAAAATATTTGGTGGATCCTTAAGTATATGAGAATGCATTAGAATGAAATCAGAATTTATTTGCAAGTGATTCACTGACTGCAAAAAGGTCTGCATTTATAATGAGTAGTTTAACAGTCTCCACACACATTAATGCTTTATACAGGGTACATCTGACATGCAATTAAAAAAAAGGGAAATATGAATTAGGTAGATGGATTTGATCCAGTTGTATATATTTTAGTAAAGTATTAGTACAAGGAACAAGTCCTTTGTACAGTGTTCGAATATGAAACTTACTGGAGGAATGTAGACAAAGTCTGACATTATTAGTACTTCTAATATGACTTGATTCTGCAATCCTCACAAAGATACAGTTTATATTAAAGCTCAGGTGAACTTCATGTTTGTTTTTGCTTGCATGAGAAGGGCAAGAGCAGACCCATGTATTTGTTTTTGTGTTCATGTGTGCTAATGAAGATATATGCATACTTATTTTTATTGTATTGTATACTATAACCCAGCCTAGTATAGTATGCATACAATTTTAAAGTATCTTCCCTGATGCCAAAGCACTTTTTTTCTCTGCTATACTAGACTGCATTGAATGACACACATTTGCTTGAACAGGAAGACAAAAGCTATAGTCTGTATAGTCTGAATGTATCTTGAAGAAACTTTGTCCTACCTTCATGATAATCTGAAATGAAATGCACACAAATGTCTTTCCCAAAGAAAAAGTAGGTAGAAAAGTGTGGAAGAAATGACTTCATTCTCTTTATCTCTTACATAGTGTTTACTTACCATTTGGAAGTAGTAAAGTGTTGTGACTATGCTTTTTTTTACATTATACCTTTAGTTCAGGTCTTTTTCTACAGTTACTATAATGTTATTGATACTATTTGGATAATTTTCTAGAAACAAAGTTTTGCTCTGTTGTTGCAAAACTTCACTATGTAATTATCTAATTCCTGCTAGTAGGATTGTTCTGAGCAATGTCCCATTGTTCTGAGCAGACAATACACATACATACAATTGTCAGCCTGTGCAAGTGTCTTCTGTGTATGGGCTTGGACTTATATGTCTGTGCCTATCTTTGAGTAGTCTAGGAAGGCACCTGATATCACACTGCAAGATCAGAACCCTTGAACACAGTTGTCCTGCTATGAGATGAACATTAGCTCTGTAGTTAGTCTGTAATCACATGGTTGGTTTGTGAAAGAAATTACCAGTTACATTGGAGAGCTCTGTAACCATTTAGGACCACATTCATGGGGTTAACAAATAATTCAGGTTCTTTATTTTTGTATATTCACCAGCCTCTGAAAATTCCTTTGCCAGGGGATTATTCAAAGGATATTGTATGTTTCACAGCATGTGGACATTCCGTATAATCAAACAATGAACATTCTGCGGAAGTTATATGGAGGGCCAAAATCTCTGTTGGCGCAACTCCATTGAATCATTAGTGTTACACCAGCAGGGAAATGGACCCCAGCACTCGCTTAACAATTTGGCAGGCCACTTTGTCATGAGGACGTTCCAGAGCTTCAGGAGACTTGAATATGGAACGAAGAGTTATTTCAGTGGGATGAGGTTGACAATTGTTTGGTTTTTAAAGAGTTACCGCATAATGTTAAAATAGTATCCTGTCTGAATGCTAAATCTTGATGTGGTGGTATCTTATGATCTATTAATCCAGGAAAAAATGTAAACCAAAAGATAATAAATGTAAACAGTGTTTAAACCGCAAACATTCCTTGGAGTAAATGACAATATAATTAAATTTGAACTCCACAATGCAGATTCTTTCAGTGCATAATTGAAATTGTGTAAGATGCTTTGGCAATATGTTTAACATTAACTTAAAGCAAATAATTTTAGGCACCAGGGTCTGATCTTTCTCTTATTGACATCAGTCATGCAGCTCCCACGGGCTGAGTCCATTCTGTGGCTTCTTTGTGATGTGTCTCATCGACCCAGTCCCAGAGTACTCCCTCTCTGTGCCCTGGCTCCATGCTGGAAGGAGACCAGGCTGCACACCATTTCTTTACAGAGCTGGGTTTCCTTCAAAAAAAAACTTGAGTGTGCAGGCAGGGAAGGGAGCTGCACGGTGACCCAAATGGGAAAGTCAGGGAACTGGGAGCATGAGGGGTACTGCCAAGCCACCTCCCACAGCTGGGGTGCTCCCATGAGAACATGAGTGGCCAGACCACGTAAGATCAAAGGTCCATCCAGCCCACTATGCTGTCTCTGACAGTGGTCAAATGTATGTGCCAGGGCAGAGTATAAAAACAAGGTAAGCGTGTAGTGATTCTCCCCCAGAATACTATCCTAGCCTCCTGCAGTCTTCAGGCTAGGGACTTCAGCAGAGTTGATGTCTTTTTCTGCGTAACACACCTCAATGGCATTTTATTTTTTAAATTTGTCCTGTTGCTTTTTGAATCCCTGTACATGCTTAGCATCCACAATATCTTATGGCAAGGAGTTCCACAGTCCAACTAAGCACTCTATGAAGATCCACTTCTCTTGTTTTCATTGAGTTTTCCATCTCCTACTTTCATTTGAGGTACCAATACTCCTTTCTGTTGGTTAGCACACCTGTCTGGGAACCAGGACCTACAATATACATTGGATTGCCCCAGTTGTGTGGTGTAGACTCAGCCAGAAGTGTCAACAGTGGTAGGCACAAGTTCTCATCCTTTCATCCCTTCCTAGGGAAACGGCCTTTATCAGAGTGAAACAACTAATCTTCATGGTTTACAGGTGCGTTTTGTGCTTTGTACTGCTCATTTGGTGCTGACAACAGCATAGCCAGACATGAGAGATCACTCCAGCACAGTGAATTTTAGAGTAATAAGAAACAGAAGAAACAGATTTTTACCCAACTCCTGCACAAGAATGCAAAGGTAAAGTGTGCCAGTGTAGAGAAACATCCTAATTTCTGCCTTTGGCAGATAATCTTTGTCAGAAAGAGCTAAAGCTTTTGCTGGAGGTGTTTAGCTAATAAACATCAACTCCAAATTGAAGGGGACTGGAAGACAGTTTAAAGCTTCCTTCCTCCTGCTCTCTGCAGGTAGCCTTCTGGGCTCTTTAGCCAAGGAAATTTCTTTTAAAGCCCATGCTTCATATGCTCACATTGCCAGCCCTAGGGCACCTACGTGGCGGGAGCTGTCTTCTCACTCCTTTCTCTGTGCAGCTGGGATCAGACGTCATGCTTATCTGCTAGGTCCTCCTGCTGACCCATGAGACTCCTTTAGGATGAGGTCTCCAGCTGACTCACTTGCCTTGCCTCAGCCCTGAACAGTATCATATGCCTCTATGGTGTACATGGGGGCAGTCTTAGAACAAGCATGTGCATGTACTTGGCTCCATATTTAAACATAACTTAAGCTTGAATTGCTCATAGTTCTTTGCTCTGTTCTAGAAAGAGGCTTCTTGGACAACCAGAGGGTTTCCAGGCTGTGGTTCATAGGGTATTCGATGATATTCTGTGGAGAGCTGGCTGGCCACATGCTAATGGCTTCTCTTCATTGTTCCTGGCCACTAAATCCCAGCCACAAGACTCAAGAGTTATATTAAATGCATTCCTAGCATGATGTTTCCTCAGAGTTTTCCCTCCAGTGAATAGTGAGAATTTCTACAAGGACTTTGTGATCATGAGTAGGATCTCAGACCATGAGGCAAACTCTGCATAAAGATGTGGACCAAACTGTGAAAATTTGCTGAAAATCTGCTTGTTGCTGTTAGTGGTTCACATGACTGACACTCACTCAAGCAATAGTGACAGTCATTTCCCAGAAGTAGTAGCTAGTGGATTTGTTAAGATGGCACTTTATAAAGCCCTCTACAGAAAAATCTGAACCTTTGTACTCCTGGAATATTTTTCTGACATGAACAAAGGATATACAAACATTTTTATGAAGATTCTCCTCCCTTCTATGTAAACTTGTTTAAACTAATACTAATACTACAGACTTGCTGTATCAGACATATTGGAACAGATCACAGTTAAACAAGTAAACGTAAGTGAATAAGTAGCACTTCTTCCTACCCTTCGTTCCCCTCAAGGATGATTTTATGCTTGTTCTTATTCCCACAGCTGAACTTTGGGAGGACATTTAAACTGGAGTTCAAAATCCTGGATTTATCCACAAATGGTTTAAGTCTTTTGATAGCTGATACTCAGTGTTAATATGAGCTGGTCAGCATGCCAAGCAAACAACTGGCACTGAGTGTCAGCTAGCTGAACTTCTTTACTGCTGTCATTGGCTTGAGAAATACCTTATTTTTAGAAATAATCTTAATTTTTAAACAGAACAATTGACAGAGTCAGCCAGGGGACAAGTGCAAACCAACTTTTTCTGTTAATGTTTTTCAAAAGTGAAGTGAAAGTCGAGTAAAACTCTGCTTAATGTTTATCTGATTCATTTTTTTAAAATCAGATGATATATCTTCATGGTGCAGATTTAAATCAAGCTACCAAGGCAATTGATCATAGAGGTAAAGCTTTGGAGGTCTAGTTAAACCAGAACTCACATGCTTGTCAAAACTCCATAAACAGTTTACACAGTCCTGATTTTGGATCACAGATATCCAGCGAACCATGAGCCCACAACACCACATCTGTGGTCCAGCATTCAAACAGTTTAGAATGATGTCAGTAGAATTTTGAGGGGTGGTTGGTGAATTCTCAGCAAAGCTCTTCCTTTTGGAAATATTAATTTATCAGTTGCCTTTCTCATCTGCAAGCTGATGCTTCTACATGGAGTATTCTGTGCTAATCCAGAATAGTGGTGGGCATGTGGGCAGTGCATACAGTGCAGAAATGCCTGCTTCGGCGGCTTGACCCATGGTCCCACATGCCGCAGCGAAGTGCCAGTTCCTCTCACGTGGGGAGAAACAGCTTTCCGCTACTTTCTGCTCACATGGTTAGCTATTTTCTGTCTGACGTATACACAAAGGACTGGATCCTGTCAAGAAAAAGGATCTCAAGGAAAGTTTAAAGAGAAATCTCTTCTCAAAGAGATGCTGCAGGACCACAGTGACCACCTCTGATACCGCGAGGCCGCTGAGGAGCTTGGCATATGACTGGAATTAATGTAGTTGTGCTGCCCCTTCTGCGCTGCCTTAGTCCTGCAAATTTTATATTTAGCTTAGAAAGGAGACAACGGGGAATGTAAGTAAGTGCTGCATATGAAATGCTGACTGCATCAGGCAAGGTAATTAGGATGCTTCATGATGAGACAGTAAAAAGTTTAAAGCTGAGAAAAGGACGCCCTTTTTCACATGAATTTGTGGACACAGCTGCATCACACTGTTAGTACTCAAACACTAAAAGGATAGAAATGGGACTAGAATTTAATAGTCAGAAAATGTATACCTAGACAGATTTAAAATGCTTGTCTTTCAGATAATATAGGTCTTGGCTAAACAGAAAATTTTCTTGCGTTTTTCTCTATTAATTTTTGTTATTTTCCCCTTTCAGAGACAGGATCTCAGGTAGTCAGAGTTGCCAATCAATTCAAGGCTGGCATGTCTTATTTTCCCATGGTGATGTCTGCTGAAATTCAGAGTAAGTTTTGCCACTTAGCCACAATAAACACATAGAAAAGCAGTAAAAAAGTTGCAACAATTTGATTGAATGCTTACAGGTATTATTAGACTGGAGAAACACATACAATCACATTGCTCTAACTGTAGTCTCAGCAGCCAATGGTTTTATCTTTCTGTTTATAGGAAAGGTCAAGAAGTTTGAGTCACCTTTCACATGCCTATGAGAAAGCTTTTCTTCTCATACTGCCCAGCCACAACATTTGTCTGGGTGCCCCCAGCAAAGGGGCTGTTGAAAGGAAGCTCTCCCTGTGAGTCCAGCAAGTCTGGGTTGTGCTCTGCCCCAGGAGCCTACATTTGTAAGCTGGACATGCTATAAAGCTTTTCCAAGGCTTTGCGGGAAGAAGCGCAGGAGAATGGGGCACTTGTAATTTAGGTTTGGAGACAGACTGGTTTCTGTATGTGGGCACAGCTGATGGATGGAAGCGGGTAGTACATGATGCATTTTTATTCTTGTGAGTTTGTAAAGAACTATCCAGAGCTTGGGATAAGCTCCTCTATTAACTGATTTCAAAATAGATTTTTTATCTTGCAGTGTCGGTACTAGAATACTGCAAGACAACCATCATCTTACGTTTCTGCTGAACATTCCTGGGCTTTGTAATCACACTTGCTCCATTTAAAGCAGTGTCTCGCTGTACTATCACTATATGAAGGAAGCATAAAAATGGGAAACATCCTAATCAACTCAGTATAAAGGCAGAAAACTGTGACAGTCACTGTTCAAAAGAAATGTAAGAAAAAGTTCAGCTGATCTCTTTCTTTTATATTAGTTTTAAGTATCAGTTGCTATGGTAGTAGAGGAAAGTATTTGAAATTTTGTCCTTTTAAAGTCTGCAGAATATGTTTGCATTTCAGCAACACAGGGTATGTTTATAGCTAGTACCCGGCATATATTGGATATATCTTGCTTGGTAGCTGAACAGCATGCAGCTCAAGCTTTGTTTTAGATTGACCAGACATTTCACTGCATATTTTGTTTCAAAGTCATTTCTGCCTTTTTAAATATTATCCTTTATAAAGGGCAAGTTTTAAAATATAAAGCTAAAATATTTTGTTTCTACCATAAAAGTATTTTAAGCACTTCAGTTTTTCTTTATTCAAAATATCCACTAAATAAGACCTGAATTTATGAAAGATGCCAAACATCTGCATTTTTTCAGTGGGCTGTCTTAGCTACTAAAAGAATTGAAGAAACGAATTCAGCTATCTGCATTGTTAAAGCCAGCCTAATTCTTCAGACCTTGCTAAAAGGCTGTTCCCACGAAGTTCATTCTGAGGTATTGTAAAGATATTCTCACCTTGGGGGATTTGCAGGAATCAGTCCAACATGTATGTTTTTAATTAATATTTTTTATTAATATTCTGCAGTCATTCACCTTTTGCTGCCTCTCACTTTACATAATGGTTACTAGGCTCTTTACTGAGAAACGGTCTCTTAACAGCAACACACAGAAAATAAGGGAGGCAGGCCAACAGCAGAACTCTTAGCGATAACAGTGATGACGATGCTGAAAAGAAGTCAGCAAGATAGGAAACGAGGGGATTCGGAGGTCACTGGAGCCCAGATTGAGCAGGAAATGGAGGGAGGAACTCAGTGTCAGAAGCAGCTGATAGATTCATTGGTTTTGGATTTTTTTTTTTAGGTAAAACTTCCTCCATTGATATTAACAGCCTCAGCTCCATTGCCTTGCATCTTAAACCTCCAGTCTGTATTCCTGTCTTGTTTGGTGACTCTGCACTTACATTCCTTCAGCTCTTCTTAAGTAGTCAAAAATCCTAGTTATTCTTTAATAAAGATGTAAAAGCATCCAGGGACTCAAGGAAGAGAAATGGTTGTTTCACCAAGTGACATCTAGAAGTTTCAAGCATTCACTGAAATCACACCTGTTCATAACAAGCACTGGCCATCTGAGGTTTAATTTTCCTTTTCTCACATCTTTATTTCGGAAAGATGCATAATCTTTGTGACTAAAGGGCAATGGTGAAGGTATATCCATGGGCTACTTTGCTGCAAGCCTTAAAGGCTTTTGATTTTTTTAGAGAAAGTAGGTTTATTTTAAGACCAAACTTGAAAGACTGTATTTTATTAGAAAACTAATAATGAACAAAGGACTGAATAAATAAAATGAAGGAATGTTCTAGAAAATATTAAGCCATTAATTTGCTAAAACTGGTCATCTGGTATTGGGTAGAAAATGAAAAGTAAGTTTTCAGTTGTGCAACATAAACACTAGACAGTGCATGACTTAGGTGCTAATATACATTTATTTTGGAATGTAACTGCTAAATTAAATTTTCAGAAACTGCTTGGGCTGGATCTCATTATATAGTCTTCCTCTCTGTTCACTGTCGAATACACAAACTGTTCTCACAGCTGGTTAAAAGCAGAGTTTATGGGTTTATACCGTATTTGTTAACAATGTGCAAAGATCAGCTATGAAATGATATATGCTGGGCTAAATTAGCAAAAGAGCATAACCTTGATGAAACTACATTAAGTCTTATGTTCATTACCTAAGCCACATCTAGGATGCTTAAAAAAGAAGCAAGAAATAAACTGTAGAGCAACCAGAGCCATATTTGTAGGCATAGTCTGCATATTGCCTTCCACTCCCACTTCGCAGAGCTGCGGCCAAGACTGGTTAAATACAATAATTAAATACACTAGTGCTGCCTGACCTGGTGGGGTGCCATCTTGTCGCAGTGGCCGTGGGCTGCGAAATGGCGGTCGGGGCTGCTTTCCTCGGGCTGGAGGTGCCTCAGGTCGTCAGTGTTAAGTGCGGTGCTTCCCTGCCTCCAGGCAGTCCTGCTGCGGCCGAGCTTCGCCCCTGGGGCGCTGGCGCCGAACACCCTCGTCTCCCCCAGTCAGCGTTGCGCCTTACGCAGGCGGGGATGGTGGCAGCCCGTGCGGCAGCCCCAGCCGCCTCGCCTCCCCCTTGCCGCAAGCACACCGAGGGATACCAAAAGTGTCCCCGTCTCCAAAGCTCTCCGGTTTTATTAGAACACTCCCTGTGTAAACTGAAACAAAAAGTTGCTTTCAATAGAGAAAATTCAGACTTTCGGGGGGAGAGGGAAAGAGCACCAAATGCCAGTTTGAAAGGTGTCTCCATGGGTCACCTGCCTTCTGCTTCCCTGCTTTGCACCTGGCCTTGGCTGTGGGACACCTGCTATGGGGCTAGGCGGGACTTTCGCCTCCCTCTACCTCCGATAACAACCTCTGAACTCACTACCTGCCTCTAAATGGCCCCTGGTGTCCCCCCGCTCTGCCAGGGCCGGGCTGCAGCACCCCGGCCTGGCCCTGCTGCGAGCACTGTGCACCCCACATCCAACCCACTCAGGAGGCCTCCCCGGCGCCGCTGCCTGCCCCTGCTCCCTCCCTGCCTCTGCCAGCTGCGTCACGCCACGGCCACGGCCACACCATGGCCACACCACGGCCACAGCCACGCCATGGCCACGGCCACGGCCACGCTGCCTCACCGGGCGACCTTCCCCGCCATCAGACTGTTCTGCTTCCTCTTAGTAGCGTGGCCTCAACTCTGTGCTCTTAGGTGTATGACTTTTCTCTTGGACGGAGTGAAATTCTTCTTGTCCGCAGGAAACCAGTGTATCGTGGCAGTCAGCAGCATGTTCTCTCCCTCCTGCCGCTCTCCGAGCCCTTCTGTCCACCAGCTTTATCGATAACCACTTTTTCTATGTGTTCCTTTAGTTATGGCCTAGATACTAAGGAAAGCATACACGTATAAAGAATGACCCAAACCTGTCATCCTGTGAAAATCAAGTTAGTTTGGAAAATGCATTTTTCATAAACACATGTTGACTGGCATTTCTTTTATTAACTTTTACATTTGCTTCTACTAGAATCCAAAAGTAGTGGTTCCATTACCTTCGATACCAGGCTGCTCGGGGTAGGGTTGCCCAGGAAGCCTGGTTACCCTTTTAGTGTGCTGTCACAAAGTTAGGTTTCTGTTAGCTTTTTAATCCTCTGGAATTACTAGGCGTTCCAACACTTACCATAAATGATCGAAAATATTCCAGAGATCCTTGTCTGACTCTTTAAAAACTCATACATGGAAATTATCTGGTTTTGTTGATATGAAATCTTTATTTCATTATTCATAGATTCTTTATGAATCTGCTGCTAAGTATCCTCTTTAGGGATGGTTATAATTGGTATGCAAAATATTTTGTCATATATATAAATCTGTGTTTTTCCCAGCCACAAGGCCAGAAATATTTATTGAGTGCTTCTGCCCTCTTACATTAAAACTATTGTTAGGGTTTCTTTTATTTTAGTTATACCTAAATTCTGTTTTGTCCTTAATTTTTTTTTGCTATAGATTTTATCTCGTGTCCTGTTTCCTGTCTTATTCATTTCCCGCTGTTCCATGATATTTGATGCTGTCAAGTTTGTTGCTTTTCCATTTGTTTTAATAATTTTGTGACTATATTACATTTTCCTTCTAAGTTAGCTTTTTTTTTTTCTTTTAAACCAAGCAGAACATTGTATCTGTCTCTCTCAACAGCAGATTTTTGGCACCTGAAAAAGTGTTCTTAAATTCCCAGTTAGCATGAGTATTTTTTATCTCTAACAAAAAATGTGGGTTTGATGACAGAAATACTTATTTAAGGTAGGCATGTGATCAGACTGTAGAATCAAAATGGCCCTCTCTGGCCTTGAAAGCTGTAGAAAAATTCAGGGGTACTAGACTTGGATCATGAATATAGAGATGCATGTTTATTTCCTCAGCTTGCATTGATAATGTTCTTGTGTAGCTGTTCTAGTAAAGGAGGCTGAGCCTTGTCCAGAGACTGCACTACTTTGAAGTATATCTTGCCTGTAAAAGTCTTCTGTAGAGTGGACATTAAAAGTGTTTCAGGCATGAAACCCCTTCTGTAGACCTGTGCAAAATGCTCATTGAGTGCATGTTGTTCTTTGTTTAATGCATATAATGTTTTTACACTGATAGCAGCATTTTGTTACCTTTTAAAAAGGAAAAACATGTCTTGGGAGACCAGCCAATTACTGCATAGTTTTTCTAGGTTATGTCCCAATAATATACAGATGAAGAGAGGGTCATGAGGAGGAGCAAAAATGAATTAACCCATTGCTGGTTACATCCTGCTAAAAAATAGCCCATTACGTTAAAGAAGATACTTGCGGAAGTATGACTTGTCAGAGAGTGAATTGACCGTTCACTGCCTTTTCCAGTATAAGAACTAGAGGACATCTGGACTGCCAAGTCCAGAACAAGCCAAAAGACATACTTCTTCATATCATGAAAAGTTGGTTTACAGATCTTCAAATAGACAATAGACAAATTAAAAAAGGATTTGTCAGATTCATGGAAAAAAAAATCAGTTGAGGGCTATGAGATATAAAGACACCATTGCTGATTCACAGGCACCCTGAATTTTGTAAGCTGGGACAGTATCCTGAGAAACTATCACTTTCTTCCTGCCCTATTCTTATATTCCCCTGGGCATTCACTATTGGGCACTTCTGGAGACTACTTGCTTGGCTAGATGGACTTTTGGTCTGACCAGCATGTCTGTCCTCCGCAATTAATCCTATTCAATTCAATGGAAATAGAAGGAGGAACAATTTGGACTAGGAGTAAGCCTTGACCCACATAGGTTTTTGTTGAAGTATTTATAATTCCAATAAAACAAGACCAAAATTAGAAAATAAAAGAAACACAATAACTCTTCCCCTAGTTCTTCTTATTGTGGTTTCATTCCTTTGTTTCTTGATGTGGATTCCAGAAAATTAATTGAGCATTAAGACCTAAAGAGCAGTACTTTCGGGGCTGATTATTGCATGCCTCAGCTGCTGTAATAAGGTATGAGTTAATGACTTTAACCACCTGAAAAGTGTAACAATTTCCCTGTAAATTCAGTGCCTGGACTTACTTATTGCCTGATCATCTAGCTTGTAGCTCAGGAAAAGGGGGAATTGAAAAAGCAAAAAATTACTGTTATTGCATTTTAAAAGTGTTAAATATAAATAAGTTTAAAAATAAATCCAGATTCTTGCACTTCCTGGACATTTTTGTCACGTGCACGACATACCTGGCAATGAGTCAGCACATTGCACTCATGTCTGAAGTTTGGAAGTTGTTTCATAACTAAAGGAACCTGTGGCCAATCTCTAAAGGCAGCCAAAACTGAACATGGCAGTGCTGCACCTTGTAATATTGGTGTTAGATCAGGCTTGGCTGCTCTGGGGATTTCTGTTGATTTGAATTTTAAGCACAGTCCTGCTTTGTTCTGTGTATGCTTCTCACATGTCACTCAATGCTATCACTAACTTTCCCTCTCAGCTCTGCTTGCAAGAAAGGGGGAAAAATCCTGTTCACTTGGAATGCTTTTCAGCAATAATGCAAGATGCACACTGTAAAAAGGGTAAGCTGAAATTCAGTGCCACTTTACTCGTTTTCCTAGCATAGTGCCTCTTATACATAGGAGTGCCATGCAGTTTTCTTCATGAAGCTACATTTTCAAAATGTTGAGTGACTGGCCAGTGAAAATTTCAAGGTCAGACAGGATCATTCTGGCACATGAAGGACTGAAAGGCTTATTTTTGGATTTCAACCTCTTCAAGACAAAGGTCATCCTTTCATCTGTATTTTTACAAAGCCTGAAGCAAAGGGCCTCTGCTCGTCATTGAAAATTTTACGTGCTATAATAATGCCTGTGTTTATTAATAGCAATAACAATGAAAAGACGGAAGTTAAAGGAGACAAAGGATGGTGAGTTACAGTAATTCATGTTCTTTTCCCAGCTTTGTCACACACTTACTATGTGACCTTGAAGAATTATTTAATCTCTTTCTCTTTCAAAGTTCCTCTGGAGACATAGGATAACAGCGCTTAGCAAGGGTTTTGGGAGGCTTAATTTGGAAATGCTTGTAAAGCCCATTGGGATCCACAGATGGGACGTGTTCTGTAAACAGAATGGATGATTATTCTGGTGGCAAAGAATTTGCAGAGAATGCGATCAGGTCATCAGAACAAGACGTTTCATGTTAAAAAATGTCAGACTGACCCCTTCTGCCACCTCAGTATCGTTTGGAGACAGATAAGACGAAATAAGGGAATTCCTGTCTGAAACAACATTATGATGGGAAACACTCCCTTGAAGCAAGCAAAGGGAAAATAGCCACAAAACTTATAGAGAGAAGAGAAACAGCCTGTATTGATTACACATATGGTATTATAATTGTTTCAAACCAAAATCTCATCTCCTTTACACCTGCATGATCTCTCTGACATCAGTGCAAGTCTCTCTGCAAAAGCTGAAATGAGAACTGAAATTGGCCTTGACTCAATCACTCTCAGTCATGCCTCATTCTCCTCTGTTGCACTGAGCCCAGTTAATTACCATTAAGGCAGACTATTTCACCAGCAGAGTGACTGCAGCATTGCACTGGGCTGGGGAGGGTGGCTGACAAGCTCCCGGAAGCTGGCACCATCTGCCAGCGTCCTGTTATCTTCCAAAGCATGTATGTGATGGGAGCTGCCTGTGTGTGTGATTTACACTGTGAGGTTGAATCCTGTGCCTTGCTTTGAGAACTGCGTGGCAGCGGTGAGAAATACCACCTCCTCCAGGAAGGAATGGCTGGTGCCTGCGTACTGACACTGAGGAACTAAACCACAAACAGACTTGGATGTAATACAATCAAAACCTCCTTTTTCCCGTAACAAATCTGCAGCTCTGAGGATCTTATTTTAAAGTACCTCTGGGAGATACCGCCCTTCCTTTCTCTTGGCTTATCCTTGCTCCAAATCCCTGTCGTATTATGCCATATAGAACTGGCCTGCACTTCCTGGCATGCAAAGCTGTGCACTTCCCAATGAACCCCTAAATCCTGTCACCACTGTAAATTTTCTTTTATCCCTTTTTTTATTACAGAATCCTGATCCTCTGAGTCAAAGTCTCTTACTCAAAGACAGTCCACTGCAAATCCTCAGGGCATTATGGTTCCTGCTCTGAAGAACAGAGTCTAAAATCTATGATTCATTTATGGACAATCCCTTCTCAGCACATTGTAGGGATATTTTCCAGAAATGCAAATATGAATATGTACCCAAATAAGTGAGACAAGTGTCATTTGATCAAATGCAAATCAGTCTAACCCCTAATTATTGACAGTCTTGATCCCAGTGCACTGGGAACAAATTTCTTTAGTGCATTTTACATCATTCGAAAGGTGGATTAAGCATGCATTTTCTTCCTCAAATAAGTACGAACAAGGAGCTTAGATAGATGTCATTAAACCCCTATTTCAGCTAACTCATATGTAAATGCAAACTCTAACACTTGGGAGTATTTTGTGGCTTTGTGACCTTGCTTGTGGAATTTTAGCTCTTAAAATCAATGTCTGGATTACACATATTCAGAAATCTAGGGCATCTCCAGTATACTTGTCATCTGAAGCAAGTCAGGAAAGGTACAAAAAGAACCAAACTCAGCAACAATTAGCTACTTGCATATAGTAAAAAACTTTCTGCATTTTGTTTAGCTTTTCGTAATGTCTTGTGTTAAAAACACTGCTGAATAGGAACAGCTTGGCTAAATGTGACAAAAGAGTTTCAGCATTTTATAACATTTGGCATGGCTTTCAGAGAAGTAAAATGCATGCCACAGAAGGCTTTTCAGCTGGGACATATCACTGCTGGATGCACTGGCATTTCATTTCACTGACATGCATGCTATGTGTGGTTGAAATGCTACAAATTTCACTGAGGTTTTTTTGGAACCTAATCCCTTGGTGACAGTAAACACGGCATATGAGAGAATCCAGCTCAGAAGTTATTTGTGCATCACTACATCACCCCAAACTTGCTGGATATGCTCTGAAAACTGAAGAAAGAGACAAAGTCACTATTTTTACAGTCTATTTTTAACTGCTGCATTTTTCATTAGTGATAAACGAAGATGAAATTTCGGTTGCATGATTCTGGGCAATGAATATATTTAATCGCTATAGTTGTAGGAATAAATAACAGGCTAAGGATGCAATTGACCAGACTAAGAATCAAGAGAAATGCAGTAATTTATTATCTGCTGGAGTAATGTTGCAGCTATCTATCTGAGGGAAAGATGGTCCAAGTGAAATGAACAAATAAAGGCTGAGGCTTTTGTAAGAACAAGATGTATATTTCAAGAAACCCATGATCCATCCTGGATCAACACTACTGTATTTCCTTGCTTTTCCATTTGTCACATTTCTCTTAAAATGTATTTAATAAAGTTGTGTTTAAGGGTTCTGGTTATTGTTAATAAAAAGTAAACAAAACAAAGTGAAAGAGCAAGAGAGTGCCAGTTGTGTATGCATGGAGAGATTTCTAAGTGACTAACTCAAATATCTAGAATCTTTTCCTGTAAAAAACTACCTGGCCTGAAACCGTGGATAAATTGGAAAAGTTCCAACTTTGATTGAACCTTCTCACTGAAGAGTACTCAAAACCTTAACAACTTGTACTTGCAATGTACAACTATCCTTACTAACTGGAGAATGAAGAGAAGACGGAAATGGTAGCTGATTAAAAGTTCACAGAAGATGTTTCTGAGAAAAGAAAGAAAAAGAAAGAAGAGAGAGAAAGAGGAAAGAAAGAGAGAAAGAAAGAGAGAATGAGAAAGAAAGGGAAGGAAGGAAGGGAGGAAGAAAAGAAGGAAGGAGGGAAGGGAGGGAGGAAGGAAGGAGGGAAGGAAGGAAGAAAGGAAGGAAGGGAGGCAATGATGCTATGATGGTGTTAAACTGATATTTTTCCTGATCAGCAAGTTGTTTTCCTCTCTTTGGAGAAGAATGAAACTCATGTGCTCAGGGGACCACATTACAGATCTTTCCAAAGTATTTTAATCATTTGACTTTCACTTTCTTTTCTGATGGCCATATTTCTTTTCTACAGGTTTTCTGGTATAGCCTAGAGTATTCTGCAGGGCACATTTGCCTAGTGAAGCCAGAACTTTTTTAAAAAAAGTTTAAAATGTCTTCAAACTCCTATCTGCTTTGTCAAAACTAAGTACAATCTCATGGATCTTCTTTTGGAGGGTTCAATCATTACCTGACTGAGTTCCAGGATTAAGCATGTTGGGTCACAGAAATCATTTCATACCTTGAACCTGGGGCATTTCATTACCTGACTATCACCGTGGCAGAACACACTTCACAAATTCTAAAATTTAATTTCATGCTCCATTTGTTTTTGTGTCACTGTCTGTTCTGTGACATCCAGGCCTGCAGGTCTGTCCTCCTTTCCCTTCATGCAAACAAGTGGAAAGACAGCAACATTTGGACAGACATTTTAATCTGAACTTTCCAGCCTCTGCTGAAAAATTCAGAATCAATTTTAGTGTGCAGATACTTGTCCATCTCAATTATCAAGCAGTGACTAGGTAGCACAGGAAGATAGAGTGCTCTTCCATGTTCTGAAAGATGTCCAGATAAATAATATTAAGGATCTCCCACCCCCACCCGTGGCAGAGCAGAGTGCAACAAATGTAGTCATGGTTTTACTTATCAATACACATTTAATTATTGAACCTTCCTGCCTGATGTCAGCCAATCAGATTATAGAACTTTTAAAAAAATTCTCTTGTCAAAACCTAGATGGATAAGTTACACTCTAGATGGATGGACTGTCCCTAAAACAAGCAGCAATTCAGACAAAGGGCCATACATCATTTTTAATTGACTAAAGCTGGTCCCCAAATAAGAGTAATCAAAGCATAGCGCCAACTAATGAATCTGCAGTGAAACACCATTGTAGCACTTTGGGTTGAAGTTACTGCTTCTAAAACACCACTTAATTGTTTCAATTTATGTAATTTGGTTTTATGAATAAACATGTATTTTCCTTGGGGCTTTTCTAACCTTTCCTTGCTGTGGTGAACGCTGTAAAGCTCCTTTTTAATATTGGTACTTTAGCAGTGTTTTGATTAAAACCACTGTTGGTTTTCTAACTTCTAAAACAAAAATTTCTCAGGGTAACAACACTGTCACTACAAGGGCTCTGTCTGTTAAAATCTGTGATTAAAAGTGCAAATGGAAAATATGATTTAATGTGTTGCTTTTTTAAAATTCCCTGCTGTCTCTACAAGTTCATAATTTAAATGCTGTTAGCTTTATTTGAAAACATTTCTATTCAGGAATATAATATACAACAGCATAAAATGCTCTTTGTCAGTAAAATATCTTTATCACAATTTTTAATTAACTTTAATATTTTGAAGGGAAAATCAAATTAGATAATACTCTTCTGCTTATACTTTTGCCACTTTTTAGGAGTTTTTTCTAGCCCACTTTGCAAATTCAGCATCTGAAAAATACATCATAATTATACAATTCTAAGACTAATTTTAAAGACATAAGTTGCCATGCAGTTAGTCTGCAAATATCCATGCTTTGCCCTGTATCACACATTGACAGGAGAAGGCACACACTAAAAAGCTAAGCTTGCAAATCTTGTAACCAGTGCATTTTAGTTTTTTTCCTGGATTTTGCACATGCTATGAAAATTAAAATGAAGCACTGTTTTTGGAAATCTTGTTTTGTAGGCAAAAGTTGATGATGATCTGGATCATGTTATTTCCAAGAACATCCAAATCATGCAGTTATGTTTTGTTACAAACATTAATAGAGCCATCTGCAACCTTTTGTCCAGGTTCAGATCTCTTTCTAATGTCAAAGGGACAGTCTCCTTATAAGCAACAGGTGAGAAACTGAGCTTCAATGAACTAAGCTTTAAAGCCAGTCAGTTAACATTATGAGTAGAGCCTAGAAAAAAAAAAACCTGTAGATTTGTGTACACATACCACTGAACAGGTTTGAATGATATTTGGCACATTTCTGCTTAGTTTGAAAGCTGAAACTTGGCTTGTGTATTAGAAAAGCAAAAAAATATGCGTGAGTTCATCAATTCAGTTTTCATATGACAGATGTTGGAGATATAACCTATATGTATTAGTCATATTCCTTTATTGAAATGATATGGGTTTGGAATAAAAATACTTGGCAATAAGATGAGCCATATGAATCCAAAAACTATGTGTTGTTTGAGATATTTCTGAGCAAGGTTAGAGATTTGAAACCAATGTTTTTTGCTGGGAAGACACAGTGAAAAGAGAATACAAGCACACAGAAAGGTGGTTTTACATAGACTTAGACCATTTTGAGGGTCATTAGTGCAGATGTTCAGTCCTAACAGGGCAGGCTATCCTGAAAATAAAATGACTGGTTTCAATTACAGATGCATACAATGATTCAGTTAAAATTAGACTAGGAGAAGATGCAGCTGCTTGAAGTAGGATAGCTAACTGCCCTCCAGCCCATCTGCCAACCTACAGTGTTTTCTTTAGGAGCTAAAACAAAATATACATGAGATAACAGAAGTTATTCAAGATAACAAATGACACAGTTCCTTTCCTAATCAGTCATGGCCAAAACCACTTTACTGTGGCTGTCACAGTGTGTAATGCATCTCTTTTTTCACTATGTCTCCAAGACATAGGTGTGCAGCCTCTCTCACCACGAGAGTCACAGTTGGCCCTGGGCCTGAGGACCAGCAAAAAGGGGACCCTATGCCGTCCCCTATTTCATTTCTCCAGTCTGCTTTAACTCCTGCCTGGCTCCCAGTAGTCCCAACAGACTATGCTGGGAGATGGGGTATATCTTTGTGCCTCTGAGTTGTTTTCACATTGTCCAATGTACGAGTCTCTACTTTGTGTATAGACTTTTGTTTAAAGAGAGAAAATCTAGGAAAAAATGATTGAAAAAACTTGGTACTCAGGGCAGGTGGATTTCTTAACCATAGGATGATGTGAATTAAGTCAATCTCTAGTAAACTGTTGTCCTAAACTACCACAAGGTATTAGCTGTCCTGAATACTGTTCAGCTGCAGCTGTTATATAATTGTGTTATCTAATTGGGTAAAGATGAGAGTCATCTGGACCCATCTGCCCCTTACTCTTCCTTTGAGGCCTGGCTGACACTATATACTTCTGGAATTACATTTAAAAGTATGTGCTGTATGTCATAGTGAAACTGGTTTTGTGTTTAAAGTTGCAGGGCAGTATTTGTACAGAAAGACTTTACTTAGGATGTGTGACTTACTAAGGAAGTGCAAACCCTGCACTCCCACAGAACATATCATCCAGTCTGTAAAGGAGTTGCAGTGAATCAACCTTGCTTTTGCTTCTTTAAGCAGATATTACTTATGGGTTTTTGACTGTAGAAGAGGTCACTAACTTTTCAATATGTAATAGGTTTTCAAGCTCATAGTGACAGATGGTTCTCCTTCTACTGTTTGGGACAGGTGCATCTCAGCCAGCTTCAGAGATTTTCATAATTGTTGCTGAGGAAGTACAGAGAATGCTCAGGCTTCCTAATGATAAAGTTCAAAAACCCTACCCATAATACAAAGTGCTCTGAAGGGATTTGGGAAGAGGAGGATTAGTAGAACTGTGTTATAGCTGGACACCAGAGAATAGCACTGAAAGGGAAGGAGAAAACAGCATAAGTATGGGAAGGACTCAAAAAACAGAAAGAAAGACTGTAAGAAACATATATATGCATAATTTAAAAGTGAGAAAGGGAGTCAGCAACATATGGAAAACTATATTTTCTATACATTAATGTATTTTGATGATATTTATTCCACAAATATTGTTATACACTATGCATTAAATTACACTTTCATGTATACAAGGTATACTTTGGAGTACACAAATGAATGAAGAAGAACCTTGGTGGAAATGTGGTTTGAACATTTGGGCAAGCTGTTGTTCTGCATCTCTGTTGCCCAGTTCAACTTGTGCAAGAATCCTAGCTGATCCTTCAGGTTTTATGACATCCCTATAGCTGTATTATTGACAATGGCTGTGTAGCAGGCAGATGCGTGCTGCCCATCAGGCAGGTGTATCTGCAGGAATGTGCAGCTAGCATCCTTCTACACTCCCAATGAAGACAGGGTGCTAATACTCACAGCTCATCAGCAAAAAGCACCAGACCCCCAAAAGCTTGCAGAATAAACCATTAGCAGCTGTGCAAACATGGAGCTGACAAGTTTTTATAATGGGTGTTGAACTTGGTCAACCTGACCACACAAGCAGGACTACTGAGTTCAACACTGATGGTAGGGGTGGAAGGATCTATTATTGTCACCCTGGCAAATATGGCTGAACATACCAACTGGTTAGATTTACACATACCATTCAAATGTGCTTCCTGAGGACAATAGAGTCCTTTTCCATTAATCCACAATACAAAGACAAAGAAATCTGAGAAACATTTTCAACTACCCTTTTAAATTCGATTTGATATGAGGGATCAAAGGCACAGTAAGTCTATGAGAAGAGTAAAGATGTTTTTAAGCACAGATTTATCTTGGCTAGATAGAACCTTTGAGTACCTCAGAAACAAATATCAAAACATCTGTTTATCAATAACTTGGGGAGAAACAATCCACAAAGCTGGTGCCACACAGCATGCTCTGCACAATGGAGGCACCTCAGGAGTCTTGATTAAACAGGATACCTGATTAACAGATGATACCATTTACTGTAAATAGTAATGTGGTTGTCTGGGGGAGCTGCTGTCTGCAAAACTGTCTATGGAGTTAAAGTATTCTGTATATGTTTTGTCTCCTGATTGTGTAACACATTTTATGAAACTCATAAAAAAATCTCTGGACTATCCCTGGTTTATCATAAAAGTAGCCAACATGGGATAGGGAATGACAACTAGACTGCAGGAGTAAGTTTGAGCACTCTGCACACCTGCCAAGTTTTCAAAGGGAAAACAACAGGCAGGCTTTTCAAACTTCTGCCAGCTCCAGCTCTATCAGGTCACTCTATTTATTTTTTCTTTAATAGTTTTAGTAACTTTAATAAAGCTCTTCTTATGACTAACAGCTTGAAGAGATCAGGATATTAGAGGAACTATAAAGGGAGTGACAACACTAGGTAGGCCCCTGCCTTGTTTCAGTGCTGTGTCTCAAATATATGCAATCTGTGATCTTCTAAATAATTACCTGGTGCTGCATTACCTACTCCCTCTTTGCAAACCTGTTTTTTTGTGCTCCTGAAAACTAAGATCCCACCCAAATGCTGCCTAGCTCATTCCATAGTGCAACAATAGCTGAAATGCTGAAACTGATTGATGTTAAACTTCCATTGATTACTGTAAGGTGACATATTAAGAATTATTGATACTAATACAAATGAACATTTAGCATAGAAAAAATTCTCAAATAAAGACAGAGTAGGAGGGGAAAGTGATCTTGTGACTGTATGTGTCCATGTGCAGGGAGTAATGTGGTACATTAATCTTGTCATTTCAAAGCAACTAAACCAGTATTAGTACTTGTTCTTCTCTGCTGTTTTGGACAAAAATGTCATAAAGCGACACTAGAATAGCTTTTTATGCTGTATCTCCATGGATACTAAGGTTACACATGAGGTATAGATTTTTCTAGCTAAGATTTTTTCTTTAATTTTCTTTCTAACTAAAGTTTAATTGTAAATGTGCAAATGCCAGAGATCCAGTTCATCAAAGGTACCTTTGTGGTTATGGCACACACTGCTGCACGTAGCTCCTCTGCCCAGGGCTCCCGCTGTACTGTGAAAGCACAGTTCCGAAAGACAAATATTGCTGTGTTGCAAATGTGTGTGTTCAGTATGTGGATGGGAATTTAGGAATGGCCACAGATATCTGCAGAAACTGGACACAGTGGAATCTCTGTGCAGAATCCCATAATTGTTTACTCTAGGTTTCACCTTTAGCTTGGCACAATGTGCAGAGAAGCACTAAAAGGATAATTGGTAATAAATGACCTCTCTCTTCTGGCATATACATTAACATACTTTTCATCCCAGAGTTGGGTTTTCAGTGCATGCAATGCACATCTTACTGGTTGATGATCCAAATGAACCCATCCTCCCACTCCTGACCACACACAGTCCGGCATCCAGCACCATACCACATTGCTCAAGTTAGTTTGGAGAAAAAATCAGCTATAATCCTTTATACTTTCATCTGGAAATCTGAGGCATGACTGCCACAGCACGCCCCAGGGCATTGTTTCCAGCCCGCTCACTGGGTGACAAAAGCCCTGCTTTGCCTGCAGACTGGTAGCATTTGCTAAACTAGGGACTGTGTCCTTTTTGGACTCCAGCTGCTCAACCCATGTGACCTAGAGTACAAAAAGGGGATTGGGGAACTGATTTTGTGAGGGCCAAAGATGGTGCTTCAGGAAAATGTTTGTTGGCACCTAGTGAATTTTGCTCATGAGGAAGTGACCCTGAGATCCTATCCCACACACCCATCCATCCCCGAAGAGATGGGTGTGTGGGAGCCCTGCTATATGCCCACAGAGAGGGAGCTGTTTCCCCCATCCTGCTCAGCTGGAAGTCAGCAGAAGACATGGCCTCTCACAGGGGTGAGGTGCCACCAATCACCCATATGAATTTTGATCAGCAATACCTTTGTGAGAGACAGGCTCTCTGCAGACCTAGGAATAACCAGCTGCTGTGGCAGGACACTGTGAATGCACTAATATGCACCCTCATTAGCTGGTTAGGCTCTGTGAGAGGCAGACTCCATGCTCCTGCTCAATTCAAAATTCAAGAAGATCCAAGATCTACCCCCTCACTTGCAAATAAGATGTTACTGACCAGTTTACGGGAAGTATTTTTAGTGTGTTGGAGACAGTCTCCTAGCTACCGGCTGGAAGTGCTCTGCTCTGCAGGGGCTGGCAGTCCTCAGCCTGCACAAAAGCAAACACAGCAGATAAATCCCGCTTTTTGGGCCAAATCCTGTCCCAGGCTTGCTGTCATGTTCATATCATGAAGGTTTCTTTTGCAACTGCAGAGATCAAAGAGATGCTCTGGCGTGGAAATAACCTCTGCAGAGGACCCTGTGCAGCACTCATGAAAATTTGATTTCTGGAGACGGCCCTCAGAAGCTGAGAGGTGCAGAGGGAGCAGAGACCTAGCTCAGCACGTAAAACCTTCGCAGCTTTAACTCCACAGACCTCCCAGCTTGCCTGTTAGCTAGGCTTCTAGGATTAAGTAGAAATGTTGCCCAGGTATCCCTGTGGCCTTCTGAAATTCTGTTTGTGGCCAGGATTGTTTACATTCTCCTCTGAGTTAGAAATGATCTTTTATTCAAGTACATAGATGTATGCTCTACGCAGAAAGGATAAAAGACCAAATACTGTTTATGTTGTACATAGCAATCTATCTCACATCTGCCAAAGCCTGGCTTTATATTAAAATGTGAAAGAGCATTCATTAATTCCTCTTTAAGGGCAAAGCTATTAAAAGCTATTTTAATTTTGGACATGAATTCATAATTTCCACTCTTTCTTAAGTTGCTTGTCTTCCTTAAATTGCTATCTGTCTCACAACTGTTTATAGCTAGTAGATTTCTTTAAAGATTTTCTTTTGTTTTGGAAAAGCCTTGGAGATAATTTGTCTGGCATCTGCTGGATGTATCACAGACACTACGTGGTTGTTGTTTAGTTGTTACTAGGATGACTGAAAGTTAGGCAGGGTTACCTAACCCTCCAACTTTTGTTTTACTACTGAAAGGAGCAATGTAACTGCTGCAAAGTGCAAAGCACCCCTTGTAATTTGATAAAAGCTCAGCTTTAGAGAAGACTGGGCTTTGAGACTAATCAGTTCTTGTTTGTGAGCAAAATGTTAACTGTGCCTTGTATTAATCAAGTCAATTTCTTTTTCTCCCATATTGCCTTCCTTTTGCTCATTGGAAAGCCTGCAGTTGCTCTCCAAGAGCTAAATGGCTTTTTCCTTGACTTTTTTCCTGGAATGTGCCACATAGGAACAATGAAACCTCTTGTTCAACTTTCAGGAAAATTCCTCTGGGGCCTGGACTTCTTTTGCTGCAGCCATTGTTTCCATTTGCTATTTAAAATTTCATCTTGCATATATACAGATCTCATGATCATTTATTAAATAGTGGGAGAAGCTCAGAATTAGTGTTATTATAAAAAAGTGGGATGAGTGGAACATAATCTCAGATTGGGGGGTGGCTTGGAACTGCATGCCATGTAATAATACTTTCAAGGGCTTTGTATGGAACAGAAACCAGCAGTCTAGTCCAAGGAGTTTGTTGAGAATTATTTTCCTCTATGTTTTTACCAAGCAATCTTTCTACTCCAATTACAAGGAGTTCTACATCCTCAAGATTAAAAGTGCACATTAATAGATGTGATTTAATCAATTCCCATTTTCTTAAAAAAAATAAGAAAAGCTCTCTCTAATAAAAATTGGACATGGTTATACATCTTATATAGGGACTATTCATAAGCCAATGAACAAATATCTTGAAGCTTGTGTTTTATATATCCTAGAAAGAAACAGAGAGTCTTTTCATGTCTTTTATAAGTTTAGGAATTATTATAGACTATTAACAAAATGAAACTATGTAAGTTCCTTTCAGAAAGCTTACATACAAGATTGCAGTGAAGTTCCCCTGTAGGATAACTATGGTTATGTCTTGTTCCGTGAACTGTTCCTTTTCCTGTATTTTGATGTAAATTAACCGTTACGACTCTTACACTCAAAAAAAGAAATGTATTTTTTCATATGTACCAGAGCATTCCCCAAGTGCACTGGGAACCACTCCAAGGAGTATAGTAAGGTCATGGTGCCTTGACCTACCTAATGCCATATGTAATGCTGTAATCTCATATTCCTCCTCTTCCATCAGTAAGTATAACCCTAAGGTGTCATCCATGGAGTCAGCTGGAATAGAAAGTAATTTCCTTTGTGACTAAGGAGAATTTGAAATCAAACCTTTTGAGATAAACAGAAGTTTTCTGTGGTGCTCAAATGTCTCCACCTCTTTCTTTAGGCAGAAATGAGGGACCAAGACATTGTAGCTGCCACAAACTAATTTTCAGCTAGGCTGGGTCTCCCCAAATTGCATTGTGTGCACTAGAGTGAAGTAGCACATGAACATTGCCAAAGTGTCCCATCCAGCTGGGAGCTGCTGTCATCATCAGTGGTGGCTTGTAACCAAAATACATTTGGGAACACTTGAAGTAAGCAATGGATCACAGACTGTCATGTATAATTACATGTCACTAAATAACGTAATGTTGGTTTCTGGGTGCGTGTGGGCTAGTAAACCTTTGCTGAAATGGATGGACTGTAACAAGGCTATAAGGGCCAAGAGACCAACTTCTTCCTCTCCTGAAGTTTTCAGACTAAGGCTGGATGTGCCTCTGGACAACATCTTGCTTTTGCCAGCATACAAGTCATTACTAGATGTAACGAGAAGCATGAATTTTTATGGCTTGTGCTATGAAGGAAGTAAAACTAGAAGATCTAATAGTCTTTTCTGGGTTTCAGATCCATGAAAAAATATGTGGTGTCATAAGACCTGTGCTGCTAAAAGCAAAGCCATTCTCCTTTGATTCAAATGGCCACAATCAGTTGCTACTTGCAGGCTGTAACTCATTGTTTACCTGCTTCTGGAGGCATGCAGCTGACATTATTTTGATTTGTTAATTTTCTTTTCTTTTCGTCCTGTCGCATACTTTTTTCCTGAATTGTTTCTTTTATAGCTATTACTACGTGCTGCCTCCCCTGGGAAATAACTGAATGTTTGAGGCTCAGCTCTTCAAGGTGTTGAGAGCTCTGGACCTTCTCCAAGAAAGCTCTTAAGAGAATGGTCAGCTTTAGGAGTATGAGTAGTCTGGGCTAGAGAGCACCTTATTTTTAGATGGAGTCTCCCAAGCATAGTGGCCATTTTGCCAGAAATCAATTGATTTAACTATGTGTAATGTCATTAGTTTGACAGTTGTCTATTGAAGGTTACCTTAGAACATCCCTAAAGTATTAAGACAGCCATGGAGCCCTTGTTGTTAACACAATATTGATTAGCTATGACTCTAAAATGGTCTAGGCACACAGAAAAAAAAATTACTATTAGATATTTCTGTATTCACTTCTCCAGAAGTGCAAATTAAAAGCTCAGACATTGGGTGTTTTTCTCCTACTAGGCATCCATAGAAATGAAACATTCCAGCTAAGAGATAAAAAGATATAACAAGAACAAGAAGAGGGGAATAAAGAATGTTTGAAAAGAAACAGCAAGCCTGGATTGATATATTTGAGTAAGAGCTAATGTTAGGAATTTCTATGTAGAATAAGCAAAATAAAATGTCATCTCATGGTTTAAATACTGCCAGATGATTCAATATACTTTTCACAGCATTCTTTTAACATGTGATATTCTCTTATGTTTGTTGAAGTCAGGAAATGAGAAACTGCTTGAAAGGGAAAGGTTAGGGCTCGTGTCATTGTATAATATATGCCCACAAGCCTATTATATTAACAGTGCTGCTTAAGATAGTTCAAAATGGAAGATGGAGTTCATTTCTACCACAGTATATTCTCACTGTGATCTGCTGACAGAATGCAGTGGATCATACATTTGTTAAATTAAGGTTCATGAGGAATAGAGCCGATCAGGAAATTCATTCTTTTTTCTTGGGAGAGTAAACATTTGAAAGAAATTCTTAGCTTGAATCAGGATGAAAAATAAAACTCTTACACATGTTCATTCCAACAATCCATTAAATAAGCTAGAAAATGCTGGCTTGTGAATTAAAACATTCTATGTCAACATTTTTAAACCTTTCATTTAGATTCTGACTTTTGTTTACTGTTTTTTTTTTACTAAAATTAGTTTAAAGTACTGAAATATTATTTGAACCAAACATGGATTTCTGTATTAAAAATGTTGAAATTGGACATTCTGAGGAATTTTAAAATAGATTTTGGAAAGGAGTAATTTGTGAAAAATGACTATTTCCCACAGACATTTTCCTTTTCAAAGCACAGGCATTTCCTAAAGGAAAAATATTCTGTCCAAAAACTCTCAGCCACCCGTAATGATGAAGTAAGCAATACATGTTTTAATTACCTTGTTGTTTACTTTCCCTGTAGTTTCCCAGACTTTAAGGAAACTATTAAAACAAGGATAGAGAGGACTGACTGTTCTGCTTGCACTCATAAAAGTCAAATATTGTGGTCTGGTCAGATGTCAGTCTTGTTCAGATGTTCCTCCTGCCTGCCATATTAGAGGCTCTGTTCATGACTTGAGGCACATATGAGGCATTAACATATCAGTATCACACATAGACTACCCTGTGTGTTAAAGGGGCTCACAGGGGAAAAAAAGGATCATTCACTAGCTGCATTTCTTCATTTCACATGCTTGACTGTCATTTTAGCTGGAAAAATCCATTGAAATTTGGTCAGTTCTGGTTCTGGTTGGTATTACAAATTGTATCCTATTCATAAATCTTGTGATGTTTTCAGTTATCTCTGGTTTTAGCAACAATTCTGAACCAGAACTCTGAATTAAAAAGGGTTGAGAGGTTCTGTCTCTTTCTTACTCCTTCGGCTTTCACATATGATTCAGGAATTAAATGTTTAACATGCAGTTCACAGGAAGATCTTTAAATGTGCATGAATGGTCTCTACAGTTAAAAAAAGTGTGGTGGAAAAGAGGAGTGACTTAAAAGTGAAGGGTTTAATAAGTTTTGAAAATCAGCAGAGCCCGCACCTCGCACCGCATTCCCACCAACCGGGGACAGAGGTTGGTTCTCCTCCCAGTCCTGTGCGACCGCGGTTTTGCCAGCTCCCCTCCGTGTCCATTGTGCCACTGTCAGCTCTCTGCATGGGAGCTGGGCAGAGGGAGCTGTCCCAGGCTCAGCCTTTCAGGCTTTATGGATCTTAATGTGCCGGGCTGGCTGTGGGATGATTTATTAAAACTATGTATCTGCTGAATGCGCTCTGGCAAATAGTCCTTGGAGAGAGCTATACTTCAATGTGTGCTTCACCTAGCAATGTGTCTCTCCGTTTCCTCAGTATAATCGCTAAACTTTGGTATGCTGCAGATAACCTGATTAGGATTGGAAATCAGCCTGGACTCGTCCATATTTATTTTGTTACCCCTTTTTTATTGCATTATGACTTTTCTATGATTTTTGAGGATGTGAGATGTGCTTGCACTTTCTATATACGTATGAAAAGCTCACGATGTATGCTTGAAGGACAAGCTAGCTCAACTGCTGTCAATGTGAACGCCCTTCCGCAGTGCAAGAAACCCAGCAGTAGGTGTTTCTAAGAGCACCTTGGTTCAGCACACTCCACTTTGGGTCTCAAAGGGATTTGCAAATATGCAGTCACATTCCTGAAACACTTCCTTTACAGAATCAGTTCTGCTGGTTGGGGCAGGAAACAGGGCTTTCTTGTTAATCTTTGACCCTCTTATGGGACTAGGACTTCTTCAGTTTTACACAGTCTTCACATACTTAGGTCTTTCAAAGAAGTGAAAGGAGAGGAGGAGCTGTTGTAGATCCTGATCACATTTTTAACCTTGATTCAAAAAACTGGAGAAGACAGCAAAGCCCACAGTTTTTTAAGCTGAGGTTTGTAAATAATTTGCTAAAAGCCTTGGTAAAAATCATAATCCAATGAATTTTCCAGAGATGGCAGAAAAAGGAAGGGACTTTCAAAGGCATGAAGTATGAGCTCATTTCCATGCTCTTTCGACCAGAAAAGAAGAATGCATATGTGAAACTGTTGTATCCAGTCTGTCCTCTGTTGGCTGCCCACTGATTTATGCAAGCACATAAATTACTTAGCATCAGAGAGCTGTATATTGTATGGCCTCAAGTCAGCCAGACAAACAAGTACATGCCTAATTTTAAGCAGATGACTTGTTCCAAGAGAAAGGGGGTTCTTGAAAAAATAGAATTAAGTATTTTCTACAAAGAACTAAAGCATATACATTGCTTCCAGATGAGCCTTTTTACAGGATCCCAACGTCTTGACATCCAAATACATTGAATTTTCATCGGAAATATGGAATACCTACAGTATAGTAGAACCATTCTCTGAGGATGGAAGGACCCGGACATACTCACAACTATGTGCACAGGCTTCTTGACTTCCTATTCTGGAAGGCAGCAAAACAGCTCTGGGAACAGAATTTATTCAGTCATGCAAAGCAGTTGATTTCCTCAGCCTGTGTTTCAAAAAGCTCCTTTAGAGTATTCCTGTCAAAGTCTTGTATTAAAATTTTATTTCTCCTATCAAAGACAATAATTCACATGGTAGCAAGCCACAAACATTGCTTCACAAATGGCATTGTGAAAATATGTAGGCAACATCCTACCTTCCTCAAATCAGGCATGCTAAGGACAACAGCTGCTGCCTTTCTAGCTTGGGAAGCAGGTGTTTGACCACCTACAAGCAGGATGTTTTCTCCATGTATGAAAATCATGCAGATTTACTCAGAGATGCCAAAGAATCAAGGCAATGAAGTAGCACAGAAATTAAAATGCTGACAGTCTTCCTCTCATTGCATAACTTGGTCCACTGCCATGGAAAAATACATCAAATTAATAAAAACGGAACAAAGAGTTTTATCCCTGTATGGGCTGTTGAGGTTTTAGGAAGCCACCTTTCTTGTTCTGTTGTTTTTTTATTTATTTTAAGGCACGCTGGAAAAGTCTCTATGGTGAATAATTAACTTGGGGAATCTTGGGAGCATGGCATCTCTGGAGAAACATAAATGCCTCCTGGGTTCCTCCAGATTTAATGGATTCTAATGAAAGCATTGGCCAATGAGTGAACAATGTTGGGCCAAATCCTTAATTTTAAGTAGCATAAAGTATATTATTTGGTGAAAATATTTTTTTAGAGATGAAAGTAATTAAAACCTTACGGTGGGAAAATGGCAAATGAAATCTCCTGCCTCAGTAAACAGTAGGAACTGATAGGAAGAACTGCAGGAGAATATCAGGAATGGATAGAAAGGGAGACTCCAACAGCTGCAGTTAGAAAACACTGAGTGTTTGTAGGGTGGCTGGCCTAAGGCAGGAACTGAAACATGTTTCTTCGTGGCAGTGGTCAAGGCGGCTTAGAAAGAGGATTGATGGGGCTGCTTTCATATGTTCCCTGGCTGGGGAGGAAAAATATTCATGAGGACCCTTAGCTTTTTATTTGGGGAATTGAAAGAAAACCAAAATAGAACATGTAGACAGCACTGGCTTTTGATGAAATGGCTATAAACCTTTCAGAATTTGCTGAGGAAATTAGCAGGAAATGAAAAAAACTCCACTTCTATTTCTACCTTTCACAACATTTTATTATATTATCTGGTTTTAGTACAAAGAGATCATGGCTTAAGTATTGAAAGAGGCAGCATTTGAAATATCAAGGAGAAAGCTTTCTCAAGAGCAGAAAATTTGAAAGAACATTTCATGAAGGTGCAGGTGCTCAGAGGAACTTTTTGTTTCATATAATTAGATCTATAAAGATCTCAGCCACTTTAAGTTTAAAATAACTTTTAACATTAAGTGTAGAATGCTAAAGTTCTGATTTAATGTAAGACTGAACCAATGTTCCTTAATATCAAAGGGATTCTCATTTTTACTGTTAACAGTCTCTTTTCTATATTTTTTGGTCTGTATGTGCATTCGTGCTTCAAAAGCTGTGCTACTGTTTGGTGATCTTGTCACTGAAAAGAAGAGAAAGTTGAGAATTTGCATACTAAGTGAAAAAGTTTTATTGCCTAAAACACTCTCCTCACCCCAACCGTGAAGGGGACCCAGTGAACTAGTCTGACGTGGTGTCTGTGACTCAACACTGGCTCTGATTAAAATAAACAGAGTTCTTCTAAAAGATGAGTCAGAGGAAAATGGCAGCTGGGAAGTCTTTTCTGAAGGATAAGACTTGCATCTGCTCAGTGTGACACTTTTCTCCTGACTGCTATTTTGAATGGCCATCTGGTACGAGTCTGTTCCAATCACATATACGTTCTCAGCAGTTTCTCTCTCTACCTCCAATACTTTGGAGGCAGAGACTCCACAGGCCAGTACAGATAGGATCTGGGAAGCAAGCCTAGCCGTATTGCACTTGGACATGGCTACATCTCCAAAGCAGCCAAGAGAATGGGCTGAAGAAGCAGTTTCCAAGACACCAGATGCTGTTACAAACAAGTCATGCAGAGTTCGCTGTTTTCTTTTAGAGAACTTGTTTCCATTCCCCAGCGATGGGTAGGCACAGAGGTGGGGATGGCTAAAGGAAGTTGCAACTCTGCTGTATGAAAGGTTCCGGTACTGTGTTTTGCACTTGAGAAATAAGACTTCTGTTCACGACAAACATGAAAGCTCTATTTGCATTTTGATGTTTGTGTCCCCTCCTGTCTTGGAGTCAGTGCGGGAAAGAGGTGCCAAAAGTTGTTCATTCTTGAAATGTGACTTTCTGGCAATCTGTTTTTAGTGTCAGAGCAGGAGATTCCCAGTTTCAAAGCTGCCTTTACATCACGGTTCTCTTCTAATCCTTTTTGTTTAGTTCACCACTTCTTTCATCATTCTCTCTCCTGTTTCCCCCTGCAGCACCTTGTTTCATGTCTTTCCTTTAAACAGTAACTCACAGGGTTACGGCACAATATACCTTACACTGCCATTCTTTAGGATCCTGGGGATGTGTGACAGGCTTGTATATCTTTCCAGCTATTTTTAAATCTATCCTCATCAAACTAGGGAGTAGTTGTTAGTGAAGTGTAATCTGTTCTTCATCTTCTTCCTAATACTGCACCCAAATTCTTTGGCAGCTCGCAAACACTTAGTGCTTGTTTTGGAATGCCTTTGATCAGGGAGTTGGGGCCAGGACATGACATTCATAGCTAAGCTGTACCTTCTGCACTTTCCTTTTCTGCATCCACAGGGGTGATTTCTATCAGTCCTTTATTTAAGTTTGGTTTGGTTATCTTGCCCTGAAGCTGTTGATCGAAGAGCCTCAGTTCTCTAATTCCCATCAATGCCCATAAAAAGTAATTGCCACTGATGGGGGACACAAGTGGAGGATTAGTCTATTTTCTATTAAATGAAAGACATCTAGATACCTGAGATGACTTTCTGACAAAACTTCACTCTCTCAGCTCAGTCATGCTAAATCGGTGCATTGTAAAATAGGGCGCAACACTGAGCTATCCTGGGCAGGGAATGTTTAGGGTATGATAGGACCTCCACGCAATACAGCACCCTTCCAATCCTTTGGCCCAGGCTGCAGAGTACAAATGACGTGTTATTTCTGTTTGCCTGGTAAACTGGCTGAAAGCCACCAGCTAATGGTACACTAACATCGTAAAGAAGATGAAATATCCAGCATGTTTTCAAAGTCTCCAAGTACTTCTTGGTATTGCACATCAGATTGCAATCCATGATTTCAGAACTTACAGGTGCAAAAGCTTCTCAGAGCCTCAGCTGTGTGCTCCAACTTGGTCATTTTATGTGAGATCAGAAACACAGTAGCTTAAGTTACAGGCCAAGTGCAGAATGGGCAGCTAATTACCTGTTGTCATTACTGACTCCTCCACCAGCTTCACTGAACATGTCTAATTCTGTATCAGTCAGAAGAATTACATGTGCATAAAATGAGTTGATGTAGCTTGGGCATTGATTCCCTGGTTTCTCAAAGATCTTCTTAATCGGATGCACATTTCGCTCATTATTCTAAATCTCTTTAACCCCATTAAAGTCAGGTTAAAGCTGACTTATTTCCAAATTTATTAACATCCATGAAAAATCTAATCTTGTAATTTTTGCAGTCAACAGCTGCTTAATACCAAGCTAGGTGAAACATTCAATTATTCATAAGCTATTTTCTAAAAATAACAGTTATACTTCAGCTTTCTTTAAATATAATTTTGTTTCTAAAAAATTTAAAAAAAAGACTTTATGATAATCATTCCTATTTTCTCACTAAACTATGGGAAATCATGTTTTTCTTTTTCACTGTGTGTTCTTTATTCCTTCGCATGTTTAGCATTTCCAAATAATTGTATCAGAGCAATCAGTAGATCTTTTGAAAATACACAAATGACTAAAACAAACAGATCAATGAACTGCAGGCCTGTCGGTTTATTTCCTGCTCTCCATGATATTTTTAGCACTCATCAAGCTTCCAAAAGTTCATTGGAAGTCTAAATATTTCCCCAATTTTGGATTTTATTCTTCTGATGCAATGAGAAACCAGCTACACTGAGAGACAGAAACTCCACTTGGTTTAGAGCAGTGTGTTGTACAGGCTACGCTCAGGTGGCAAATATTGAAGTATGTGAGCCCTCAGTCTTACTGTACTTAAAATTAGTTTTTTTTAATATAAATGCAAACTAGAAAGTAAACAGAGCAAATATGTGCAGTACAAAATGCAGCAACTCTAAGAGTGAAAGGCGATTGACTCCCTGTTTGGCTGTTGATGGCATTCAGACCTGTAGGTGAAGGTAAGTATGCTTAAGCTATTAAAGGTAAGCGAGAGCAGTATGGCTGTTACCCTCTATAAGGGCCAGGCTTTGGAGAAGACATATCAGATCCTATTAGTCAGGTACGTAATGCTGGAGGCTACAGAAGCTCAGGACTCTCAAGCCTGCTTTGAAGCTGGGGAGTGGAGCACTGCCCCGCTCCTATCCAAATTCTGTACTCCTATCCTCTTCTCCCTTGCTTCCTCCAACCCTGAGCTTCCTCCTTCTTCCAAGTTTCCCCACAAGCCTGCCTGAAATGAGATCCTCCTTCTCCTTCTGAGAGCTGGAAGCCATAGGCAGAAGTTGTGGGAGCTCAGGAGAGAGTTTACTTGCATGTGGTTTCTGTCGCTGGGTTGCACATCCTTGAGGCCTGCAGAAGTCATTGCAGGGAGAGGAATTCTTGCTCCCTTCCACTCTGTGGTGGAGCACACTTAATAGAGAGAGTCTTTGGGAAAGGCAGCCCCCAAACTCCAACAAGTGATGAAGTATCACAGGCAAACTAAATTTGGGCATATTTCCTAAGGAATGACTAAAGGCAAATGTTTAATGCCGGGGTCTTATACACGCAGCCCTGAAAAATTTCAAATCCCAGATCCAAATCAGTAAGACATTGGAACGTCTCCAGTAAATAATGTTATTATTAACAGGATAAAATAACATTATCTCCTTAATGTCATTCTGAAAAATTGGTGAGCCCTTTCAACTGAAACTTGCAAGTAGAATTCAGCCTATGGCAGACATTGTTAAGCTCGGCTTTAAGAATTAAAGCTGAGCAAAGCGATAAGGAATTAAAACCAGAGATCTTAAAATTTTAAAGTTGGACCTATTTAGTTATAGGCATTTCTACCTGAATTCCCTGTACCTAAGTCTTCTGATCTTCATTTTTGACTGATAACCATCCTGAAAAACATCTCAATATAAAGAAAGAAAAAGGGTGCTTATCCAATAAACACGATAAATATTTATCCAATAAATGAAATAGTTACTCATTTTACAGTGATTTCGCATTTTCTCCCAGCTGATCATCCCCTGCCAGGTTAATTCAGAGCACCTACTTAAAGCATAATTCAGCTATTGAGTTGCAACTAATTCCTACACTTCTGCTTGATACTCTGTAAACAGAAAATGCTTGAACATGCTTAGAAGATTTAAAATAATAGTTTATTCAGATTGATGACAATTTAAAATTACATAATATTGAGAATATGACTGTGTTCACCCACTTGTAGTAGAATTAGCTGGCATCTGAAGACTAAAAGTTGTATTTATCTGAAATATTCACCATTACACAGGACACTTTTGTACCACAACACAGTTTTGGGGTAACAAAACTCCAACAAGGTTAAAAACTGAAAGCAATAATGAGCTGTAGCACATTAACTTACAAGAATGCAACCCAGTAGGAGTCTTTCCCAAGCAGATTGATGGCAGGTTTACTTCTTCATCAGAGAGCACCAACAGAAAGCACAATGCCAAAAGCAGCTCAGCTTTACTATAAAACCTTGCCAGAAATGCTTGAATCAGATTTGGTTGATGCTAGAGTACTTGTGAGGGATATATAGTTCCTAGTAACTAACGGTGCTTTTAGTCACACTTTTTGCACAGTTTTACTTAACAGGCTTCAAGAATAACAAAGTGGTTTTTTTTCTACATATTCCTGCAATGATCATATTTTCACACTTTGTCTATTTGAACAAGTAGCGCATGACAACTATGACTTGCCTTAAATTTTATCACCTGTCGGAGCATCTTTGACAACACAAACAGAGAGACTATGAGACACATACTGGAAATTTATAGATTACTGTGCAAAGCTATCTGGGTTTTCTAGGACTTTTATCACAAAGAAAATTGTGCCTTCATCTATTCCTCTATTCCCTCTATACCCTTCCCTCTGTCCTGATCTCTCCACCTCTACTGCTGCTATTCAGAACAGGTCCTCTCACCCTGGTGTGTGTGGTGTTACCAATGATTTTGCAGATGATAGTTACCACCTGAATACCACTAAAGGTACTTAGTGAGAATCACTGAGAACAAATGGTTCTTACAACTTGCAAGCCAAAATCAAGAACTGTGGAAGCCTATACAAAAGTCAGCATGATCTGGATAATCCCAGATAACCTTTGTTGGTGAACTTCTTACAGGCTGGTATTTTTCCTAAATCTTGTGATAGCATCTGTAATGTAGTGAATTGAGTGAACAGTAGAAGTGTTGATTTTCGTATGCTTCTGTGCTGTGCAAGTCCAACAACATTGGCGCCAGCACTAAGCTCAGTGTCTTTAGCAACAATGCTCTAAACTGTACTTGTTACAGCTAAGGGAAAGCCAGACATCTATCCAATGGATGACAGAAGAGTTTTTGGTATGCATGGGTATGTCAGAAATGGCCAAAAATGTTAAAATCTTGAAGGGGCATCTGCCACGGCACAGATGGCACACAGCTAAAGCAGCTTACCTTGGCCAAAGGGTGCTTAGGACACCTTGAAATCTAAAGAAAGAGAGGTCAGTTTAACAGGACCTTTCACAACATGATATAACAGAAGAAGCAACTTTGCAGGACAGTAACTTAAAGGAGCTCACCTCATATAGGGTTGGTGGGCGATAGATGAGCTCTCTTTTGCTCTTGGTAGTGTGAAAAGTAGGTTATATTGTTCAGCAACAGGAAAGAAGGTGGACATTTCAGCTTTATGGGTTTGAAGTGATGAAACTTTTCTAAATTGTGGTAAATTTTATATTATGTTCAGGAACTCAAAAGAATACAGTTGCTGCTGTGTCAGGGTCAAACCTTTAGTAACTCCCAATAATATGCTGATCCTGATACTTACTTATCATGACAACAAATGTTATAATTATTACACTTCTTTACTCCTTTTGACAATAAAGCACCTAAGATAAGAAATGTGTTACACTGTGAAAGTATGCTACCAAATTAAGGAAGAAAAACTAAAAAGGAAACCTACTACTTCTACTTAATGAAAATATAGCACCTGCATCTGACATCATGAAGCTAATAAAGCGTAAGCCCATCAAATGTTCAATAACCCAGGAGTCAAAGCAAAAATTCTCTTTGCAAAAAGAGCAGTTTTATAATGGGCAGTTTTATAAATATGGAGTAGTTGTTTCTAAATATGCATGAGTTTTTGCTGACTTCTAGCCTTTGGAAAGAGAACACAATACATTTTTGTTTTACATGATCACTGCCTGGAACTTAATCTTCAAAGATGAGATTTAAAGTAGGTCAACTACAATGTGATAAAAAGCATAAATAATCAATCTATTTTGAAAAGCAGAATTTTCTTTACATTTTGAAAATGAAGATTTTCTGTGCAGTTGTTTCTCAAAGATCAAAAAAATACTAGCATCATTAGTAGAATACCAAGAAGCAGCAATAATGATGTGTATTTATTCTATTTTGCAGTTTTATCTGCATCTTCTCCAGTACAATTGCTGAGTGCTTTACCATGTCCAAACTGTCAGAGTATACTCAATACTTCATTGCAACAAGTTTAACATGTTACATGTTATTCTTCAATTTTATCTGTAAATAAATGCAGTACATTTGGCATGAGAATTTCTCATCAACAGTTTCCTCTTTTTTATTTGCTAGTGGGGATTACATTTTCCATAAACTTCCATCTTGTTTGAAAATGGGAATTATACTGTTTGACTCATAAATACTTATTTTTTACTACACTGGGAGACTGATGCATTGTAAGAATTACTGTTCCTACATAATTGTCATTGTATCATTTTATTACCGAATATTAGCTGCTTTTTACAGTAAATATGTGGTTAGAAAAATGTAAACCTTGTGCCAAGAGCAGATATGTGAAATGTATTAACTACTAAGCCAAGGGTTTAATAACTAGTATGAAAGTTTAAATTGACTTTTAAGTACTTTTTACACATATAATAAAAATTTAATTCTTCAGCTGTTTAGACAAGAACTTCAGGAACTATCCACAAATCTCAATTTTTTATACAAAAAAGACAAAACATCCCTATGGCACTTAAACAAGTATAGAGAATGCAATAACAGCTAAATGAAGCAGCCCAAAAGCAAGTAGCAGTGAGAAGCAGAAGTCCTATGTAATACAGCACAAAGATTATTGAACATGAGTGATACACATTTTGCAAGGGTAAAACATTTTTCTTCTGACCACAGAGAAGACAAAATCACACAGTACATTCTTAACAAGAACAAGTGAATGAGATCAAAGTGCCTTTTGTTAACATTTCTGGCAGATTCAGTATTTGGCAGCCATTGTGTCAGCGTTAAAACTAATCTGTACGAACAAGGAGGGATCACATTCGTTTAGCGAGACCTCCCATCCTGAGAGCTGTTTGGGCTCCACCTCACACTAACAGGACTCTGCTCTGGTGGGCCTGGCACAAGTCCAGTTTACTACGTGAATCTCAGTCGGTTCAAACCAGGGCCGCCTATAAAGTTAATACAGTTATTTACACTGAATGAGCAAGTATAAGCAGCACCACAAAGTAAAGCGCTATCTTCCAAACATACTCTTAGAGGGTGGCTGAAGAGTCATGGTGGGAAAGAAAGCAGCGGGACAGTGCAAGAGACCTTCACCCAGAATCTGTTCCTTAGAAGAGGCCGGAGCAGCGTTTCCTGTGCCCAGCAGCTCTCTCTCCACTTCTGCAGGAAGCATCGCTGAGGTCAGACTGAGTCCTTCCTGCAGATAATGTACAACTCCTTCCTTACCAGGAGGAAGTGTGTCTGCTCCCAGCTCGGTAAAAATAGGGTGAAGATGCCTGAAAGCTTTGCTGCTTCTATGCCTGCTTTCTGCTGTTGTCTCTGTGCCCTCTCCCCACCACCAGCAGCATGGGAGGTTTGGTTTTATGGCACTGAGTGATGCTCTTAAAAACACCCCAGCCAGGCAAACATATCTGTATGCCCCAGTATTGGCACAGTTCTCAGACTGGGCCTCCCTTGGCCCTTCCCCAAGTCTTTTCATCAGACCCCTCAAGCTCTCTTTCAACTCCCAATGCTTCAAGTTCTGGGTCTGTGGGTGTTGCCCTTTTCCTCTGCAAGCAGGCTACAGCGCTTTCTCTTCCACCTGGATGGTCACAGGGCTCAGAACCTTTCTTGATGAGCCAAATCATTCTGACCTCAGATCTTATATCTGAAGGACAATTATCCTTGCTGGGCCAAGGCCAGAGCTGTGAGGCAGCCCTGCCAGGCGGCCAATAAGCACTGTCTTAGTGGGTATCCCATGGTGTTGGCTGTGCCTTGCCCTTTTTCCTGCCCTGCCTTGCCTCCCTTGCTCCAGTTTTGCCAGCGTCCAGGTATACTTGGCTGAACTGAGCTGGAGCAGGGTCACCTCATCCAGAGTGAGGAAGCCAAAGCCCTCTCCAGTGGAGTGATCAGTTGCTGCTGTTGCACAGAGCTGACCTCAGGCTCAGCTGGGGCCTTATCCACTGTAATGATGTTCCTCATTCAGATTTGTTCCCACCTCTTCCTCCCCACCTCCATTCACATCCCACATCCTGCAGATGCAGCTCCTATTGCCATGAGCACACAACCTTCTCCTTGCCACAATACATCTTATTGGATACTAATTAAGACCAAAGTTTCCTCTCCCCTGCTGAGTCAGAGAGGCCCCTACACACAAATCATGAAGGCAGCACCATGCTGGGAGAGAGGGGCTGATGAAGGCACCCCCAAAAAGTGGGGGACAGAAGATAGTGCCCCTTCTAAGTGAAGGGAACAGAGACTGCTTTCATTTCCTTGCACTAGGAGTTGCAGCACCTGAGAGTGAATCCAGACTGTAGATGACATTACTGCACATGGGAGCCAAGAGGATGGTGAACATGAGCCAGACTAAATAGGGAAGAAAGAAAGGAGGTTGGCAGCTTTCAAGGAGATGCTGCAAAGTGCAGTGTGCAGGAGTGGGAGGAGCAAGGCAGTCAAATGTGGCACATGGCCAAGTGGCATTGGCTGTGTGAAACCAGCCAGGTCCTGTGGCCAGGCCAAGAGGAACAAGAGGCAAATGATGTGAGAATCGGTACAGGCAGCTGCAAGCAGCCAGCAGCTATTTTCAGCCTCTTCAGATTGTTTGTTATATGGACATGTCTGTGTCCACTTTCCACGTGCTAGCCAGGCATCCTCCAAGCAGCCTCCTGGTGATCTAACATCAGGAAACAAGGAGCACTTTATGGCCAAGCACATGCTGAGCCTAGAGACCTCACAGTGATCCTGGCTGTCTCCCCTCATTCCCATGGCTGAAATTTTTGTAAATAGTTCTACATACTTGCTCTCAGTAGGGAGATGAATCCTAGGCTGTTTTTTTTCCCCCAGCACAGCCTTGCAGGTTTCCTTCATTCACCAGGTTAATTTTCCATTAGTGTTTCAGAGGGCAACACTACATTAGCCTCTTTAAGCCTGGGATGCCAGAGCTGCCAGAGGAAAGGGGCCTTCATGGTAGGGCTGGGGAATAAAGGAAATATTGGTCTTTGGGCATGGCTGTCAGCAGGGAGAGTGAATTACAGAAAGCAGAACAGGAACCAAGAGATGATACAGTGACAGTTTGTTACTTTCGTAAAAATAATACACAAGCAACCAAGCAACAAGCAGGGATCTGGCACAGAACAGTCTGCCAGCTATCCCTCAAGATTTGCTTCTTCCAGTTTCATGGGCAAGTGAAAGAGCCACAGTAGGGAACAGTGGCAGCTGTGATTTCATCAAAGCTTCATTTCCTATTTTTTCTCCATCTGCTCCCCCTCGCTGTTGGAAAGATTGTGCAGGACACATAACAGACAAAAAGATCCTTGTATGGAGGTCAGATGCTAGCATGTCAGTCCAGTCCCTCCCCGATGGCTGGCCAAGCACAGGCTCCTCTGCAATCCAGTAGCTGCCTAGGCAGTAACGGAGAAGTTCCTGGCCATGGTGGAGATAGCTAATGAGGGCAGCCTCACCTGAAGGAGGTTTTCACCTAAAAACCAAGTGAAGAACAGTGAACTCATGATGTCTACACAGTTTGTCTGCTGGACTATTTCCATGGCTGTTACCAGGCAAGAATTGTGGAAAGCAGAGGCAGATCAGCCAGAAACGTCATCAGTAAAGCATTCATGGTGAACCACAGAGGCCTGCAGCACAACAGAAATAGAAAAATGCTCATTGATGAAAAGTAAGCTAAGTTTAGGGACATTGGTCCATAGATGACCATAAAATAAATTGCAAGGAAAACTACTCTGACCTCTTGTGTGTTTGTCACAAATTAAAATAATATGGGACAAGGACCTCCTATGTGGTAAATATCAACTCTTTTCTGTACTTAGTGGCACTCTCACTTCAACCTTGGCAACCAAGGAATATATGGCAGGAATATTGCCTTTAATTTCCTACTGTTAGCACTTACGGCTATCATTCCCAAATCCGCCCTCTGCACCTGTTATTGTTCTTCTGATAGTCACAACACAGGAACTGAATAAGATCTAGTCACTCTGGGGGGAAAAACTTACGGTTTTCACCAGAAAGAAAATTGGGGAAAATGTGTCTGTGTTGCTAAGCATCATCTAAATCTTCTGAGAGCACCTCTGTGCGCATGTGTTCTCAAATGGTCAGCCTAGATATTCTTACCAGGGTTAGTTAAGTTGCATGTGGAGAGTCTGAATGCTTTACCTTTAAAATGTCAGAGTCCCTGGTGATTAAAGTATGTCATCTGCTGCAGTGCTCTAATACCGGAGGAATTTGAGACTGTTAGAGTTTCAATGTGGTGAAGATTCAGAAGCATGTAAATGTGAAACGTCATGGAGGTAGTGAAACTACATATGAATACTATGAATACTAGTTACAGTGCAAAGCACAAATCATAGAAGAGAGAGAATTCCTATAGCTTGTGCTCACATCATTTGTGGTCCTGCCTTAAAAGAGAGATTACTCACAGCACTTCTATCTTCCTAATGGGCCTTCTTACAAAGGTTATGGTGCCTAGCTTACCTACATTAAATAGTCTAATCTTTAGATGTATTGAATAGTTGTTTTCAAGGAGAGCTTTTGATGCTCAGTATCTCTGAAAAACAAGGAAATTTCAATCAGTGCATAGTTATGATTTGGAAGCCTGCATTAAGGCACACAACTTGGGAGAGGCAATGGAGCCAGCCCCTGGGATTTTAAACATGAGTCTCATGATATTCTTCGTTGCTCTTCAAGGACCACTTTCTGGTACTTCTTTCAATCAGGAGAGCATCTCAGCTTTATTTTTGTCTTTTTTAAGAGAGTTTCTGGTGTGGTTGGAGAGAAAAATCTTAAGAATGTGACCCCTAGTGTTTCAGAAACCAGAATACACATAAAAATATTTAAAATGATTGTTTTTTTATCTCATCATTTCAAAGTCAGTATCATGATATGGTGACCATGAAACATAATTTTTGAAAGTCTAGGGCTGGCAATAATGAAAACTTTAACCACAGTTATATCATAAATTATAATCCAAAACAGGATGATAAATTATATTACTGAAATGTGAGTACATTCTTTCTTTCAAGGATATTTAACCCAAATTTGACTGCCTTTACATTAAAGAAATAAACAGTGAAGTCACAGAAAATCCCATAGCTTACTTTCTTTTTTATGTAATTAGAGGAAATAGAGAGGAACCAAGAAGAAGTAGAGAAATATCAATAGATAATGTATAAAGGGAACATTTGTTTAGAATCTCCTCTATATTTAGATTTTCTTACTTGTTAGCAGTTTCAAAGTAAATATTTGCTGTTGTAAAATGTTCAGATCAATGAATAAGGCAGGTTGTTACCTTAAGTGAAATGAAAAAAAATAGATAAAGATAATGGAAACAGATTTGAATAACTGCAGCTGCAAAGGCAACATGTAGAGGAAGGAGACTTTTCTTACTTTGAATCTGAATTAATTGTATCCCATGGATGGAAACTGAAAGATGGAAATCTGCATCTGGAAAAAGTACCAAAAGGATTTTCCCTTTGAAGTATGGATAAATTAGCCATAGAATTATATTTTTATAAATGAGGATAGATGAGTGGTAGGAAGCAGAAAAAATAAGGATTCACGTTTGTCATTTTAAACATGTTACTCCAAGGAACAATATTTTGGACTTATAACTGAAATGAGAATTTATTAAAGAAAAAACTCTTAAAAAATAAGATTTTCTCACCACTTGATGGAGAAAGAGTTGGAACTCATAAAGCAATCTTGGATCTTTACCTACATGATGAACTGACACATTAGATGTCAAAAATGACATCTATACCAGTAAATTAAACATGCCCAGGAATGTTCTCATACGTGTAGGCCAGCTGGCATGGAGCAGTCGCATCTGCAAAAGGAAACTCTTTCAGCCACCAAACCGGGCTAACTGCGCGCAAACTGCCCCCCAGGAACTGGCCTTGGAAAGTTGTGTCAGCCAAAGTGTGCCTGGGAATTGCTTGACAGAGTGAGAGTTGGCTGGCTGGCCAAGATGTGCTGGGGAAGGGTGTTAGTGCTTCAGCAGCATGGACAGTCACGTTCCAGCTCCCAGTCGCTGTTAAATTTACTTGTATAGACATTTGCAGATTGCCCAAAGGTTGCATTCAGAACCCCTGTCCAAGCACTAAAATGACTTTAGGCACTGCTCTACTTTAATAGAGCAATTCAGACCTCCTGCTCTCCAGGGCATCGTGTCTTCTTGGCTCCATGCAGTGAAAGGAGAGAAATGGGCACTGCATTGACTGTCTACAAGATGTGCCTCATTTCAGTGTTTCCTATACCTCAGGAGCCAAAAAACAGCCCCTGAGAACAGGCTGTCTAAATCTCTCATCGCTCTCTTAACAGGAAACATCACACTGTGTATCTAACTCATGGCAGGCTGCCTGGCAGCAACCTGCAATATCTGTGGTGCCACCAAGCCTGGATGTGGGATGGGAGCCTCATTAGGCAGCAGCAATATGCTTCAGGTAAGTCATCCTTTGGTGCTTTTGTAACTTTTTGTGTTTCTTTCAAAAAAAAAAAAGAGATTGTCCCCATTCCCCTTCAGATTTTTTGATTTGATTGTTGAAGCAAAAAGGAACTGCATGAGGCTGTTCTGTAGCTAAATAATTGCTTAGATATGTATCCCATTTATTTCCAACATACAAAAATGTGGAGTGAAGGACGCTATGTTCAGCAGAAGGTTATTTTCCTCCAGTAGCTACTGGCTACTTTGGAGGCAAGGGGTCAGGCTCTTGATTAGATGAATTACAACTTAAAGTCCCCTAGTATAAACTATGTCATGCCCCAGGCTTCTCAAAACAAGGCACTCTATTTCAGCTCATAATGGATAGCTGGATTCGGTAAATGGCCTAATCACAGCAACATAAATATTTATGGGAGAATTTTTCTAATTAAGGTATGAGCTTGTTTAGATGTTATCAGTTAGAAAAGGCTTTCCCAACAAGAAAATGGCTGTTAGAAGACATTAGGAAATAGTTAAACTCCAAGGGATTAAAAGGTCATTGAAGTGGCAGCATGCAGAGACCATTATGGTTGAAATTTTGCTTGCATCCATGTCTCATATGTCTCTTACATTTGGAATTAGAAGATCATCTTCCACACAGAAAAACAAAATGGTGATTTTGCTTATTCTTTGAAAAATAAAACAACAGTACAACTGAGACATCAATTTGCCCAAGCCATGTATTTATGATCATTTTAGAAATGAAATGTTCTTAGAAACATGCTTTTTTCTTCTTGCTTCATGCTTTGCACCACAAAAACCTGTATTTACCTCAGTAGTAATGTTTGCAAAGTAAAGTTCTGAAAATGGCTAAGGATCTCAGAATTTGTCCCCAGTATCTCAGCTACACAATGACTTTGGATTTAGAAGAATCTAGAATTTAGAAGTTCTTTGCTGATGTTGTGGGTAATATTGTTGTAAATGTGGCTAATAAATTCAGGGAAAGTGACATTTTGGTAACCATGTTTTTCAGGTCTCTTACTGTAAGCACCAACTAACAATACACAGGTCACATCCAGAGATTTGTTATGCCAGCATAAATCTTAAATAACTTCACTACCCTCAAGAAAATTGCTCTAGATTTACCCCAGTATAAGCATCAGTAGAATTCAGCCCTTCAAGTGCAATTTGTAAGTTATCTTACAGGGAAAGAGCAATATAAAATTGGAAAAGTGAAGTACAGGCAGAACTATTCTCTGGGGGAAAAGTGTGTAATCTCTGTGGGACTTCATTATTCTGCTAAGCAGTGTGTGTGTGTCTGCCATATGGTACTTCACTCTGAAGGTATAACTCTAAAGGAAAAATCAGAAAGAAAAAGAGAATGATGTGCTACAAACTTTCTGCCTTTGAGCAAAGTCTATATATTTAAAAAGTTCCAATTAGAAAGTATAAGTGCACGTAAGAAATCCTCTAAATGGCATCAGCAAGGTGATTAATTATCTCTGGCTGTCCTTTTGAAGTCAGCATCTGCAAGAAGTTTCAAGGCCAGGTTTTGACACAAGGCATTAAACATTACTGCTTTTTTGAAATAATGAAGTCTGTATTATTTGGTAGTTGATATCAGCTGCAACCAAGCCGTACATAAAACTATAGTTTCAAATTTGAAATTAGCTTTGGTCACTTAGAATGCCCATCCTGTCCAAAAACATGAAAAATACTTCCTAAACATCACAGCTGTAGTCTTAATACAAGGCATCTGCACAGCTGGAACTACATGAGCTATTAATGCAAATTAAAAAGGCATGTTCAGAAGGTGATAGCATTCAAATGTTGACAAAATCAGATTCTAGGCTTTATCCCTGTCTTTTGGCTAACCTCTTATCGATGAACACTCCCTTCCTGTAAGCATGAGTGCAATGACTTAGCAGACCGGGCATGGGTGTGGTAGTTCAAGTGGCACCGACCATTCCTCTCCTCTTTGTCTCAAAGCTAAATGCTCCATAGCAAAAATAACACTTGAAGGTAAGTAGCACAGCACAGGATGGTGTTAACTCTTATTTGTTTGAGATTGGTCTGGACATGGCAGAAAAATATAATGTAAGGAAGCCAAAAATTGCTGGTTTGAGGGCCTGGGAGTTTGGGAGCTCATTGCATGTTGTCCAAACCCTGGTGTTCTTAGTTGGAGAAACTCATGTGACGCTCATGCTCATGCTGTGGCTGCACAGCCATTAGTCAGAGGCCTACATGCTGATTGGTCTCCCAGAAGTACAAATTTGCTCCGCCTCAAGCATGGGCACCTGATCACATTTTTGTCAAATTAGCCAGAACACGCCCTACAGAGTACAAGGAGTTTGTTTTGGCTTCATACCAGCTGAAGACGGACATATTCAGTATAGCTTAACTTAGAGTGGTATGGACCAACAATACCTGGTCTGATCTGAGGTCTGCTTGACATAGCTAGTCCATTAGCATTTTTGAATGGAGTTGAATGGGCAGTATTATACCAGAACAATGTGTTTTGTCTTATGATTGCAGCATTTCTGATCCAGCAGTAAGACCTTTAAAAGGTAGGCTTATTTCCTTGCTGAACTGTAGTTTCAATTTAGAGCTACTCTCTCACAGAGGTAAAGTAGTTCAGTGACTATTTGCTTTTCCCTTTTGTAAGGGATAGTCTTTTTATGGATAGAGTAGTGCCCAAAATAATACGCTGAAAAATACCTTTGAGCTACCAAAGGTGAACTGAGTCTGGGGTGCCTATCTCCCTAGTATCTCTAGCGATACCCAATCACAAATGAGTGTGTCAGAACAACATAATTGTTAATGGATTGTTATTGCTCAGTGTGCTGGAAGTCTATAGTTGGGCTTACTGAGTGTCTGCCCTTTGGTCTCTTGGGTATGTGTGTGGGGTGAGCAGTGTTTTTCTATTTACAGAAAATAAAGATGTTTGAGTTTTCAAGCTGGATGATCCAGGCTAGAGTCAGTGTGGCAAAATCGTGGTGCCTTATTGTCCAAGTGCAACATGAGAAAAGGCAAGAAGAGAAATTGCATGTGAGGGACAACTATCACAGCATATCAGTAAAATGTGACGTGATATGTGTGCACTTGGTCATATGGCTGTAATGGTTATATGGACTGCAGCTGCTATACAGCTGCAGCTTCTACCCCTCAACTGGGTGTGTATCCTTTACATACCTGGAGGTACTGCAAGTTGGCAAAGGAATGGAGTCCCGTCTAGAAGCACAGCAGAAGAGGGGTGATGATGATGGGAAGGCCCGTGAGAGCTATGTGACCTCATCTGACCAGAAGTTTGGATGCTACTAGAATAGATCAAGAGACCATTGCTAGAGACTAGGACCAGCAGTATAATGTTGTTGCACCTTCCAGAAGTTCCGGGTCATTCTGGTCCTGGGGCACCTTCTATTGTATCCAAAAATCCTTTAGGAGGACATATACATCTAAAAGGGACAGGAGATGGTAAGCAAAAAGAAGTTAATATGGTGTTTCCTTTTGGGATTTGAGCCAATGATGTCAGTGCCAGCACCATGTCCCCTACACGCTTCCTGCCGCCCAGGCACTATATCCGCACCTACCACTACTCCATGAAACTAAAGGAGAATTTTTTTCCAGTCCTCGGAGTAGAGAAAACATCCTGCAGAGGTTACGCCATTCTCTTTAGCCTGGATCTAGGAGTTTCACCTTTCCTCAGGTCTGAGTCCCACCCTGGGCAACAGTTTCTTGGTAGAATTCCTAGCAACATTGCTGTGCTTCAGTGAAGCCCACTTCATTTTTTAGACACATGGTTCCCATAATGTTTTAGTATTATGCAGCATTCCTGTGAGGGGATGTGACTGGGCACATGGCTGGTGGGAGGAGGAGGAGGTTGGGCAGGGAGCCAGTCCAACAGGAGTGAGAGAGCTTTTACCGCACTGTGCCCACCATACAGAGAAAGCCAATCCAACAGTAAACAATTTGCCACTGGCAGATTAACACTGGTAGCAGGCTCCCCTAAAGCCTCAGGCAACAGCATTTCTCTAGGTACAATGGAAGCTATCAGTCATATTTAGGTTTCTCTTAAACTTTATGACCGTAATTTTGGGGGAGTTAGCAATTATACTCAGCTACAACAATTTATGGCCCCTCTTAAAGCATCCGCAAAAGCAGCCTTTCCTCCCATCACAAGCGTACAGGACCTTTCCTTGGGGAAGAATGGGTGCTTCTGTCCACAGCCGAGGAGTCAGGCAGGCTTTCTGGAGGTTTTGCTTGAACGGTGGATGAAACCCGATGCAATGTTTATTCTGACATCTTCTTAAAACATACCAATTCCTGCCTAAGTCTTTCCTCAAGAATATAATACGCAAAGCCTAGCTTTTCAAAAGAATTGCATGATTTTGAGTGTTTCAAGTTTTGCCCAACTCTTGCTCGTTTCAAGACAGTTATGAAGGGTCTGGCTTTCAAATTTTTAATACTTCCAGACAACTAGAGGAGCCGCAGAGATAGAATTGCCCAGACTTCTTTGTGGGATTTAAATAACTTGTGCTCAGTAAACAGCTATGTTGTCTGAGAACTGATTTCAAAAGCAGCAGCTATTCTCTGCTAAAACATATACCAAACAAAACCAAGCAAAGCAATAATTGTGCACAAGACAGATTTGCCCAAATTACATACCAGCAGAAAATGAGTGAAAACATGAAAACTAGACTGATCTAAGAACGGAACATCTGTGTATTAAACTAAATACAGCATTTTTGTTAAGAGAGCAAAAAGAAAAAAGAAATCGGGAACAATGACCTTTTCAAAAGCTGACCCCTGTACACAGGCACAATGTCTCAAAAATAGTGCATTGGGTATGGTTCATTTTCACAGAGATGGGCCCAAATATTCTCCTGCACTGGGGCTGTGTGCATGTGGAAGGGGCACTGTTGTGAAAAGGGAGGCAGCTCTACAGATGGAGCAGCCCTTCTCTTTAAAACAACGGAGGGTCGAAACTTCAGATGCTGGCCCAACTGGGTCATTGGGGTGGCTCAGAAAGCCCAGAAACCAACAGTTTTGATACAATAGATTGTGTGTGAATGATGCAGAAGGCTTGCAATTATCAGATTAGTCAATTAGGGCAGTAACTGCTAAAAGGAAGAGCTGCAGCCCTGCTGCAGAGGTAGCCTGTGCTCCTGGATGCTCTATGCTTTACCAAATAAAACACTGGTAAGTGGTAAACTTTCAGTATTTATAATCAAATTCATTTATTAAATTTCTTCTCAAAATGTGACATTTTGGCTGTGTTATTTAAACTACAACTAGTTAGTTCTTAAATTTTATCTCTATGCTTTTCCCAGTAACTCCTTCCAGAATTTTTATAGGTGGTTAATGCAAGCCTAAGATGAGAGGCTACCAATGGTAACTCCTCTTAACTGTAACAGCATGAACTGCTTGCTGTAATTCATTATATCATACTTGGGTGTGAAAGAATTCACACCAGTAATCTCTCCCTCCAGAATGCAATGTGTATTTAGCTAATAACAGCAGTGGAGGGACTTGCACTGCATGATGCATTTTGCTGATGTCTTGCTAAACTTCTAAAGATAGGCAGGCAGATACCTGGGGGTTCCCTCTCCTCTGCTGCAAAGGTGAAAGCCCTTCACCAGTTCATACCCACAAAACCAGCTTCTTCACTCTCAGAAGTTTTTCTATTCCTCTGTGGGAGTGCTGAGAGCTTTCAGTGGCATGTGAAGAATCAGACCGCTCTAGAAATTATTTACTTTTACGTGGCAGATAAAACAGATTGTCATTTACACCTTCCTAACCTGGGCAGAGGCTGAACTGTGGCAAAAGGATGAAATTGGAGCTTACTTCACCAACGTTTTTAAAGTGTTTTGAGATCTTTGTTTTGAAGGAGGTGCTACACGTATGGAAAAAAACAAGATCATTTGTGTGATATTACAGACACATGCAAAATAGGATTTTGTTTTGATGGCAACAGCGATGATGACACAATCGTGTGCCTTGTGTGCTAATTGATCCATCAACAGACTGCACCACACCTCTGCTTTTCCTCCATATGGTGTATTAGTAATTAGGCCATTTGAGTCTATTTTATGGAGGTGGCTCAGTACCTCTAAGTCGATTAAACTGTTTAAATTATTCACACTCTTCTTGTGTATCCATTTTTTATGAGACTCTTTAAAGAAAAATATCAGCTATAGGGAAAATTGTTTTGAGGATGATAATGCAATTGTTTATGCTTGGATTAACCTGTCAGTTTATAAAAAGCAAAACAGCACCAGAGTATCAGAGGGAGAGTGTAAGTTATGCAGATACTTTTGTTAGAGAAACTCTCAATCTTCTTAACATGTCAGTCAACTCAAAAACTGGAATGAAAAGCTTTAACCTCTTCATTCCTTTCTATTTCTCATGTGACATCTTAAAACTGACAAATCAAAGATTGAAATATTTCTGAACCCTAGGAAAAAAAAAAACTGGTGGCAGGGGAAGAAGGATTAAAAAGGGTCACAGAATCACAGTAATGGTAAGTCCTACAATGAATATGTAAATCGTGTTGATGCCTGACTAAGACAACAGATGCAGCGCGCTGATGAGCTACCACCAGCTCGGCTGTTGCAACACCACTGCCGCTGGTCCCTGGCCTTTGGCAGCAGCTGAGCAAAGTTGAAGACTAAAGCAGGGCCAAGGACGCATCACCGTGCTTGTGTCCCTCTGCCTATGACGGATTTGCCTTTGGATAAATGGCTCTTGGTGGACCTGGCCACCGAAATATGTCAACTCTGTTCCTGGGATTAGCCCAGCAGCAGCAATCACTGCTGCCACCACTAAGCTGCAAGGAGCCGGGGATCTGGCCCCGCAGCCAGGCCGCCAGGGGCTGGCAGGCTTATCCAGCCCAGCTGCAGGTGCTGGCTAATTAGCCCTATTAAAGCAACTTCATTTGCCCCTCCAGCAGTTAATATCTCAGTTTTAAACCTCCATTACTAGGGGTTAATAACTCAGGCATAGAAATGCATGAGGGACTTCAATTTGATATAAAACAAGGAGTGTTTTTTCTTCCTAATTCAAATAAATACTGTGAAAGAGAAATACTATCAGACACTGGCTAAAGTCACCCCAAATCCATTCTTGCCTTGCCTGGGTACTCACCTCCCTCACAGATGCTGGGGGGATGCCTGAATATTGTGTGGGCAGTCAGGCTCCTGTGCAGGGTTTGTATTTTCCTGTGCCTTGAAAGACCATGTTGTTAGCCTCAGCGAAAGCACATCTAAATGAGAAAGCTCATTTCCCTTACGGGTTACAGGCAATTAGCACCACAACATTTGGATCACATTTCTGACATTTAGAATAACATACAGAAGTAACAAAACTTCATTTACTTGTACAACTCATTTTAGGAAAGTGTTTTAAAATAGAAGAATGTTCACTGAAAAAAAACAAACTTCTGCCATGGCATCCCCAGCAGGCAGGAGTCCTACTGGTTCCTGCTCCCTGCCATCCCCTCCAGTTATTTGCAGCAAGGACTAGTTTTCTTGGGAAGGCCCTCCAACATCTGTTCCCCATCTCTCAGAACTGGGGACCCATCGGGCTTTCACAACAAGATGTTTCAAGCCCTTCACAACAAGGAGTAAACTACTGTTGAAACTGTGCATTCATTAGCTATTTTCCCTCCACTGACTCCGTTGCTGGAATCAACTCCAAAAATACAGAAATCAAAGGTTTTTTTTTTTTTTTTTTTTTTTTTCTGGCACAATTACCACCACCAGTTTAGGCAGAGAACATGTTGTGGAAATTGTCTGCTCCCTGGATCCCACTTCCCTCCTGCTCACTCCCACCGAATTGGCACGGACTATCTTCCGCAGGCTCCCGGGGTGGGGAGAACACCACGCTGCTGGCACTCCCTCTGCAGAGAGAGCCTCTGGGGACATTTCTAGCCTTTTCAACCCTGATTTGCTTCTGGCAGTCCAGTCAGGTCAAGGGCAGCTCTCTGGTTACAAAGTCTGCTGTCCTGATCTTAAGAAATGCTTAGGCCTTGCAATGTATGTCACTTTTGCAAAATATAGGGGGTGTGGAGGGTTATCCATGTAATTATCCTTCTAAATAGTTTGGAGAGTAGCAGTTAATAAATATCATGAATGTCTGCAGAAAGGTTTCATTTAGACCACACTTTTGGAAATGAACTCCGAACTTTGGTTTAGTGTCTGCTCTTGTAATTGATATTTTGAACAAATCTCTTAGCAGTTTTGTGGCTTATTGGCCTCATGCACACGAGGAATAATTGTGACATGGAACAAGCAAACTTAGTCTGCAACTGAGGTGTCAAGAACATCCAGAACTGGAGAGACTTCTCACAGGGCTCTGCTGATTTGTTTTTTCCATTTTCTCTTGACAGCCACAGACAAAAATGTGATCACAAATGACAGCGAAATTGCTACAGTTCCTGAAAGACGGGACTTTTCTTCAGTGCTGGCCCTACCTTCACCCTTGCTGTCTGTGACCACCTAGCAGGTGACATTTCTAAGCTGAGAAACAGTCTCTCCTCTCATCTCTCCCCAACTCCAGAAAGCAAATGAGCAACATCTCACCTTGCTACCAGATCCCAGGGTAACTGTTGACTGTGGCAAATGGTCTCCTCTCTCCCACAATGTGCTGTCAGTGCCAATAATTTAACTCTTTTTTTTTTTTTTTAACTGCTACATGTTCTGATCTGTTTTAACTGGATAACAGATGGGGATCATTTCATGGCTCTATAGTTAATATCTAGCAGCGTATGTTGCTATTTTTGGTGATCAGACCTTGGTTCTTTCATGGGCTTATGTGTGTTGCAGAGCCCCTGCCAGCAGAAAGAAGCCTCATCGTGAAGACACAAGCCATGCCAGCATCTCCCACTGAGATATCTGCACCACCTCCTCCAACAGCAGAAACGATCTGACAAAACCAATTCTTTGTTATCATAAGTTTCTGGTGCAGGGATTTGCTAAAATTATGTTGCTGTGTAGGATGAGTGATCTTTAGGTATCTAGCCTAGCTACGCCAGTGACATTTTGTAGCGGTGGTTTTCAACCAGTTGCCAGCAGATTGCCCAGAGACATGGTCTGTTTCCCAAGAGTCCACACAAGGAGAGGACACCAAACGATTTTGTAAGGTATGTATATAAGGCGGATGCACAGGAAATTTATAAAGAGGCTAGTGTGTCTCCTGGGGATCTGCAAACTGGAGAGGCTGGAAACCATGAGTGCTGACCAAATCCTTGAAGGCAGTGGGAGTTCAGTTAGTGATTTCAATGGGAGCAAAGCCCTCACTCTATAGAGTATTTCAATTAGAGTTTCTTGTGCTTCATAATTAGTAAAGTTCTGTAAATTCTCTAACATCAAGGCCCTCTGCTTGGAAAACAGGCATTGGGAAGCAGGCTAGGTGAGCTGGTCCCAGCTCTCCCACCCACCCTGACAAGAAGCCTGGAGCCCTTTCTCCTCTTTGCCATCTTCTTTTTGCCCAGTCTGTTTTCTCAGTGCAGATTATGAACACTTCTAGAGTTAGGTCTCATGACAGCTAGTATGTTTGATACTGGTGGTGGCTTCTAAGTCCGGCTACATTAGATTATAATGCATCTGAATACATAATCTAAAAGCCAAAAGGCCCAACAGAATATTTACTCTGTCAAGAATTAGAAGGAATAGTAGATAGCTAGCCAAATAGAACAGAGTGTCTTAGAAAAGAAAAAGGGGAGGGGAAAAGAGGCTTCTATGCATCTTGTGCTTATATCAGTCAAAGAATATATAAATATGTGTGTGTATGTGTGTATGTGTGTGTTTTTTTTTTGCCAGAGAAATTATGCAGTAGTTAACATAGGTGAGAACATATTGCACTGCCTGGTACACAGTACACATATCATAAAACATTTCCTTCAGTTATGGAAACTGTTGGAGAGGTAGTTCTTTTTTTTTTTTTTTTTGCTCTGACAGATTTATTTTAAATCAGACCAATTAAAGTATAGATTCCTGTCTGAAAATCTCACCCTCCTTTGTGCTTAGCAAAATGTTATCATGGTTCACTCTTGTTTTAGACTATTGCCTCCTCCATTTGTGTTTTAAGATGTAAATGTTTTTCTAAAATTTACAGGGTTTTACATGAAAAGGACACTGTCTTCTTCAATATGAACAGCAAAATCTTCAGTGTTCCTTTGTATTTCCAGACATGCAAAGGAGTTTTCAGACATGACAACAGGAAGATTAATGTTGCTGGTAATGCAACATTAAAAATAGATTTTAGTTCAGAATCTTTATAGGTTTTACTTGATTTCTGGAAATAACTCAATGGCATAATATGTCAATGTTTCTAGTTGAAATCTTTTAATATATAATGTAATTTGCAACCTTTCCATTGTGGGATTCAGCTACTGAAAGTGCGGGGAGGAGTTCTCTCTGGGCAGCAAACAGAGCATAATGGATGATCTACATCAAGCATATCATTGCTTCCAGGTGTTGCCTCATTTCATTAGTTACTCCGGGGCTTACCTACCTGCTCCGAATGTTTTCCTTCTCAGAATGGCAATTCCCAAGAAGGAGCTGCCATCCAAGGCACAGATAGCTCTGCAAAGGTGTTTATGATCAGCTGCCTGATTCTGCTTGCCAGGAAAAGTCTAGATCTGACTTACAAAAATTCTTGAGAAAAAGCAACACAAAATCAGTTTTCTAACTGTAGATCTCTTTGCAAAAGTAATCATTGTATTCATTTCCTCCTACAGTTTTCCTTTAATGGATAAATTAGATGATATTCTGGCATTATTTTGTAAATATTTTTGATTATATGCCACTTTTTGAGAAATAGAATAACACTAAACACCATTGATTCTGAAAATCTATTTCCTATCTGGAAAAAATTCTAGCAACTCTAGCAAAAAGTCGTACCTAAAATTATCATAATTCAAAATTACGAAAAGAAAAATTTCACCTTTTTTTCTTTCCCAAATTACTCACCATATACAGATTGACAGCAGTCTGTGAAAAGTCAGTGTCCTGATTTCACAAGTCTCCTTCTTCACTGATATACAGGTAGCAAGGAAACAGAAACCCCTTATGAGCCTTTTAAATATGTTTGTCTTTGAAAGGATATATATTTTTAAAAAGGCCATATTAGTAACTGGAGCTTAAACCAAATCAGTGCTGAACAATTCAAAATAATGAGAGGGGAACTAGGAGTAGAGTTTCTTTTTAACTATTTCAAACGTTTTCGCACTGCTGAAGCTATTCTGAAAAGCAGTTAGAACATGTTCATCAGGTTGAATGAAAGCTGATGGGATTCACGTGCATGGTGTTCTTGGACAAATCACTTTCTCCAGACCAATGGAAAATAGCATCTAGATGGGGGTCTCAAAGTCAAAAGATGTAAGTTTGGCTCTGCTTTAGAAATCTGAAGAAAAATGCCTGTACTTAAATTAAAGAAGATGCAGATAAGTGTTTCAAACATCAGAGACGCTTTCATAAACTCCCTGATTTCATATAGCTATATTTTGGCTAAGGGAGTACATTTTAGTAATAACTCCAGGCAAAAATATGCTTTGGGCCCATGTCAGGTTATCAGGGCTGTGGACAGAGACTCTGGGAGCTTTCACTGTGATGTTCAACACTTACTTATATTCTGGCAGGGTTTTTTTTAAGATTCCTATTACAGCAGTATCCTACATTACATCTACTCTGGTAAATAAGATGGGCCAGGGGCCTTTTCTTTGACCCCAGAGGCAGGGATTTCATATAAAAGCCATACAGCTTAACTTTCTCTCCCACAAACAGGGGGCAATCATCCCAGATTTTCCAGGAACAAGGGACCAGCTTCCTCTCCAGGAGGAGAAGGTGTCCGCTGTGTCTGGAATAAGCTTAATATGAATAACCCTCAAGGAAGGATGGGATGGGTGGAAGGGAGTGGCGAGGGGCAGATCTAGATTGTGGTGGGTGCCCAAGGAGGGAATAGCTGAGTTTTCCCAGCCGGCGCTCCTTCGTGCAAATGCCGCCCAAGACCCACGTGGTGGGTGGGTGCTGACAGCCTGTCAGCTGGGTACTGAGAGGGAGAGGCACCGTCTGGATTTGCTCTTGGGACAAAGATATCATATGATTTTTCTTCCCTCTCTTTCCAGTTACATTGTCTGGTGTGGATGTTGTAAATGCACGCTGTTCTATGCTTTTATCTCCCTTGGGCTTGAGTCAGAGATAATGGCTGGCTGCCTCGCCAACTCCCTTTCTCTGGATGTGGCGATGCTGAACTCTGGGGTCATGGGACACTCCTGAGCCCTCTGACCTGCAGGCATGTTTCTCCAGGGAAGCTATGGGTGACCAGGGCAGCGATGCAGCAGCCCTTGGGGAACAACAGTCCTGTGAAGGACATATCTCCCAGGAACCTGCTGGTGAGCCAAGAGTCCTTGGCCTGCAGCAGTTTGAGACACAGGGTGTCCCAGCTTTAAATGAAGCTTGATTGCTCCCATTGCTTCATCTTCCAAGCCAGGGGTGACTGGAGCTAAGAGAAGCAGCTTAATGCAGCTGGGAGGAGTTAGATGTCCTTTATTGCCAGATAATTTAAGCAGTCGTTTCTTGTTTCTCCTAATCTCCTGGAGCCACAGACCCTGCATGTGTGTCATAACATCCAATCAATCATCCAGGCATAAAGATTCCTGGACAAATGAGACCAGTATGTATACATGCTCCTCTTTGCTGTACACTGAAGTTAACTCCTACGGCAGCCCTGAATGAGCGCACTGCACTTTCTGTGCTTCCTCTCCTCCTCCTCACTGAACCCCCCAACACCTGCATGATGTGGATAGGATTTGCAGTGGCAGCGGGACAGAGTTGCCAGGAACCTCACCACTTATATCCCACACTAAGGGGTAGGTGGGCCAGAGCTGAGGTGGATTTTTTCCGTGGGCGAGGAAGATGAATGATTTTGAGATGCTAATGCTCATTGACAGCCCATTAGGCAAAAGTAGCCCTTGCCAGGTCCAATGCTTCTCTTTAAAAATCTACCAAAGCTCAAAGCAAATTCCCAGATACTTTCTGGCACTTTAAGACACAAACTTTTCTTCAAGTTTGCTTTGAATATACTAAAGCTATGCCAGTTATAAAAGCTGCTGCTGGAACTGAAATGAGGTCTTGGCTTTCACATTTTTCACATCCACAACTGCTTGAGAACAGTGTGAAATTCTGTCTTCAGCAAACGAGAAGAGTTTCTGCGCAGGAAGCGAGGCTGACCTGACATGCTCACGCGGTCACCTCCTTCCCCTGCTGCGTGTGTCTCAGCAGGCCCTGAGATGCAGAGCTACACTTTAGGTGAAATTCAGGTGGGGCACCCAGAAGGGCTGGTGAGAGACTGAATTTTTCACTGTGGCAACAATCAGTGTGTTTCCTAGAAGCTAAACTCCATCGTCCACTGGCTCCAATTGTTTTAGTAGCAATGGGATTGATTTAACCAGAATTAATTAGCGAGAGCATCAGCTGATAGTTAATGTCAGAAATACAGTTCTTATTCTATTGATTGCTGACGATACAAAAACTGGGAGGAGTGGCCGATACACCAGAGGGCTGTGCTGCCATTCAGAGAGACTTGGACAGGCTGGAGAGGTGGGTGGAGAGGAACCTCATGAAGTTCAACAAAGGCAAGTGCAGGGTCCTGCACCTGGGGAGGAATAACCCCCTGCACCAGTACAGGTTGGGGGTTGACCTGCTGGAAAGCAGCTCTGCGGAGCAGGACCTGGGAGTGCTGGTGGACACCAAGTTAAGCATGAGGCAGCAATGTGCCCTTGTGGCCAAGAAGGCCAGTGGTGTCCTGGGGTGCATCAGGAAGGGTGTTGCCAGCAGGTCGAGGGAGGTGATCCTCCCCCTCTACTCAGCCCTGGTGAGGCCACCTCTGGAGTACTGCGTCCAGTTCTGGGCTCCCCAGTACAAGAGGGATGTGGCACTACTGGAGCAAGTCCAGCGAAGGGCCACAAAGATGATTAGGGGACTGGAGCATCTCTCTTATGAGGAAAGGCTGAGAGAGCTGGGCCTGTTTAGCCTGGAGAAGAGAAGGCTGAGAGGAGATCTTATCAATGTGTACAAGTATCTGAAGGGAGGGTGTCGAGAGGATGGGACCAGACTCTTTTCAGTGGTGCCGAGCGACAGGACGCGAGGCAACGGGCACAAACTGAAACACAGACACTTCCATCTGAACATGAGGAAAAACTTTTTCACTGTGAGGGTGACAGAGCACTGGACCAGGTTGCCCAGAGAGGTTGTGGAGTCTCCTTCTCTGGAGATATTCAAAACGCGCCTGGATGTAATCCTGTGCAATGTGCTCTAGGTGACCCTGCTTGAGCAGGGGGGTTGGACTAGATGATCTCCAGAGGTCCCTTCCAACCTCAGCGATTCTGTGATTCTGTGATTATGGTGAGAAATTAATCGAAGGAAGAAAATAAGGATTTGGCCCTCAATAAATATATTCCCTTGTTAGAATGACCCTAATGCTGCAAACCACATTTAGGCAATTTGCCCTCTCATGAATGTCAGCAAGTTTTGCCCAGATAAGAGTTGCAAGACCAGACAAGTTATTTCAAAAATAAAACATCTGGTTTGCATATTTCTTCCAGGATGCCCTCTTAGTTACTCAGAAGCAAGGTAACATTTTAATACAAAGATTCACCAGTGAAATATGCAAGCCCTAAACAAGGCTCAACTGCTAGAATTTAAGAGTCTTTCTATCCCTGTTAACTCCCCAAATGAATCATAGCCCTAGGATAAATTTCGGTGCATGCATATGTTTTGTACATAAAAATAATTAACCCTTGGGCTACTGTTGCTTTGGCAGGCAAAGGCATGCTCTGTGTGAGTGGGGGTGTGAAATTTTATGGTTGTTTATTATGGTAGTCAGAGAGTTAAAGTGAAAACCACTAACTAAGAGCAGAACAATTACAGTGTTATTTCATTTCATAAAGAATGTGTTACATGACACACAAAGTTCAGATTATAGCACATGTGATATAGAAAAGCAAGAGAAGAAATCTATATGATCAGGAGAGGATTAAAGCTTAATAGGGCTCCCAGCACCCAATTAACAGAATCCCCACTGCTATAGACTCTCTTTTCCAAACCCTTCGGTGGATCTGTGCTATTTCCTCTCAACTTGGTTCTTTGTTTTCTCTATGCAAGCGTCAGCCCAATCTGCTGTACCCTCCTATTGGTTCTGGCAGCTAGCAGCTCAGTGCACTATAGTTTTTACTTCTCCTTCCTATGGCTAAACTCCCTGTCACTGCTGGTCCTCAATTCACAGGTCTGCAGTCCTTAATCTGACCCCAGGTGAGGCACAGGACAAGGTTTCTAATGGAAAACAATACACCAAAACATTAAATACTATGGAACAATTATTTTTTCTTTATTAAAGTTTTCCTTGATGGAGAGATTCGCATATAAAGGATGAACTGATACGTGTACACCCCTGAACAGACTTCTTAGTTGGTTTAAACATTTTCCTTCGTAGTCTGAAATTCTGTCTTTATTTTCTATGAATTACTTCTTTATATTTCTGGAGTGTCTAATCAAATGTGAACACCTTTCAGCTTCTGAATACTGTGTGTGCTCTGTTTTGTGCTGTTGTCCTATTCCCTCTGCTTGTAGACTAATAGATAGCACAGGCCAGAATACAGACCCTACAAACTCCATGTACCCCAATCGCATTAGATTTGGTTCCTTCATCCTGTGAGGTGTCCCAGCAGGTGACAACATGCCCCAGCATGACACATGCCTACCCACAGCCATGAACTATTAGAACATGTTTCTGGAGGACAATGTAGCCCCCTCGCTGACCTGAACTGATGAATACCCATGGTGGGGAGACAGAAGGTCCCGAGGGTATTAGGGCCTTAGTCAGCCTCTGCAAGGACCATGGTCTTATCACTTACCAGCTCTCCAGCAGCAGCATCGGGAAGTAGCCACACAACTGGCTGAGGTTGTCTTTGCCAGAACTGGCAAGTACTACTGCTTTAAATTAAAGAAACTGAAATTGGCCTATGCCCAGAGAAAAGACAAGAACCTGTTTTTGTATGCAGTGATCATAGAGTGGATGTTGGAGAGAAGCCCAAGGACCTCCCTGTGGTGCACCATTCAGGGAGCGAGCACTCTCTCAGACTGCTGGGGTCAGATATTTGGGTCTCTGTTTTGGCATCTGAGATCACCAGTAAAATTCTGTTCAGTTCCTAATAAAAAAAAAAAAAATCTACCTGCATGTTTTGCAGCAGCCCTGTCAGTGTTTCCAGCTAAGAGCATCTCAGCGAAGGCAGATGGTTTCCTTTGTGGGGATGAGGAGCGCAGGTGTGCAGTGGCATCTGATCTTTTTGCTTAGGTATGACTTCCCACTGTTTCCTCTTGTACAGCTCGATTCTTCTGATGAAGCCTGAAACACAAGGAAGAAGGGCAATTTTCATCCTTAGATCCAGAAGTCCAATGTCCCTGTTCCGCTCTGAATGCTTTATTCTGCTCTACACAGACACAATAGTCACAGTCTTCCAATGGGCCATAGGTTGAATTCTCTTGGAGCCGGAAGCCAGAAATATCAGCACCTTCTAGAACAATTTCTGGTAATATCTGCCAAAGAAATTTTTAACCTCTTGGGGAAAGGGCTTTCATGCCAGTTTGAAAGAGGACTGGCAGGTGGTACTGGAACGCAAGTCAGGAGAGAAACCCCACAAGAAGCCGGACAACCCTTCTGATGCTCACACCCATAACAGAATCCCGGAAGCCTGGACGGCTGAAGGAACAGTGAAATCACGTAATGTTTTGACTTCTCTAACCAGAGCACTGTTGTCCTCTGTCACTGCTGTGGTGTAATCGCTACAGGTCACTATGCGTTACTGACATTGACTTTGGGAATCTTTTGCTGCTTCTTCAAATAAATAGTTCATCTTTTTTTATCTGTGTTCTAGAGTACTGTACAACTACTCAGCAGTTTGCCTTCCTTGTAAAATCAATAGTAATATGGAATACAGGTAAATCTAGCCTCTTTCTCTTTCTGAGGAAAAAAATCTGCTTATTGTAGGGTATCTGGAGGTATGTGTGCATTCAAAGATGGATGGGTATACATATATATGTATGAATATATATGCATACATATATTACATATATATAATATGTGTGTGTGATTTATTTTCATATTCAGACATAATCTATGTCCACCTATAACATGGTATGGATATATTAGGCTTGAAATACAGGTTTATATATGAAGTATATATATATGAGAAATTTACTTTGTTTTTCCTTTCACTAAAAAATAAAATTAGGAGAGGTGTTGATGTTGCCTGAGTCCTGGGCATTGTTTTAGAGAGCAAGCATAGTTCCTTGACAGCATCAGGAGCCTACCTCAGAAACACTAAAAGCTGCAGCACCTTAGCAAAATTGTCTGATTTGTGAAGCTGTCAGTTTTCTTGAGTTTGGAAACAGTTGCTTGCAGACATCTGCAGCCATGTCTCTAATAGAGCAGGAAGCACTGTTGTCTAACAATAGCTCTGCTTTCAATTTTGGTAGCTCCTTCAGGGCTTATAACTTTGAGAAAAAAATGCCCATTGTACTGGAAACAACAAGATTTTCATAACGGCATGTGCCTTGTCCCATCCTGTATGTGTAAGTGCCAGATTATAGCTGTACAAAGGGCGTTCCTGTTGAGACTACCCTTCTGAGGAACTGAGTTATGCTGAATATTTCTCTCCAGAGTTTCTGCTTTTTTCTCTTGCTTAATAGTCTCTGAATGTTACAACAACATTCAGATCTTTTCATCCTCAGCCATTAGCCTTTAAAACATACTGCATGATAGAAAGCAGGCAAAATAAAACCAAAGTTCCTGTATTTTCCCCCAGCTTTCATATTTTCATTACTTCTAGAGGTTTCACTCAAAGAGATAATCTTTCTCTTTTTCACTATCTGGTCTTCCTTTGTCAGAATTGAACTCCTGGAAAAAAAAAAGCAGCTAGGTAAAGTTCTGCCTAAACCTATGTAGTTGGCTTAGCTACTTATCTAACTGAGATGCATTAAATTCTGAGAACATGAATGTTCTGTTATACATTACCATAATTTTTGTAGATGATACAAGGTAAAACTCAGCTCACAGACACTTATGTCCCACTTAGCAGAGCCACATATTTTCAGCATCACCTTTCTTGGCGATCTCTGCCAGATGAGTTCTTACAGAGCCAAAAACACTTTGTGATGACCGCTGTCTATGCCACACTCCCATAGACAGGATTGCATCTAACTTAAATGAGGCTGTCTAAAAATTTCCTTTTAGATTCCTAAGCCACAAGTAATCACTCTCCACTCTTTTTGTAATCAGGAGAGAGAAAGACACCTCAGTGGAGATCTGCATTTGACCTTGATGCCTATTTTGGAGTGAGATTAGCTAAAGTTTTTCCTCAGGTGGCTTTTTCTGTCCAGTGAAGGATGCTGGATTACAGATGTACAGATGCTCTGCTGACGAGCAGTTGGGGCTGATGTAGATCCAGTTTGCTTTTCTTCTCTTCCTCCACTTTAATCCTAAATTAATACCTAAATTAAAGTACATGCAGCCTTCCATATACAATGGAAACTTGGTGGGGTGAATTTGACTCAGCATAATTATAATAATGCCATCTAACCTTAAGCAGATTTTAAAGACACTTTTACATTAATTTTGTTGGTCTTTGTTTTAGACCTTACTTGTTAAATACTGCCACTGCCGGGGAAGCTATGGTATTATATACAAACTATTGATATGCAGCTATCCGGGGAACAGAAAGCTCCTCTTAAATTTACATTATTGTTCTTTCCCACTATGTTTGAGATACACTTAATGGTGTATCTTCTCTTCTGTTTGTTTTGGTCAATTTGTGCTGTTATCTTAATCACATTTAAATGTGTTTGTGAAACATCCTGAGTGGATGTGAATAGGCAGAGGTCCATTGTCTTCAGTATTGCTTTGGCAGGCCAGCATTTGTCCTTTTGTATTTACCTGACTTAGCAACAGACTGTGAACTTTTAGAAAGAAAACAGAACTGTGATATAAGGATGGGTCAAAATTAAATGTTAAGGGTCTGTTGCAAAGGCAAACGGGACTACTTTGCTTTTTAACCACATTTCTCATTACAAAACATATCTCTACAGACTTTGTGCTAGTAATTAAAAACGTCTGTTTCAGCATTTGATGTGTATTAGGCAAAGTTTCAAGTCATGCAGTCTTCAGCAGAAATGAATGTCCCCAACGATTAAAAAACTCTTTGGATTCCAAGAGAGGAAAAGTGGAGAACATTTTAATTAGGCATGCTTTCATATTGTCCTGTGAATAAAATTTTTTTTCGTATACAGGAAGATATTGCTTTGCAACTTGATATGACTGATGTTACTTATATATATTTGTGTTAAACAGCTATGTAGAAACTACTAAGCACTGAATGCCAGGAAGAGATCATGGACACAGATTTGTCATAATAGTGTACAGTTATGCTTCTGAGATAAATGTGTTAATAATTTGCAGCTCCCAGTCAGTTGGAGTTTGGCTCCTGAGGTCTTTCCCGAGGATGGAATCCCATCTCTGGGAGATGTTTGGGTTATCTCAAGTTGCCACTTGTCTCCCTATTTATGTGTTTTGAAATTTTTTTTCTATTCTTCTCTCTTTGATTTCTAGGCAGCTCTGCTTTGCACCAACAATCACTGACATTTCAGTTTTTCAAACACTATTTTAAAAGCATGGCTGGAACTGCTGTGCCTCAAAGTAGAAGGAATGACATGCTTTTAGAGAGGAGTAACTGATACTCAAGTTGGAAACAAGGCAGGATTTCTCAAGCTATGGTCAATAATTGACAAAAGGAAAAGGATGAGATGTAGGAGACCATGGCTAGTGATCCTACTAAACCATTAGATTTAAATATTGTCTGTATGGTTTGAAATAAACCATACTGAGGAAAAAAGTGTGTGATGATCTGGGAGAAATCTGGGAGCTGAAAAAGTTCTGTGGGTCAAGGAAAATAAAAGAGTAGTAGTAGTGAACTAGAGTATTCATTTGCTGTGCATCACTGATATCTTTCTCAAAATGATTTCTGTGGTATCCTGTGGTACTTCTACACAAGCAACATTATTTTAAGCACTGCATGTCCAATAAACCACTTTTTACAGGAGGCTTAAATCTAAGTTGACTTGTATAAAATAAACACAACTGCAACATCATTTGAAATAAACACTGTCTACATGCATATTCAACTATGCAATTAAGGATTTGATACCTTTATATATGCGTCTTTGAACTTTTATCTTGATTTGTGGGCCTGTTACCACCAGACTCTTTCTTCAGATTAAAGTGTTCCAAAGTTAGATGAAACTATGTTCATCATGTTACCTTGCTTTCAGTATAATGACACTTTTTTGTTTAAGCCACAGACAATTATATATCTCTTTGCTCAAATAGGAAGTGCATTTCTGCCTAACTGTGCACTTTAAACAGGTTAATATTCCTTGCACGTTTGATCCTGTCTGGAGATAAAGTTTAACTTGTATTGTATACATCCTCTGGGAAAAATCAAAGCAAGTTCAGTTTCTATATAAAGTTTAAATTTAAGAGGGTGCATTAACACACTCTGATTCAACTGAAATGTAAATTATAACTGCCCAATTACTGTAGGTCTGGTTCATTCCAGGGTCTTTTCTAAGACAGTGTAAGACTGAATTTTATGTGTCTCTATCCAAAATACACCTCATGAGATTACCTATTACTGCACTGGAGTATTTTTTCCACAGCATATTCCTATCAGTCTTGAAGCCTAATTCACAGTTCCTAAATCAGATTAACACCAGTAAAGGGATACACTTTTATTTGGAGATATCCATAAGAAGGAATACAGCACCTCAGAAGTTTTCCTGAGAACTCTATTCTCTTTGAGAAGTCTTTTCTCCTTAAGAAGCTGTTTTAGCCAAAAAACATTTTAAAACCCATTCTCAGACCTCTCGGACATTTGAAGCTGTGGCTGGAACATACTACTCAGGTAATAAATGTAGCTCCAGCAGCTGGCTTATGACCAGCTGCAAATAATGACATTGCATCTTTCCTTTCATTTTATCAGGTGTGAAAATGTATGTGCTGACTCAGAGAGGCAGTATGGGGAATTAGAAATGAGCCTGAATCCCTTTCCCAGCCCCCTTTATTAGAAGTCAGAGATTGCTTCAGAAGGGATTTTATTTATTTATTTATTTTTGCTTAGTTGAAAGAGTTGAACTTTGGACTGAGAGTCTCTGATGTTCTGGGAGGGAGGCATGTTCCTGAGACAGCAGCAGATCTCCTTTGCTCTGGTTGAGACACATTTTCGAGGGAGTTTTTACCCAGCCCACAAACTATCGACTGTCTCAGAAGCTTCTCTTACCTACCTGGTTCTTTACCTTGTATTCCCTCCTTGAGGTCCCAGGAATTATTAATCTGCCTGATGTCTTTTGAATTGGACTCAAGCTTAGCATCTGCCTGTGCAGGTTGGTGAGGTACCAGAAATCCTGTGAATGTTGTTTATGGCTGCAAGCCAGTCTCAAATCCTTTAGCAGCAGCAGCAGCAATCCACAGTGAAGCTGTTGCTTCATTGACAGTTGTGCCCCATTGTCATGGTGAAGCAATGCTGGAATTTCCCTGGTTAGAACTACATCCACTAAAATGTCTCTGTTTGCCTACTGAAGTAACAAGAGGAATATAAAAAAATAGAATAATAAAAGAGTTTTGTAGTAGATAATGAGTATTTTAATAGCAACTGGATGGAGAATAAAAGAGCCTAATTACAGTATGTACAGGAAATGCACATTTTAAAATGTTGTAGAAAGATGTGTGGGCAGGGAACTATTTCAGCTGAACCTTGGTATTCTGTTGTTTCCCTAGTCAGAGGTCTCATGTTAGCTATTGACCACCTTAAATCAAACCCAGGAAATAACGACTCCAGGCAGGAAATGGACAAGAAATTCTGAAGATTAAAAAGGAAAAAACAATATCTTATCTACATGTGATCCCGGACTATAGCTTGGTTTCTGAACTGTTTTAACACAGCTGGGACAAACATGGTTTGAACTTAGACAAGCCTAGCAGTTTTATTTGCTTGGCTTTCATAGATGAGTCCAAAGAAAGAAGAAAGCCACAAAGCTGACCTTTGAGCTGAATTTTGCCTTTGTATATCATGTCTTGGTAGTGTCCAACTATTTCAAAGAAATCTGGCATTCCTCTTTCAAAGAGAAGTCAGAAAGCAAGTCATGGCACTTCAGGAACCACCCAGAACCACCATTTTAGGCTTGCAAAGAGATTATGGGAAAGGGTAGAAGCAAGAACTGATCAGACCCACAAATTATGTGCACAGATTACATGCTCTGTATTCCTGAAAAATTTGGGTGTGTAGCTAATGTGGTGTCCAGGCAAACCTAACTCGCATGAACAGCACTTGCTCAGGAGGTCTGCACAGGTGTCTCTGACCTCGGCAGCTCTACAGGGACCATACTTCCACAGTGAAAGTGCTTTTGGCTGCTCTTTGGCAAGAACTCTGTAAAACCAATGCCACCCACCTAGGCATAAAGATCAGCAAGGAAGGCAAAATGCATGCATGGCCGTTAAAAAAGTCTGTGAATGGCTTCCCGCCCAGGGTCTCGGTTTAGTCATTCTGCGTCAGCATGTCTCAGGAAAAGCTGGACAACTGAATTTGTCATGGTAGCAGGTAATAAAATAAACCTCTCTGAGACAGCAGCATCACATCAGATACACAACTGACTTCTCTTTCGTTTTAATACTCACATGGGGAAAAGATGAAATGTTGATGCTCTTAGCTTTCTGTCTTTACAGTTATAAAATTTCACAATGTAACTAAATTCCTGAGGAGGTCATGATCCAGAAATAAAACCCCCTTTAATTGAAGTAGACAAGAACTAAGGCAAGACAGCCATTGAAACAGAATCTTGCTTCTTAAAGTATTTGGCATTTAAAAAAAATTTGAGGCTGACTTTGATTTATGCTTTAGTATTTTATGTATGTATGACTTCTTTGTTTTCATATTAATTTTTTTTCTAGAAAAATCAGCGTCAAAGTCATGCCTAGAGGACATGTATAAAATTTAAAACGAAGGCAGACAAGAATAAACAAAATCCATGTGTATCTGTGTCAGTCATTTGCAGGAGATGCTCAGGAGATATTGTCTGTAAATATCCTCTCAGAAACTGAGTAGGATTTATCCGGAGAATGGCTAAAGAATATTGCCCTTTATAGAGCATTTAGCAAATGGGTATGCTCCAGCCCTTCCTATGTGAGGTTAGCTGTTCTTGGGAACCTTAACCCTTACCTCTGAGGCATTCCTCGGAAAATGCTCCTTGGGGAGAAGAAACAACAGCTACTTTGAATCCGTTTCTGGCTGGAGCCAGTGTGCTGATCCATTTTGGCACTTTTGGAGGTAGTGCAGCCTTTGGAAGCATTCGCTGCACTGGGGCCCTGCAGTTGGCAAGAGGTAGCCTGAGGCCTGGCACTGCTCCAAATTGGATTATTCAAAGTCAGTGCTGTTCCTTTTCTCCAGGTAGTGCTTTCATGTGAGACAGGGAGGGGGTGAGACAATTTCATGCCTGTGTCTTGGATCAAAATATGGCCTTAGTATAGATCTGCTCAAAGCTGTTCCTTACCAAAATGCCAAGAGTGCAATACTCAGATAAGGTTATTTGTGCAGATAGAAGTCTCTGCAGAGAACATGGATCGGGCCTGTAGAATTTATTTTGGATGACTGTATGACAGAAAGTCTTACTGACAGAAAGTCTTTCGTATCTGTACAAAATGTGTTTCAACTTACATTAACTTTACTTTTTGGACTTGAAACATTTAACTGTTTTCAGAGGTAATTATTCTTATGTAAGTAATAAATAATCTCCAACTCATTGACCAAAAAATAAGAGTGCAGTTTTGTAGGAAAGTTCTTTGACAGCCCTACAGTTACAAAGAAGATGTTCTGTTGCCCTAAAAGAGGGATAGCATACAAATGAAAAGGTATGGCATATAAATTTGCCATGTGAAAGTGTGCTCAGTCACTTTTCAAATACAGCTCAGAAAGCTACTATTCTGCCATTGTGTCAGGCTTAATTGTCCACTTCACTAGATCAGCTTTATGACACTGTAAATGCACTGAATTAATGGCAGTACAGCGATGATACATCAACATGGCATCGGTGTAAAGGAGCGGAGAGTCACTGAAATGTAAGACCAGTTCTACCAGATCAGACCAAAGATCCATCTACAGCAGTATCCCATCTGTGATAGTGTCTAGTGGCAGATGCTTAGAGAAAAGACAGAAAGTAGATAAACACAACAAGTAGATAGCAATATTTTCTCCAAGGACACAGCTATCTTCCAGCAATCAACTTCTTTGGCACTTTCCCAGCCAGAGGTGGTAGTTTTGCATAAACAGCTTTTGATAGCTTTTACTTCCATGATGTGTTTCATCACTTTTTAGACCTATATAACTTCTAGCATCCAGAATCCTGCCTATGAAGCCTTATGCTGTCCACTTCAAAGTTTCACTGTGGTCAATGGAAGAACAATTAGTTCTGTCCTGGGAAAATAATGTAAGAAGGATATAATGCACAGGAAAGTGACAGCATATCTCAAAACTTGACATTAAATTATTTCCTGACACAACTTTCTTGAAGTGGATATGCCTCTTGTCTTTTTTTCCTAGTAAAAGAAAGAGGTTAGTAACTTCCAATGGTTCCAAGTCTGAACGATAGGTAACAAAGCTGATCTGGGCATGCTGATAATACATATGACATTGGAAAGTAGGGTGATAGGTCACTGGACCCATTTTGTAGGCCCCAAAGAGGTGACAGCTCCCAGATCTAATTGTCAACAGCAAATGCTGTAGGACACATTCAGCTCTGGAACTTCACACACTTGCCCTAAGGACTCCAGTGGGACATAAACATACCAGACACTTGTAGCTAAGAGTCCTAACCTATTGACACATGGAAGAAAAGGTAAGGTCTGGAGACATAACCTGGAAGGTGCTAAACCAGGCACATAAGGTCCAAGAACCAACCAGTTACCCAGAGCCCTCCAGTCTCACTGCCTCAATCCACATGGACATGTCTCAGAGGCTAGTGGCTATACTCATGGGTAGTGGGAAATATTCAGCTGTTGGCCTTCACATGCTGTCCCACAAGCCAGTCACTGTTTCCTCAAAAGCAAAAGCAGCAGCTAGATTATCCAGCTCAACAGATTCATAAACCGTATTCCAGCTGACTGTAGAACATTGCAAGTTTTATAGACACTTAGGATCAATTCACTTTACAGCTTCCAGTTAATAGTCTTATCTGGAGGATATCTTTTCCCTCCAGACAGCTTCCTGTTGATTACCAGGTATTAGACAATCAGTTACCAAACAAGGATGGACAGGATCCTAATAAAAGACTTCACACCAACTTATTGTAAGTACCTTATTGTAATGGCAACTGCAGAAAGAGGCACTAGCAAAAGAGTGTGAACAGAGCAGACAATGAGAACGCAATGCAAATTTCCAGAGCTGATAATCATAAACCATTTGGATTAATAAGATGTTTACATGAAGAAACACTTACCTGACTTGGATATGAGTGTCTGCAGAGCTGCTTTGTACCATGACCAACAGCAATGCATATCAGGCACTAGTTCTGTTGTACAAGTGCATGCTTGCTTGCTCTGGAAAGGTGACTGAAACCACCTAACATTTTTTTCCTAAGCTGGACAAGGGAACAGGCTTTTTGAGGTGGAAGAGTGATGTATCAGTATTGGTGTTAGAACTAGTGCTAAAATAACTTTGGTTCATCAGGCACGAGACTCTGCTGAGACTGAGAAGAGAGTCCAGTGATTGAAGGGGCATGTATTCCACATTCACCTGCAAAGCCCTAGAGACAAGTCATACTTGGCTGCACATAAACCAAGCAGTTGTGAAATACAGAAATGCAGACAGAGAAGTTTCCAGCGCTCTTCTCTGAGCTTGCCTTACATATGTAGCTGAACAGACTTTGATTTTTAATGTACCAATTTACACTACTATTGAAATAACATTGGAAAAGAGAAATTAAAAAAAGAACTAATCTAGAGGACATTATTGTGACAAAATATTGACAATAATGGAGTGAGAAGTAAAGAATCTGGGCGTATCTCTTCAGAGAGAACAACCTAAGTAAAAGCAAACTTGTACTTTCCTGACCAAAAGAGGTCAATGGAATAGGCTGAAAGAAGTATGACTAAGTCTCCTAAAAGTTGTCACATGCAGTCACCTATAAAGGACTTTGAGAATTGTGTCAGACCACACCTGATAGAAGAAGAATGCGAGCAACAAAGATTGGGACAGGAGTATTATGCATATTGTAACTAATACCGTAGTGACTTCTTATAGTAAATATCTACTTCTTCCCACAATTGTGAAAAACTAAAAGACAAAAGATGTGCAGCAAGTTGTATATTAAAACAATGATGCCACCTAAAGAATACTATTGTTAGTTATAAATCCAAAAATCCTGAAAATTTGGTAAACCTGTAGTATGAATGAAAGACATGGTTGGACAGTATCACACCCTTCACAAATATAATTGAAACTATAAACATTTTTGTTTCCAATTTCTTTAATCTTCACAGAAGTCCAGATTCACAGAATCTAAATTCCCTAAGTTCTAACTCTCTGGGTTGAGGCCTTCAAAGCTACGTAACTAGTAGGACGGAGGTGGGACGGTAGGCCAAGTGAATCTGGATCTCGCTGGAAGAACGAGCGACAGTGTCCCTGTAGAGCCTGGATACTCTGGGAATTATTGGCTGTCTAAATACCAAAAGGAGGTCTTAAAGCTGCTTGTTTTCAGTTTGGATAGCAGAAAACAGAGTATTTGGACCTGGACATATTCTAACCTAACTTTGGAGAGTTGCCTGAGTAAGGATCCCAGGTTTCCTGTCCAGCCAGTGAAGAGAGGTAGGGACTTTCATGAGACAAATCAGTCTCTCTGAGATCTCTGTTCCCTGCGTTGCACCAAAGCCTTTGTTTCTATGATGAGACTTCACAGCCTTCAGGATATGTTGTACAGATGCATCTGCAGAACTGGAACTTCATAACCATACAGGGCTATGTTTTGTTTCTCCGAATGTTTCATTTTTCCAAACTTAAAGAGAATTATATGTCTTATATCAAGCAGATATATGTCAATAGGTACATTAGAAGACAGAATTTGTTCATAATGCTTTTAATAAAATATTATGGCTAGTCAGAAAATCTTTGTTAGCTCTGTGCACTTGTTTAGGGAATTTGCAATTCTTTTATACCTGTTTTTGCTTTAAGTATGTACCAGATGAGGCCTTACCTGATCTAAGTTGACACAGTTCCATTGAGTTTTTGGCTTGTTTTCTTTTTATGTTTTGGGATAGTTTCTCTTTTGGGTTGTACCCATAGAAACACTTTCAGGCAAAAGCTACACATCATTCACTTTCTTTTGTCAGTGTGCATTCTGCACAAACACTGGGGGAACATTTTATTTCTGGTCACTTTCTGAATGAGATCACAGAATCACAGAATCACTGAGGTTGGAAGGGACCTCTGGAGATCATCTAGTCCAACCCCCCTGCTCAAGCAGGGTCACCTAGAGCACATTGCACAGGATTGCATCCAGGCGCATTTTGAATATCTCCAGAGAAGGAGACTCCACCACCTCTTGGGGCAACCTGGTCCAGTGCTCTGTCACCCTCACAGTGAAAAAGTTTTTCCTCATGTTCAGATGGAAGTGTCTGTGTTTCAGTTTGTGCCCATTGCCTCGCGTCCTGTCGCTCGGCACCACTGAAAAGAGTCTGGCCCCATCCTCTCGACACCCTCCCTTCAGATACTTGTACACATTGATAAGATCTCCTCTCAGCCTTCTCTTCTCCAGGCTAAACAGGCCAAGCTCTCTCAGCCTTTCCTCATAAGAGAGATGCTCCAGTCCCCTAATCATCTTTGTGGCCCTTCGCTGCACTTGCTCCAGTAGTGCCACATCCCTCTTGTACTGGGGAGCCCAGAACTGGACGCAGTACTCCAGAGGTGGCCTCACCAGGGCTGAGTAGAGGGGGAGAATCACCTCCCTCGACCTGCTGGCAACACTCTTTCTGATGCAGCCCAGGATACCATTGGCCTTCTTGGCCACAAGGGCACATTGCTGCCTCATACTTAACTTGGTGTCCACCAGCACTCCCAGGTCCTTCTCAGCAGAGCTGCTTTCCAGCAGGTCAACCCCCAACCTGTACTGCTGCATGGGGTTATTCCTCCCCAGGTGCAGGACCCTGCACTTCCCTTTGTTGAATTTCATGAGGTTCCTCTCCGCCCACCTCTCCAGCCTGTCCAAGTCTCTTTGAATGGCAGCACAGCCCTCTGGTGTATCGGCCACTCCTCCCAGTTTTGTATCGTCAGCAAACTTGCTGAGGGTGCACTCTGTGCCTTCATCCAGGTCATTGATGAAGGAGTTGAACAAGACTGGACCCAGGACTGACCCCTGGGGGACACCGCTAGCTACAGGCCTCCAACTAGACTCTGTGCCACTGAGCACAACTCTCTGAGCTCTGCCATTCAGCCAGTTCTCAATCCACCTCACTGTCCACTCATCTAACCCACACTTCCTGAGCTTCCCTATGAGGATGCTATGGGAGACAGTGTCAAAAGCCTTGCTGAAGTCTAGGTAGACAACATCCACTGCTCTCCCCTCATCTACCCAGCCAGTCATTCCATCATAGAAGGCTATCAGATTGGTTAGGCATGATTTCCCCTTGGTGAAGCCATGCTGACTACTCCTGATCACCTTCTTTTCCTCCACATGCTTGGAGATGGCTTCCAGGATGAGCTGCTCCATCACCTTTCCAGGGATGCAGGTGAGGCTGACTGGCCTGTAGTTCCCTGGGTCCTCCTTCTTGCCTTTTTGAAGACTGGGGTGACGCTGGCTTTCTTCCAGTCTTCAGGCACCTCTCCTGTTCTCCATGACCTTTCAAAGATGATGGAGAGTGGCTTAGCAATAATGTCCGCCAGCTCCCTCAGCACTCGTGGGTGCATCCCATCAGGGCCCATGGATTTGTGGGTGTCAAGTTTGCTTAAATGATCTCTAACCCACTCCTCCTCGACCAAGGGAAAGTCTTCCTCTCTCCAGACTTTCTGTCTTGCCTCCAGGGTCTGGGGTTCCTGAGGGCTAGCCTGAGCAGTAAAGACTGAAGCAAAGAAGGCATTCAGTAACTCTGCCTTCTCTGCATCCTTCGTCACCAGGGCACCCACCCCATTCAGCAAAGGGCCCACATTTTCCCTAGTCTTCCTCTTGCTGCTGATGTATTTGAAGAAGCCCTTCTTGTTGTCCTTGACATCTCTAGCCAGATATAATTCCAAACGGGCCTTAGCCTTCCTCGTCGCATCCCTGCATACTCTGACAACATTCCTATATTCATCCCAAGTGGCCTGTCCCCCTTTCCACTTTCTGTAGACTTCCTTCTTCTGGTTGAGTTTTGCCAGGAGCTCCTTGCTCATCCATGCAGGTCTCCTACCTCCTTTGCTTGACTTCCTACTCATAGGGATGCACCACTCTTGAGCCTGGAGGAAGTGATGTTTGAATATTAACCAACTCTCTTGAACACTCCTTCCTTCCAGGGCCCTCACCCATGGGATTCCTCCAAGTAGGTCCCTGAAGAGGCCAAAGTTTGCTCTCCTGAAGTCCAGGGTTGCGATCCTACTTGGTGCCCTGCTGCCTCCTCGCAGGATCCTGAACTCCACCATCTCATGGTCACTGCAGCCAAGGCAGCCCCCAACCTTCACATCTTCCACCAGTCCTTCTTTGTTTGTTAGTACGAGGTCCAGCAGCACACCTCTCCTTGTTGGCTCCTCCACCACCTGGGTCAAGAAGTTGTCACCAATGCTCTGCAGGAATCTCCAGGACTGTTTGTGCCTAGCTGTGTTGTCTTTCCAGCAGATATCGGGGTGGTTGAAGTCCCCCATGAGAACCAGGGCCTGGGATCGTGAGGCTACTTCCAGCTGTCTGTAGAAGGCCTCATCAACTTCCTCATCCTGATCAGGTGGCCTGTAGTAAACACCCACCACAGTGTCACCCATGCTAGCCTGCCCTTTGATCCTTACCCATAAGCTCTCGACTCGCTCTTCATCCACCCCTAGGCACAGCTCAATACATTCCAGTTGCTCTCTCACATAAAGAGCAACTCCACCACCTCGCTTTCCTGGCCTGTCTTTCCTAAAAAGCACGTAGCCATCCATGACAGCACTCCAGTCATGCGAGCTATCCCACCATGTCTCTGTAATGGCAATGAGATCATGGCCCTGCGACCGCACACTGATCTCTAGTTCTTCCTGTTTGTTCCCCAAGCTGCGTGCATTGGTGTACAGGCATTTCAGGGAGGTGCTCGAGCATGCAGGTTTCCCAGGAGGGCTAAAAGAGGGTCCTCCATAGCCACATCCCATGCGCACTTCCCTGGCTGCATTCACCTGTTGGAGGCATCCTGACTTGAGCAGTCTTTTGCCAACTACCCTGTCACTATAACTCTCCCCTTCCCCCATCTTTCCTAGTTTAAAGCCCTCCTTACCAGGTTGGCCAACCTGTTGGCAAAGACCTGTGTGCCCCGCCTCGTGAGGTGGATCCCATCTCTCGCCATCAGTTGTTGATCTTCAAACAGGGTGCATCACTGTTAAACTCTACTTCCTCTTCCAGGCCCGTCAGGAAGACACAGTATTGTTTTCCCGAACACTAACAAGCCCTGCCTCCCACTGCTAGCACTGATTTTTCTGAAAGAGAGGGTGCTCCCTGTGAAAACCCAGTGTTAGGCCCTATGTTGAACAGCTGTGCTAAATAAACCTATACTTGATTATGTACTAAAACCCATCAATCTTGTGCAGGGTTTCCAAACCCTCCACAACCTCCCCAGAAGGCATAATGGCAATCACTGTGTTTAAAGGTCATGGTTAGGAGCTTAATTTAAAGCTCTTATAATAATGCAATTTAATTCTGGGAAATGCCATAGTATTGCTCCCTAAGGACTCCTGTCAGACAGAAGACACTTACTGCTTGTGCACAGCTTTGATTCATTTATTACTTTAAATAACATCTACCTTGTTATCTTTTTAACTTACTGATGTTTCCACTTATTAGGTGGTAGGCAGATTTTCATAGCTGCAGAAAATTTCAAGTGGAAAACATCAGCTGAGTTTTAATTTCTACTGTGGAAAAAAAGGATTTTTTTTTTGCAAAATGGATAATACACATACTGTGTAGCTAAAAAATTAAAGCAGTTCAAGTACCACAAGGTTTTATACCTTGCTCTAAAAAAGACTTTCATATGTAACGCAGCATAAACCCACAATAAACAGATTTGCAAGATATGGTTTATTTGATGGCAGTAGCAGCAGCAAAATAAAGCTGAAGAGGTGGTTTCGTGGTCTAAGCATCATGTTTTAAACACCTAGACTCTCTGGAAACACTGTTTTAAATCTCAGAAGGGTTGACTCAGCCCTTCATCCCTCTTAGGCAGATACTCAGAGTTTCATGCAGCCTACTGTGTGGAGAGGTGAGACTTTATGAACCAAGGCCCTGGCTCCTATGTGCGAAACTTACATCACATGTTCTATTCTTAGTGCTGTTGGTCTTAATTGTTTTTCTCCTTATGGGTATGTAGCTTTCTCTGTGCTGGTGGCTGCTGGGCTCTGCTGTAAACATGTCCACAGTCCGGTGGTGATGTACTCAGCCAGCTTGAATAGCCCTGAGATATTTCCAAGACTGGAAATTCTGAACAGCAGAAAACAAAGCTGATCCTGATGCCTTATTCTTCATCAGGCCAGCCACCAGCAAAGAGTTGCTCAGCAGTTTGGGAGGGCTTGATAACTGGGACACCAGGCTGTGAGGGCTCATCCAGGCAGTTAGGTGGTCCCAGAGCTGAGGGTGCTGAGGACCATTGCAGGCTCGTGGCTGGCCCTGGTGGGAGCTCAGCTCCATCCGTGACATGACAGTGCTTGAACAGATGCCTGCAGAGCCAGCTCAGGTGCCCCTGCATCGCTCTCTTGCGCTTCCTGCTCCATCAGGGAAGGCTTCCTTCTTCTGGAGCAGTAGCAGACCTGAGCTGGCTCCAAGCATCTGAGCAGCACTGAAAGTAGGATAGTAAGGACAGTAAGAAATAGTGGAAGAATAAAAACTCAGTGCACATAGTTAATCAGAGCTCCTAGGTTTGTCTGTGAGCTGCTACCTTAGGTCTCTGACCCATATTATCATTTATCATCAAAACAGAACAGTTGCCCGCAGGTGATGCAAAGCTCACTGTACAACACTCGCGCACAAATTTATAAGTTTATTTATTTATTATTGTTTAGGAGAAACTGGAAGAGTTTTCTCTTTTCCTTCCCCTGTTTTGCCAATGTGCAATGCCTGGCGGGCACTTGTTCCATGTCACACAGCTACTGGGCAAACTACCTCACATCAGGATCAATGCAGCACTCAGCCTTGACATTTCTGAATGAAAGATGCTACAAACCAGATGCCAGTGAAGTCAGAAGTAAAACTCACATGGTCCAACAGAGTCAGGACCAAAACCCCAAATTTTATTATTGCAGATGACTTTGTAACTAAACACATGGTCCAGCATTAAGGCAACAAAGTATGAAATTCCTTAACTAAGAATGCCTTCTATATAGATGTTCATGACTTGGCCCAGCACAGACCTGAGAATATTTTGCCTTCATCTTGACTTTCATGATTTTGTTCAGAACTGCTAGCATGCCATTTTATCAAGTGGGAGACTAAAGTTTTCTACAAAGAGCTTACCTTTCCTACCTCTGTAATACATGACATGAAAAAGACAAGGAAAAGCATCAATAAATACATTCATGGCTAATTAATCACAGCTAATTAAACACAGTGAGAAGGGTAGGGTAGAAACAATGCTGAATTTATAAAAGGATTTTTTTAACTCTGGTGCAACATGCCATGAAATCTATTTTCATTACATTAATATACTCTGGAGCAACAGCCAGGTGGCTTTTCTCGTGCCTTAGGTAACCTGCCCATTGTAAAAGAGCAAAGTGGAAAGTTATAGCACAGCGTGGCTGGAGAAACAACATAAACAGCTCTGATGCAGAACAGCTAGGCGATCATCACCACTTCAGCTGACATTGTTATTTAAAATCAATGCTCAAGACTCAAAGTAACTGAATTGCTCTGAAGGACCTTGGAGGAATGTGGTGGGCCTGACTGTGTGCCCTACCACTGCTGCTTGCCATTAAATGGACGTTAGTATTGTTCTGTTGGCTTAATAAAGGTGCAGCTGGGCAATCCCATCCTATGTTCATAAGAAAAGGAAATAAATGGATGTTTCAGCACATCTTTAGCATCTGGGAAAAGATACGCTCAGAATTTATATGGGCAATTCAACGATTTCCTTTTTCTTCATACAATATTTAGAGCCTCATCCAAAGTCCAGGGAAATCTGCACAGTATCTTCCCACTGACTCTGTGGACTTTGGATCACTCCCCTAATCCTTAGAGAAGTTCATGAGTAATAACAGAGAACTAAATACATCAAAAACTATCTTTCAAATAAGTAGGTGTTCCCAGTTAAATCCCTTAACTCAAATTACAGGGTTTTTAAAGAGCAGTTTCCTTAAAAGCCAAGAACAAAGTATTTATATTAGCTACACTGAAATGAAAAGGGAAACTAACAGAAAAAAGCTACATTATTCATCTGCTATTTAAAAATAAAATGCCTGTTATTTTAAAAGCTAATATCTGCCTTAAACATTCAATCTGACTTAAGAAAAAGTAAAAATACTACATCTATGAGCATTAAAAAGACATCTTTAAAGCAAAGATGCAATAATCATAACATAAAAGTATGAAGAAAACAGAGATCTCTAGCTATACTCAGCAGAGAAGGTCTGGTACAGAGAATAGGAAATCGTTTGGTTCTCACTGATTATAGCTCTTTGTATCAAAATACTCAAGGCTGAAATTAGTGAGATCCACAAGAGCAGGTGTTTTGAATTTTAATCTCAGATATAATTAAAGTCTGTAAAAAACATTATATGATGCAGTAATTGAAAGGGCTAATCATGGGATGTTTTATTTTTAAAAATATTTAAAAATAGATCTAGAAGTCATAAAAAAATTGTATTCCACAAATCTTTATTTTGACTACATATGAAGCTGCAATCCATTATGACTTTGATTTGAAAAATTTAAACAATTCACTTGTGTGTTTAAAACTGGTATGTAATTAGCAAGTTCTATATCTTGCATTTCATGTTGTTTATATAAACATTTTTTAAATCTCTAATGCTTGCACAATCATATCGTAGGAATAATCATCAAGGCCACATACTGGTTTAAATGCAACCTGGATTAAAGGATTATATAGACTGAGCTAAAAATTCTCCTTTTACTGTTGTGTATTGTTTGCAAATGGTATTTCTTTGGGCTTTGGATATTCAATCTCTTATTCTACTATTTAGAGTGAAAGGATGCCAAATTTTGCAGCACTTCCTATTTATAAAGAAGAGTAGAGTACAATCCTATAATGTTGCCAATCATTGCTTTGTAGTCAAGGTTGACAACCAGAGCAACTGATGCTGGTAAAAAAAAGTCATTTGACGGCTCCCATCTTCTTAGCTATTACCTCTGATTTTGAGGAAATGGCAGTGCAATCAAGCAGCACAGGAATGAATCAGTTAGATGGTGATGATGCTGAACGGAATGAGTCCAACTTTTCAGTGCACAACTGAGGCAGCTTTGAGAAATTTGAACTGAATTGGTGATTCTGTTCCTCCAAATTTGTGCAAACCAGTGCAGTGCAATTCAGATTAAGCAAGCCAAAATAAGGCATCTGAAAGGAATAGTTACTAAAAAATGCTGGCTGAAATAATTATGAGGAGCCATTCATTCTTTACCCTGGAAGCTGGGAGCCTGGGAGCCTGAAGGTGACAGTGTAGAGCACAACTCTCTGCAGGTCTAGCACTGGGCATACGTCTATATGGCATAATGCTCTTTATATTAATGCTACTTTCTTCTACTGAAGAGGCATAAATAACAAGACCAATTATCTAGTCACAAGAAGCAAAGTCCATTGCTGATAAAATATTTCTTTTATGATTATACTGTCAGTATTATGAATGTTAGCAAACAAAAATACCTTGGAAAGCCTGTCTTTCCTATAATCATGTTTGTTGAAGTCAGATATTAGCAATGGAATTTGTAATGCATTAAGCAGTTATCTTCCAGACAGTCTGAATGCCAGAGAAACGTGTATTTTATTAGTGCCATGAAATGTTTCACTTTACCTGCAATTCAGGTAACAACTTGCCTTCAGGTCTTCAATACCGAGATAATGCCAGTGCTCCTCAGATCCGTTGCCAGATCGTCTGCTGGTGGAGCAGGGTCGGAGGGCCCATGGGCTGGGAAATTAATGCAGTGTCAGTCCCGAGGGGAGTCTCTGCCAAGAGCCTTGCAGTGCAAGCCGGCAGCTCAATCTCTGCGAGACTTTCCCTGAGCCGAAGGATGCTGGAAGTGTTTCTTCACTGTTCAAAGAGAAAACCTTTCATTCCAAAGGTGTTTTGAACTCACTCGAAAGTGCAGATGTTGTTTATATATTGTGTTACAGGGGAAAATATTTCTTTTTTCACGTTTTCTAAACTTATTATTGAGAAAAAAAACTGGGCAAGGCTCAAGTTTGCTAAGTGCCAAATTTTTCAAACCTTGTAATTTAAACCATCATCCCACATATATATTGGAAAGCCAGATGCTTTGTATCCTTTTTATCTCCTGTTCTATCTGACAGGCACAGAGATTTCTGCATGTCAGGGAAAGTAAGTACAGCCTCCCAGCATGGCATTGCAGAGAGAAGCAGAGAGAGATGTTTTTACTAGGTTCTCATCCCCAGATTCTCACAACATTTGCATTTTAGTTTTTCAGCTTTAAGCAAAATTCATGACAGGAATGCTTTCTGATTTAGTCTTCAAGGCTTGTTTCTGGTATCACAGTTAGTAGCTACCCATGAGAAATGTGTTAAATGGAATCTCAATTACCTCAATAGACTTCTAAATCTGCCTGAGTAATTACTGAGTGTAGTAGATTTCACCCAGATACGTGTGTGTGTGTGTGTGTGTGTACTCCATAACATCTTTTGCTGCTTTCATAGTAACCTGTCAATATTAGTCACTGACTGTGACTCAGACTCAAGGCATCTGCTCTTATCATAGGCTTCCAGATCTCCATTTTCATAACCTTAAAGTTTAACTTTGACTAAACATGGCAATACCAAAAAATGGGTATTCTATTATCAATCTAAAATGATACCTACTAGGTAAGAATGACCTGCTGAATATTAAGTTTCAAAAGACAAACTTTAATAATTACAAAATAAAAAATGATAACTTGCTACAGCTTTTAGTTACGTGAAGACATACTATTTTCGCCACCAAAGCAATGATTCAAAGGATTAACACAGAATGGGGAGCACCTGATGAATGGGTTTTTAAACCTCACAGTTCTGCAAAGAGCTCTGTCTTTTCACACTATCCAAGTCCTACTTTGAGTACTAAATTGCTGATTTCCTCAGAGTCTTTTCTAATGCTCATAAAAATAATATTTGAGTGATTCATAAGCAATCTTTAACTCCTGCCTGTCAGTTGTGCTGGCATCGTTGGCCCCATTTTATAGATGCAGAGCTTAAACATAATCTTTTCAAAAGTGCCCAATAATTTTGGGTGATCAGCAGAAAATATCTGATTTTTTGGAGCATAAGTATTTTCAAAGCAGAGCTCTTAGTGACTGCAGTGGCAGCTGTGAGTAGAGTCTGAGGATAATTCCAGTTAGAAGGCACCTCTGGATGTCATCTGATCCAACACCTTTGTCAAAGCTGGGCCAAATTTGAAGTTATATCCAACTTCAAAATTAGTTCAAGTCCTTCAGGGCCATATCTAGTCAAATCTGGGACATCTCCAAGGATGGATATTTCAAAACCATGCAAGTACATAATGATTCTGCAAGTCAGGACCTGGAAATACACACCAGAACACCCAGAAAAAGGGTTTCTGCAAGCTACTGCCATTGAGGACACTCAAAAGACAATCTTCCATGTCTTTTTGAGTGCTGAACATCATCGCACCCTCGTGCTGCTGGTAGGAGGTGTGTGGTGAAGTCTGCCTTTGGCTCATTTCTTTTTGTGCAGTCCCCCACGATAGCAGCAGCTCAATTTCTCAAAGGCAGAAGTGACCTGCAGATATCTGCACTTATTCCCGTACCCTGAAGGAAATGGACATCTGCCAACAATTAAAGGGAGGCAGCAAGTCTCTGGTGTCTTTGAACACTTGTAGCCAGTGCAGCCTTGTACTTAGCCCCTGTCCTGGAGGACACAAGCTGCCTACGGGCAGCTGACATGAACGGAGCAGCTGCCACCTAACAGCAGACTGCAGTCCTAAACTCTCTGTGATCCCTCCTTCTCACAGAAGCAATGCAAGTCACATTTGGGGAACATTGTAGGAGAATATTTTAAGAGCTATCATGGCCATGAAATAAGTCATAATCAAGTATGGATAGTTTTTCCTTATTTTGTAATGTGTTCATTGGTATGGCTGGCCCTGGGGAGGAAGAAAGAAGAGAGCTGGGGAAGAAGTGGAAGGGCAGCACAGACTATGATAAGCTAACTCACAAGTGTCAATGTGTTTTCAAATTGTGCTTAATTAAAATGTATAAATAAACAGGTGGAATTTTGTAATTTCCTCTATTTTCTCTGGTCAACACATGGAAAAGAAATTGTGCCAGCTTTGGATGTGTGGAGTGGCTGGGGAGCTGCAAGATCACCATGAAGCCCAGCCTCATGCAGATCTCTCAGGTGCTGTCTTCTGCAAGAGGACATACTGCATCCCATGACCACGAGGCTGTGAGGGGGAAATGTCCTCCAGCAAGGGGGCTTTGAGTGCAGAGTCTTACTAGGAGACACTTCTCCAGGACAGTGTTATGGCTTCTCTCTCCCCCTGTAACATCATGTGTTAGAGGCCACTGGTTAAGCTGGAGTGGGCAGGAGGCCACACACTCTATTTGAGGTCCTAGATGTGGGAGGGAGCTTGTTACGAGTACTGCATTCAGCAAGGGAAATTTGGCAGGTCTGAGACACTGATGGAAAGTTGACCGAGCCATCTGTGTACCTTTTCCTGGCAAAAGACTCCAGCTCCAGGACCTCCTAGGGTGGTTTGCAAAAAGGAGCAAGCAGGACTGCTGGCTACACTGGCCTGTGCCTTGGCTGCTCCTCAGATGCCACAGCACTTCCAGGGCCAGTGTGAAAGCAGGCGCCAGCCATGGCGAGACAGCCCTGGCAGCCAGCGCAGGCTTGGTATGGGAAACACCTCTTGGCAGCCCCCTCTCAGCTTCTGCACTACACTGAGATTGAATTTCTCTTAAATTCAGTGAGAGCTTGGGGTGCTTTAGGAGTGGAAAATACCAAAATTAGCCATCCTAAAGACAGTCTAAGTAAAGAATGGTGAAGAATTAAAAAGTCAAGTGCCATCATTTCAGAGAAAAGGGAAAACCTGCCTAAATACATGCATTAGCTGTGTAATAGCAGAGGGTCTTGGGGTCAAGAGTGCTATGTGTCAAATAATTGCTGATCAAAAACTTTGTTTGGTTTTGTTTTAAAGTAACATTAAAAAAAAAAAAGCTTGAGCCTTCTGTTGCAGAAAACCAGACCTAATACGGAGGGGTGTGCTACAGGCAGCAGTCCAAGAGCATGCAAGAGATTTGTAAAACTAATGCTTCAGGAACCTTAGTCCAAAAGCATATTCCAGCAAATGATTGCACTGCACTGAAATTAATCACAAAGGAAAGCTACAGGAGCCAGCTAGCACTTTAACTGTAGCATGAACTGGCACTGCTTTTTTGGAATGACTAGAGCTGTGCTGATTTATACCATCTGATGATCTGGTCCACAAACATTTTCTTATTCCAACTTTAAAAAATTCGCAGGGTGTAAGGGTGTCTATGTCTATCTCTGCTCATTTAAAATTTCCAGATGCTAATCTGGAAGTATGCTTACAGCAAGCATTAAAATGGTCAGTTTGGTTGGAGTACTGGTTTCCTGACATCCTCATTGGATACTTTTATTTCACCTTATGAATGTGCTGATTGATCTTTTTTTCTCTTTTTTGGTATTGAAATTCTCAGTGAACTTAAATGAAAAGGGCCTGTTCTCACAATCCACAAGGGTAAGTTAATGGCAGTTACATGTGTACATTGAATGTATTTGTACATGAAGGTGGCTCCTTACATTTAGATTTGCAGTCCTAAGGAAAAAAATAGCTCCCTGTTTATGAGCTACCAAACAATTTCAAACAATCTAAAGTGGCATTTCTCAAGTCCTATCTTTATGAATACGCCCTCTGAGTCTTTTTCACTGCACCTGTACAAACAGCAACAAAGAGAAAACATGTGAGTGTGAAAAGGGCCTTCAGCTTATCCCACCTACTTAATGAAACTTCCTTGCTTTTTAGCAAGCAAATGAAAGACAATAAATTACACAAGATGCTTTTTTTTAATGGCAGCAGGAGTGATAGGAGTGTTCTCATTCAATGCTCTAGGGGATAAGACTTATAAAAGGTGCCATAAAAAGTCTTTCTGGGATGTGAAAGCTTGCAGAGACCGAGGCAGTTCAGCAGGCTCTAGAGTCTGAAACAGCGTGCACTGTGCCTGCCATGCATCTGGTCTAGTCTGTCAATGCCTCTGCACAAGTTTGTGTAGCTCAGCTGGTTTCAGCAGAGCAGCACAGATTTATACCAGCTCAGATGCAGATAGGAATCTCTACATTACTACGAGAGTTAGAAATATTACCAAGAATTGCGTTGCTGTTGGAGACTTTTAACACAGCTGATGCTCTTTTTCACCAAATGATCTTTAGAGCAGCTACAGATCATTTGATTAGATGCAATTTGGATTAGTACTTAGGACACTGGAGAAGAACTGGTTTTACCAGAAACCTTGGATCAAGAGACCTTGACTTGATTAATTTTAAATTAAATGTAAAGATAAACAAAGGTAGTCCTACTTGAAATTGAAACTAGTGTTTTCAGTTTCAAAAATGCAGTTCACTGAACTGGGAAACTCATGGACTTGAATGTAAAACAGAGCTGGAATTTCTGAATGTCAAAGGTACAACATTTCTCTGGGGCTTCAACTGAAAGCCAAGGAAGGGATATAGACCTAATGAATACTCAGCTCAAAAATTAAATATTAGGAATGAGCAGACATCCTATGAAGAATGGAAAAAAGAAAGTAATGTTCAGCTAACGCAATTAAGTCTTTGAGGTCAGGAAGTGTATGGCTAAAAAGAGAATTGCCAAAAGAAAAACTAGGTTGGACTTTTAAAACACAACTAAATCAAACAGAGATTATTTTAGCCACACAAACAAAAAGAGAAGATGATTTATAGCCACTATGCAGTTGAAGATGCTGCTGTAGTTAAGGATAACACAGATATGGCCCCAAGATGAATACTTGGCTCAGTTTTCAGCAGGGATGATGATGTTAAACAAGGCTGTGTTGCTAATGGGAATGTGAGAATGGAAATGGAATTAACCACATCTAAGGTGGCCAGAAAGCTCTGAAGAGATTAATGTGACTGAGTCAGCTTGCAATGGAGGCACATCCTAGCACTCTGAAAGAAAGAAACTGCAAGTCTGCTAACAAAGATTTTGAATGTGTTTATCAGAGATGACAACTATTCCTTGGAAAAGCAAGTGTTGGATCTAACTTAAAAAAAAAGTCAAGGAACAGTCTGGGAAACTACAGGTCTGACTTCAAGAATGTGTGAAGTTTCAGAATACACATTGGAGGAAAAAACCTAATAAGGATATGGAGATGGAAATGAAATAAAATGCCACAAATGCTTTAGCAGTGGTAGAACATGTCCGAATCACCTGACAACTTATTTTTATTATTAAGAGAATGAGATGCAACTCAGTTACCAGGAGAATTTTTGATACAGTGCTGCACAGCAAATTGCTTGTTAAGCTGGAGATAATTTGGATTAGTAGAAGAATTATGAGGTAGAAAAAAATGAAAGATCATGCTGAAAGGAGAAATATCAAGCTGAAAGGAAGTTACTAGTGGAGTTCTTCCAAGATGTGTCTAGGGACTGATCCTATTTAACATTTTTAACAACTTTGGCATAAAAAGTAGGACTGTAGTCATGAAATTTTCTGATAATGCAATATGTAGTGTGAACGTGGAGGAGGATAGCATACAGGAAGAATTGGATAAGCTTCAGAACTGGAATAATAGCAATGAGATGAATCTGAGTAACCCAAAAGGTGAGGTCAGGCACTTTAGGACTCAAATTTTTTCCCCAATGAGGAAGCTTTGAAAAAAGAACTGGGAATGGACTATTTGATCACCGGATGACACAATGTGTGGATGTGCCTGTGGAGAATACAAACGTGGTCCTAGAATGTACCAGGTGAGGTACCTCCAACAGAGATAAACATCGATGCCATTTTGTGACACAGATTACTTCAGCTGTCAATGAGGAGGTTTCTAACCAGAAGAACAATACACTTCTGAGATAGCCATCCATCACCTGCACTGGGGAAAAAAATGAAATTACTCTTAAGATAGAACCTTATCAGTTTATGAAAGGGGTTACAATGAGGTAACCCCTCATTGAGGTTGGGGGAGGCTGGAGGCAGCAGTCTAGGAGATCTCTTCTGGTTCAGACTTCCTTTTTAGTTTACATTAAGCTCATACACTGAGCTTGGCAAAATCACCAAAAAACTAGTTTGAGCTTGAATTCTACTTCTGATGAAAAAATATGCCTGTATTTGTAACAAATATCAGTAGCTGTTAATAATTTGACTAGCTCAACCCCCAAATCCATATTTGTCCCTTCTGTGGCAAATGATCTCCATTACTAATGTATCCCATATCATCACCTGTAACAAATCCTATTACCTAGTGATTCTTTTGAGTTTCAGGCAGTTTCAGCAGCGCATCTGTCTGCAGTTAGTAAACTTTATTATGAGATCACATTTTTTTCTTTATAGGTAATTTTCACCAGACATCCCTAAAACATGCTGAGTATGTTCTATGGTTTTCATGTATTATCATAATCTGATCCTCATACTTTTTGTAACTGGGGTTTCCCACTGTTTGCTACCATTTTTGCCCTGAGTAGGGAGGGGCCTCTGCAGCTCCAGTGAAGGAAAACAGCAAAGGTACGTGCCTTGTCCTTGTCCTGTGTCACAGGGACCTGGGAGAGACATGTTTGCCCAGATTTTGATTTCTGATAAATTGATTTCTCTTGCAGTTCCTAATCAAGAAAAAATAGCCCTCATTCGACAACTACTCTCTATTTAGCTGTGATGAAGTGCCCAGATGAAGGGTTTTGCTGGGCTCCACTTAGCATATGCAGGGCTCCTCCATGAACCTATTAACTTATTATTTAGACACTGGATGGGCACATTTCCAGTAGATGACTTGATGTTCACATTTTTTATTTGCTGAAGATTTCTTTGACCTTGGTGAAAACCAAAAGAGAGGAAATAGCATTCAAGGAGTCAGAACTTAAAATGAAAAACACATGAAACAGGAACTCCCCAAGGAACGGAGGAATGGAGCACTGGTCGAACTTGGGGGTGTTTGCTGTTCGGCAGCTTTGCCAGGACATATGCAGAGCGATATTTGAACTTTAAATTCTCAATGTGCAAAATAAAAAAAACCCACTTTACTAGTTTAACAACAGAGGGTCCATCCCTGAGATATTAATATTTTGTTTTAATCACAATTAAAAAATGTGAACTGTTTGGTGAATTCACTAATGGATCCTGAGTTATGGCTTTCATTTTAAGATACCAGATTAAATCACAACAGATTTCTATGGTCACCTTATTTTTTCTGAGAGTTTCTGAAGCTGCTTAGTGAAAGGCATGTATTTATGACTAATTTAAAGTATAGAAGATTTGTTACAGTGGCCCACACCTGTCACAGCCATTGATTTATACATGTACTGACTTGCCATGCTTGCCTATGGGTAGCTTAAAATTACAGACCTGGTACATGTAGACTACAGAATTACAATACCGAAAAATATAATCAGGAAAATATAGAATTTTCTTCATACCAAACTCCAAAGAACGTTACTGCATGGGAACTTTTAGCCTGAGCTCGCATTAGACTTGTGTACAGGCATGTACGTGAGATCCAACCTTCTCTGAAATATAAGGTTTATTTAATATGAGCAAAAATAAATATTTTGTTGACTTGAGTAGTGAATATAGTTCTGGTTTGCTGCTAACATAGACTCATCACTTTGAGGATCAAACTAATTTTGGGTCAGAAAAGAAATGTAGTGGATAAATCTAAAAATTTCTCACTGAGCACCAGGAACCCCTATCATCACCTTGAAACAGTATAGCAATGACAGGTTAGCGTGGATTGCCTACAGTGACTTGTCCCACAAAGAACGACTGGCATCTGCAAAAGACAGTCTGGGAACTGCTGATCTTGACCATAAGTACTCTCTGTCTATGGTCTCGAAACAAAAACTTTGTTATTTTTTGACATGGGTGGCAAAAAACATAATAGTCTTGCCTCTCATATATTAGCTCTGTTTAGGAAGTGTGCCTCTCTTGGTCTGGGGAAAGATGCTTCTATGAGCTCCAGATCTCTTTCCTGTGAATTATTTTAATAGGAGGATCTTCCTCCAGCTGAAGTAGTCTGTTTTGGCTTCCAGGGCAGGCCCTAGCAGGCTTTTAAAGTGTTCATCCGTGGGTATTTTCTATATGGTGATTATATGGCATGGTGGGGGAGGTAGAGTTGGGGATCAAATACTCATGTGAATGTGCAGGGATGGGTAGAGGCCAGACTGGTGAGTGAACGAGGGCAGCCTGACACTGTTGCCCATGTCCAGTCTAACAGCAGGCTGTACTAACTGGGCAGTTGTAACACCATTAATGCGCATGATAAGTCCTTATAAGAAGCAACACAAACTAATCCTGTCTTGTTTCTTTTGGAGGTAGCTGAGGAGAATCCAGAGGATCCATCCATGTCTCCTGCCACTGTCTTTGGGCTTCCTCCATCCCACATAGACCCTTGATCCAATTGCCCCGTTTAGTAGGCAACTGGTTGCCTACCTGGAGCCCCCCACCAAACACAGGCAGAAAGTCATTGGTAACACCATTGCTGTGAACTAACATTTTGGAACAGTTTAACACTACAAATTGATTATCCAGGAGAAGAAGAGCATAAAATCAAATAGTGCCTGTAAATGTTAAAACAACACAAAACAGAGAAACATCTCCCCCCCCCCCCTTAAAAACTGTCTCTTCCTGTTGTAAGGATTGCCATTTTCCTTATGGAAGAGGATATCAAATAAACTGTTTTTTTGCCAAGCTTTATGGGACTAAACAGACTTATGGAACATTTCTGATTGACTCAGGCTGAGAATCTGGCTTATATAACTCTCATGATCTCTCTCTTTTGCTTTTCCTATTTCCCTCTCAGTTGCCTTCACCCCTGCTTCGTGCACACACAAGGCTCTGGAGACTGGGTCTTTCTTTTCTGCAGTAGCAAGCTCTTCTGTTCTTATTCTTCCATCATCTTCCTCCGTGCAGGGTCACAGAGGAGGAATGCTCAAGGTCTGTGACAGTTTATTTAGTTCACTCTTAATGGGAAAAATATCTGTGAATCATTATTCTGTGTTCAGACAATTACCTGTACATCATTTGCAGTTTTCTTGTTGATGTGACATATGTATAACATTCAGGTTTTTTAGACAGTTACATCATGTTATATGATATATACATAACATCTGTAATGTAATTCATAAAACAAGCTGTGGCATCGCACATACCTCTCGATTTACCGAATCTCAAAATACAAAGGCTTGTCTCTAAAGCCTTGTGTACTTTTCTCTGCATAAAACTTAACCCCCCCCCACATAATTCTTGATATTAATACAAAGCTTAGATGTGAGTAATCATAAAGCAACACCCCCCCCCCAAGTCCGTACCCACAGTAAAATCTCAGATGTAGCTAAATAAATGAAAAGCAAAATATCTTTTTTACCATAGCTAAAAGGCTCAAATTAAGGAATATTAGATATCTTGTTTGACTGAATAAGGCTGGAAGTCAGCTAGAACTTTCATTTAGATTTTTTTTCTTTTGTGCTTCTTCAAAATTTTCTTATTATTGAATATCGTATGTCTTGCTGTGTTTCTAAATTCATGCACATTTCCTGTTAGGAACATATGGAAAAGAGTAGATGGTTCAGAGTGAAATCTGGATGACATAATAAACCGTGAGAGAGAAACTTGAAGGATTAATACAGATCCAAAGACTGAAACTATGTCTACTGTTAAGTACACACCACCATTTTTTTATAGTGCAGACTTTTATGAGACAGAAATAGGAAAATGTAAAAATCAGACTGTTATAAAATATTAGGATTTTGTATATTTATATTCTGGATGTGATGGCAATTTTAAAAAGTCATTTTTTAAAACGCTTCCTCATTTTAGTGAATTTGAAGTGTGGGCAGAACCTGTGTAAATTTGCAATGTAATCTCAGTCCATGCTGTCTTCTCTTTTTCCAGAGTTTGGTTTCTTCTGAGCAAATGAGCAATTACCACGACTCCCTCTCACTAAGGCAGATGAATAACGCGATGTGCACAGATACACTGCTGACAGCAATCTCAGGTAGTTTGGAGAACACTACAGCCATAAACGTGGGATACCAACACCGCTATGCTTATTTTGGATTAAAAAGTTATAAATGAGGCGATGTTGCTTCTCATCATATTCATGCCTAGAAATATGTCTTTGGCCAGACCCTCAACTAGTAGAAAAAATTGTGTTTAAATCTCTGATTTCAGTAGAGGTGTAGAGATTGACTCTGCAGGAAGGGTCCACCGCTTGGCTCGCTGCGTGTCAGTGCAGGGAGAGAGGGCTCTGCGGAGGGTGCAGAGGGCGGCTGATGTGGGCTCCTTCGCTCAGCTGTCCCTGGCTAACCGCAGTCGCGATGGGTGCCCTGCCAGCTAGAGCTACCAGTCGGCTAGCTTCCAGAGGTGCATAACGTGTGAACAAACCCCGGTACAGCTGCAATTACGTCCACCCTCAGCCATATGCACTGCTCATCCCCGTTTCTACTTTCTGGGATGATACAGGAAAATTGCAAAATAATTACCTATTCAAAGAGTGGGATTTGTAAAACAAAGATACAAAGGATTCCTCTCAACAAATTGAGGATATTTGCAAGCTGCACTGTGGGGCATGAACCAGTCACCTTTGGCCTATGGAAAGATGGCAATTTGCATGACCAGTTATAGACACCTCTCTTCACATGCAGTGATTCACCATCAGGAGTTGCCTGTTTCTCTTGCTGACTACCAAGGAAGCATAGACTAGAAGACTTTTCCTGATCCAGCCCAGACATCCAACTTTCAAACACCTAAACTAGAAGAGAAGAACCTCACCCAAAGTTTCCCTAAAAGTGTAATATGTATTGAACTGAATTAAAATATGCACTGAAAAAAAAAAAACCAAAACCTTTTGAATATTTTACAGTACTTTGTTCAGCAAAACATTATATTAACTCTCTTTTAAAGTTTACCTCTTCCCTACTGAGACAGTGCTGGTGGCTACCAGGGCATCTGTGGCTGCGCTGTCCCAGCAGAGGACGATGGTAGCAATGGGCCCCTCCAGGGAGTCTGCGGGTCCTGACAGGCAACTCAGTGAGCACAAGCCCTGCTTGGAAGTGCTGCAGGGTTTTCCAAAAAGAAGCTCTTTTCTCAGCCAGAGACAGAACAGGGCTTGGAAAAGCTGTGCTGTGACCACTTTCCTGACAGAGCTGAGAGGGCTGGCTGGGAGGGTGCTGTGGAAAAGGCCCAGGGGCGAGCAGGAACATGCAGAAGAGGGACCAGAGGAAAATGGTAAAATTAGCAATCATAACATATGAAAAAAGGGAGAAGAAGATAGCTCTCATCTGGCCACCTTCTTAGACCTCCTCAGACAAATTTTAACACAGCAGCAATAAAAATATTCTATTATTTCCTGCTGGTAGGCAAAAGGAAGCTGTCCTGTGGAATCTGTTTCCTGGCCATGAGAAAACACTGACATAGTAATACAACTAGGTCTATACAAGAGAGGATTGATTAGTATTAACTTTTTTCCAGCTCACTTGCGTAGCCCAAATCCTTTACTGAGTGTTGAGGAGTATTTATGGAGTTGAAGAATAGAAATAAAATATTAAAAGGCTGGATGCCCTTAATTACCAATCTATTTTCATGAATACAATTATCCATTATTTTAAATACTATTCCTTGTGCCAGAAGTGTGTTGGCATGCACTCAGTCCTCACTGCAGCAAAACTTCTGTTTTCTTAAGTGGGCATTTCGCCTGAGGAGGGTCTAAAGTATTATTTCCTTGAAATTGTTTATCTGTGCTGATTACAATGAAGAAACATAAAAATATCCATAAAATCTGAAGTTAATTTTACCCAGGAAACAAGTAATATTGAGTCACTAAACCTGGCAAAGGTGGCTGTTTAACAGAAGCTATTCTTAGCCAATTCCTGTATATACTTCACTGCAGCATAGTCAAGCCATTTAATTCAGTTACAAGTGCCAAATTAAACATTTAATTGACTTTTATTTTACAATAGTGTGTCTTAACTTTGGCTATGCTTTGCTGCAGTTACTATTAAACTGAATATGAAGTCCATACAGTGTTAGTTCCAGTGGGAAAAGAGCCCCATTTCAATGCTATTTTTTTTGTTGTCATAAAAAAAATAAAATAAAATCCTTTCCAAATTTGCGGTCACAGCCTTACAATAAATGTCCATATTGAGAACTTAGAGAATGTTTGTTTCTTTTCTATATCAAAGGGTGGAAGTCCTACAATATTTGGTCATAACTATCATTGTGCTGAAAATGCTTATGGGAACATAATTTCCTATTGGGCAGTTGATTTTTAAACCTGTTTTAACATTTTATTCTTGGATGTGTAAACAATTTCTGAGAGGCAGGCCTACTAAAGCTTTCATTTTTCTGTCATCTTACCAGTACATCACAGAGCAGTTATTCTCAGGTTTCACTGAAGCCATTGTATTTCTAATCCACTTCAGTCTGGGAAAATAACACCCTGGTTTAATTAGAAGAGCAACTGACTTAAGAGAAGAGCTAAATTCTTTCTGTCTTCACTGAAAATTCATATGCTGAGTGATATGCAGGAAGAATTTCATACCTATCTTGGATGACACATTAGCACTGAGTGCTTTAACAGGATGAGTTTCTGAGGCTATCTGTGCAACTCCATCGGAGTTCACTGTGATTTACATCTGTGTCGCTGAGAGGAGAATCTGGTCTCTGGTTTCTCTACTGCTTCTGGACTGTTAGCAAAGAGCTTACATTCTGCAAATCTGACATCTCAGTAGCACAAAAAGCAGATTTTTCTGAAATATGTGTCTACATGGTTCACTCTGGTTTTGCACTTTCTATTTACTTTCCCTGAAGATCTCAGAATATTACAAATAAAACACTATTTCTGCAATACTTCTGGAAGACAGGAAAGGATATACAAATTTATTAATTCTCTGAACTCTTATTTGCAATGGAGTGGCTGTACATTTTGTGAGGCAAAAACCTGAAGAACTAGAATACCTAATATGGAAACTTTAAGGAGAGTTTATACAAACAGAATATAATTACAGTGTGGTTAGGACTCTGAAGTTGCTATCTCCAGTCTTCAAAAATAAACATGCAAAAGTGGTCATGATATCTGTTTTATGAATCTCCTGAAAGAAGCTTCCAGGAGATCATAGTTTCTTTTAGCCATGTGGGTTTGGTCCAGAAGGGGTATTAGCAGCGGCAGCTGTAAATTGAAGCTGGCACAGAACATGGCAGGTCACTTATTAAGTAGAAGAGTGTAACAAGAGAGGCTCTGTGGAAGGGGAGTGGGTGTTCCTTGGCATATTGACAGATACCACTCTCAGGTGTGGCCCCTCTCATCAGAGATGGACACCATCTGAGGAGGTAATTCAGGAAGGAAGTCTGGAAGCATGTGGGTGTGATTCCTGCCCCAGGGAAAAAGGGGAATTGTTTATTCCAGCAGGAGGAAGAGAGTTGGCTCCCCACTTAGGGTTAGGCCATTTATTTCCAACAAATAGTTTATTCACTGAAAAATGCAATTTTAGTTGGCCTGAAAATATCCTTGAATCCAGCCCACTTCTGCAGAGTAGTTTAAGATGTTTGTTTTATTCTTTCCTCTGGGTAGGTACATAGAGATTTATTTTGTCAGGGTGAGGTGCGAGTTTGTGGAGATGACAGTCTCCCCAGTCGCCCAGTGATTTGAACATTCATTTAGTGTGTGCAAAACTCAGGTTCAGCTCTATCTTCTGCTGTAGGTGATCTGAACAGACCAGTCCCACCAACGTGGGGAATTGCCTCCACCACTGTGCTATCAGGCAGGGCTATCTGCTGTGCATACCACCATGTGCACAGGGGTTGCTTCAAAGGGCTACATAAAATCTAGTCCAACAACACGTCCCCAGAACAAGGGGTTTCAGGGTATGTACACAAACCAAACCCTCTCCTGAGCATACACAGCCAGCACAGAGCCACCGTGGTAAAGCCCAGCAGAGGGGGCAACTCAGGACAAGCCCTGCTCCATGGTGGCCAAGGAAGGGGCTCTTGATGAATCTCTGCTCTTACTACAAGTTCATTTCATAAACACAGTATTTGTAGAAAGAAAATGGGCTCCAGAGCCTGTGTTTTTTGGGTGTTCACCTAAGAGGCAAGACATTTGGAGTGCAGGCCTTGTTCTGGTGACTATTAAAGTTATTTCATAGAAAATGGAACAGTGACATCATGACCGGCTGTGAGCGTTCCCCTCCCTGTACATCCTCTAGTTTGGGAGCTGGGCACCCTTCTGGGATGGCAAGTCCAGCCTCCTCAGGCCAAAGGGGGATGTGGTCTTCATCGCCTGCACGCAGGGTGAGCACGTGGCTAGCTGGGCGCTAAGGGGGGAGGTGGCTGCTCTCTCTACCACATCATGGTTGTAAACAGTGCCTAAGTCTTGTCCTTTGCAACCATTGCTTTGCTTTTTGTAAAGATGCCTAAAACAAAGCCAAAATATTTTTAAATGGAAATGAAACAACTTTATGCTGAAATTAAGACTCACGTTTCGGGGGGTTTTTTTGATTGTCAGGGTTCACAATAAAAACATCAGTTTTCTTCTAATTCTGGACTGTTTCATTTGGAGTTTGAGTTTAATTTTATTTCGATGGGTGGCCAAATCAAAAAATATAAATTTCTACACCCCCACTCACTGTATGAATTTATTTCCATTAAACGAGCCTTACCACAACTGGATCATTTTTATGCCTGTTTGTACTGAGCCAACAATCAACTGAGATTGTGTAAGAGTACTTTTCGGTATGTATGTAAGATCTGTGTCCTGTGATTTTTGGCTGCTGGTTGGTTTCCTGGCTGGATTTTAAGGTGTTGTAAAGTTCTGTCTTACTCTTTCTTTCTGTTTTCACTGACATTGTCAATCCTGTGGTCACTAGAGGGATGCAAGAGTGAGTCTCCTCAGTTTAAAAGAGAGGAAAAGTTTCAAACACCATCTTTTGACTTTTAACGCTAACTACAAAGACTGTCTATTTCCTTAGACTTTTGGAGAAGAATTGGGGGAACGAATGGGACAGGACACATTTTACTGCTTTGAATTACTGGCTGGCTAAGTTAATTTAGTTTTGTTTTGTGTGAGCTCTGTTGTGTTGGATTTGTATTTTAAATAATTGATAATGTGCCGAAAGCTATGGATAGTCATTGTCTTTTGTATTTTAATTGTGTTAAATAAAATGAGAACAATGGAAGCAAAAAAAACTAGACGTGAGTCACAAATAAGCATTATTTAGTTTCTAACAGACATGTTTGGTTTCCTAGTTATAATAGTAGACATAACTAAGGCTTTTAAATATGTACTGACCGACTGAGAAGTAAATAGCTCTGGGATGATTATGTCTGAAATAAAGACAAATTTTTTGTTTTTTTTTTCTGAGCCGCTGATAAAATTTAATCTTCACTTTTTGAGTTATGTTTATTTTGTTAACAGAATAAACAAAAGAACAAATGACAAATTAGTAGGATTTACAGTGGAAACTATTCATATGTAACAATTGGTCAGCTGAATATGGAATTATGTTTTGAGCTAGCTGAGAGATGCCAGAAAGTTCATACTATATCTGAGTCAAACAGAAAAAGAGAAGAAAATCCCTGTGAATCTTCAAAGAACTTGGTTTTGAAATTTTACTCTGAGCCAAAGAGACTCACATGACTGGCATATAGCAATGATTGTGGTAAACAGCACCATTAATTTTTTTTTTAAGATCTGTGTCTAAAACCAAACAGGTTGTGGTTTTTTTTAAGTGTTTCCTAAAGGAGAAAATACTGACACTTCCACCTGTCAATACTAGCATTTTGTGGACAAACTTTTCATCTGTCATGTGTTTCCATCTGTCATGTTCATATCTCCCAGTAGCCTAGACACGTGATGGGATGCTCCATCTCCCTCGGATGTACCGTTAGCCCCAGCTAGCTTGTCCTGACCTCTGTAAAAACCCTGTCAAGTCTGACAACAGGCTGTACTACTGGCATCTTCTCCTCTGAGGCATTATGTGTTTGCTTTACTTATCTTTCTCAGTAAATTTTTGTCCCAATCATCCACTTCATCTAAACCCTTCCAAGTTGGTATGATTTTATAGAGATTCCTTTTGCCACATTGACACAAAGGGAACTTAGATATATTTATTAGTTGCTTGGTTACCTCTGAGTAGCAGGACCTCTAGAAATACATGCCTAGCACCTCTGACAGACTGGTTTGCACTTCCCTAGTGATTTCTGTAGAAAACTCTCAAATTATTTGTGGTTTCAAATTATTTGTGAATAAAATACAAGGACAAACAACCTATTGTGCAGTAGGAAATACTCTGTCTGCATAAATGCCCTGAAGTTTTCTGTTGGTCCTTTTCATCCAGAGCACCTGTATACTGCTAAACAGCATATAAATCTCAGGCTATTTGCATTTTTCCCCCAAAGTCTTCTAATGAATCTATGCTTTATTTTTATAAACATTTTATAAGCTGCCTGTAGGCTCGTATGTGCTGGTGGACATAATTTTTGATTAAAATCTCACATTTCGTTTAAAAAAAAAAAAGTTCCCCACTGATATTCGAAGAATGAATTTTCATCTTTGTTACATGGCTCATCAAACAAGTGGTTCCAATTCTTCAGATTTAATGCTAGACAGATGTTGTGTTAGACAGATATTACCATATTTTTAGAGTCCTACATGTTAGAGGATATATTTTTTGCAGACTGTGCTGCACACCAGACAAAAACCTTGTCCAAGAAGATGTAAAATAACACTTGTGAAGTCTTAGTATTCCAAAACCAGAGATGCTATTGCATGCTCTTGGCCAAAGTCAAATGAGGAGGCAAGCAGCACACTGAAGCAGTTGAGATCTAAGTTCCTCATTGTGAGCTCAGGACTGCAAGTTGATTAGCACTCTGGCCCCAATCCAGAAAAGCACTTAGACTGTGAAAGCCTATGGGAAATGGGTGTTTAATTCCTTTAAACGTATTTTGAAAATCTTAGCCCTAAGCATTGACTGCCGTAGGTCTATTCACGTGTCTAAATTAAGCAGGATGCTGGCAGAGAGCTTCGGTGCTTATCACCTTAGAGCTTCAAGTCCCGTTCCCTGGTTCCGTGTCGCTGCATGGATTGCCCGCTGCAGGCAGTTTTCTTGAAGGATGTGTTCAGGATCAGCAAGGTGGCAGAGCCTGGAGACAGGCAGTGAGCACTAAATGAATTTGTGAGAGAAGAAGAGAGGCTAGGAAGCTGGGCAAGTGAAGTGAGGGAACAAGAACTATCCAGGATTGAGAGTCTCAGACTCATAACTGCACAAAATCCTTTATCTTTCCTGATACAGTTTTGAGACAAGTTCTTTAGTTTCTCAGTCTCACCCCCATTCTCCAGGACAAGGATTTAATTTCTCTCTCTCTCTCTCTCTCTCTCTCTCTCTCTCTCTCTCTCTCTCTTTTTGATCTTTAGTCAGCCCTTGCTCCACTGCTGTATCCTCCCCACAGTTGGAGCTCATCAGCTCTGAAGCTTGCTAAATTACAACCTTTCGCCTCCCAATACCATGTGGTGACAAGTCCTCCAAGAAAGGGATCTTTGCAGCTCTCCTGCTTTTCCAGGATGGTTTGACAGATGGAGGTAAAGCCAGGACTGCTGGTATGTTAATATAATGATTTTTAGTGGATTTGTAGTATATCTGGTTGTGTGCTACAGTTCTGCACACAGACGTGGGCCTTCTGGTACCTGTGAGTGTAGATGCACCCTAGGGGCAAAGGCAAGCACTTCACTTTGGTGTGGTGCAATACATGCAGCACTGTGGGTCCTTTTAATAATTTCTCACTTTTCTCTAATTTTTTTTCTCTAATGTTCTCACTTTTCTTGGAAATACATCCCCTGAGGGTATGTCTAAAGAACATGGGAGCTTGGATATCAGCTATGTTATATGGAACTCCACTGGAACTAATATATTCCTTCTTTCCCCTGGACTAATTAGTTTGGATATAATTCTGAGGTAGCAGAGCTATGTAGCTTCCAACACCTAAGATAGCTCAGGTATCTCTGCATGGTGCGGAGTTATGCCAGTGAGATGTATCCTGAACAATCCTTTTTAAAGAAATTCAAAGCAAGGAAACTACAGAAGGTAAAATGTTGCATTTAACTGTTGAATTTTGATCCATACCCTATTCAATTTTAATAAACTAACTTCTATTTTTGAATAAATCTCTTTGTGGCTTACAATATCTGTTATAAGATGAAGATCTGTTTCAAGGAAACTGAAAATTAAATAAGAAATAGCCACAGGAAACTTGCAGATTTTTGCTATCATCTTAATTAAATCCCACACGTTGAGGAAAATTAATTGAAGACTTTTACCACTTTCCCCACTAACTTTTCCTACTCCAGGGATTCAGATAAATAGAGTTTACAAACTCACCCACTGTTCTGCTTTAAAACTTCATGAAACTTTGTTTTTTAGTAGGAAGTTAATTAGGAATAGTTCTTATTATACCTTTTATGTGGGTAAGACTCCTGAGGCATTGTAAACATTAATTAAGCCCTATAATAGCCTCTGAAGTAGATAGCATTAACCCATGGTTATACTGAAAATAAAGCCTCCCCTCTTCATTTGAGCTGATGATACACTTCTCTACCCCAACCTCAGCAAACCTACTTTAGATACAGAGAAGTGAAAATGTGGAAAGAAAGTGCACTATAGAGTGTTCTCTGATATTTTCATTGTGCTTGAAGACAATTTCTGAAGGCCACAGGGTTAAAATATTTGGTGTAGTGCTATTTGCAACTTACTGTTATTTAGGTCATTGTTGTACCCAAATTTGCTACCTGTTATATGACATTTTACATGTCTAGATAAAATATAGGTGTTTTATTCAAGTACCAAACTTCAAAAAAAGGAGTCTGGATCTTTTTCATCTTGCCTGCCAAAAATTATTTTGGATGGTCTAAACATTTTCGTTTGATAGCTTCCAAGTTGAATGTTTCTGGGAACTGAATGTGTTTGGAGCATTCAGGGAGACTTTGAAGACTCGAGTGCAACTGTACCCACGTCTCTTCTGCTAATATACTTCAGTGGAATTGGAGATGTAATAGCTTAATACATCTGCATCATATTAATATTGTACTGGAATACTGGTACAGTAATGCTGTCGTAACATGAGACGATAGACAAATCACAATAGTTGTAAGACTTTCATATGGTTCTAGTGTATGAAAGGCATTAGTGTCAGCTGCAGCTTGTAGGGCTGTTGCTTATGAACATTAGGGAGCAGCAAATAGTGCTTTTGGTGCCTTTGAGTACTGTAAACTGCTGCATTATCAACTCCAGCACTGCCTTCCTCTGATAAGGAGAACAGATCCAGAAATGAGTAACCACTTTAGACTCCAACTTTTTCTATCCTACAAGTTGCTTTTCTAAAACGTCATTGATTTTTGGCGTCTCTTAGACAATAGCCCATAAATCATTTGCTAAAATGCCTGATATCCCTATATACTTCAGAAAAGTGCCCTTGCTCCTCACAGGATTGATAGATGTTCTTTGTGTTCCTTTAGGCTTTCTGTTTAGCTCCAAACACCAAGCCAAGTCATCTAGGCCCAACAGCCCTGCTCCCAAACCCATCAAAATAAAAGGAAAGGCTCCTTTTGCTTTCAGTGGGCCCTGGACTGATCATCTGTCCTGCAAACAGTAATCGCATAGATTTACGGGCTACATCTAGACCGGCAAATAAAAGGGCCTGGGAGCAGTCCCTGGCCCTTAAGCTAATTCTCAGAGAATGACTTGTGTCCACATAGCTAAAATCTCTTACCCAAATCTCTTACCCTCCAAAAGAGGCTGTTCACATGCAAGCCACCAATTGGGAGCACTCCGCGGCCCGGGTTAGCCCACATCCCTGGCAGAGCATCTGTTTGGGAGAGGGCAGGTTGGCTCAGCCCAAAACCCAGCCAGGGCCTGTTTTTCTGTGAATAATTTCACTGCGGTGCTTCAGCCTGTGCCCTGGTTCTGTTTAGTTTAGCAGTAGAGATGCGGTCTACATGCAGAGTGGATATAGGCACAATAAAGCAAAACATTTGTTAGATACCTAAACCTAGGTGTGAGAAAGGAAAAGGAGGAGCCCATCAAGTTCACATAGTGGAGCAGCGGCAGAGTTAGAAACCTGGTTCCAGATCTCAGGAGTCTCAGTCGTTGCCCTTGCTGTAAAGCACATGTATGTGTTATTTCATAGTTTATCTGATAGCCTGGGATTTTAGGAACACTCACATGTAAACTGCAAATAACTTCCTGAAAAACAAGCCAGCTGGTGGATGGATGCATTAAAACTCAAATTATGAGCTTTTTCTGCTGGAAGGAATAGGAATCAAGCTGCAGACTTTGGACACAACCCTCTCCCTCCCTCCCAACCTGTGTTAAAATATTATTTCACAGATCTGATTCATACTATGGCACAGCAATACCAAAGATAAGTATGTGTGTAGGTTAGTAAAAGAAGCTGAGTGTAGCCAAGTGAAAAGTGGGAAGCAATTTATATAGGCTGATTACAGTTACTTTTAACATATCAATAAGCAAACAAACAAACAAGTATGTCCCTGCCTTCAGTTATGTGTTTATTGCTGTAGATCATATTGCTTATACAAATAATGAATTTTACTCAGTTGTCATAGTTTTTGTCCAAGATTGTCTGATGATTATGAGACTATAAGAATAACCATAAACTGGATCAGATCAAAGGTCCAGGAGCCTGTATCCAAGAGTGTGCAATAGAAGATGCCTAAGAAAAAGCATAAAAACAGGACAAGCATATAATGAAACTGCCCTGGAACAGTCTTGTGGCTTCAGTGATTCGTGGTGCAGGTGCTTCCTGAGCCAGCAGTAGTTTCTTTGTATTTAATAGTTGTAGTAGATGTAGTAGATGGATTTTTCATCCATGAATTTATCCAATCTCTTTTTGAACCAATGCAAACTGCTAGCATCTGCAATGGCAGATACCGAGGGGCCCCCAGGGCTGCCGCAGACAGCCACCACCGCCTTCTGCAGGCAGGACCCTCCCACGGGGCTGCGGCCAGGCAGGCTGGGGATGAGGAACAGCAGTGCCCTTGGTCCTACAGTCAGAAACCTAAACTCCCCGCTAGGCATCCCACCCCCAGACCTCTTGGCTTTTTATTAGGGGGGGAAGCGCTTCATCAGCATCACTGGACGAAATGTAACCTAACTGCTTCAGCTTGGCCCAGGCTTTCCTGAAATGCCTTGCTTTTCCAAAAGCTCTGGAGCTGGTGGGTTTTCGCCAGCAAGGGATAAGTGGTGCTTGGTGCAGCGTCCTTGCAATGATCTCTGTTAGAGCTGCAGGGAAGTTTTGCTTTCTGACTGGGAAAAGGTAACTGCTGTACTTTTTTCACCTATCTCCGCATTCTTCCCTTTTTGTGCATGTACTGCTTAGCCACAGAAAATTACAAAAAATCCCCAGTGTGAGAGGATTTAGTGAAAGCAACAACACCAACAGTCTTTTATCTATGCTGACTGAAAGATAATCCGTATACAGAAGAATCTGATGCTTCAGCTTACTGGGAGTGACAGATACATAATAGAATCCCTTGAGCATTATCACTTTGCAATAACAGAGCATTGTCATCTTTTGTCTGACTCTGGCCTGTGGAAATCTTCTGGTGAGTTTAAAATTCCTAGCATAAACTACAGGAATCTACCTCAAAACTGTTGTAGAAAAATGGATTAGATACAGGTAAAAATAACTAAATAAGCTTTGAGTACTCAGGGATCCCTACTCATTAATTATTTGAAAGTGGTGCTATGTGCAGGCTGAAAATCTAGATTTTGATTAAGGATGGAGCTTTGCACTAAATAATGTATATTTATATTTATATTGAATTGTTGACTCTCTCTCTCATCTTTCATTGTAAACCCCACATCCCTTTTCTGCATTTTTTCCTTTTTTCCAGAAATCTTCAGAATTTTCATGAGCATTGGTATGACACTGGACAGTTCTAGTTCACCCCAAGTTTCTGATCCGCTGCTTTTCATTTTGAATCTTGGAATCTACCAAATCTGTATATTCAAAGTGAACTTTGAAATAGTCTGGAGTTTCAGAAAGACACGATGCAAACAGCCATGAGCCACTGCAGATACTCTGTAATCAAAATGAATATACCTTGCTGCATTCAGGAACAGGATGGGGACCCAGTGAAACTCTTTATTCTGTCTATTGCTGCCACGATGGAAGAGGTACTGTGAAAAGATATGGGCTTTGCTATGTGATCTGAAAACACAGAACATGAGAATAAACCCGTTGGCATTTTTGTAATTTCTGTAAATAGAGGGGACTAATTAGCTCATCTTAGATTATCACAATAGATTGGAGGGAGAGCAACGGCCAAGAGTTTTCCCTTTTCCTGTCCCCAGTCCAGCAAATTTTATAATATATGACTTAAACCTTGATTGGAATTGCTCTGCTCATATGCTTAAAGTTAGATAAATGTGTAAAGACCTTCCTGAAAGAGGAAAAACTGAACAGATTAGAAGGAGAAAATATTTGCGGCTCATAACTCAGCAGTACTGATGATTTCTTCTGTAAATTACAGTCTACTGCAATGTCAAAAAGAACTTATTCTTAAATAGGAAGCCATAACCAGAGGATTTTGTGTGAAAGAAGATGAACCTACAGATTTTGCAAATCTGTATAGATAACTCAGGTTATCTTGAAAGTAGGCCTGTGCTAGTTCAAAAACACGTGAAACTTTCAATTCATCTGATCTGAGTTTTGAGGTTGCAGTGAGATCGGCACCCAAGGAATAATAGTGACTCTGGGTGTTTTCCTGGGCCCCTGTGACAACCTTGCCGAACTCTTGAGCACACCTGGTTATGGAGTAAATGAGGAGGATTTGAGGACCCAAAGGTGTGATGCTGATCAACTGGTATGACCTTTTCCATGACACATGACACTTGCCAGAAAAACCTGCTCATTAATTTCTGTACTGTACTCAGAACTCCTGTTTGAACCTCTGTCTTTTAGGAAAACAGTCTGCAGAAATTTACTCATTCTTAGGCACATTATTCTAGTAGTTAATCATGCTGGCAGTTCAGAGTCTTATTTCTAGACTGAATTTTGTCAACATTCAGCTTCTAGACATTGAAGCTTACTATAACTTTTCTTCCTGCTAGGTTAAAGACCCATCACCTGTCATATTAAACTTAAGGCTGCACCAACATTTAGCCCATATCTAATTTCAATCTTCATGCTTTATGCATCCCTTGCTCTTTATAGTGTCTTAACAGTGAGGTCTGCTTCCTGTATTGAGAAATACAACCTCAAAGGAAAGGTTTTTCTTAACTACTTCTACATGAAATTAATTTTTCTAGACCTTTTCTGTAAGCCAGGTGTTGATGCTGTTCGTAGCAGCTCACTATCCCACAGGGTTCTTTAGTCATCAGCAGTTCGTGACATTCTGATTTCAGGTTAGCGGATATATAAGATATAGGAGCTGCTTAAGTTGGATGAATCAAACAGTCCCTGGCATGTCTTCTATATTAGCTGATACAAAACTGCTAATTGGCTTCTCTACATGTCTGTACTCTTGCACTCACACCAGTGGTGCCCACTGTGCTCTTGGGAGGCAGTTTCTAAAGAAGCATGCATCAAGCTGCCTTTAGCAGCTCAGGGGCTGCAGCATTGTTTAATGGATATTAAACCATTTATCTCAGTGTCCAAAGAATGGCAATAAAAATCAGGTATCCAAAGTGGATGCCAGGAAATAGCTGGAGAAAATTTGTTCAGAAAAGTAGTAGGAACCACCTCAGAGCAGAAACACTGAGAAGAGAGGCAACAAAGACAGAGGGCGGTTAGAAAACTTCCTCAGATATCACTCCTTAAGGCAAATACTCTCTGGGAACCAGACTCCTGTCTGGAATATCTGGCCAATGTCCAGCTCTATATGTACAGTAGATATGGCCATTGATTCCCAGTCATATATTATACATCATGCTTTATCTTTAGAAGTGGAAAAGAATTTATTTAACTCTATGGGTGGGGGGATTTCTAATCATGTATTAGGAAATCTATAAAACTCTTGGTAATAACTTTTGTAAGACACAAAATAAAATAAATATAAATGCTAAGCTTAGTGATACAGGACGGGATCAGTAATACAAAACTGGATCACTGGTTCTTCATTGCTTATTTTTGACTGCTGCTACGCCACATTACACTTGGGAGCAGGTCCTTACCTACTTCATATCTTAGCTGTATCAGCCTCTGACCCTCTCCTTTGCCTTTTGGCACTGATCACTGATCCTGCTTTCCTCCTGTGCGATATACAACAACAGTGCATTATAATGCTAACAACCATGCAGGTTGTTACATAGAATTAATGGGAAGTAAAGAGTCTTTTGGATCTTTAGTATTTGTTGGAGGGTTGTCCTCTCCCTATGAAAGATTTTTTCCCCTCTAAGCAAGATACAATTTGTCTTTTTCAATTTTCTTTTCTTTTCTTTCTTCTTAAATGTTAGTTAATGGAGAAACAGCTTATTCTTATCAATGTAAATAAAGCCCCAAAATCTGTTCTTAAATTTCAGCTCGTGTGACTGTGTCATGAATATGATCTTGGATAGAATTTGCAATGTTTCAAAATAAAGTAATTGATGATACACATTTTGATCTTGCATTTTAAAAAGGAATTGAAGCATCTGTCTTGAAAGAGTCTTTTGGCAAAGTACAATTAATTTTTCCAATATTAACTATGAGTGCAGCTGGCAATTCTCCAACACGAATAAAATTTCTGAGCAACCTTCATTGCCATTCATCTTGAACATTCTTCAGAAAGACTTGGCCTTTCTCTCTAACCCTGCTCTTTAGATATATATCTCTAAGTGTTAAGTGAAGTCACAGGACACATTTCTAGTGATGTAGGAGGGGAGAATTGTTTTCCAGTGGTTTAATGAAAGACATTGATGATTTCTTAAGATCTTATTTCAGTAGTTCCTATGCACAGTATAAAGACCTAAAACAGAATCAAAGATATTAGAAGTCATTTAGTATTTTTCACTCTTACAGAATTACTGTTTCTCTTAACTTACTTCAGCTCCCATACACTTGTTTTTATCTTACTGAAGTTTTGTCTGTCCTTACAACTATTCTGTGCAAACCTCAGTGATTCAGTTAATAATGCAGTGGTCAACATTAACATGTGTATAATTACCATTTGCAAGTATTTAAAGTTGCCATGGTACTTTAGCGTAGAGGATACCATGATAACACTAATCAGGCAGAAGGCAAAATTTTAAATATTTTGACGGTGGCCACTGTAAGGGGGATTTTTATAATGCTCTTTTTTTGCAGATGTTTACAGGCATGATCTGATTAACGTGTACAGTGGCCTTTTGAGGTCAATATCTAAGTCTCACATGACTCAGTCCAACATTCTTTACTTGAGGACTGGGGAGAGTTGGAATAAAAATAACTTTAAAACAGTAGATGTTTTAAAAGGTGGTTGACTAGGAAATTAATAAGCAGCATTGTGAGCCCCAAGTTAAAAATCATCAGTCTGGCTTCAACATTCCAGAAACTGGCATAAGAATCATGATATTCCTGAAAGTAATTGCATATATTTTATTTGCCTCCTGGCTTCTAAGCTCTTAGGGTACTCCTGAGTATTGTTTCTGGCTTCTCTCCCCTAGGAGGAGGACTAGAAAGGTAGCTTTGCTTTGCATGCTGAAAGTCCCACCCACATATGCCTCAAGGAATGGAAGCTACAGGAAAAACAGCCAATACCACAGGTCTCGCGTAAAGCACGAGAGCTGGTAGCAATGAACAAAGTGAGGAGGCTTCCTTTTGCGTATTAGCTCCATTTTACAGGAGAAAGTCACAGACAGGTTCTTATGTTAGCCAAAGCTTCACTCTTCTTTTCCCATGTCTGCCCGTTCCTGGAAGTAAAATATTGCAGATAATAATAAGAAAAGCTGCTCTGTTGCTTTCCAGATCCTCTTCTTCCTTGAATTTAAGGCCTCCCATTCCTTTGGATAGGAACACCACCATTGTGGCATGCCTATCTCTACATAAGAAATTATTTCAAGGAAGACAGAGGGAGTGCAACGTGCCTGCTGTTGATTTCCCCACAGGCCACATCTGAACACACTGACATTCTCCTAGAACAGAAACTTTGGTGATTCAGCCATAAATTTCCTCCTGTGACAACTGGAAATACAGGGCTAAGTGAAGAGAAACAAAACATTTAAACTGACATAAGCAATAGCTGTGAAACAAATACAAATCTAGTGAAACCCACAAATTTAGGAAGGGCTGAAATTCATGTGGATGAGACTAATTTATAGAACAACTGGAGTGAGAAATTCAGTAACGCTGAAAAGAAAGTTTCTGTTTTAAGAGAGAGAAGAGAAAAGAACCTAATCAGATACTGCTGAAATTCTCTGTTTTCTATGGTGGGAATAATAAATAGCATCACTAATTTTAGATAGTTGAATCCCAAGAGAAGTCAACATGTCTCTTTGGTGATTTTAAAACTTTTAGGAACACAAACAATGTAGGAAAAACAAAATTAAACCCTTCTTCCTGAATTTTAAAGGGGGCTTCTTCAGAGAGAAATTTGTTAATGCTGTGAGCATTGTGGAGTGACACCACTGTGAAGAGAAAATTCTCTGCTCGGATTTGCAGCACAGTTGTTAATTATAGGCTTTGCTCTCCCTCGCTGTGCAGCTCTCCCCCGGTGTCACTAGGGTTGGCCTCCTGTGTAGGATAGAGTAAAACATCAGGAGCAAGAAAGAGGCTATACTTTAGCTGGAAAAGTCCATGGAGGTAGAGGTATTTAGTGCTCCAAACCAGCTCTGGGGCGTCTTTCTGTTTTAAATGAGATTAGCATTGCATACCCCCCCTCTCCCCCCACAAATCAGTTCTGACATAAAACTGCCTTTCCTGCCCACCCCAGCTCCTGACTAAGCGCTTGCACTGCCAGGCTGCAGGTTGTAACCTCAGGCTCAAACAGTGCCTAAGAGTCGGAAGATTGTGTTAGGGGAATAGTATTAGGGAAACATGGGTTACCTATCATGTTCTTCACATCTTCCCTGTGCATCTGCTGCTGGCCAGCGTGACAGACAGACAAGCCTGGTTCAAAATCGCCGTTGCTCAGCCAGAGGTGGGCTCCAGTGGGCTTGCTCCGTGGGCGCCGTGCCTGCCACACGGCCCGCGGCCCACAGCCCGCCTATCGTCAGCACAAGGGACGTGCCCTCACCCGGGGCACCCTGTGCTCTGGTGTTAGGAGCGTTTGTCAGGAGCGTGGGCATGCAAGCGTGGTTCCCGTCGCTGGAGACTGAATAGAGCCTGGGGCCAATTTCCTGGCTCTGATCACTAGCCTGCAGCGGGGAGAGCTGCTGCAATATCCTCCGTTGAAGATAAAAGCTTGAAAGGACTGGATCTCTCTTGAGGCACTCGTGAGCTCCTTTAAAGACAGGGGAGAAATGGAAGAACCTGAACATGGTGGATTAGATTTTCTCAAGTGGTTGCCTTGTGTAAAGGGAATTTAAGTGTAATGAGTTAGCTTTTCCTTGCCTCCAAAAACCCTGAGATGACATGCCTAAAATATCAGCCAGGTAGACTGGATTCCACCCTCTACTTTATAAACGCTTTCTTTGACTTGGCTGGCCAAGGTCTGTTACTCATTGTCACAGATCACACGAGAAAGAATACCAAAGTCTGTAAGTATTTGCAGGATGCAGTCATTAGAGTGGGAGTGAACACATGATTTACACGAACTTATGTTCTTCTTGAGAAAATGACACAAATAGATTAAATGTTCCAGTTTACTGTTGACCTGCCATGTTGGCTTATCATATATATGCAGCATCTGTCAAGCTGTTACAGTGTTATTGATCCAGATTATTTTTTCTCCATTAACTTGAGGATTAAACAGAAAAAAGCTTGGGTTACAGGATGATTAATCACAGGTTAAAAGTTTGTAGCATGAATGCATAGAGAGAATTAAAAAGGTTACGTCTTACAACCCAGTGCAGTATTTCAATTGGAGTAGGCTACTTTCTTGTTATTATTTCCAGATTAAAAAAGGAGTCCTTAATTTTTCTTTGTAAAGTTTATAATGCTGTTGTAATTACAATATACCAACACTGTTTATATTTGTTTATGTTTATAACGTCTTAGTGTATCCTTCCTAAACTAGAAGATAGAAGGGCCTGGAACAACATGTTGTGGACATTTTTTCTGGACCTGGAGAGAATGTATCCTAAATTGTGAAGTGTGTAGTAGCTAAATGAAAGCAACTGAAGAGGGTAGTAAGGTTGTTTCACATCCTCCTCTTTATGGAAGTGTTCTTTGGCATTGCTCTGCTTTTAATTTCAGTGGAAGCCTAGCTATTGCATGACTTTTGATGCTCCATGCTTTGATTTGGGTGGGTTTGTCCTTGGAAAGTGTAATTATATATCTGATATGGATCTGTTCAAACAAGATAATCCAACTTCAGATCCTGCAAAGCTGCCAAATGCAAAGTTGTCTAATATTACCTTTCCTTTTACTGATCAAGAACATAATAATGTGGAGATTATTTTGTATACAGACCATTGTCTTCTTCCTTCTGAAGAAATGAATGATGTATTATAAGAAAATCTTACCTGATAAACACAGTGGTTTATGCTTCAGATTTTAGAAAGCTGTAAAGCTTTCTTCCTTAACAGTGAAAACATTGAAAAAATTAAGGCTCATGATAGTTTTGTTTTGGGTACAAATAAATGTTAAAAGCACCCTAAGACTGCCTTTAAAAAAATCTTTAATCTCTTTTGCCGATAAGAACTTTTCATTCTTCTTTGTGCATTAGCCAGACTGTGATTTTTTGTCTCACACTGTAACAAATGTTTTCTTCCACCATTGGGCCTACTAGTATCTGCAGGATTACTCATGATGCAAAGCTTTATTCAACGTATGGGTATCTCAGTCCTGCCTGTGGTGTTTATCCAGTTTCACACCTTGAGGTCTTTCCTTTGTCTGCTCATCTTTATCTTCCCTCCATTTTTGCTCTCTCCCTTTACTTTGGTTATATACATAGCTATTTGGGGACATGTCAGCAGGTGGATATCCTGAAACTTAGATGATTAGTGTGGTATATGTCATATTTTGTCTTTGATCTCTTTGTTATTTAAAACTAGCAAATGCTCACACATACCTTAAGGGAGGAGTGGGGATCATTTGAATTCAGTCTTAAAGGGATAAACTCTAGCTTTTTCCCAGAACAATTAGAGTATTAGAAAAAAAGTTAGATTTAACTATTAGTTTGTTATGACAGGTGGGTGCATAAAGAAGTGCAAAACAAAGGAGTGTGCCATACTTTGAATTTACACAGCTGATTGACAATGTGCACTGTCTGCTCTGAAGTCAGAGGCAGGACTGAGATTTCTGTCCTCAGGGACCTTGCTGCATCTGCTGGAGAGAGGAGTGCCTGCTGCTGGACTGCCTCGTTAGTCCTCTGCTCACCCTTACTCTGCAGCACTGCTTAGCATCTGGTCAGTCAGAGAAGGCACCCTGATCCTTGATATTCTCATTTGCTGTTCTACAAAAGTCTTGTGAGAAAATCTCACATGGCTATGTCAGACCTCATGGGTCAGAATATCTCCCTCCTTCACTTCCCTCCCCTCAGTGTGAACTTCACCTTAGCTCCCTAGTTCACTGTCCATGTCTAATAACAACATTTCGGGGGTGATGGTAGCAGTGCAGCATTCACATACATCTTGCAGGTCTGCTGTTGTGGTTTAGCAGAGTGCCACCCGGGCCGCTTTGACATCTGAGTCGCATTTCAGCATTCCATATGTTCTCCATCTCACGGCTCCAGCAGCTATATAAACATCATACAGTTGTTCCTTGGAAGGGGCCGATAGATTAAAAAGTCAGAAGATAATGAGGCAAGGGCTCTTCTCTCCCTGGCAGGCTCAGCCAGCTCCCTGAAGGCTGCACACTTGCAGCTCTGTCTTGACTTTGGAGCAGACATGATGTCTTGTCAATCAACTGTTGAAATCCAATGTTGTTGAGGCATTTGTCTGTATTACTGTTGCATGCACACCTGCCATGACCAGCAAATAACAGATTTTTTTCTTGTTTCAAACAGTCCTGGTGTTCTGAGAAGGAGCTAACGTCTGCATATGCTAACATCTCAGGGGGAATGATCAGCGTAAGGTCTTTGGGGCAAAGCTGTTTTTTTGTTAAGCTGGATGGTGCTCAGTGCAAGCTGACCCTCTGGCAGTGGCAGGGGGCTGTTTTGCAGGGCTAAGGTGGTTCACACAGCGAACGGTGATGATGATCTTCCTTGGGCATGAGCATGAGCCCTGGCCGCTGCCGGTCACCAGCGCCTTCAATATTGTTCACATCTGGCCTTTTCTTCTCCTGTGGCTGACAGTGGTAGGCTTAGGAGGGCAGTGTATTCCCAAAGAGGCCAATGGTTGTGTTAGTGTCTGGTGTACATTTGCATTGCTTTTGGCTGGCTATTGCCAATCTGGAGTTTCATGCAAGAGTTAAGAGGAAGAGCCCAGATTTATTTATTTATCTGTTTTTAATTCATATGCCTTTATAGTCAGCAGAGAGAGGGAGAGAGAGTCCTGAAGAGGGCAGCTGAGGTTGCCGAAAGCCTGCTGTGGAATCACTCTAGAAAAGAAGACTAGGGAGAATTGTCAGCTTAATTTGGGGAAGGCGGGTGAGCAGATGTGAGGAGCAGGAATACCATCCTCCCTGCCCCTACTCCACCATGCACAAAAACCTTTCCTAACTGTTCAGCAAAAAAAGGTTGCCGGCACTTAGGGTACTATATGCACCAACAGCAGTTTCATCTCAGGAGGCTCTGAGCAAGTCTGCTTTGTCATATACCCAGGCCCCTGCAGGGTTAGATACCATCTACTTGCTCCACCATGGTGCTGTACAGGGAACGTACCTGCCAAGCAGGCCTGAGTACACCATGCCTGCGCCGTGGACCTGGGAGCTAGGCATGACTGGCGTCTGCATAGCTGTGCCATCACCATGGCAGCTGCATCTCCTAAATGTAGATAAATATTGACTCGGTCTCAGAAGGATGATAGTTTCACATGATTTTCCAACACTGCTTTAATAAGCAACTTGCAATTCAGTTAGACAAACTGTCAGGAGTGCCAGCCAAATAATTTACATGGCAACAGCGTGTAACAGATTCTAGCACAACCAGATTCTTTAACCAAGATCAACAATGTAATTTAGACACAGATCTAACAGCTTTTATAGAATCCTATGAGATTTATGTGACCAGTGAGGTTACCTTATAATTTTCTGATGCCATTGTTTATTAAAAAGCAGAAGGTTTTTATTCAGTCAACATTTTGCCTCTTCTCTCATTAAGATATCTCTGCCAATCAACAAGCAGTGCTAACGTACTTTCAAGTCTAAAATGAAGATGCAACATAAAGTCAGTTCCAGGATGAAATACATAATTCCAGAACTGTATGAAAAGAGAATGCATGGTGCTTGTAACACTTCTTTTGCTTATAAATGTTATACTAATTGCTCTTGTCTGCAATATATGGAGGAAATATCTGCACAGAGGAGGAAGATTGTGCCTTGTCACATCTGTGTCACAGGACCCAGGGTGTGCATGCTGCACAGAGCAGTTGTTATGGGGCCCCCCAAGCCCCTCCAATAAATCTATACTTCTTCAAATCAGGACATGTCTTTCAAATACACCTCTTTGCTTCCTAAAGGCAAATTTGAGAAGTCTTTTCTACAGTTCGCTATTGTAACTTGTTGTTCTCTACTCTCCAAGCAAGTGCCTCTGTGTTGGTCTGTTGTGAGATATTCTGAGATATGAATATCAAACATTACATTCCACTGAGAGTGACTAAAGAAGAATGATCAGGGTCGTAGAAATCACTCTAGGAGGTCTGAGCTGGATATCTGCCAAAGTATTACAGAAAGCATTTTTTTTTTCCAGAAAACACAACAGAAGAATTTAGGTCAGATTACTGAACTGGAAATCAAAGGTCCTAATGATTCTTCAGCTTTGGAGGGTCTTGTTGAGACGTGATGAAAACAAGAGCAAATGCATTAACCTTCAAAGTAGGATAGTGTATGGATGAACGCAACGTTGGTCTAAAATTAGATGGGGTGCTGCATGGACATCAGAACGTGCCCCACAGTGGCTAGTACTAATGGGAAGCATTTGGAAAAGCTCCTGAGGCCAACTGTAAATCAGTGCTTCACACTCCCATATCTGCAGGTAGATGAAAAAATTACTAATACCCTTGCTGATGCTGTGTGGAGGGATATGGTTTTGGCTTGAACTCACCTGAACTCTGTGGGTTCCAAATGAACAAATGCAAGCAAACTTCATGAAAGCTTTTATTATTTGTGTGTGGCTTTGAAATTTTTTGGAGTATTGAGACTCTAACTTAGAATGGTTAATTCATACCTTAGCTGCCAAAAATTTCAAAGCAACATGTTGACTGGATCAGAAATAACCCACTAAAAGGACGTTGGTGTCAAAAGAGGAACAGATAACTTTGACAGAAAGAAAAGAAGCAAATTATATAGCAGATACTCTGGTAGCAGAAGAGAAGAAAACATCCTAAAAGGGAGTAAAAGAAGCCTTGTTTATAGGAAAAGAGAGGACAGTGAAAAAGGCATCAGACAACTCAGAAAAGAAGGGATCCTTCAAGTCACCTAGAAAAAAGTTGCCTTTTCTCTCTTTCACTCAAAATTGTGGGCAGCAGCTGGCAACATCAAATCTGCCTGGGAACTCAAGTCAGGAAACTGGGAGAGAGCCAGAAACTCTATGCCATCCTTTATTAAAGTTGAAGAAGTGCAAGTCAGGAGAACTTTAATTTTACTCATGGATAATTTATAATCAGTAGAGGCTCAACTGTTGTATTCACTGTAAATTGTTACTCAGCTTTCATCTGGAATTGCACAGTGAGCTGAAGACAAGGCAGAACGAACCAAAGTCCTTGATTTCCAAGTGTGTTCAGCCTATTGCAGTTTGTGCTATTTTAAGCCCCTTGCGCACTGCATCAAGTTGAGCTAGGCACTGTCGATATGAATTTCTCAGGAGAGCATGGGCAGAGGGGTCTCTGGGGCATCAACCCAAAGAGATCTGCTAAGCAACAACCTACTGAACAGATTTCTTACCACTAGATGTGCGACTTCATCCGCTTTCACTTCACCACTCTCACAAATGCCTGTGGCATTTGTGAGAAGCTCATTATGCAGAGATGCAGGTGGTATCCACAATGAGATGAAAAAGAAATAACACTACGCTAGACTAGAAGGAGCTTTTGCTAGCATGGCAATGCTCATCAAGAAGGGCCTGGGGGTTGTGTTTGGTAAATAGGAGAGTGTTACTTATCTAAGCTGGTAAAAGCCTAAACGCAGACACTGTTGCGTTGACAAATACCCAAACAGCAGCAAGGTAACTTGGTTCATTTGTGAGACTGATGAATATTGTACAGGAATAAGCAATTCACCATGACAAGTGCACCCCTTGTAAGAGGGATTCTAAGCAAATCTTTCCAATTTGTGCCTTGGCCTTAGCAATACCCTTACATACCTTCTTCAATACTAGAAAAAATGTCTATAGTTCTGATGATTTTAGCCTCTTAGAAACATGGAGGGTTCTTATCACCGATTTATTTATGGCCTGGATATTCTATAATTGTAATTTTTTTAATATTCTTTCTAGATATTTGTTATATTTTTTATTTCTGGATATTTGCCTGTGAGAGTGCATCATCCCTCCAGGGTTTCTGTGCATTGTGCCACCTCCCATGGCACAGCACCGTAACCGCAAAGGCGGGAAGTGGCTCTGGGAGGACATGGGAGTGCACTGGCCACCGGGAGGGGCGAGCTGCGTTCCCAGCCCCTCCGGTTTCCCCTTCAATATCTGGGCTCTCTATTCAAAATGGTCTTTCTCTGTGGGGAGTTTTTTGGTGTTACTGCAAAGTGGTAAAAATGACATGTTATGAGCAGCATTGGTTGAATCTGGCATTAAGTGAGGTTCACTTTTGCTCAGCCTTAGATTTTTTCCCTTGATTTCAGTTGTTTCATTTTCCATTTTCATACTAAAATAAACTTTTCAGGGAACTAGATTACCCATGCAATTGAATTAAAAGAATTAGGATCTGGCTTTCTGTTCATTGCTTAGCCTTGAAGATATTTCACTGTCTGCTAGAATATATTCTCTTTCAAGCCATACTTACTTTCAGACCCTCAATGTGTCTCTTACTGAAAGTTCATCTATAGTTAATCTTTTACAGTTCATCAAGTGGTTTTTTCTATACCTTTTGCATTAATAACAAAAATAAAAATCTCATTGCTGTACAAAACCAGGATCAATTACCTTAAGTGAAGTGGAGTTTTGGAACTTCCCTGCATTTTTCCAAAGACCGTTTATATTATCTTACATAAAAAAATTAGGATCTAGAGAGCTAGCTAAGCAATAATCTCGGATAGGAAAATAAAAGGATTGTTTTTACTTTAGATTATAGATGGGAACATATTTATATGCTTGCATAAAAATGGCTTTTGTAAGGGAAGAAAATCAGGGAAGCTGATTCTTGTGGGTTTTGATCCTGCAGCATGCAAGTCTCTGAAATCAGTGGCTGAATCAGCCACTTAATGAGAAGGAGCATTGCAGGAGGAAGGAATAATTGAAACAAATGCCTTGGGCAGAGCACATCCATGTTTGTTTTTAATAAGTTTTGGTGGCCAACATCAAGTAGTAATTATTGGAAGTCTGCTTTTGCTTTGCGCTTGAGTCCTTCATCAGTTCTTGCTTAACAATTTATACTTCTTATTTAACAGTTCATCCCTTGACACTCCAAATTCTCTTTCAGCTTTCTTGCCCAGTATGACATAAAACTGTTCCTGGACTTTGGACACATTTGTACCAGAATTAAACACCGTCAATCTGAAGATGCTCACAGTTGGAATTCCCATTTATTTTCATAGAGCTAAACTCTGAACGAGGGATCATCTCAGCAGAGAGTGACTTATAGGTCAGAATGTGTGTGTGTGTGCGTGTGTGTGTGTGTGCGCGCGCACACACGTGTGCATGCACGAGTGTGTGTGTGTGTGCATGAATGTGGGTATGCAAAGAGCAAACGATTCCAACACCTCCATGTAGAACAGGTAGAAAAAATCCATTATTATTAGATAGTGTTGTAAAAATATTATGTCAAGATAGACAAATTCTTATCACCATAAGTAAAATTTCCATGTTGAGTTTGCTTCATGGGATTCAAAACAGACTTTTAGTATTAGGTGAATGTTGTAAATACTTATCTAAAATTACTGAATTCTTTTTTTGTTATTAATTTTTGTAAGCATTAATGCTTTAGGGATTTTTGAATACAAATCATAAAAATATGAAATACTTAGGAAAAAGTAAAATTCTTTTCTTACTTTTCCAGAAAAGGTTAATACTGAATAGTTCCTTTTTTATATGAAAATTTTCATGCAGCACTATAACATATCTTGTGGCAACTCAGCGAAGAAAATTAAAATTAATACTTGTCAGGAATGAATGGTAGAAGAGTTGAAAGTAAAACTTATTTTCTGTTTTGTGAAACTCCAGATCATGGTTTCATCACCTTCCCTCATTATACAATTTCTGTCATCTGATGCTTTGGAATAGACTTTAATCATTAATCAATAAATAATAATTTGCTATGCAAAATTTTAATAGTATCCTGCATACTTTCACCATATTTGAAGGACAGTTTCAAACAATACAATCTTATAAAAGGTGAAATATTAATATTATTAATGAAACATAATATTATTAATATATTGACATATCCAAGTGCAGCTAGTCTGTTGGTAGTTTTATTTTTGTAAAATTTCAGGTTACTGTTGCACAAACATATTCTCTTTTACAAGAATATAGAGAGGATTTTTTTGTAGAAAGTGTGGTTAATTTCATCTCCTTAAAAATCATATTTTAGGCATACACTAGTGCAGTCTGCAATGTATGCATTTAAATTCTCTATACTGTATTAACTACCATGCATAAAGAAAAAAAAAAAGATTAGCAATTCACCCTGCAAGCATCACCCTAAACAATATACTGATTTTGTGCAGATTTCCAGGTGTGCAAACAGAAGCTAGGTTTTTATAAATTTGGGCTTTGTGATTCTTGCACTCTTGCCTCAGCTCTTCAAGAGGCCCTTAAAGCATAAGGAGGAAAGCCAATAAAATTCACATGCCTAATCACGTTATAATTTAAGGAAAGTAAACAGAGAACATGCAATTCAGGAAATGTAAACTGGACACAGAATATATGATAGTGGTCACTGTCTTTTGTTTATATACTGAGGGCGTGTTCACCAGGGTCACTGACTGATACAGCAGCTGTGCATGTTTGCAGTTCATTTTTTCCAGACTCCTTTTTTGTGTTTCAGCAGCAAGTTGTGAGCACTTCTTTGTTGCTCTTTATTAGCTACTTATTTCCCTCTATCAAACAGCAGCATCGCCTTCTAAAGACATGTATTACACCTTCCCAGTTCTCACAATTACCTGCTGGATTTTGAAAAATCTGCTCATTTCAAATGATGTTCTTCACATTCTCGTGTGAGCCATAAGAGCCTTGGGAAAAGGGAAATACTTTTATGGTTTGTCTGTCTGTGGCTACACTGAAATTATAGGGTCTCATTTGAGAAGTTTAAAGAATTTCCTATATATGAGGTTATTCAGTCAAACAAAATTTCAGACTGAACTTCTCTGAATTTTCCCAGGCTCTGCATGAACTTAAACCTGAATCTTACTTGTGCTCAGAAGAATTCACTGTGTAAATAAGTGTAGGATCAGAAAGGTAATTGTTTCCTTTTGACCCATGCCACTGACCATACAACTATGTACTGTTAATCAAGTAAACTTCGTTCAGAAAGAATCCACGTTGAGGAGATTTTCAGGAGTCCTTTTTAGGAACAACATTATGCCTTTAAAGATGGACTACTTTCTTGTTGCCAATAGAAAATATTCTTATGCATTTTATTATAATATCACTCTAAGAGCGCTTGGAGAGGTTACTGTTGTAGTTAACCTGATGTGGAGTCCTGTCATCATTTCCTCACCTCTGCCCACCTGAGACAAGGAATCACTGCTCTGTTTTACCCCTGTTGAGGACTGGGTATTTCCTCAGAACTTTTTTTGGGGACCCTGTTTTCTACAAAGATTTTTTACAGCTCTTTAACAGCTTTTGAAGCTTTTCTTTCAATCATTGTTTGTAGTATGATTTCATGTGAGGAAGATGAATGTATTGTCTCACAGAAGTTGTTTATGAAAGAAACAGCATATAGCAGAAGCACATAAGCACACTATCCAAAATGTTAAAATTCTGAATGCGTTTTCCTCAACTTGATACTAAAGTCCCTGGGGACTGAAGCACAAGCCTAAGTTCAACCTCAAGAGCAGCTCCATTGAAGCTAGGCACATGCCTAACTACCTTGCTGAATGGGAGCCTAATAAATATAGTAATTAAACACTATGTTATATAACCATTTCAGATCAGCAACTTTATTCCAAAATGTGTTAAAAGTATAAAGAAACACCTTAAAACAAGATATATTTTTGTTGCTATTGTACTACTAACTTCATTCCCTCAACCAGGTACTGGGCTCTGTAAGGATAAATATACCTGTAACATATAGTTTCGATTTTTAAATCTAACAGCATGGTAACTCACAAAGGGCCCAATACCATCCCTTTTGCAAGAAGCAATTTTCGTCTTAGTGGTAAGCAGCTAAGATGAAGGTGACCCATAACTCTTTTAGGTGCTGCTGCAGACAGACTCAAGTTAACTACAAAGGGCAGCCCGGCATGTCACCCACGTTCTCGCTGAGTTCCTCCATCTGTCTGCCTGCAGCTGGGGAGTCTTTGCAAACTATGGATAAAAATAGAGTTAAATAGCATTCCCAGAACACTCAGTAATGCTTGAAAAGCACTTTAGCAATGCTAGGAAAAAAAGAAAAAAAGAATAATTTTTGACCAAAATTGTCTCTGGACAATTATCTCATACAGTTTGCTGTTTGCATGTTACTTAAGCTATTCCTACTCCTCCCCCTCCAAAGGATGTCTTCTGTTGCGATAGAAATAGTGCAATTTATTTCAAGGACCTGGTACAAAATGCAAATCCAAATCATTACAGTTTTAACCTCATTTAAGATAGTGTTACATGCTAAATTTGCTTAGCGCAAGAAATACGATGCCAGCTTTAGTGTAGTTTAGCTACATTCCCATTCAATACAGCATATGCTAACCATACATTAAACTTTCTATGGGGCTTTGTGGTAAATACAGCAATCACTTGCAAACGTACAGTTCTTTAGCTATGCATATTTATTACTACTATTTTAGCAAGAAATGAATTGAAATCTCTTTAAGGAAAAGTAGGTTTTTGTCAAGTACCTGGTAACAAAAGTTTCCAATTGCTCCTGCAAGATATTTCCCTGCTGCAGTTGTCGCTGCTAATTTAGAGTGAAGCCGCGTGGGTTGAGCTCCAACTGCATATTCAGTCAGGTTTATTACACCACGGGACAGTGAGTCATGACTAGGGCCAATAAAGGCAGATGCTGTACTTTCCTTTTTGTAATGAGATTAGTTTACATTTTAATTATACTTTGACTGTACAGGTGGCCTTCCATTAGCATTACAGGGCTGTACCATCACCTGAAGGTTAGGCCAGCACACAGTTTCCATCACATGTGGGTTTCCTTTGATACTTGGCTGGCAGAGCTGGGAAGGAGCCACGTCCTCCTGCCGTCTGGTTATAAGGCAACAGCCCCACTGGTTTCCACGGGGCTCCGCTTCTTGCAACAAACGGGTCCTTCCTGCTTTGCATTGAAGTATAAAGGGATGAAAAATGCAATCTAAGCATTTGTGCAGGTTATTCATATGTAGACCATACTGTGGATAGGTGCTTGAGTTGTCCTTTGCCTTGGCAGCCGAGCGGTTTTGGATCATCAAGTGCAAGAACTGGTAGAAATTTGCTGATATTTTCCCAGTAAAACAAGAAATGCAGCAGAGCTGGTGTGACTGGGAGAACTATTTGCTGTTACAGACAAGTGGCAGTACTTCTCCTTCTAGATCAAGAGAGGAAGGCAGTGTGGTTCACAGTAACCTTTCCTTTCCTACTGCAATGCACCACTGTGTTATCTTTTCTGGGGGTTACCCTAACCCTAAACGATGACAGAACTCCGATTCTAGCCCACTCGTCTCATGCCTTCTGCAAACTGCTCTAAACACAGCTTAGGTCTGTTTGGGCAGAGAGAGGAATGGTTGGCAGTATAAACAGATCCCAACTTTACAAATCCCAACTAGCTTAAATAATAAAGGCCACTGAAAAATCTTATTCTGCATTCCACATGTTCAGTGTAAATAAATCCGCCTTATACTTATATGGGATTTTTCTACTGAATAATACTGTTTTTTATGTTTCAATAAGCTTGTTGTACACATGTAACAGACATTTTTGGTGAGGCTCAGGGATTCAGATGGAGATATAACATGAGTCACGAAACTATTTTTTATTACATGTTACTACAAGTTAAATTACTTTTGATTAGTTTGGATTTAGATCCAAATACTGTGAGTTAAAAGTCAATTTTGCAATTGGAAAATCACATGCAATGCATCACTCATTTACGTAAATTTTTCTCTTATGAAATAACCTGCCACCTGTTGGATGCATAATTAATATTTGATATGGTATGTGATTTTTAATAATCAGTTGCAATGACTAAAAATCACAAAAGAAATTCCCCAATGGAACCTAAAATGCAAGCTAGACAATGGAAATCGCATCTAACATTTGTCAAGTTGGACACAGGCCTTCCACTGTCTGGCTGTCTACACAAAATTTGTGCTGAGCATGATTCAAAGCTTGTTTGTTAGCAATTGGACAATCTGCAAAACAGATACTTTTTAAAGTATGCTCTTAAAAGTAAATAAGAAAATATGTCTGAACTGGAAACAACATTGGGTTTGCATGAAAGGTTTGCAACAATGCAAATTACAGCCCTTTTCAAAGTATGGTAGTTGCCAACAAAAATAAAAATTCTGTATGTTCAAAAACACCAAATGGTTTTCATTCTGGGAATGAACTGATACGTTAAATGAGGGAGATATTATACAAACAGCCTCTGCTGCCCTGGAACGCTGTAGACTAGCTAAATGCAGAAGAGCTGCAACAGTCTAACGTGAAAAATGCAGCCAGTCAGTGCACTGAAGGCAATACTTGCCATGGACTCTCAGTTTCCCCCACCTTGCCCAGTGTTTCTTGTAGGACATTAAAAGGCTCAGTGAGAGGGACCAGTATGTTGGAAGGAACAAATACCTTAAAATCATGGTGATCTATATGTAAGAGGAAAATATTTGGAATACCTCTAAGGAAAATAGGAGCTGCATGCTTTTCTTCAGTTGTCAGAAAAAGAGGTTGAACTGTAGCCTCCTAAAAATGGGGAAGGATGAATTACTGCAGAGGGAGTACATAGGGCTGAAGGGAGAAAGTATGTGCAGGAAAATTCTATACAAAGAGAGAAATAAAAAAGCCACATAATTAGCATGTGCCTTTACTTGGACTTGACACAGCACCAAACTTTAAATTAACATGAGACACCAAAGACAATCTTTTTGCCTAACAAGAAAAAAATATGCAAATGAATGACCAGTCATGTATCAGGAAAAACAGGGAAGATTTTCATCTGTTATTTATGCAAGAATTATGAACCAATGACAGAAGAAAGCTTCAGAGATCTTTTATTCTGTAAAAAGCTTGCGCATCTTTTTCTATATCCACTGTCTCTACATGGAAAACATGGCTAACCCTACTGTCAAAATGGGAAAAGAGCCTGCTTCAAAATAACCTGTTGACATATGGAGAACGATGGAAACAAATGCTGCCTAGAAGTAAGCAGGAGGAACATCTGAAATGAATCATTTGAAAGCTGAGCATATGTAGGTGGATCTGGCCAAATTAGACTTTGCTAAAGGGGAAAAAAGCCCTTTGGGAAAATAAAGGAGAAAACAGAATGAGATAATTGTTAGGAAAGATAGGACTGTAATATTTTTGGAGAAAGGGAATACCTCAGCATACAAAGCAAAAGGCAGGATTTGTGTAGGCAGAAGAAAATCTTGATCTGAGCAAAAAATCTATTACATCCTTTTCTTGATTTAATTGCATTTCTATTAGAGACCTTTTAAAGAATATCCTAGTTAAGCTTAGACTGCCTGTTTACAATGTGTATGGACTTATGAAAGGATTTGAAAATGCACAGTTTGCCAAAAATAAAAATTCAAAACACATTGTGTTCCATACAGGAATCCTTTAGTCACCTGTGCTGTTAGCTTGACTGGCTGATTCCTTGTGCTGCTCTATAGCAGTTCCTGTTTGCATACCATGAGTGACCATTAGCACGGTACTGTATTTGACCAGGGATAAAAAGATTTTTCCTTCTTCAGTAAACTTTGTGACAAACTGCAAGAATACTGACCTAATTTTAGTTTCTAAAATTTCTTCTTGAGTTATTTTGGGCAAAATTAATGACTGGGTATATATAGACATGAATATAAAGATACATAAGATTTTTTTTTTTTTTTTGGGGGGGGGGGAGCCTTACAAAATTTACCCATAAGGTATAGGCTACTGTGAAGTTCATTAGAAGGCAAGAAACAGGATTTTCTAATACTTTTGTTTAATGTAGCTGAACTGTACTACTTTTTCATGGAGTTTTATGTAGAGATTAGACCAACTTCAAATGACCTGTGCAGAGTAATTTATTGAGTTAAAGCAGTAAATAACTGCAAATAACACAAATACAGGACTTTCTAAAAATCCAGTTTGAATAATTGGATCTTGCTTCCAAAGTACTGTACTCTGAAAAGCAATAAGGCTTTCTTAAAATAGTCTTTTCTCATTAGTTCTCTGAAAAATTTTTGGTAAATTCCTCTCATTTTGGGTCTAAACATTTATGAAGTCTGGAATGTGTCCAGGATAGCCATGATCATATCAATCAATGTAATTTCAAAGTAGTTCTGCTTTATCAGGTATAGAAAATCTTTCCAAAAAGCTGATTAACGAGTCAAAAGTGAGTAAGTTTATTATTTATATTTGTTTGTTTGAACATTTTTTTGCAAAGAGGCAGCATTCTAACTTGTTAATAAAAGATCCACTGGAAGATATAAAAAAGATTTGCATTTTAAAAGAGGTATGCAAAGATGTAATGATTTTTTACTCTTGCAGGTTGAGATTTATAGGCAGTATATTACACACAAAAAAAATCTGAAATGAATGGAATTAATTCTCATTTTCAAGAAATAAAATGCAGCCCTGCTCTTTTCTGACATCTTGAAATGTAGAATTGTTATCCAGTGGACTCTTGAACTCTGGTATTTGCCAGGATGAATTTTAGTCCCTCAGAAGAGTTTTCTTTTATTCTAGAATGAAATCTCTAGATGTCATCTAGCTAGAAGCATATTCTTATTCAGCCCTTGGAAATCTGGATAGCAGATTTCAGGAAGGTGTCTGATGCCATTTTGTTATTAAAATGTGATTTATAACCATCCGAACCATCTGGACCAATTAGAAATCCTAAATATCAGATATTATTTTTCGCTGAGATTGTTCTTTCACCTGCATCATCACATAAGCATTCGGTATGTTAATTTTGCTGAGGTCTTCTGTGAGATGAAGAAGCTATTTGCACATGTATTAACTCTCACTTCAGTATATCCAGGAATTGTGATACTACCTAACTTTTTGGTAAAGTGTGAACTGCACTTTCACATTTTGTGATAGCTGGAAGACTTCCCATTTTGACTAGATTTTTCCAGGTCTCCTACAATCTTTGGTTCAAGAGAAAATATTATTCTTGTTGGTGGTCTTCAGTGAGGTTTTTAGAGAACAGTTTTCTAGTGGGAGTAGGCTTCTACAAAGCTGCGATTAGACCTTGTTCAGCTTTTGTCATTGTTTGAAATAATGATTGATTCAATCAATACCAAACTCAGCTCCATGGTGCAATATTTTGTGTTCAGAAACAAAGATAACAAGTAATAAAACCTTATATATTTAAGTCAGTTAATGAAATGTGCTACACAACCAAATGATACTTTTCAAAAACCCAGATTTACTCATCTTTCTAAAAAAAAGTGTTTTGTATTTCCTGAACCAGCAACACTGCTTTTCTCTGTCTCAGATGGAGCATTAAGACATGCAACATGGTGTTGGACTGCTTTGAAAAGTACTTTTAAAATTGAAGAGTGGATCTAATAAGCTTTAAGCTCCCCTAAAAATGAAGAAAGAATATAAGTCAAATCTTTCCAAGGAAATCCTGGCTTACAAACCAGGCTTGCCTGCAAAATTTTTGTGGGATGGAATCCAATGTGCTTGCATTAGAATGGAGTTTAGACCAGGGCTGCTCCAAAATATATTGGGGTGGTGAATTCCAAGTGACTGCATTTACTTGTTTGTCAATCATATCTGTTACATGATTTCTGATGAACATAATTTTCTAGCAATATTTACTGTTCTTTTACTAATTTGCTAGGTGAGCTTTTCATTTGAAGTCATCCAAGTAAACATTTATACCTAAAAAATCATTTTCTCTTATCTTTCTCCAGACCTCTCCAACAGACATTGAGTTTTTCTAATTCAGTATTATTATTATTTCTGTTACATAGTTGTTTGTTACCTTTTCTATTTTATTACAGTAATACCTTTATACACAGTACCTGGTAGCACCAACCTATTACAGTGGCTACTGTAAAAATATACAGAGAATCATGATCCTTAACCCAAAGTGTTTTTGTTTTAAAAAAGACAGAAGCAAAGGGTGAGAAAAGTTATTCCACATACATATTTGGTAATAAAAGCAAACTTCATGCATTTAGACATTTGCATGCGTGTCCTGCCAGGCTTTGGATGGGCCCTTGCAATTGCAAGGAAAGAGATAAAGGACATTACAGAGGTTAAAAATTATGAAGGGACAGGTAAGGGAATTAGTTGCTGGAGAATGAGAAGCAGAGTGGACAGAGTGAATGAGACCGAGCAGTTGAAAGCTGAGATGAAGAAACATCCATCAGCCAAGGTCAATGGTGTAAAGGTAGAAAAAACATAGAGATTATTCATGCCCAGAAGCACTTCCATTTTTAACATGAAATAGTAATGCTATGGCACATTTGCAATGCAAATGGAAGGGTCTTTCAGGTAACTAGCACTGAAAAAATGTGAGTGAGTGATTGGTAAGTAGAAACGTACATGTATGTTACTAGTTTTCTATATTGCAGTAGTTTCTGTATTGATGTAGCCCTGTCAGTGGAAGCCCAACCCTGCAGTTGATTGTATGTATACTGCATATCCTAGGCTCTCATGGCTTGTCTATATCTCAGTAGGATGCTCACTTAAACTTGTGCATTTCTTGCCATTCTGCTTTAGAGACATTGTGCTGCTAATTTTTTATCCATGAAAAATTTTATAAATCTCTCACATATTTTCAGCAAATGCTCAGGTATATTGGCTTGCTTCCTGGAGTAGTTTTAGATATGTTTCTTCTGAAAGGCATCTCCTTACCACTTAAAATATGTCTTATAACAATAAATTACAATTCTTACTTTGCTGAATTATCAAGGATTTATTCACTTTATTGATGAGTAAATCCAAAAAGGGCAATTCCAAAAGGCCCAGCTAGTTCTGGAATTGTTTAAGAAGATATCATTAATGTATCACTGATCACTGAGTTCTGCCACTTTACTTTCCAATTTAACTGTGTTTCATCTGTTCTTCTTGTGTCAAATTTGTTCTTGTTAGACATAACTTAACTAAACTACAGCTATTGCATGACAACAACCTGGAAATCATCCGGCTTTCACTCATCCATTGGAAGACTAATTATATTGTATTAAAAGACATATTTAAGTAATGTAAAATGTGCCCCTATAAAGTGCGTCATCATTATCAGAGTCTGTATTTCATATTGAGTATTTAATCCAATTCCATTTGTCAAAATCAAACACATGAACAAAATTGCCTGATATCATATGATTCATTCTCTCTTAAATGAACTCATTGAATGCTTGCATGCAGTTTAGTTCAGCAAATATCCTTTCTGGCGACGGCCCACCTCCCCCGATATCTCTCCTGCCACTTGTCAACTGCTTTGTTCATTCACAGCTATTTGGACGCAGTTATTTAAATCATATCAGGTTGGTTGCCAGTTGGTTGGCAGCTTACCCTCCTTCTCGTAGTGGTCTGCCAGGCTCATTTCAGGGGAGTCTGGAGTGCAGTTCTTAGGAGAGAGGCCTTTACTGTGAACCACCGGAGGCTTGGAGTAGGAGAAATCTGAAGGCAAATTGTAGGTTTTCCATGAGGTATCCTGTAGGTGGAAGGCAGCTGAATCATGGCACATACTGTGATTATGACTGCTTTCACAGCTACCTATAAATAGCAATTTAGATATAATCTAAAGATCCCTAGCAGAGAAGATCTCTGATGCAGATGCATACAAGTAGACAAGCAGAATAATATTACACCTCACTGCAGCCAAGACTTCAAGTACTATCAGAATTATCAGACTTACCACTATGTACTGTCCAGCCCACTCTCCTGCTGGTTTGAGGAGCATCTGGGAAAGTGGAAAGGAGCAAGCTGGTTTCTCCAGGAGAGACATTCAGGAAGCTCATTCCTGGCTTCCAACTTCCTCGAGGGCTTCTGAGACACAAGCAGTAAGAGGGCTGAAGGTTGGATACCTTGCTGTAATGGTAGCAGCAGCCATTGCCCAAAGAACACCTTTCTTGAAGGCTCCTCACCCCCCTCTCAACATTTGTTCAAACGTGCTCTCATCACAAGCCTGGGTTCATTGTAGTGCCTCTAGGAAAAATCTATACGAGTCCCAAAACTAACCCATTTAACAGTGGCCTTTTAAAGTCTAAATTACCTGAAAATAAAGGGCTGAATCTCAGAAATACTAAGCCCAAACAGATGGCTCCAGCCTCCTCTCCAGACCATTTCTGTGGCAGTCTGATTCATGGAGGAGCTGTGTTTCTGCAGACCTCCTGTTGCTCTTGCTTCATGTCCCCAGCAGTCATCAGAGTGTGTAGCTATGAGCAGCCTAACTGTACATTGAAGGAGTCTCCCAGACACCAGCTATCCTGGCCACACCATCTGCAGAACATCAACTTTCAGAGGAATTCAGGTAAAAGTAAACCTACAATGAAGTCTGCAGCTGCTATTCAATCCCCCATTTTAAGTGATCCATTTGTACCTTGTAGGCACACATTTCAAGTTTATTTGGGGCTACTGGGAGGAAGCCTTTTAAAAAAGCTACATCTGAATATAGTCAACCCTTAGGAAGTGTCATAGTTGTAGGTGTTTGTTGCAGAGCTAAAACATCTCAGTCAAGAACAATTCTTTCCACGTCTGAGACTGTGCTTTCAGAGTTTGCCAGCTACCTTATCCTGAGAAAACAGAGTTCTTGGCTAGACAGTAGTCACTGGTGCATTTGAGGGCATCAGTGGCTTTGGAGACTATGACTTTGGAGACTAATATCTCTTACTGGCAGCAGAACTGGGTGGAAGGCACTGCAGAGACTGCCCTACTGCTCATTTATTCACAGTGGCTCCTTCAGGACAGAGACAAGTCCATACATTATGCTCATGATAGAAATCTATTGTTACTTACAACAAGGTCTAGTAAAGTGAAGCCGTCTGGGATACATGAACACGTGGATCTCACTAGCAGGAGGAGGTGAGTTTCCTGCAAGCCTAACCAAAGGAAGAGAAGTCAGCGATGTGATATTTATTATAGTTGTGTTCTGTGTAACAAAAAAACCCACATACGCTTTATATCCAGTTTGGAGAATGATGTGTGTGAGCAGAAACTGTGCTACAGCTCCTCAGTGTCTGCTCATCAGGACTCTGCTGAACACAAGATGATAACAAGCTAATAGGTATTTCCTGCTTAACAATTACATGAATAAAAAGCAAAGAAGCACATGCCAGACATCAGCAAAATGTGGCCAGCTCCCAGCCAGGGAAATACACCCTAGCAACAGACATAAACCAAACAGAAGCAGCAACACTGGTGACCAGAGAGAGACAAAAGCTTGTGACTGTAACGGGACACTTTGCACACATGTGTGACAGTAAACCTCCAAAATGGCAAGTACATCCTCTGCAAATATCAAACCAACTGACCGAACATCAAACTCAGGAAAACACATTTTTCCTCTTTATCAAAGAAGTGATTTAAGAGGTAACCCTTCCTGAAGTGATTGTTGGTTTTCTCCCTCAGACTAACTGAAGCTGTAGCAGAACCTAAAGTAAAATTTTTGAGAGATATGAGTTACCTCTCATATGGTCGCCCAATGAAAATGTTTCAGATGTTAAATGTTATTAACTTGTCCCTGCTTAAATTTTGTAAAACTGCAGAGGGGAGATCGCACGTAAGGATGGAGGAATAGTAAATGCACTGAATTGCCAATAGGAATGAACAGAAAGTTCCATTGCAGTTCAGTGAACAGTTTCAGCTGAAAAAGCTTGAACATTTTATTCTGAGAGTTTAAAAACAAATATTTTGCTCTTTCATTTTGAAATAATGTATTTCCTTTCAAAATTGACATATATCTTAAAGAAAAAAAAAAAGCATGCAAAGTGCATCAGTAGTAAATCCAAGCAATATTACAAAATGTTTTGCTTTGGGTCCAAAAAAAATACTACTAGACATCTTTGCATTGGCTTGCCTGAAATGATACTGGCTATTACTTTTGCTGGGAAACAAAGAAAAAGTCCTGAATATTTTTTGTGTTAAGCTGAATTGGAACAATTCCCTCAACCATTTCTTTTTTGGCAATCTAGGTTAAAGCTCATATGCTCCCCTGGCTCTGAGGGAGACCTGAATGAGTGTGGCAATGGTTCACTGCATCCAAAGTGTGCACATGTGCAACAGCAATGCCATTTTTTTTCCCACTTGATCCTTGCCCAGCAAAAAAAACCAAGAGACCTTATGGCCATCTCTATATGGCGAACAGAGCATAGGTTCTCCAGCCAGGTTGTATGATATGACTCAGTCCACGCAGCTAAACTCTCCTTCCCTGTCCCCTCCTGCCCTGCTTTGGGGTCCTTGTCCATACCGCCTCCTGGGGCCAGTCCCTGAGCTGTCTGGGGGGGGACATCACTGGCCAGCGATGCTGGTGGTCTAGTGAGTGGGCTAACAATGGAGCAGGGTGGGGAGCTGTTCCCCAGGCTCATTCGCTCGGCCAATATAGATGTGGCGGCAGGTCTAAGTGAGGAGAAGGCAGGGCAGAGGCTTACGGCTGTGCTGCCAGCTCCAGCAAGCGGGAACCAAGCCAGCAGAGCTGGCCTGACCCTTCAGAAGCTGCACGGTCTCTTGCGCGTGAGGTCTCCTAGGTAAGACTATATTCGGAAAGTGAGCTTGAAGACCCACCGCTATCTTTCTGCTTTCTCTCAACAGCTAAAAATGTTATATTAAAAAAGAACAATTAAGAAGAAAGAAAGGAAATAGCAAAATAAGCAAGCAAGAGCAACTGAAAAATGAGCTGATGTTCTCTAACAAACCAGGAGAGTCCCTGACCACCAGTTCTCCCTGTGCTTTGCATTCACCAGTGCCTGCTCCTGCTTTTGTGCTCATTGGTCTGAAACGCAGCCGCGAGGAGGTCCCTCAGCAGGATAGTACGGGGACAGTGCTAAAGTTATCAGAACGGGGCTCAGGAGACCAGAATCAACCACTGGTTCACTTACAAGCTTGTGAGTGACTGTGGGCAATTACCCAGGTCTTATTTCATTAAAGTCTTTCCCCAGGAGTTTAACTTAATTACTTCAGCGGGATTCACGTATATTCTTAAGTATTTTCCTGAATCAGGCCCTTAATTGCTCTGTGCCTTTGCTCCCCATCTGTATGATAAGTTTAACGTTTGCTTTCTCTCTCTCGCTGACGGTTTAGATTTATGTTCTTTCAGTTGAAGGCTGTCTCATGGTCTGTATCTGTTCAGCTCTTTGTCCAATATGGCTGTGGCTTCATTTGAGCAATTACTGGACCTTGTGGCATTTCACACTTACACAAGCTGCACTCTAAAAACTGGCAGCCTTTGTATAGCTTTATATCTCTAACAGTGGCAAAATAACTTGCTTATTGATTTGGGAGCAAAACAGCAAGCAATGTTTTTTTTTTTTCCATTTTAACTCCATAACAAATAGAATAATTACATGGCACTTTGAGACAATTTAGTAAAGATGCTCATGCATTTCAAGAGGGTAAAATTACTTTATCTAAAGCAATTACCAAATAGCTAATTAGTGAAGCTGACTGTGAGTTTCGACAAATGTGTTATGTGGAGATGCTGCTTCTTATGTCAGACAGCAAGTCTCCAGTTTATGAGCTGTTTTCAGGTAATGAAGAAACTCTTCCAATGCAATAAATATGTTGTTTTCAACTGAGACCTTCCTAGCCAAGATGTGCATATATCCCAAAATTAATAAGTCAGTGTTCCTGTTATGTGCCTTCCCTACAGCCTCATTGCACTGAAACTTTTTCTTTGTCAGGTAAGTAGCAAGATAATTACTGGAGCAGCTGGGCAGCAGCTTGATGTGAGGAAAAGCAGCCAGAACATTAACACACTTGCCATAAAACAGAATTTGTGTACCACACAGATGTATATGCTGCAGTTTTCTTTTCTTTGGAGGAAGTTCACTATGTATTCTAGGACCGGTGGCCACAGAAAACAGCTTCTAAAGGGCTTTCTTATTTTGTTGTGAGGTTTAATTGCAGATTATTTTTTTCTTTTATGTCCTTGCAAGCTGACAAAAACCTGTGAGGAAAAAAACAGGTATCTTTGCTCAGCTGGTTTGCAAAGTAAGATGGTGGGATCTGTGAAAACAAAAGACACTGCATTCATGTTTAGATTCCTCTAGCTGATAAAAAATGAACAGATTAAGGACAACATCTTTCCCCAAAAACACTTCTTTAAAATTCTATGAGGGGGAACAATCATATGTGAAGAAAAAATGCAATTTCTGGCTTGTTTTTCTTTTAGTTTCAGACAAAAGGTATCCATTATGTATGAAGTAATTGCTGCAGTCTGTGAAATTAGTCTTAAACATACAGTATGGACAGAAGTGACACAGCTTTACAGAGTTAATAAAATACAAACCGGAGATAAAGTGATTCCCTGGGTTTTTTTGTTGGAGAGCTGTTAAAGCAATTGCTGGCAGAACATTACACCTCAGTGTAAATCTAGGGGCATTTTGTAATAAATAACTTTTATAAAAAAAATCAGACTGTGAATTTAGCATAGAATTTTAAACCATCTGTGCATTGTCACTCTAACACTGAGATCTCACTTATTTGTATATTGTACCCATATGATCTGATGTAAGTGGGAATAGGAAGGAAACACTAAAGACTCCATTAAAATCCAAGATAATATAGATAAGCATTTCATTCTTTGTAGGTCTAAAATTTCTTTCATTAAGTCTTAGAAACACATCCACATTCAAGTTCCTCTTCTGTGTCACAAAAGTTAGAATTTATGTTTATAAAGACACAAGCTCTTAGGTATTTTGCACACCAAACTTCAGAAATTAAAAGATGGATCATTCCTCTAGTTTTTCTGCTGTTATGTACTGGGGAATAAACTATGCAGCATATAGGTGGGTTCTTTATGTATAATTTATATTTTACAAATTCATTTGCTTTATGGATTACTCTTTCCCCTATAAACTAATGAAATTGTATCAAATCTGTTTCAAAAATAGAAATGCATTCATTCAGCCTTCTGCTACTCTAAGCGGATCTTCGACAGCACTGTATTAACATTATAACCAAAATGCAAGAGCCTTTTGCAAATCTGGTCGATAGGTACATAATAAACTCATGTTCTCAGTAATTGAGAACTCTAAATGTGACCTGCTACACATTTCTGAACATCTAAATTATATAGTAGGTGATAGAAAGTGAATTCAGTATACAAAAAAAGAACAAGCTCATGAACTAAAAACAGCCTGCTAAGTGTTACATATTGCCTCTTGCCACTGACATTTTCCTTTGCTGCTCAGCCATCACTCCAAGCAGTATTATAAGAATGTTGCCTCTGTTAAAACATTTGGTTGTGTGAGGTATACTTTGGACTTACAGTTTGTAAGTCTGAGTCCAGAAAAAAATGCAAATTTTTGCAACCTGTTTGCTGTTTTCACACAGAAGACCTCACTCACTATTTTAAAGTGCCTCAAGCAGGATTTTTTTTTAGTATTTGCCTAACCAGCTTATTCAAGCCTCCTTAGTCAGGGAGCTACATGTAAGTAGCTACATATTTCCAGCTGTATTGCTAACCTCTCTTTTAAAACCTTCTAAGAGGAGCTGACTTTCACACCTGTTAGAGTTACAGCTGCATTAAGTAGCATAGCTCATCCCTACTGGCAGCCGTAGCATGGTTTCCAAGCGAGATTGACTGGTGGGCATCATCGGCAAACTGTGGTCTGGAGGATTTTCCTCCCTGTTTTCTTACTATCTTGGCTGTTTTTATAACTAGCTGTTAATAAGAAGTAACAAATCTATCCAAGTGCTGACAAGGATAATCCAGACAATTGTTACTCTCCAGCTGAGGTGGAACAGGTTTTCTTTGGTTTGTATATTTGTTGAACATAATCTAACACTTGCCCCTTCTGCATTTGAGAAATTTACTGCATGTTCACCCCCTAGCCAGATGTTTGAGACAATGTCATCATAAAAGAAAGCTGTATATTTGTAGATGCAGCGGAGTCCGGACTTGGTAATCACCATTAATCTATGTGTCAGACCATATTTTATGTGCCTACTCCAGCATAATGGATACTCTTTCACCCACATGGGAGGCCCAGGAGGCATCATGCATCTAGGAGTCCTCTTAACCCTAGATAGTCACTAAATCATAGAGGTACTACGTCTGCCAAGTCTTCTCTGTCGGTCCTGGAAAAGATACAGCATGTGCTGGTCTCACCAGTGTAGTGTTTCTGCTGCCCTCTCTATAGTTGAGACCATCTCTCTCCAACCCCTTCCTAGGTGGCCCTGTCATGACAACAGTAGCTGATAGCTGGACAAAGTGTGTCCTTGTGCCTTAATCCTGCACCATGGATGCACACCTTAAATATCCCCCCCTCAAACATCTGTGTAAAGAGTAGGCTTGACAAAGCTCTCACACTGAATGGTTTCTGTTGTTCAATAGACAGGTCATTGCAATGGCAAATATTTGCATAAATACCAGTGAATTGTGTGAGTGGGCAAACTTAAAAATTTCATTCTGATTCTGGAAATATTACCATTTTACTTGCATGAAAGTGAGGAAATTGCCTATTCTCTAGCATTTCTAAAGGTGTACACCCATTCTCATATTCTCTAGTCACTGTAGTCTCCAATTTGTCAGAATTAAACTTGTTGCAACATGGCCTTGCTTTGGTTCATTATGAAACCTGACTGTTTTTCAGTCCCTCTGCTGCTCCATTCTAGTTCTGTTTTCCATCATTCACCAAAATGTGCTACCATGAGATGCAAAGAGCTGTAAATATTTAAGCCGTAGACCCAAATTGCAGACTCTTCTGATAAGATAATGGACTACAATGACAGCTGCATGCAGAGCAAAGGTACAAAAATAAAGATGACAGACTTTGACTAGTACAGAAAATAAGACGAGAAACATTTGCTGCTTTCATTTCTAAGGATTAGAAACATTCTCAAATGTTTTGGAAAGAAAGGCTGTTGTTTATTGGAGAGTGATATTGTTCCCTCATTCTCGGAGACTGACTATGTTTGGGGAAATCTGGCAAAGTCTTCATGGTGAGATGCCATCTAGTTGGTAACACCTCACTGCCATCTAAGTACCTTTAAATCTGAAAGCAGGATTTCCCCAAGTGCCCGTTTGGTTGCTAACCTTTTCCATGGTGCCATCAAAGTGTTTAGGTGCCTGAGTTTTATCAGTGAAGCCCCAGAGAGACTGAATTTCCTGCTGCTGCACACAAACAAATTGCCTAAAGTCTTGGCAGAGTTATGAAGCTGGGTGTCCACCTCACACTGAAGCCTGTTTGAGGTGTATAATATGTGCATTCCCCACCTAGCTTGTATTGCCTGCAGAAGCTGATTGGCTAAGCACCCTCTGAACAGATCTCCTGGAGTGGACATCACGGGAAGTACTGCCAGAGAAGAACAGCTTCCCTTCCCCGCTGCTATATTCTGGGAGCCAAAGTCCTGGGGCACAGCAGGCACAAAGGTCTAGTACTTTGTAATAAAGACATAAACACCAACTGGAACAACTGTTGGTATCTAGGTCTCTCCCATCTCCGATAAGAACTGTCCCCTAGTTACAGATATCTGCTCTTGCCCAATATAGTTATAACTAAAATATAATTAGTCCATGTAAAATGACCTATGAAAGAGGGACTTAAAACTTGCACAGCTACAGCCTAGCAGTTAGGAGGTGGAAAAGATGGGCAGTGGGGAAGATTTAAGGAAGAGGAGAGATCTGTGAGTTCATTGCAAGGTAAGTAAAGGGCAGAACGCTAAGTTTTTGGAACACAAGATGGTGAGAGAAAAAGATCCTTTCTATCTGTGCTTTGTGAGAAGGACTTGGCAAGAAGTCCAAACTCTAGGAGAGGCTGCACATTTGAACACTGCAGTCTGGTGAAAGGACGTGTTTCCCTGCAGTGCGTACCCAGAGATCTGACTATCCCAAGCCACACTCTCCTCCAAAGCATTTCCCACCTGAAGTGACTAAGAAAGATGAGTCCTTCCTGCTCAGCTTACAGGCTTTTGTGTATTCTGGTCTTCGGCGCTGAATTCCCCAGTGCACCATAAGAAGCCTATGTGTATAACTTGGTCTGTAGATTCCAGTGAAAAAAGGTTATTTTACAGAAAGGTGCTGCCACAGTCTGTATAGCAATGCTGAAGTCTTTTTGAGGAGCTAGCCCAAAATGTAGTTTTGCTTATTTTTTCCAGTTCAGATGTCTAGTCTTGCAGTACCCAAGATCTGCAATGCTCTAAAGAAGAGCCTAAAGTGTTTTTGAACTAGTGGTGCTAACATTGTTTCATTGTCCCAATTAGCTTAATGTGATACCTGTTGCATGAATTTTTCCCTTCCTCCAAACCATTCAAAGTACTATCTATCGGATGTATGCAACTGTCCAGTTCCTACAAAATAAAACACTCAGCAGCAAGAGTTAACCCGCACGCAAAGGAGTAGCAAATTGTGTACATGACCATACTATCTGATGTCACAGGCAGGTCATCTGTTCCTAAGCCAACTTTTTTCTCTATTTTCTCCCACTGCTTCTTTTCCATTTCTGTTTGGGACGCGATAAAGAAATGAAAAGAGTTAGAGCAGCATTCTCTATAAGCTTCTTTCCTTTCTAGCTTAAAACAAGAACTTTATTTTAACTTTCTTACTAGCTCAGAATAACAGTCTCAGGCTCCATTACTTTGTCAGACTGCTTTACAGTGGTCAGAATATCTACTAAAATATTCAATTATTTTTTAATGATTTTAGAACTTGGCTCCAATGAACATGAACTTTATTTTAAAAAAGAGTATGGTTTGTCTCCTGTTTTTCACAATAAATCAACTGTTATAAATTCAGGTTTAGTTTTAATGGGTATTTTCACTTTCGCAAATACCACAGTAAAAGCAGCTCAGATATCAGAAAGTGTGTTCTGCTTCATCACCTTACAAATGCCAACGACACATATGGATGTTCCAAAAGCTCCTGTCACCAAGGTATTTGTTGATAATGGGTTGCTTTGTAAACACCAGTTGTCTATATTTTACTTTCTGAAGTCAGGTGAAGTTCTTTCATCTCCATTCAGATGCGATTTACTGAAAATAGCTCCGTGATGTTGCTAAGAGACAAATTCTTAAATAAAGATGTTCATAACATGTGGAACACACTCTGAAATCTTCTGATAAGGCCAAGTACTATTTTTCACTTGAGGGAAGCTGACCTGCCCACACATTGTCAGGTTGGAGAACAGTAGGTCTGACAAGTCCCATAGGGTACCTGTTGCCTCTTGTACTGTGATCTGTGTGCTCACAGTAGCTGTTTTTCCATATGTCCAGCAGTGCAGGGTGCCGAAATCCAGAAAATTGCTGCAGTTAGGAGGCCTATGAAAGGATAAAATATAAAAATTGCTTTAATGTGTTTATTATACTTCGAAGACAAGATTAATCTCAGTACCAATAGAGGGGGTGATTTGCTGAAGTAAGGTTGTTTGACACGATGTATAGGAATTAGACGCTGAAAATACAGGGTAAGGATACATCTGTGGAAGGAGAGAAAATGCCACTGAAGCTCCAAGTTGGGACATACTGCTTTTTGGTAAAGCTTTGGTAAAGCTGTTTTTTGGTAAAGAATCTAGAAATAATACTCCCTTATTTCATCCCTTCTTCCCTTTCCAAGCCATATACAACCTAGCCTGGCCTTGAAGGGGAAGAAACACAAGGCAGGCAATAAGGAATCAACCTTTGCTTGTGTTAGGATAGCAATCTAGATGCTACCCAGGAAGATTCAAACAAGCTTTTTAAAGTTACACTATTGAATAAGATACATGGTGAGTTAGAGACATACTCTGATAGGAAAGAGAAGAATGAGATAAAAAAGCTTTCTAGGTGCCTGTGTGACAGAGACTTCAGGTGATACATGCTATATCTAACATCATTAAAATAAGCATTTACTTATTTTTCATGTACCCATTTAAGTAGTATGGAATAATGTGCCTTAGTAGTTACTGAATAGACATGGGTGTGGTTTCAAAATACGCTCATTTTAATTAATCCAAAGGTACTAATTGGTTCCCGAGAGAATGAGAAATTAACTCATCCCTAGGGATTTGGGAGAAGTTTGAGGAAGCAAAGTGCTGAGAACCAAGGGAAGTTTTCTGAAGTTAGTCTGTGAGCACTTTGAAATTTAACTATCCTGATATGCCTCAGTTCTTTTTGGAAGCTGTTGTTAGTGCTTGACCTATATTACTAATACAATCCTCTTCACCATTTTAGTGTCTCCACAGAATATAGAGTTTGAACCTCTAAAAGAAAACAGACAGCATTGTAAAATTAACATCAGTGTGAGCTGCAGGGCCAGGCAGCTGATGTGGATGCTAGCCAAGGGAGGATGCAGTGGCAGCCACAAGAAATGAGGAGAAGGAGTTAGTTCACTTGTGAGAACAAGCACACGGAAAGGGATATATGGAAGATGAAGGAAGCAAAGTGATGAGAGGGAAGCAAGTGATAAGAAAGATATCAAGAGGCAAAATGGGAGGATCAGACCACGTTGTCATTATTATAATCACACTGATTATGATAGTAGTAAAATTAATTGGCAGTATGTGCAGCACAGATAGTTTGGATTGGCTTATCCCTAGAGATAATAGGACAGTGGAAGAAAAGTGCACGTAGTTTTAAGACTGCTCAAATCAGACTAAACAAAGTGCATAAAAATACGAGTGGTGGGAAAGCTCTACCAGCTCTCGCAGCTGCAGCAAACTTTGGTTACAGTGTGCAAGTCGACTCTGAAAAGATGAGAAGCAAAAGAATCAGATTGTCTTACTATTGATCAGAGCTGCCCCAAGAGACCTTTCTGGGCTTTGGCTAGGTTTGACGAGCAGGTGCTTCTCACAGCCTGTTGTCACCGTTGTATGTTGCTCAGACTTCAGCAATGACTATGCTAAGTTTCATGCATCCTTCAGCAAGTGCTCTTCAACCATATGAAATGTTCAGGGTGTTTCTGAATAAGATTTCATGACAGTAGCCATAGGAATAAAATTAATTACATCTGTTTGATGATAGGACCTACTTTAGGGTAATTTGCAACAAGCTCCCTAGGGAAGTTTTCCCCTTTGAAGCGCTTCTCACTCCAGGGTTCCCTTTTGAAGTAACTACCCCTCTGGATTGCTTTTGAAGTGCTGCTTTTCTTAGGTCTTCTCTGGGTTCAGCTTTGTTGCACCTTTCACATTGGAGGCTCACAGTGGAAGATTAGTGAGTAGAAAGGGAGACTTTTGATTTAGATTGGTTTCTCTCTCACATCAAGAGGAAGGCTTGGCTGTTTGTCCCCAGAAGTAGTCATACAGGGAGGGATAAGAAAAATACTGCGATTCATTAACCTCTTCAGTGGCACCAACTTCATGTCTAAACCGGCCACCATCCAGACTGAGACACAGAAATGTCTCTAGCTGTCCAAAATGTCTGTTTTGCATGCATGCAAAACAAACCTTTTTTTCCCTCTTCTCCCACTTAATTAGATATCTGACCCACTTCTTGTCTTCCCTGAATTATTTAAATCTCCAGCTGCCATCTGGAAAGCCCTTAATTCTAATGGAGTTCATAACACCCTTAGCTGTCTGGGATAGTTCGGAAATAATGCTTAATCCTGGCAATGAGGTGTACCAACATTAGAAAAGTATCAGCTCCCTCACCTTCATCCTGACCTAGAGGTTTGCAAATGGTGGGAGTAGAGAGACAGGAAGCTAAGGTTTGGGGCTTGGGGAGCTTTTTTTGGTCAGTTTTAAAACTGAGATAAGCATGGGGTCAGGGGACACCAGTAGGGCCTAATGGAAACGTGAGAGATTACAAACGACCTTAGAGTTGCTTCTCTGTCTGCTCAGTGTCCTATAATGCCTCACCACACTCTGTGGCAGTAGCCCACAACATTTAAGTCACATTGTATTGCATATCCCACCAACTCTCCTTCAAACCTTTTGGCCATAGAGGTTTTCCATAATTTCCTAACTTGGAAACAACCTTTTGTCTCCAGGCTAGATGTCACGGTGTGCGGTTCAGAGGCTGGTATCTACCTCCACCATCAAATCTCCCAGAGCAGCAACCAGCTGTATGAACTGGGTAGTCCACAACTTCCTTCAGTGATGAGATCCTGCTCCTGGCTGTGGATGAAGCTGACCTGGGACTAGAAGCACTTGAAACCATTGCTGCCCTGTGGCCAGGAGGTATGGGGCATTCATGATACAGCCAGAGATATTTTTGAGGCAGGATTTGGAGGCCGTTCCTCATGCCAGTGCTCTTTCCCTGGGCCACGTTGGTAAAGTGAGGGCAGGTAAGAATGCTTAGAAGCTATAGTAGGATTATATATTATATAGCAGCTAATTCCTTGGGGCATCACTTCCCCTTGTCTGCCCTCAACCCTGTATAGCAACACTCCTGAGCAGCACCTCTCTCTTTCTAATAAGGGCATCAGATTGTGGTACTACCCATTTAATTGAGGTATGGGCCTTGCACTCACAGCAGTGCACTGCAGTAAGTGATGCGTCCCTTCTGATGCTGAGTCTGGAATGGCAAGGATCACCATTAAAAAGGGTAAACATTGCCGATATTAAGAACTTTGCAGGCTGCCCAGCAAACCAGTCTGAAATGGAAACACCTTTGTTCTTGATGATAGTATAAATGCCCTTTGAATTGACTTTGAATTGAGGAGAATTGACTGCCTCTCAATAGGGCAAGTAATTTGGGGAGTCACTAATAGCACTTTTCCCATATAATTTAGGGGAGATGAAATCAGGATCAGCTGCCTAAACTGTCTGTGTAATAACATGAAAAATTCATAGCCACCTAATGTTAATTTAAGATTGCCATGCCTTCCAAAACAGATTTTTTTTAAACCTAGAAAATGTTTGTATTTATCAGGGTCAGAATTGAAACAGAAGCAAATGTGCCCCATGAGCAAATCAGACCAAAAGAAACAACAGTGGGAAATTTTTTTGTCTCTGCAGAAAATCAGGTTAAATTAAACCATAGTAGCAGAAAATACTGAAACAAATGGTGAAGAGACAGTTTCAGCATTATTTAAAAAGATGTGACATCAGTGGAAATCCCTCTGAAATTCTCTCATCCTCATTATCATACTAGTAAAATGCTATTTATGGAAAGATTGGGGCCTTTCAAACATAGAGGGATGCTAACAGCATCACGTTGTGTTTCAGTGTAGGCAGCTTTCTCTCTCTTGCTATACAGGTCTTCCATAAACCAGAATTGGGGGCCTTCCAAATTCATCTTGCTAGTGATCATGTTTAGCACCAATGTAAAGTTACTAGTAAGCTGTATCTGATCACTATAATGCTTGTTTATTAGATATTTCTGTAGCTATATCTTATAGAAAGTTTATGTATTCTGCTCTTATGTATTTAAACTTAAGGTTTAGCTTCATGATATGGTTTTTTTTTCAGCACCACTGCTGGTGTGAGGAGATTTTTCCTTCCCTGTCCCTGTCCCCATGCACTCTCATTAGGCTGACTGAAATGTTCGTGGGTCTGCAACAAGGTCAGTGAACTGATCTGATGATTTTGGTGGGGAGCAGTCCAAAAAAACCACATCAATCTGGCACTGTCACCAAAGAAAACTGCATATAAATCCATAGCCTCAAAGATTATTCAACACTTTCTGTCAACATTTGTCAAGCAGGGATACATATGTGTATTATGAATGAATTATCTATTGACAGTGAAATGATAACACTTTCTGGGCCACCCAGGGTGGGGTAGAGTTTCAAAAGCATTTTTGCATATCAAAAGCTAACATTGTATCAACCAGCTTTTCATTAGCAAGAAGATCACAAATTGATATCCTGATTAAATTAATTATTGAGTCTTTGGGCTACAGGAAATCCCCAGTGTGGCATTTACACTCGGTTGATTTCCCAGGGAGAAGGTGGCTTCCTAAGACTTTGTCCCGAGAAAGGGATTTTGATGCTAGTGGGATGTGGGTTGTCTGAGAGTACAGATGCACATGCCTCTAAGCTGGCAAAAGAGCTTGCTGATGAGGAATAAGGGAGTCTTTGCTGCTCGCCATCATGCACCCACCTCTGTGGTCCTCATTCCCATCCCCAGCTGGGGGACCACTTGGACATCCTGCTGAGCCAAATGAATTCACTAAAATCTCAGATAACTGTCTACTTCCCTTATTTCTTTTCCTACTTCTTGAATTAGCCTTCTGCTGTTTTAGTAAGTTAAATCAGCTCATGGCAGCATCCCACAAGAGATCCAGAGCTGATGCAAGGGACACACACAAATGAGTAGCAGGTAGCTGGCATGGGGATCAGCGGTGTAAGGTCAGAGTCAGATCTTCGCTTTGATTCTTTGCATCTGTTTCCAAATCTAGCAGGCATTTTCTAAATGATTCCAGTATAGTGGAACAAAACTTGTTTCATTTTTTGCCCAGGTCTGGTGCTGAGAATAACGGCAGGATCACCTGTAAAATGCTGAGTTTCCTCACTGTGCCGGGAGACATGTGCAGGGGGAATTCCCGGGGTGTTTTCTTCCACTGAGCTGTAAGGGCTGAGTTAGAGGTTATTGGCACTGACAGACAAGTTGTGGAGAACAGAGCCTCACCGGGAATGGTTAGACGAACTCAGTGGCACAAAACCAAACAATGGGCAGTGACCCTGAGCATGAGGGTCACTACCTTCTTGCGACTCCCTGATTAGTTGACAACTACTTAAAATACTGGCATTAGCCCTCTTAAATTGATGTTCGCGGCATTCCTAATATGAGTGGTGTTGGAGCAATAACATCAAGAATAGAAAAAAGCGGCTGAAAATCTTTCTGATTTGCTGGGTAGGACCCGCCTCCTCTTATCTGAGCCATTCTGGGGTTAAGCATCTGGTCTGTACTGATTGCATCGGCTCCTTCCCTAGTCCCTGGGCACTGATGGGACATGGGCTCTTCCACACGCCCCAGACACCTCACTTCGGTTGGGATCTGTAGGTCACCACCTCTTTCCAGTAACTGCAGAGGGGGCCTAGGTGAGCAGATCTGCCAAGTGTGTCCGAGAAAATTCCCAGTTGATTTTCACATGCATTTCCATTCTGGAATATCTACACTGTAATATCTACACTGTAACACAGGCAAAGATAAGACAGAGCCAGCTGCATTCTCTACTGCTTAAGATCATTGACACAGAAGCTGAACCAAGTGATGCTCATCATTTGGATATGGGCAGCTAAGCATTAGATGAAGATGGAGAGTTTCACAACAACAACAAAAAAATCTTTTCCTGATGATTAAATAATTTGAATTTATGAATTCCAGTTATTTTATGAAACAGTTCAAAATGTATTTTTTAACTGACTCAAGGTATAGTGAATCAGCCAGGAGCTGACATAGATCCTGAGAAATATCATTCACCCTAGCCAGAAAAAACTGCATAACAAAGAACAGAACTCATAAGCCATATCCATTGGGCTCTGGCCAAAGAGTGTGATAAGGGAGGTGACTGAGTGGGAAAACTAGTCTGATTAACTTTATCAACAGGAAGGTGAAGAGTGGAAAATCCCTAAGCAGGAGAACAAAGGGGCAGAGGTGATAGAGCAGGGGTTTGAAGAGGGAGAAGGCTTTGGGCAAAAAGGAGGAACAAAGGTGCATGCCTTCATCGAGAGGGGTTCTCGCTTCTACAGCATTGGCTGAAGAAGCAGGGAACTAGCTGGAGAGGAGGAGACTCAGGGGAAAGGGCAGGGGGAGAGTGACTACATACTTCGGGGAAAACCACATGTGAAGGATGGGGAGAAGAAGTGGGCAAAGAGACGTGAGAGATTCTGGAGCTACTATCGGTCTCTGACTAAAACATGTCTCAATTTCCCAAGATATGTCATCTTTTCTTCTCTACCCAGAAACTTTGTCTAGGAGAAAGAAAGACTAATTTGACCATTTACAGATGTCTGACAGTTCAGAGAGAAGGAGAAGGAGAAGGAGAAGAAGTAAACAACAGAGCTGCCAGATTTCTGAAGGTCACGGACTAATGGCCATCACACATGCAGAATGACTATGCAGCACACATAACATGATGCCAGGGTATCCCAGACATACTGGACTTCTTAAATATGCCCAGTAAAGTTGCTCTAAACATGCACTCACCACATGTGCAACTCACACTCCAGAGTGCAGATGAACTGTGTGCTTTGACCTAGCAGACATCTGGAGGCCCTTCCAAAGGATGCTCCAGAAAGGAGCAAAGTTCCAGGTGTTTTGCTGATATCTGTGTCTCCCATGCTATTTAGAGTCAAGTAGGATTGTGGCAGGATTGTGGCCCTTTGCAGAGCCTGGGTGCCATGTGCTTCAAATATCAAGTGTCTATGAGGAGGTAAACTATAAATTAAAACTCCTTTAATGCTAAAATCTTTGCAAATAGTGTGTTTGCCTACCAAAGATGTTATGATGGAACTTAGGATGGCCAGACTATCAAAACCACTTTCATGAGAAGTAAGAGAGAGATTGTGCCCAAGGATTATGTCAGAAAGGACAGCAAAAATGAAAAAAAAAATAGTGCTTCTGTGTATCTGCAAACATGAGAATGCATAGATCTAGCATTCTTTCAGTAGAAAGCAGTCTGATGGTTATCTAGGAAAGGAAACTATACAAGGGCTTCTAAAATTGCTTTTCATCCACAGACATTAAATATCTTTTCCAGCATATGAGCAAACTGAAGCAAAGAGCAAGCAAGGGACTCCTCCAAGGTGACCTACTAAGCCAAGTGACAAGAGTTAAGAATAGACTCTATCTCCCAAATCCTCACACAGACTGACCTGCAAATATCCATCATTTGTGCAACCACCTTAGCAAGATTAAGAACACCCCAAGGTCACTGCAAGGAACTACAGGTGACTTAAAAGATAGTACTGTGACAGTTGAGGCATGAGGCTCAGGGATTTTTCAGGTTTATCCCAGGATAAACGTCATTAAAACAAGAATAGACCTTAGTACATTAGTACATGGAACAAATGGAAGAACATAATATTCTGTATACTACCAACAGAATATCATACCTGCCAGAAAGTGAGTTTGCATTATGTTGCTGACCGGTTGAGCTGGAGAGTGAGAACCTCTATCATGATGACTTAACTTTTTATTGAGCAAGGCAAAGTGGTGTCTGAGGTGAATGGCTGCTCTGGCTGAGATGTGCTGTGTCTGCAGTGTCTCTAAAATGCCTTTCACAGGCAGATTCCCCACCTTGGGAGGCCACTGCTACATGGCCAGTGATGCTGCTGCTCTTTTTAGCCAGACCCCAGGAAAATATTCCTGTCTTTCACCCTGTACAAATGACCACAGGATTGCAACAGTACTTTTGAAAAGACATTTCATCCCTTAGCAGTTCTTGACTGGCCGTGTAACTTCCATGACCTCACTTCCATCCCAACTTGCATGTTATTTTCAACAGACAGAGCTCTTCTGACATAGCTATATAGAGAAAGATATTTTCTACTCTGCTACAGCTGAAAATGAATCCTGGCTTTGGGGGCAGCAAGCACAAGATAATTGCTATGAAGCGTGACAGTGAACAGTAGAAGCAAGAATATGTCTGGGAATAAGACAAAAAGCTAGCAAAAGCAGCCAGCAGCAGAGCATAAAGATATAGTGCAGTCTTCAGTTTACACTTCAGTGGTTCCTATGGTTGTCTGAAGACATCTAAAATACAAGTAGTTGCTGTTCGATTTTGACAAAACAGAACTTTGGTCTAATTACCAAATTTACATCAAAACCAAAGGTAAATTCACAAATTCAGAATGTTGCTGTAAGGGCAATGTCTGTGTGTGAGACTGCAGCATGTGTGCAAGAGGGGAAGTCAACTGCAACCTATCAAGAAACAAAATGTGCCAACATTTATTGCTATTTACAGGCAAATTCAAATACTATAGGCATTTCCTTTCACCAAAGAGTTAACCCAGTGGCTAAAAAACATTGTCTTGATCTTGTTAGTGATCTTCCCACCCCTTTGGTCTAGAGAAAATTAATGTCTCTGGCAGCAGCATGCTCCATGAGGAGGTCAGTCACGAAACCTAGGCCTTCTTTCTACTGAAGGTGCTCCAACTGAGGAGTCTGTGGGTGTCTACATGGTAACCAAGAGTGTGTGCGGCTGAGCCCAGAGCACTGTGTTGTCACAGTGTTTCTGAACATATAGAATGTCAGAATGTAGCCTAAAGAAGAAGACTAAAAATTAAAAAAAATAAAATAAACTGATACTTCAAAATAGGCCCTGTTGCTTGATAGTTATTCCAAACCGCTACATTCCTCTGAGCACAAATGAATTCCAGGAAGGCTGAGGAAGCACCCTGAGGGCAGGTCTACACATCTGCAGCTGGCAGGGTAGCGGAGTTCCTGCATGCATCCTATGATACCCCACAGCAGTGTTACCTGAGCTGTGGCTGCTCTAATGGGACAGCTGGAGATGACGTTGCTGGGGTGCTGGACACAGCCCCCACACTTCAGCTGGCAGCATAGACATTACCTAAGCTGTGTGAATTAGAGGAATGCAAAAGCACTTGAGGAGTGTAAAAGAAAGCACCAGGTCTATCAGAGGCTGGACCTTAAGAGACCAAGGAATAGCAGGAAGAAGGAGACTGTGAGCTCCTCAGGACAGAGCCAAAAAAGTAATTTTCCCATTGAAGCTGGGGCCTGCATCACTTCACAACAGGAGGCGGCTGCATTTGGCATCTGTGTGCTCTTTATCAGATGTGGGGTACACTGATATGCAGAACAATTCTGTTTCAGTAAACAGATTGTACAGAAAGATTGTGACCACTTACTGCAGTAAGTGAGTAGGATCATTTACTCTAGCAGTGTCATTGCATGCCATCACAAGGATAGTGTTCCTGCAGCACAGTCTCTTTGCAATACCATTCTGTTATCAAGCACCATAAATCTTTCTGATGAAGGGCAAACTAAATGTGCAGAGCTTAGCTAGTAATGCATTAGAAGTGTATGGGAGGTGTTCACTGTTTCCTGAGCTCTTTTCTGGGTTGTCTGTGTAACCTTTCCTGGTGTCAGCTTTCCTTCAACCCTGCAGTATCTTAGTACAATAAAATATTGCAGAATGACTTCATTCGTTGCCTTTTACCTCTGGGAGTCTACGCTGAATTTATCTCGAGTCTTTAAAGAGTGTCCTTGGTGGATGGATGGAGAACAGGTGTACTAAACTCTCCCTATTTTCCTTTAAGGTCTTTATCCTACAGCTGAAAGTGTTCAGCTTGGAACTCTATGCCAACATCTCAAACTACGAAAATCTGACAGGTTGGGAATCACACACGTTCACAGAATAATCAGTTAGCCATAGTGATTATGTATGTGCTGCAGCCGAGAAAGAGACTTACAGGGACAGATTTTGCAAAGTGCAGATGGTCTTCTAAGAATCACTCAAAACGCACAGTATTTCATTTCAGTTGGAAGAGCTAAGACTGAAGAAAGAAGTCATTTTAATGCAGGCTTTGATTTCCTAGAGTAGAATCAAATAGTATCTTTGACCCAGCCCGAGTCCAGAGCCTCGGCCCATTAAATCACCTAATTTACTCTTAATTTGTCCAAATGAGTACACAGCTGGGCATGGAGTCTTAGCAAGGAGGATGTCAAATAATAAGTTTTAATTTCTTTGGCTTTATACTGGAATGAAGTAGATACAACTGAAAAGTTTCAGAGGCAGTTTCTGCCCCTTAGCTCTTGGTAAAGTTTGGCATGGCTCGCTGCCCACAGTGCCTATAGGAAGCTCTCAAATAGGCTGGCTCTTTGCTGACACAGCTCCCACTTGCTTAGCAGACACTGTGAAAGCAGGCAGCAGCATGAGGACACAGAGGTTTAGCAGGTTTTTTGGCCCTGAATCAGTGGATAAGCCTGTGCTTAACCAACAGCGTGACTGCTCCTTTAGCTTCAGTGAGCTATGGATGTGTGTCATCAACAGAAATTTGTGTCAGAGAGAGCTGGGCTTTTGCAAATGGAAACGGAAATAAACAACTGTAAGTAAATCTCGGCCAAATGCAAAAGAAGCCAACAATGTTCACAAAACTCTGCTCCATTTGCAATGCTTAGAGATTGCTTGTTTGTTTCCTCCTTCCTTGCCAGATTAAAGGAGATGCTGTGGTTTCACAATGCAATGATTTGTTTAGAGAATTGTTTCCCAAATTTAGCTTTAAAATTATTTTGCCTGAATGAAAATAGGTCTCTGCGTGTACAGTGGGTCAGCTCTTGCCTGGCTGCCAGTCAACAGGCTGTGCAGCTCCAGAGGGGAAAGAAGACAGAGATGACTCTGAACCCCCAAGGGGCAGCTCAGCCTACACTATTAAATGGAGTGGCCTATTGCGCTTGTGATCTTGCTGGTGATCATCAGCAGCAGAGAAGACACTCAACCACAGTTTTTATCTTAAAATTAAGTGAGCTGGCTATGGATATGCACCGAATTTGAGGAGAGGCAGAAAGCCACCACCCTGGTGGTATTTAGAGTCTGAAGTTCAGTAAAAATCATGTCTGATTATGTCTGATACACCCTGACCATCAGTTTGGTCAGCCCATTTATTTAGAAGAGCAAAGTTAGCAATCTCATTTGGAACCAGCCACCCTTAATAAAGACACAGGAGAAAGGGAGCCCTCATACTCACTAAAAAAAAAAATCAAAAGTAGCATCTTTTCTGCCATCATTGGGCTTTAACCAAAAGCCTTTCTAAGTCACCAAGCCCAGTCATTGCCCACCTTCCTTTTGCAGGCTTGCTCTTGCAAAGTCACTGGGAGGTGTGTAGGCTCAAGGAGGTACCTGGAATCAGCTCTGGGTGATGTGAGCTGTCTTGTTTCTCCACCTCAATCTAATTTATATTCCTTCATTCCACGCCCAGTTTGTATTGTGCCTTTTATGCAGCCCAGAGCAGGGACTGAAAATTTTTAAATGAAACACATTCCAAACTAATGTTTATCTCTTTTTTTAAATATTGACAAACTCTTATCAATATCTTTTAAATCTAAACTCTTCCATTCTTTGCTTCATAAATGTTAATTTTCAAGTATGCTGAACTAACATAACAGCTTTGCAGCTGTGCAAAAGGAGGATGGTTAAAAATAGCTCTAGTGCTAGATCTTCAAATAATAATCCTTTGCTCATCACCTCCATGTCCAGTGTGACAATGCAAGGCCAACCACATCATTTCAATGCCAGGTATCTTGTGTAAGCACACACTTGCACTGAATGAGGAATGGAGTATCAGAGGAAAGGGAATCCTGAAGACGAGGATGAGAGTTGTATTGTGGGAAGAGGACAGGAGGGATTTGCGAAGGGAAGGTGCCAGCGGGAAACCAGAGCTCTGCACTTGGCCGGAGAGAGGAAAACAACAAACCAAGCAGGGATGAAGCTGTTCACCTACCACAGGCAAGAACATGCCAGGAAGAGGATGGTCGTATCTGTGGAGTTGTGGTTTTAGTGCCCACTCTTGCGATGGACACCTGATGTGCTTGAGGTCTTAGACGACTTCTGAGATGTAGCGCTCACCATCGAGGTGACTCAGTGACTCACAAGCCCACTAAGGAAGCCTGTTACAGAGCAGGGAGATGAAATTGACCCTCCTTAGGCTGAGACCAGTGTCAATAACCACCTTACCATCCTTTTTCTCTACGAATAGAGCTAACAGCCATTTCTTGCTTCATAGCACTGTTAAGTAATTTAATTTTTTTTAGCAGATGCTCACATGCTAGCATCAAGAATGCTCATGTACATGTAGAAACATATACAGATAACAAAATCATGTTCATTACATTGCTTGGATATTAAATCTTTTTGATGGGCAAATTATTTGGCTTGAGTTTTGTTTTTGTGTTTCCTGCCCTTATTGCTCACTTTTCAGGGCATGCCAAAGCTTCCACGCTGTTTAAAATACCAGAACTTGGAGAACTGTGCATCTTCTTTCTAATTACCTAACTAATGATCTAACAAATCATTAAAAAACCCTACTGTACACATTCCTGTTAAGGAGATGGAAATTGCAAATATGTTCATTTGCATTTTTTGTTTTGTCTTAACTGTAAATATTCTCTCTCCTCCCTCCTTCTCTTTAAACACCAAAGGAAAAAAAAATATAATATTGTCCAGATATCAGAGAGTAAGGGAAGTTAGCTTCTGGTCAAAACCTACTTAAAAGATTTATGTCATCAAATACATAAAGATGGAGCTTGGGGCAAGAAAATGATGCGTTGTAGGAAAGGGTTGGTTGTAAGAAAGTGTTAACACATTTATTAGAGCTCTAGGGAAAGGTGTATTTTACATTCTTATCAGACCAGCTGTTAAACTATAAAGGCACTAAATTTTGCATCTGGTTTTGAAAACCCAGATAGAGTCATGTGATTGACGCAATACTGAGTTGATCAGATATATTTCTTAACTATAAAATGCCTTGTTACATTAGATATAAAACTAAAGAGTTTGGTCATTATGACCTACACACAGCAGTGGTATTTCAACTTGTATTAATTTTGTTGTTAAAGATACAGCTGTTGTAGGAAATTTTTAGTACCATCTGGTGTGCTGAAAGAAGAAATGCTTTAAATGTTGGCATAAATCCATTTTCTAAGTGGATAATATTGGTGCTTTGAGTAAGGGGCTGTCAGAGCGGAAGATGAGAGGAGTTGTTAATCTGAGCTGTTTTCATTGTTCGACCATACTACAAATCCTAGCCTACCTCAATTAAAACAAACATGCTTATGACTCTTATAGAGTCCTCAGAATGGCTCATCATTACTAAATACATTTGCATTATCAAACATTTTTTCAGGGCTTGACATTCAGCTATGCTGTGAGATGATAGATTTGGGAACTGCACAAGCCAGGAAGCAGAGGGAGCCAAGACTTTGGGCTGAGGCAGTTACAAACCTCATCGTGGGGCTGAGTACCTGCTTGATGGCCCCTCCACTGTGCTTGTACCTCTTTTTGCCTCTCCACATTGTGTTGGCACAAGCCAAAATCTTACTGCTTAGCCCGTTTTTGTTGTTCAGATAACTGATCTTGAGATCTAACTTTATCATATAATTACTGAAGAGAAAAATAACTGAGCTTTCTTCAGGAATGTTAGAGGAATGAATATAGTTTATATACAATGTTTTCTACTGAGAAGCCATTTTTTATCACAGTGACTTAGGTTAGAGGAGTCGTGGCAACTCTGAAGTAATAGGGCATTTCTACAGAGGAGGTGTGAAATCTTCATTCGCTGAGTCTCCAGCATAAGCGTGAGCATTAAGACAATCTTAAATACATGGAAATTGAAGACTATAGAAGTCAAGTGATCTGTCACAGGGCAAAAAGTTAGTTGAAAAGTCCTAAACACAAAACATTTTCATTCAGTCACCAAAAGCCCTTTTGGGAACAAATTGCAGACCTCAGTATCCAGGTGTCTAAATCTGTAGAGTCAGTGCTACCACCATCCCTTCAGTAAGGTAGATTTGGCAATTGCAGAAAAATTCTACAAAGTTTGAGGGAAAAAGCTGTGGAGCCCAGGAAACGTGCACTGAGGGTGCCGCTCCACTGGCAGCTACCAGGTTCCTGGCTCCATGACAGGTTGCGCGTTCTTCCTGGGGGAGATTCAGGGGTGACTTTATATGAGTGAGCAAAGTAATTGAGAAATCTACTGATTTTCTGTCAAAAGTTGAACAGCATGTTTGGAAGAATCACATAAAAAGTCTCTTTTCCTTCTTTCCATAAATTGCTGTTTGTGCAATATCACCTTGCTATACTATTAATCACGCCAAAATGAGAATTTATTTTTTGCTGGAATACTGCTAAAACCTGTTAGTATCATCTCTTGCTATTCCACAAATGACTCTCTGTGCTGACAACTGGTTTCCTGAGAGACACTGGCACTCTGCCTCTCTGTGGGACACTTTCTCCTCCACCAGTTCTGGGCGGTAAATTAATTTTACTGAATCTTTAGTATTGAAGACCCTCAGCAGCTAATGGTGAGCATATATTTTATTTTTCCCTTTACATCCCCCTGCTTTACAAAGTTATACTTTGGATATACATACTTCTCATGCAACTCTGTATGGTGTGGGCAGAGTACATGTTTTGAATACCGCATTCAGTAAACATTAGAACTGGATGCTTTTACTTTCACTGCTCAATAAAATTCAAAGTCTTCCCAAATGATATCTGTATCACCATGCTGCAGAGTTGAAATCAACTCCAGGAACTGAAAACAGGACTGAGTTTCATCATAATTATCTCCCATTGGAAAAGTACTTGGTTTTGCTCTGGCATTTTGTAGCAGCAGGAGACCATCCTGTGATGATATTCCCTTCCACTGACATTATTGCTTAATTCCCTTCTTTTTGAAGGTTTTTATAGGGATTGGGTGCAGCTGTTTCTCATCAGCCCCTTATTAGAGTTTCTAAGAATCCTGATTAATTTAGAGACTGTTTCAGCTGCTGCTTAAGGAGATTGAACATTTTGCTCTCACCCTTCTCAGTCTGCTTTCCCAATAGTTTTAAAATATTATGTGCAGTATTAAGAATTTCATTCTGTTGTTTATAGGCAAATATATGCATAAAATTCTTTCTGTTGGAGGCATTTGTCTTATTCTCAGGGGATTAATTATTTCCTTCTTCTTCTCCCTCTTTTAATTTCTTGAAATGTGTCTAATTTGTAGGATAGTACAAAAACATGTGGGAATAAATTCAAGCTCTAAGGAAACAGTTACATAGCCCCATGCGGGAAAGGGTTGAGTAATGCTAAGCTCTGACTGAAGACATGTCACTCATGGTTGTGGTTACACAGTACCTTGCAGGACTGGGTCTCCATGCTATGGGGTGTCATCCCTAAATAGTTGTGCGCATGTTTTCAGGAAACAATTTTTAGGGTGAAAGATAGCCATTCATTTAGTCTGTGAGGGATTTTAAATGCCTTTTCGTGTGCCGCCTTTGCTGAGCAGTTTGGATCTTTCGGTTCCTGGAAGCTGTTGCGATTCTGCTCGCTGCCTGAGTTTGAGCCAAGGTTCAGGATTCAGGTGAGCAGCCCTGGCAGGGCTGATGCTCAAACTGCTAACGCTTAGTGCTCTCCCTTCCTAGAGCCCAAGCTCGGGGACATTTGTGATTTTCTGCAAACCACCTCAACTTACTCTTGAGGCAAAGAGATTGAACGGGTGGAGGAGGGATGAAGCACCTGGAGGATCACGTCTCCGGTAGCAGGGAGGCTCTCAGTGCTGTGCTGCTGCGGATGTTCGCTGATTCCTGTGAGGGAGGACCCCTGTCACTCCGGGGTCTCTGGTCCCAGAGGGCAGCTGCACTCGGTGGTTGTTGAATGCCAAGTGGAGTCTGCTCTGCTGTTAGCTTTTCAACCGCATGCTGATAGACTCTGAGCAAGCCAAAGTTTTTTGTGACACCAAGGACATAGCTCAAACGCTACAGGATTGGAAGAGTGGAGGATGGTCCCTTAAAGACAGAAGGGGCTGGGGCTGAATGAAAAGGCTCCCAGAAGGCTGTAGGAGCCAGGTTTTTAGGACAAAACACTTAGGAGGAAAAGGAGATCTTCAGTAAAGCAGAAGTCCCAAGGCATGGACGCATGTGTGGGGCTGAGCAGGAGCTCTGCATTTGGGCAACAGAAAAGGAAAATCTCTGCAAGCATTTCAAAGAGAATCTTAGAAAGCTGGTTGCCTGGAAGCAGGAACATAAATCTGAGGTGCTTCTTCTCTGTAGGCTACAAGCATTCCAACAGCCTTTTTACGTGAAAAGGCACTAATTGTCTTACAAAAATTATGAAGTAGTTATTTTGCTGATTTTCTATAGATAACTTTATAGGAACAAAGAAACTCATTTCAGTCTGATAGGCTTAAAAATTTTGTTTTTGGTCCTATTTTGGCTTCTGAACTTCAAATCCATTAAATTTGAAGAGCCCTGGGCAGCACAGGGGCTCGCAGGGGTGCAGCAAACACTGCGAGGTTTGTGCTTTGATGCCATATCACACTTTCTGCTTCTTGCACCTTTTCGCAACCAAGGTTTTTACATGACATTTATAATACAAGGTACGCTTTTTTTTTTTCTATCTGAGTAGATCTGGACTTTCTGCTGCTCAAAACACAGGTAGACCATAGGCATATGACTAATTTACTAACTGGATGTTTATTCCCCCTCCATCTTGCTTTACTTTGCTATCAAAACATATTTTGTTTCTGCTAATCTAGAAAATTAAGCTGTAGTAATCTAAGGTTATTTTCTCTGAATTAAACTATTCACACAGAGCTTTAATATGCTATAACTTATATAAATTGACTTCACACCTTTAGCTGATTGATTTATTTAACTTTCCTGAGTGACCCTGTGTAGGCAGCCCAAACTGTTTCATTAGTAAAATGAGGACTGCCCTTCAAGCTCTATCTCTTCAACTATTCTCAGCCCCTATCCTGCCCTTTTTCATTACCCTGAAGATTTAAAAGCTTGTGAGGGGCCCGAGGCCAGCTCTAGCACATTACTGTGAACTATACTTAAGATCCAGCCTTTCTTTCATCGCCATGAGAGCTTTGCTGCCACCTCCACTTCGGCAAAACCTCACGCTCCCTCCTATGCAGAGATTTGCAGAGTCAAGCCCTCCCAGCATGGTGCACCAGGATATCTTCTAGCATTACTCTCCCCCTCCCCCATTCTCTCTTTTTTTTTTATCCCTTTCTGACAGATTTTCTGCTTCTTTATGGTGTTATGTTAATTTGGTATTTTTCCTGCAACCTTCTTCATCAAGAACTGTCACAGATACGTTTCCTACCAACTAGTGGGATTCCAAGTTGTGGTGTTGGAAATGCATGAGTGCCCCCCCTTGTCTGCTCCCACATAAAACAGCTCAGCCACCTTCTCCGCTGCAAGAGAACAGAATCAAGTCATTCTGCTTAATCAGTCCGTTTGCATTTATTTGCAGATTGAAATGGAATAAAGTAGAGACTTTCACAGCCTGATAAATATAGATGTGTGCACATGTTTGCAGACTGAAGGTCTGTGGGTTTTTTTTTTGGCGGGGGAGGGGGAAGGAAGGCAATTCAGAAACACAGGCACACATACAATGGAATGAGCATTAGGTTTTCTGCCTATTCCACATCCTTGACTGTTTTATCTGCAGACAGAGATGCTTTCTGGTACTGCTTTGATCAGAGAGATCATAGCTAATAAAATATTCTCTTTTTTCCCAATCCTGTTTGAACCTTGGGATTCACTTTTCCTTGAAACAGGATCTTCAGAATGGTTACACTGTGATATGAAGAACTCTGATCTCCCAGACAGAGACATAAATATTAACATTCTCACAGCCCCTCTAGAACAATTTAGAAAAGATTGTGTCTATCCTTTTGAAACTTCCTAGGTGACGAAAATGGAAGTGGCAAATGGAGGCCACACAAAAGAATTATCAGCTTTCTCTTTCTGAGGACATATTTTACCTCCAGTTCCTGTAGCTGTACTGTCATCTTCAGGAAGTTTGCAAAACTAGCAGGGCTGCTACGGGGGTGCTCTCTTGTAAGGTGTGTTTGTTCAAAGAAGGCTATGAGATAATATTCATTGGGAAGTAGGTTCATGCAATATTCTGCATTTTCACATTTTTCTGTGAGAGTGTAGGCATGTGGGAGTGTGCGTGTGTGTGTGTTTTTTTATTTATTTATTTTAGCAAGATCTTCCCTAAAGTTGAGCAAACAGTGAGCCCAGACCTCAGCAAATCCTTGTGTGCAGGAGCTTGGCATCGCTCCTGGCTGTGCCAGGGACTGGCAGCCCTGGCCTGGCGCACAGGGAGACAATTTGCTCCTCACGTGAAAGTGAAGGGCTCTTAGAGCATGAAAATCCTAATCTATGGGTTTACATATTTCCTCATAAAGAGGTCTAAAAGGTTTTCCTCTTAAATCAAAGGTCTACAACACAGTTTGATTCTTTCCCCTGCTACCTCATTTTCGTTCTCTTGAGTGGCTTTTGGTTAGCGGGCTGAAAAGTGACCCCTTGAGACAAAGTTAATCTTATTTCAGGAACTGTGCTCACAAAACAGGGAGATGACTGTTGAGTTCTGGGTGATATTAAAGAAAAACAAAACATAATGCAGCATTAAAGTCTGTGCTCGTGCGCAGTGCCAAGCTGACCACTACAGAGAATAAAGGCTCTAATTTATCTGGGAAGCAGGCAAGCCAAGTGCTGTATTATCCTGCTAGCTATGTTAGATATCAGGGCTGTGTCTGTACCATTTAATCAATATGGCACTGTGCCTGGCCTAATTAGCTCTACTTCTTTAATTAGGCCAGTCAGGAAGCCATGCTGACGTGGCCATGCTGCATTTGGGACCTAAGCGAGCATCCCTGCACAGCACAGCCCTGTACCACACGGACCTGGCAGCTTGCTGGGATTTGGCATCCCGCTCCAGGGCATGCGGGATGTGGTGGATGTACCCATAGTGTTCGTTCAGTCTTAAGCCTTTGCTAAACCCAGAAAGTTTGCATCCAAGCTGAGGGAGAGGCGACGTTTTAGAAGATACTAAGTGCCCACAGGTTTCATGAAAACAGGTGACTTAAGCGAAGGAGAGCGTGTCTGTTGGTGGTGCCGCTGGGTGTGAGGGGCTGCCCCAGGTGGCCACTGCCCCGGTGGGGAGGACCTTGGCGGGGAGGGAGCCTTTGGGGAAGTTCTGCGGGAAGCACGTTTCACAGCCTGATCCTATCAATCTCCAAAAAACTCCCTCTTCATCCAGTTTCTCTCTCCTAGGTGGATTCCACTGAGGAAAGGGTTCATGCCTCGCTCTTTTTATAATTTAGTTAAAAAGTCAGTCAGCCATGAAACACGAGTCCGCTAGAAACCAGGTTTGATGAGTCCCAGAGCTTGGAGAATGACAGTTCTCCCAGGCCTGCCTGTGTGGAGAGTGAGCTGATACTCATTTCTGATGTCATCTAAGTTACTGGGTGATGAGATTCACTTATCTCTGATCTAGTCCAGTTTTTCATTCTAACCCTTAAATGCTAAATTATTATTATTTTTTTCATTACAGCTTTGGGATATTTTCACTTTGCCTGGATACTGTTCCCAGATGAGAGTACACTGCATTGCCTTAGCTCTGTGTCAGAAAGAATTACAGATGCTTCAAAGTAAATGTGCAGAAACCATGCAGCTGAAACAGAATAAATTATGTTTAAAAACAAGGAAATGTCCTAATAAGTGAGAAATGCAACAATTTCTCTGTGAGCTTTTTTCACTGTCTCTACCACCCGTGTTTGTGTTTTACTTTATTATGTGGTATAGCAGCTGGTTCTCCCATATGAAAAAGTCTGTAGTAAGGCCAAAGTTTTAAAGGATTTTTAACATTTTTTAATTTTTCTAACTTGAGTATTTTAATACAATATATCAGTGTATCTCTGTGTCTGTAGGAGAAGAAAATATGTTTCTAGAGAAAGTATTAGAATTGCATACCCTCCTTGACAAACTACATATTGAATATTTAACCCAATCTCTAAGCACATCCCCAGGTGTTTGCCAAAGTGTTCCCACACTGAATCAGTGGAGTAAAATGAGTCCCAGCTCTCAGCTAGACAGCACATCTCTTTCTCCATCTGCAACATGCTGACTTCAGAGAGGAGCATTTCTAATTTTTTGTCTCCCCACAACTGTATCCAGGGTGAATCTGTAAACTTTCCAGACCAGCCAGTGAGTGTGCATTAGCCTCTCACTTTCCAAGTACTTAGCAATGCCCATCGCCTGCACATACATATACTCCAGCAAAGTAAAATAATTCTGGTCTGCTAATAGTAGGCTATTCTTTTTTATCAGTTTCCACTCATAAACAAAGAAAGTCCTTCTTGAAAAACTTGGATCTAAATCTCAGAAAACCTCATTCAGCAGAAGGTACCAGATTTTTACATCTTCCTTGCAAAACTACAGCTAGTCATCAAGTGTCTGATGTGCTCTTCACATAGTCCCCTCTTTCCATACTTAGGCATTTCTTTCAAGTTATGCTGGAGAAGAGGCATTTCCACCAGCTCCAGGAAGGAAAATATGTCTTAGGTTAAAATTTCTCTGAAGAGGTGGAGGGGGGTGGGGGGGGGTGAGGTTTCTCCTGAGGTGTATTTTTTGCTGGATTTTCTTTGTTTGTGTTTGGTTTCTTTGGTTTACAATATAGTCATCCTATCTAACCATACCTGAACCTCACCGTGTCTTCTGAACTTCCTTGGAGAACGTTGGTTTTCTGAATACTAACATTCATGAGACTGAGATCAGCTGGCCTGTTATGGAAGAAATACGTAATTCTGCAGGAATTTTATTGTAATTTAGCATGCATTTATGTCTGCTTATTTGAAAGTTTATCTGAATAATGAATTGTATCCCTTAGGCATTTCATAATAGTTCTTATTTCAGTAATAGTCTTTCTGCATTTCTAATACCAAAAAGTCCTTGTCAAGCAAAATGATCAAAACTGAATATAGTTTCCTCTGTGTAATTTAGCCCCAATTTGAATTCCTTTCTAGCTATGTATTTTAATTATGCAAACTAGACACTCAAAACAATTTTCAAAGTGTTAATGGGAAGCACAATAGATTTTCCCAAAGCTGCAAAATGCAAATCTCCTCAACCTTTGCTCAGCTCCCAGACTTACTGTATCTTGATGCCCTTTCATTCTTAAAGCTTCTTCTGTAGTACCAAGTGCATAGTATCACCTCGCACAGTTTCAGGATCTCGCAGTCTTGAGTTTGATTTGTACACATATAGTTTGTTTTTCATAGTTCACAAGTAAGCTATAGCTACAGCAGTGTCTTTTTTGGAACGTGTGATACTTGGCTGTCTGGCCTTTGCCTAGAAAGATGTAGTGGTTTCTCCCAGAAGACTGAGGACTTTCAAACTTCTGAGTCAAAATGAATCAATGCTCCTAATGCTCCTAGTCCATAATGTATCGCCAACCAGCGTACCCAGTTAGGAGTGGTATGCAGCCTAGATCTGCACGTGATAAATGTTACCCTGTGTCACTTCAGACTCCACTGCAACCTCTTGTGTCCCTGTGAGTCTTAACCAGTATAGCCACAATCATGCGTTCCCGTGATATGTTGTCATGGCCACAATGGATTGTTTTCCTTTGGAGTCTAATAATAAGTCAATTAGAGCAGGATTAGCCTCTGGGAAATGAAATCAGTTACTCGCTCCCTCCCAGTATGAGTACCTTCAATGATCTGCCTGAACGTTTTGCTTTTCTTCCTTTGTTTTTCCTGCAATCCAGTGAATCCCCTGTTTTCCAATTAGTTTGCCAGTAGGCATCTATGAAATGTTCTTCTTATTAACAAACTGTATCAGCCAGAAGAGTGTTTTGCAGAGTCTTGTCAGGACATAGCCAAGTTTCGTGTCTGGTAGAGCTGGAAAACAAACAAACAAATAAAGGAAGAAAAGCTCTGACTGGCTCTGTGTTGAGTTTTCACATAAGGACATGATCGTTTTTCTCCCCAGCTGAAGCTCTCGTGTTGCTCTGCTGTCAGATTGGAAGAATCGTGGTAGAGCCCCTTTTTTCTAAACACCAGCATGCCAGTGTTTAGACAAGGGGAATACACTTCTGGTCACGGTTTTCATTTCCTGGATTAAGATAGGCAGAAAAATGTGGTTTGTCAGTATAAATCATATTTGGTGTTGTTCTGTGTTAAAAGGTGAGTAAATTTAAATTATCAGCCAGCCCGCTGTGTCTAGAATTCAAAGGATAAACACTGGCTCCTTCCCATCCTGCCTGACCCTGTGGCCCAACCCCAGGAAAACTCAATCTTCCTGTTGGCCAGGCTGGCCTTGAAGGCCGTTGTCCCAATGGAGCATCCCTCATGCATTACGGACTGCCAGACCTGGACTTCCCAAGAGCCTCCTTAGCCCCTCGGAAAGGATGCTGAAGCCACGGACCAGCAGTAACAGGAAACACATGGGAAGAGCCGGCAGCGGGGAGGTGCTCCAGCTGTGGCCACAGCTGGACAAGGTTTCCCGTTACCCGTGTTGCTGTCCCAGGCCACGCAGGGGCCTCTCCACAGCATTTAGAGCTTGTGTACTGAGATTATATACTAGATCCGGGACGTCAGTTTTGCTGAGCCTGGTCACCTCAGGAGCATGGCCTGTGATAAGCAACGTTGTCAATAAGCAAGAAGAGAAGGCAGAAGACGATGGCCAAAGCCACTGGCAAACAGGTTTGTGTGAAGCTGTAAGAAACCCTACTAGAAACAGCCCAGGGCTGCGCGCGGGTCCCTTTCAGGTGATTCCTCTGAGCCCTGAAAAATGCACATCTTGCATTTCCAAACAAATCACTATGAAAGTAGTGCTCTAAAGACCTGGCTGTAACACGGGCCTTGATCTAGGCAGAGAGCACAGCAGAAGAATCTCTTAATCTTTTAGATTAAGAGAATCACAACACATATTTTTGCACACAAGGCTGTTTAGAAAAGGCATTGGTTCTCAAATCTGGAAATACAGCTTCTGCTTTTAGCTTTTCTAGCTGCTGTCTGCCACCTGCAAGGAGCGTACAGATCACAGCTGAAAGCCCTCAGTAATTTGCTGGGTGCTGTGCTTGAACTGCACGCTCCTGAATCTTCATTTTCTGAACTGCAAAACATGTCCTATATTCGAAAGTTAATAAAGCAAATATCAGGTGACAGGAAATGAGAGGTTCATGTAACGTCAGCCAGCAAGAGAGACAAATGTAGATACGTGCACACAGAAAACACGACTTAATTGACTACGACTATGGTTTTGTGCGTGGCGGTCAGCAGTGCTTGTGCTCCGTGCGGCTTGTGTCTGCAAAGGGGCTCCCTGGCTGCAAGCTTGACTTGCTGTGCGCTAGACGGTCTGCTGGGCTCTTCTCGGCATCCTCCTCCTGGCACCAGCGCTGTGATTAACAGCCCGGTCAGGCCAAGCTGAGGGGCCTCTTGATAAATTCCGTGCTTTAGAACAAAGCCATCATTCTCTTGAGCAGTTTAATGTGCCATAATGAACTGAAATAAGGCAGAATGTAAAGGCAAGGAGATACAGGCACTCTGCTGGAAAGCAAAGTCGTTAAAAATAATGAGCAGTCTTTCACTTCCTTCTTTTTATTAACTTTCTGCAGAGGACAACCTGGCACTTTATTTTTAACACAGTCTCCACTTTACTAATATCCATTAGACAGATGGCTAAAATTTTTCCATAACATGCTCCACAATATTTAGAAAAACAGAGTAAGAAAATCCTTTAAGCCCCCCTCCCCAATTCTTCTTCTCTGTGCTTCTTAGTCAATTTTTTTTTAATCACTCCTCTGAATTAAATAATTCAGAACACACTCCGTGGTGCTCACATAAAAAGAAGTGCACAAAGATGTCGTATCCAGGAGAGTCTGGAACATGTGTATATTAATTATAATTAACCATTAGGGTAAATTCGTATGAGTGAAGTTTTGCAGGTTCTTCCCTGGAAGGGCCCCCATGGAGGCTTGTCGCAAGCGGGTGCCAGGACTGACTGAGCACTGCGCAGCTTGGGCTGTTGGTAAAGTGGCTGCCCAGGCCTGTGTCCCCAGCCCTCAGAAACACCCGCGTAACAGAAACCAGGCTTATTAATTGCTCCTTTTCTCCTCCCACTGTAATCAGAGAAACATTCAGCCTCTGCCCTGGACTCGATGGCCGCTGCTGCCCCTGTTTCCCAGGCAAATGCTCCAGCTGGGCTCCTCCATCCTCACCAGCTTCTGAGGCATTTAATGTAGCAATTGCCATTTATAGACAGCAAAGTGCTAAATACAGTAAAGATTAAGCTTGGTTACAAGCAGCATTAAAATGTGCCATTAATATAATCAGACATGTGGCTCAAATTATTGCCGCAGATCTTAAGAGCTGTAGAGGAGGATTTAGGCTTCTAATTTACACTTATAACTTGTCTTTGCTACAGCTTTAAGCTGTATTTTTTGTTTATTGCCATGAACCTACCACCCGTGATAGGGCCTCCTGGGTTCCTAAAGCCCAGACCAGCTCAGCAGCCTCCCTTGGGTGAGAAAACTCCCTGCCATGCCCTGAGCCCGGCTGTCACATTCTCCGGCATTACCCCAGCATCGAGACATGGCGCGTACGTGCTTGGATTGCAAAAGCCTGCAACCAGGCCACAACAGAAAACTTGAGAAGGGTGTGAGATAAACTGAATGTAACATCCGAATAAATAAGCAACACATGCCCACCCGCCCCAGCAAGGGGGTAGGCAGGGAGCTGGCTGGAGACGCACAGCAATATCGCACAGCCCTGAGCTACCTGCTCATTAACGTCTGAAGTGTGAGATGAGCCTGGGAGCCTGGATGCAATCTGCAAATGAGGCCATGAACGGCACCTCGGCGCTCCTGAGCATGTGACATGCACAGCCTGAACCACAGGCTGCCGGGGGTTTCACCCACGCTCGTGTTCAGATAAGCGATTGAAATAATACGCCTGCCCTCAGATTTCTGCCCGAAAGAGAAAACTGAGTAACTGATGATCACACTTATTCAGAGCATTCCAACTTTTTTTTTCTTCCTTTGACTTGCCAATTCCCATGTACCATACCAACCCCGGTCATATTGCAAACTGATTACTTCAGAGTGAATAACTGGCTATCCCTAGTCTCTCTGCCAACACATTCGTGAGCAGACTGTGGTCTCCGCTTGAGCAAGGATATTGTCCGTTCTCAGCAGAAGGAGTGCACCGTGAAGTCAGCGGAGGGAATCGTGCATGTTTTTCCGATGTGCCTGTCCTGACTGATGTCTGCCTCCAGCAGAGCTATGTGCCCACAGCTGGGGCTGCTCAGGTGTCACGGTCAGTGGCAGCTTTGAGCTAGGTCCCCACCTTTGCCCAGCTCAGACACTGCTGCCGACACCGCAGAGAGGCGATGCTGGGCTGGGGGCAAGCACTGCCTTGCAGCAAAGGGGCGAGCGGGCAGCGTAAGCGGTGGTGCCGCCAAGACAAATATCCCCCTAATGATGGCCGCCCTGGGGACGGAGAGTGACTTTTAAGTATCTGCAGTCCTTTTGATCTGGTGGTTCCCACCATTGCTGGAGACCTGTAGCCCCGAGAGAGCCCAAGGGAAGGATCTTTCACAGCTCGCAGCCCAGGCTCTTAACAAGCCTGATGCAAGCACTGGGCAATGACAGCTCTCAAGTCATTGCTTTCGAGCCCAGTTTGTTTTTAATCCTCCTCCAACATTAAACAAAACCCATATATTCCATCAGAAAAATTCCCACCATGGGTCCCAATGTTTTGTCCAAAACAAGTCAATATAGCATATTCATACGTGACCGCAGAGTTCTCCATCATTCACATTTACCATGTTAGTCTGGAGCTACGTGGCTGTCACAAAGGCCTAGCATCAATTACAAAATAAACAAAAGTTTAATTCTGAGTTGATTGCAAATATTTGGACTAAAGCTGTGTTTCCCAGTTTTAACAGGTAAAATGCATGCTGTCATTTCCAACAAGGAAGGTATGGGGACCTTTTCAGGTTACCGTCCAGCGTGATTTTTCTATGAATTTGATGTCTATATTCTGGCTAGTTTTACAATTGCTGCTAGCAGCAGCAAAAATGGACAAGCCCGTATACGGAATCACAGAATCGCTGAGGTTGGAAGGGACCTCTGGAGATCATCTAGTCCAACCCCCCTGCTCAAGCAGGGTCACCTAGAGCACATTGCACAGGATTGCATCCAGGCGCATTTTGAATATCTCCAGAGAAGGAGACTCCACCACCTCTCGGGGCAACCTGTTCCAGTGCTCTGTCACCCTCACAGTGAAAAAGTATTTCCTCATGTTCAGATGGAACTGTCTGTGTTTCAGTTTGTGCCCGTTGCCTCGCGTCCTGTTGCTCGGCACCACTGAAAAGAGTCTGGTCCCATCCTCTCGACACCCTCCCTTCAGATACTTGTACACATTGATAAGATCTCCTCTCAGCCTTCTCTTCTCCAGGCTAAACAGGCCCAGCTCTCTCAGCCTTTCCTCATAAGAGAGATGCTCCAGTCCCCTAATCATCTTTGTGGCCCTTCTCTGGACTTGCTCCAGTAGTGCCACATCCCTCTTGTACTGGGGAGCCCAGAACTGGACCCAGCACTCCAGATGTGGCCTCACCAGGGCTGAGTAGAGGGGGAGGATCACCTCCCTCGACCTGCTGGCAACACTCTTCCTGATGCACCCCAGGATACCATTGGCCTTCTTGGCCACAAGGGCACATTGCTGCCTCATGCTTAACTCGGTGTCCACCAGCACTCCCAGGTCCTTCTCAGCAGAGCTGCTTTCCAGGAGGTCAACCCCCAGCCTGTACTGGTGCATGGCGTTATTCCTCCCCAGGTGCAGGACCCTGCACTTGCCTTTGTTGAACTTCATGAGGTTCCTCTCTGCCCACCTCTCCAGCCTGTCCAAGTCTCTCTGAATGGCAGCACAGCCCTCTGGCATATCAGCCACTCCTCCCAGTTTTGTATCATCAGCAAACTTGCTGAGGGTGCACTCTGTTCCTTCATCCAGGTCATTGATGAATAGGTTGAACAAGATCGGACCCAGTACTGACCCCTGGGGGACACCGCTAGCTACAGGCCTCCAACTAGACTGTGTGCCACTGATCGCAACCCTCTGAGCTCTGCCATTCAGCCAGTTCTCAATCCATCTCACTGTCCACTCATCTAGCCCACACTTCCTGAGCTTGTCTATGAGGATGCTATGGGAGACAGTGTCAAAAGCCTTGCTGAAGTCTAGGTAGACAACATCCACTGCTCTCCCCTCATCTACCCAGCCAGTCATTCCAGCATAGAAGGCTATCAGATTGGTTAGGCATGATTTCCCCTTGGTGAAGCCATGCTGACTACTCCTGATCACCTTCTTTTCCTCCACATGCTTGGAGATGGCCTCCAGGATGAGCTGCTCCATCACCTTTCCAGGGATGCAGGTGAGGCTGACTGGCCTGTAGTTCCCTGGGTCCTCCTTCTTGCCTTTTTGAAGACTGGGGTGACGCTGGCTTTCTTCCAGTCTTCAGGCACCTCTCCTGTTCTCCATGACCTTTCAAAGATGATGGAGAGTGGCTTAGCAATAATGTCCGCCAGCTCCCTCAGCACCGGTGGGTGCATCCCATCAGGGCCCATGGATTTGTGGGTGTCAAGTTTGCTTAAATGATCTCTAACCCGATCCTCCTCGACCAAGGGAAAGTCTTCCTTCCTCCAGACTTTCTCTCTTGCCTCCAGGGTCTGGGGTTCCTGAGGGCTGGCCTGAGCAGTAAAGACTGAAGCAAAGAAGGCATTCAGTAACTCTGCCTTCTCTTCATCCTTCATCACCAGGGCACCCACCACATTCAGGAAAGGGCCCACATTTTCCCTAGTCTTCCTCTTGCTGCTGATGTATTTGAAGAAGCCCTTCTTGCTGTCCTTGACATCTCTCGCCAGATTTAATTCCAAACGGGCCTTAGCCTTCCTCGTCGCATCCCTGCATACTCGGACAACGTTCCTATATTCCTCCCAAGTGGCCTGGCCCCCTTTCCACTTTCTGTATACTTCCTTCTTCTGGTTGAGTTTTGCCAGAAGCTCCTTGCTCATCCAGGCAGGTCTCCTACCTCCTTTGCTTGACTTCCCACTCATAGGGGTGCAACGCTCTTGAGCCTGGAGGAGGTGATGGTTGAATATTAACCAGCTCTCTTGAACACTCCTTCCTTCTAGGGCCCTCACCCATGGGATTCCTCCAAGTAGGTCCCTGAAGAGGCCAAAGTTTGCTCTCCTGAAGTCCAGGGTTGTGATCCTACTTAGTGCCCTGCTGCCTCCTCGCAGGATCCTGAACTCCACCATCTCATGGTCACTGCAGCCAAGGCAGCCCCCGACCTTCACATCTTCCACCAGTCCTTCTTTGTTTGTTAGTACGAGGTCCAGCAGCACACCTCTCCTCGTTGGCTCCTCCACCGCCTGTGTCAAGAAGTTGTCACCAATGCTCTGCAGGAACCTCCAGGACTGTTTGTGCCTAGCTGTGTTGTCTCTCCAGCAGATATCGGGGTGGTTGAAGTCCCCCATGAGAACCAGGGCCTGGGATCGTGAGGCTACTTCCAGCTGTCTGTAGAAGGCCTCATCGACTTCCTCTTCCTGATCAGGTGGCCTGTAGTAAACACCCACAACAGTGTCACCCATGCTAGCCTGCCCTTTGATCCTTACCCATAAGCTCTCGACTCACTCTTCATCCACCCCTAGGCACAGCTCCATACATTCCAGTTGCTCTCTCACGTAAAGAGCAACTCCACCACCTCGCTTTCCTGGCCTGTCTTTCCTAAAAAGCACGTAGCCATCCATGACAGCACTCCAGTCATGCGAGCTATCCCACCATGTCTCTGTAATGGCAATGAGATCATGGCCCTGCGACCGCACACACATCTCTAGTTCTTCCTGTTTGTTCCCCAAGCTGCGTGCATTGGTGTACAGGCATTTCAGAGAGGTGATCGAGCATGCAGGTTTCCCAGGAGGGGTACAAGAGGATCCTCCATAGCCACATCCCATGCGCACTTCCCTGGCTGCATTCACCTGTTGGAGGCATCCTGACTTGAGCAGTCTTTTGCCAACTACCCTGTCACTATAACTCTCCCCTTCCCCCATCTTTCCTAGTTTAAAGCCCTCCTTACCAGGTTGGCCAACCTGTTGGCAAAGACCCGCGTGCCCCGCCTCGTGAGGTGGATCCCATCTCTCGCCATCAGTTGTCGATCTTCAAACAGGGTCCCATGGTCGTAGAAACCAAAACCCTGTTGCCAACACCAGCGGCGCAGCCAGTCGTTAACCTGGAAAGTCCGTCTCCTCCTCCTCTCATCCATCCCCCTCACTGGCAGGATTGAGGAGAAGATGACCTGGGCTCCCAGACCTTTGACCACCATCCCCAGAGCTCTGAAATCCTGCTTGATGGTCTCCAGTTTGCCCTTGGTGTCATTGGCGCCCACATGGAAGAGCAGCAGTGGGTAATAGTCCGAAGAATGGACGAGCCTAGGCAGTCTTTGCATGACATCTCTCACACGAGCCCCCGGCAGGCCACAAACCTCTCTAGACAAGAGGTCAGGTCGGCAGATAGGTGCCTCCGTCCCCTGCAGCAGGGAGTCCCCCACAACAATCACCCGCCGCTTTTTCCGGGCATTCCGGCAGGGCACAGGGTCCGTTGTCCCAGGTACTTCCCTGGCAGCCATGCCCATCTCCTCCTCATCCTGGAGGGCACTAAGCCTGTTCTTCAGCTGCAAGTCTTCGGGAGGAGTAGGAGCCTTTCTCCTCCCACGAGCAGTGACCAGTTTCCAGCCTTCTTCTACGATGTTATGATATACCGTTTCACACGGCACAGAGCCCTCTGGCAACTCCACTGCTGCAGGGGGTTGGGACTCCCGAAGCTGCACAGTCTCTGAGAATACCCTGTCTATCTCTTGCTCCGCTTCTCGGATGCTGCGCAGCCTACTGACCCCCTCCCGTAACTCCCTTACCTGATGACACAACTCGCCAACAGCAGCACACCTCCTGCAGGAGAGCTGGCTGCCAGCCCAGGCCTCCCGGAGAGGCCCCAAGCACTCCCTGCAGCCTGAGACCTGGAGAGCCGCATCTACTGTCAGAGGGTCGGTCTGGGTCCCAGCCTCTGACACAGCAACTCCAACAGCCGCTGGGGAACGCGCTGTGCGGCGTGTCACGACCATACTTGAGGAAGCGTACACCACAGGGAACAGAAATGAAGGTACCTTCGCATGTCCCTTCGCGCGCCCTTCTGCGCGAACTGCTGCGCAAACTGCTGCGTCTGTTCACTGCGTCTGTTCGCTGCGCTCTAGGCCTGGCTCTTATATACAATCAGCAGGTCTGCTTTTCATGTTGGATGCTCAGTTTTCCAAATTAAATATTTTTAGAATTTATTTTTCATAGTTATGTATAAAAATTAGGTCTGTCCTCATTGGGCCTGAAGTTAAATTTCTGAAAATCTTGAACTTCTTGTGAACAACATGAAACAACAAAACCCTTGTTTCATTCCATGCACTACAGGAAGCTAAAGCAAATTCAGTTAAGAGAAGAATATTCGTTGTGCCTGTGTATCATTGTATGTCAGTCTTCTTCTGCCTGTTCCACAAAGTGCTGTGGGCTATGCTGGTATGCAAGGTATACACCAGCTGAGGATTTGTTTCTGTAAATCCCTTTTGAGTTTCTACTCCAGCAGAGCCCGTGCCAGTGACTATCTCTGACAGCCCAGAAGAGATATGAACTGTAATTGATTGTGCCCCTGAGAGCTTTTCTTCCTGTTTGTGTGTGTGTATGTGTGTGTGTGTTAGAGAGACTGTCTTTCATCTTTTGCCAAAAATGGCTTTAATCCAGCACTGAGCTTTTCTTCTCCTGCATGTTCCCAAATGCTGCAACATTTCATGCTTTCATAAGACGCGTAACAAGAGGCAGTTTTCAGAGAACATCTTGCTCCAGAAATTTCAGAAAGCAGCCCTTTTTCTTAAGAAGGCAAACAAGAAAGGCCACCACAAGTGATGACAGGGCTCGGTTTTGAAGATGCGCAGGGGACGGCACCACTGCACGGTGCCAAGCTCTCTGCCGACGCCTAAGGGTGCTGGCAGGGCAGCTCGGGCCTGTCTTGCTGGGTCACTTAAAAAGGTCCTTGCTCCCCTGGGCTCCCCTTCCCCTGCCAGAGGTCTCCATCCCTGCCTGGGACACAGCTGGATGCGCTGGATTTCACACCTCATCTCCCAGCTGGGGAGGAGGAGCCTGAGTTACTACGCCAGGCAGATGGACCTACTTTCTGTGCCGTGGCTTTTGTCCCCAAGTCTGGGGAGTCTCGAGAAACCTGCCGTCACTGTCCCCGTAATTGCTGCTGTCTGAATTGCTCCCTGGGGCTCAGATGGCTGCAGGGGTATGTTTGTCTGTAAGGCAGTCCATTTCTCTGGCTCGTCCCTTGCCCCGCAGATTGTAATTGCCCACCGCTTCTTCTCTTATTAGCGATTTCCAGCTCTAGCACACCTGTAGTGATAAAGCCTGTTAGCAAGAGTAATTTCAGTTAAAAGCAAACAGACTATGTATCATGCTGTCTACAGAGGGGAACACAATAGTGCTTTAAAATATTTGTCCGTATTTGTGGATAAAGCAGTGACACAGAACTCAGGACATTTGTGTCATTTCCTGTTTGTGGCCCAATTTTCTGTATAACTGTCCTAAAAAATCTCATAAATTGAGTAATTACAAACCGTGCACTCTCAGTGCCTGTGAACTGTGAGTAAGTATTCCCAAGGCAGAGAAATATTCAAACTTTTGTTTTATTCTAAAGCTAACAAGCTCCTTTTGTTTCAGCCCCGAGGAAGATTGTGGAGCAGATCCTCCTGAAAGCCATTTTTGAGCATGTGAAGGACAGGAAAGTTATTGGGAGCAGCCACTGTGGATTTACCAAAGGCAAATGACCAACCTGATGGCTTTCTATGATGAAATGACTGGAAGTAGGTTCAAGGGGAGAACAGGGGATGATGTTTACTTTGATTTAACAAGGTCTCCTACAGTATCCTTATAGTCAAACTGGTGGGACATGGACAAGAGAGGTGGACTACAAGATATGTGAAAAATTAGCTAGATGGATGGTGATCAGCAGTACAAAGTCCAAGGATGTCTTGTTGGTAGTTGCATCCCTCAGGGAGCTACACTGAGGCCCAGACTGTTTAATGTCTTTATTAAAGACCTGGACAAGAGATGGTACATGCTCAGCAATTTTGCAGATGATACCAAATTTGGGAAAGCAGCTGATATGCTGGAGTGCAAGGCTGCTTTTCAGAGAGACCTGCACAGGCTGGAGGAGTGGGCTGCCGGGAGCCTCGTTAAGCTCAACAAAGACAAGTACAAAGTCCTGCATCTGGGACTGAATAACAGCATGCACTAGCACAGGTTGAGGGTCAGCTGACTGAGGAGCAACTTTGCAGAAAAGGAGCTGGGGTCCTGGTGGGCAACAAGTAGGAGATGTGTCAGCAGTGGGCCCCTGCTGGCCAACCACACACTGGGCTCTGTTAGCAAGGTATAAGCAGCAAGTCAAGGGAGGTGATTTGTGGTCCCTTGTACTCAGCACTTGTGAAACCAGGCTTGGTGTGCTTTGTTCAGTTTTGTGCCCCTTCTGTGCAAGAAAGACATGGATAAACTGGAGTGAGTCCAGCAAAGGACCCCTGAGCTGGTGATGGGCTGGAGTGCAAGGCATATGAGGAGAGACTGGGGGACTGGGCTTGTTCAGCCTGGAGAAGAAATGGCTTTGGGGAGACCTTATTGCTGTTCATGACTACTTAATGGGTGTATAGACAAGATGAAACCAGACACTTTTTGGAGGTGCTGAGTTACAGGTCAAAACAGCAGACACAAATCACAACAGAAGGAAATTCCAAATGAATATTAGGAAACTTTTTTTTCACTATGAGGGTAGTCAAACAGTTGAAGAGGGTGCCCAGAGATTGTGGAATATTCATCACTGGAAACATTGGAAATTCAACTGGATGAGGAGATCCTGAGCCACCTGACCTAGCTGGCCTTCCTTTAAATGTGGTGGGGGGAGGTTGGACTAAGTGACTTCTAGAGGTTCCTCCCTCTCTAAACTCTTCTGTGATTCTGTGATTTAGTCTCATTTCCACAAGATTTTCTTGAAATTATTTCAAATTCCAGCTATAAATGAATTAGAATTTATTGTTTAGAAAAAGGTTCCATTGCAACATAAAAATGCTCATTGATCCCCAATGGTCCTTGATAAATTTCTTCAACAATTAATTACTTTTAAAAGGTCTAAAAATTGGACATATTATCTGAGCAGGTCATCCAAGTTGATCCCTTCCTAAAAAAGATGTCTACAAATAAGTGGAATAAAACCTGAGCTCTTCACAATTTTCCTTCGGGCTCAGATACAGCAGAAAGGTAATCTCATACTTGAGATTATTTAGCGAGCACTTCGTTCTTACTTCTGCCAGGATGCTCTCTGCATTTTGAATGCATCTGCTCCCCAGACAGCCGATGCCTGTGTGATGGAGCACTATCTCTCCGAGGCTGTGCGTGCCAGCCTTGCGGTTGGCTGTGTCAAAATGCATCATTCGCCTGTGCCATTTTTGCCTAGGGATTCAGATCCACCAGTGTCCATGACCACACCTTTGCAATAGGTGCTGTTTCATTCTTTCAGTTTTGTGCAGAGTTTTGCAGTCACAACTTAATTACTTTTTTCCCCTTTTTTGCTGGTAAATGTATTAAACAGCATAGAGCTAAGAACCAATCCTTGTAGGACCTGACTCAAAATGGAGTCATCTGAGGATGCTTTCTCTTCTACAGTTACATTTTTGTTGCTTCTCCTAATGAAAAAAGCATGAGGAATCACATTAAATGCCCTGCAAAAGCCTGTATCTGTCATAATTCCTTGATCAACCAACCTTATTTTGTTATAACATCCATGTTAAAATAGCTTGAAAAATGATACCAGGTGAGTCTGACAAGAGCTGTTTTCCATAAAGCCATGTTGATTGGCATTGTGTCTGTACTCTCCTGTAAAGAGCAGTCTTTATCAGCATTCCTGTCATTTTGCCCAGGATTCATGGTAAGCCCAGGGGCCTGCTTTCAGATCGCTTTGATTATGCCTTTAAAATATTTGCACAAAAATGAGCTTTCTTATAGGCCTCTGGAAACATAAACCAAAACTTGCACAGTTGGGTGCAAAAGACTGCACAATTAAATAATGTCTGTGAAGGCCATGGGAATGGCAGATACTTAACGTGAAGTCATGTTTATTTGAACATGGGTATAGGCACCTAGGTTCTTATTTGAAAATTATGCAGCGAGTGTGAGTAGCCAACTTTCAGATAAACATGGTTGTGTTTGTGATCATTCACTTTGCTTATATGTTAAAAACCTGCTAACAAACGGGTGCACACAGCTAGAACTCATCCCATGTCTCTGCCCTGGCTTTGGAGGGTAGGGTTTCTTCCACCTACAGGGGTCAAACACCGCTTCAGACAATAGCAGAGGTCTGGAACAACGTGTAACAGCTGTATCTGTATAGGAATTTGTCATTGAACAGATCCAGGTTGGAGGTTACACAGCATTTGAAAAGAAAAAGAGAGAGAAACAACAACCCTTAAAATTAAAATTCAAGTGGGAAAACAAGCCCTGCTAGAGACATAAGTTACTGCTGCTGAGGTCCCTGAGTCCAAACTATCTTTTTGCTTCCACTTACACTGCCATAAAAGTGTGCTTTTCCATTTGGCAAGATTCCAGCCTCCCAGGATAGAAGCAAAATGATGTTACTATAAATCCAACTGGACCTCCTATGTAGTATTAAAAACTACAAGTGCATCACAGTCATCCTGCATTAGATCTGACTGATACCCATAGAAAAGAAATGCACAGCACATGTCCTTGCAATGCTGAAGGCATGAGGTGAGATTTTCAAAATAATCCAAGCACATGTTCCAGGAGGGCTAATTCACTGGGCAGGCTGCCACGCTCACATGGCTACACTGCCTCTGACAGCCGGGCAAGCTTGCTCAGAACGAGCTGGGTGTTGTTGCACAGCTCTACTTTATCACACAAGATCTGCATTTAACATTGGCTCCTGAATGCATAAGTTATTTTTAAGTAGCACTTCTGGCCAGAAATGGAAGATATTTAGCTACCAAACTCATATTTAAATCACTGGGAATTGGATGTCTGAACACCTTTGAAAATCTGGTCCTGTGGCTTTCAAATCATTGAATTGCGTCTGTAAGCCTTAGCTAGAGGACTAGTCTGATCTTGCCATCTATTGATAGAAACCCATGGATACAGCTGGGAATGTATTTGCTTTACAGTCTTCCTCAGGCACCTGAAGGCCCAGGGCCATTCAGTCTGAGAAAATTTGTTCCTGCCTTCACAGAAATCAAGAGCTAGAGTACTTCTATTGCCCCTTGACAGGCTAAAAAAAGGCTTTCTCTTCTTTACTGTTTCTAAAACACATTTCAGCACCCAAGGAAGCAGCAGTTTCTAGACAGTGGCCAGTACATTTACCCCAAATAGAGAATCAGTTCATAATGTGGTGTTCATACTCCATTTCCAGTGCCCAGTTTGAGGGCCAGATTTTCAAGAGCTGAGTTCTGCAGTTCAGGCCCCTTTAAGTTTCTCACCTTGGGTACCCAAAAAAGCAAATAGCCAAAACTAGTCATAGTTAAAAAAAAAAAAAAGAAAAAAAAAAGTGTAATACATGAACCGGGGGTTAAAGATGGAGGACATGATTTCCAGCTGATTTCCTGTGTTTCAGGAGCCTCAGTTCTTCCCCACTGTGTTTCTGGACTTGTCTCTGGTGAGCATGTGCCTGCTATATAGTCATGTCACTTTTCGTAAGCCAATTTACCAAGTATTTTTTTTTATGTGTCATTCAAAAAGGAAAGAGTTTATGAAACACCAGACCACATACACACACACACACACACAAACACACACACACACACACACACACACACACACACACACACACACAAATATACAGAGGCAGGAGAAGGGGAGCAGTCTGGTAAAGGGATGGATCAGAAGCAATAAAAATGCTTTTCCTTTTCCAGCATCTAGGGAACTTGTGACTCTTGATGTGGGAGGACTGAAACTCACTATGTAGTCCTGAAGTTAATTTAAAACACAGTCGAGAAAGTGCTTAAAAGCATGAACCTCTGCCAAATGAGCAAGCCATTAAAATATGCACAAAGTGTGTTATATCAGCAGAGTTTAATGCAACTGTATAGTAAGAAAATATTTGGAGTCGCTAAGTCTATATGTACCACAAATCAAAGTGTTAAGTAATTAGAATTATTTTGTCACCATCTTGTAGGAAATTAAGTTAACATCTGGCATGCTTCTGATTTCAAGTTGTGGGTCCAATATGTGCTTAAGAAAATGGTGAAGAAGTGATTGCTCTAAATGGTGTCAGTGCACATGATACTGTAAAATGAGCATTTTAGAGTTCCTGCAGTTTTACCATGCTGCTGAGCAAACTTTCCCATTTGCAAGCCAAATACTTCTCCCCAAGCCTGTATGTGGATTCTTACAAAAGCTGACACAAGAAAGGGGAAGAGAAATCAGCTTTCTAACATAAACAGTTACATCTTCTCTCAGAATGTCTCCATTCGAGCCATTTGATTTCAAATGGTTTCCTTAAGCCCTAATTTATTACTTCAGGTTCAGAAACTGTGCCTAGTTTGAAGATGCTTGAGAATTACACTCCATCTCTATATCAGTCCAAGCAGTTGGTGTCTGATGCAAACTTTTCTGGGTAAATGTGAACCAGATGTTGCTGAATTCTCACTTGTGAACTCATAACCCGTATTTCTATCCTGAGTCAGTGCTAGTCGGTCGGGGAGCTGCAGGGCTGCTAGAGCCTATCTCACTAAGCATGCTGCTCAAGACACCCCTTCAAGCTTGTGCAAGGGTTACAGCTCTCCTCCCTGCCCGTGCCCATGTTCGCGCGGTAATGAGTTAGCGTGGTGATCCCCATCTCTCTTGGTACTGTGCCAGCTTCACTGTTGGGCCTGGACCCATCACCGTTGTCTACTGGAAAGAGCGCAGTGGCCCCCAAAGGCAGACCGTACTCTTTTCAGTGTCACTGTATGGTGCATAGCATGGTAAAACAGATTTGTAATGAACAAGCATCCAACAAACGTGCCAAGCCTGCATGGGCTCATTACTGTAATGTCTTTTTGTCAGCTCTGCTTACAAATGCCTTGCAGAAAGCCCTCATGCTGCAGTTGCTCAAAGAAGTCACATCTGAAAGGGCTATGATAGAGAAATCTGGAGTCAGATTATATTTCCCAACTGTTAATAAAATTTCCCCTGGAATAAATGTAGAGAGGATCTGGCGCCGCTTTATATTATTCAAAACCACAAATTCCCTCTCCCTTGCAATCTGCCAGAATTATAGACTCTTTTGCAACTTCTTAAAAACTCAAGATGTTTTTGTCAAATGAGCATCCTCCTGCTTCAAAATACACCAGGGAAAATAAGCAATGCATTTTAGCAGTGCTCTTCATGAGAAGACGGAAGGGAGACAGTGAAACAGAATGACAGTCAAATGTATGAGAATACATTAGTGAGTGCTTCGTCCCTGAATCTTCCCTGCCTGATGTTGTTAAATATTTCCTCTGTGACAAAAGGAACTGTAGATACGAACAATAATCCTGTGTCTGAGGTGAGGAGCACAAGCTTTATGAAAGAGGGAGAAGAAGGGGCAGCACTCCTAGCTCCCAAGGAGCGGAAGGGCCAAGGCACCTCCACAGCTGGTCCTTGGCCGCGTGCAGACACTTGGCCAGCCAAGCGGGAGGCCTGTGCCAGCAGCCCTCACGCAGCAGCATAAGTACCTGCCAGGTTAACAGCATCAACAAAATGAAGTACCTGCTGGCAGTCCTGGCAGCAAGAGGGTGCTGCTCACACTTTCCATGCATAAACTGGACCCTGGGGAAGCCGTTGTGGGCACGGTGTCTCCCCCGTGGAGGGTCCCGTGAGCCGGACCTGAAAGGCCCCTCGGCTGGTGTTAGCTCTGCCATCCCAGCTCAGCGACACCTGCACGCTGCAGGGCAGCCTCAAGGGCTACACGCTTACTGGTCGTTTAAGCAGGGCTGGGGCACGGGCTTGAACACTGTCCTGCTGGCTGTAACACGAAATTGGCTTGGCCTGCACTAGTATCACTCTCCAGACAATGTATGGGCACAGCTCTGGAGCTGCAGGAGCCAGCGCCTTCTTGCACTTACCAGGGACACCTGCCTTGGGGAGATATTCAAACCTTCAGCTGCATGGATGTGAACTGTGCTGAGCCACTACTTACGAGCATGTAGCATGAAGGTAAAGTTTTATTTGATGCCTGGCAAGATCTGTTTAACATTTCTTGTTTTGATAAGTCACATTTGCTGGTTAAAAAGTACCTTTCACTCTAATGCAGGTTTATAGAGAATTGGATGAGAAATCATGAAGCAGATTATTACCCAGTTTTTAACAAAGCATGTCACCTTACCTGGGGAGGAATGTACAATGTGCTCTAGGTGACCCTGCTTGAGCAGGGGGGTTGGACTAGATGATCCCCAGAGGTCCCTTCCAACCTCAACCATCCTGTGATTACCTCTCTCACTATTAGTTTTGTGTGTTATAGTCTTGTTGTCCTGAGGCCTCTGCTTGTATAGGACCTTATATAATAGACCATTGATGTCAGCTGGAACCTCTTGTTGTTACTGTAATAAATTTGTAAAATTTATTACAAGTAATAAATGCTAAGAACAATAAAGACCACAAATAATCTGAGATTTAAAGATGACATCTTTCATAATTGTTTTATCTTACTGTTTCTGATGGGCTAAAAGACAGGTGACTCCTGAACTTCAGAAGGACAAAAGGAGGTATGTGCTGGGACACAGTAGGCATCGCTATGCTGAGCCTCCAAGGTGCTCTGCCATGTAGTGCAGGCCACAGCTGCACACAGGATACCAAGGCTCCTGCATAGTGCCTGGAGAGAAAGCAGGGCTCGGTTATAAGATTCACAGAAAGTCAGTACTCCTGGGGCACAAGCTACCTACATTGCCAGTAGGAAATGCTAAGATATAAACTCCAAGTTGACTGTTGAAGTCCAGGCTGGACGGAGGCAGCTCTCTCCTTTTAGTGTTCAGAAACAAGCCCTTTCCTGATGAAAAAGAAACTATGCGGTAGCACTGGAGCATGGATGAGGTCAACCAGGTGAGTGCAAAAAACTAAATCACTTTCCAGCCTAATAATCAGGGGTGGGGGGGTGATATATGCAAGGGAGATTCTTTGACGTGCTTTGTAATTCAGCAATTACAGGTATACTCTTGTTATGCAGAAGATCTGGGTTTAAGACTCTCTTCTGCCAATTTCACCTGTGTAGGATGACAGCCTAAATCTCCCACATGCCAGGAAATCTTTCTAATATCCTAATATTATTAGCTCAGACTTGGCATGGCTCTGACCACATCATTCAGCTTCAGCTCAGCCAGTAAAGGTGGTGTGACTTAGCAGCGCAGTATAAAACTAGATATACCTTTAAAGTCCCAAATACCCTCAAATGAAATTTCTGTTTTCAGAGAAGTTATTTTTGTGTAGCTATGGAGAATTTAGCTGGAAATGTTTCTGAATAAGACAAATTTTAAACAGGAACTCTTGATTGAAAAATAAAAGCTTTAATCTTTGCTACACCATTTCTCCTGTTTTCCTATTAGTAATAGTATGTTTTGCAAAATAACCACATGCTTTGTGCTGGACAAAATGCTAGAGGAAGACACATTGCCAGGTGCAAATGTCAGTGCAAATGTAGATACAAAAATATGCATTTAAATACACACACACACGCACACACGCACGCACACACGCATATAGAAAAAAAAAAAACAGCCTCAGGTGTCAAACATGGGGAACCGGATTCCCATACTAGATCTGGGCACCAGCACAGAACTACATGCATATTACTGGGATTCTATTAGGGCTTGAAATACACCTTGGCAGGTGACTTCTGGGTTCAGAGCCTAAAAGTCTTTTATTGTACTGAATGTTGGTCACACCAATTCACATAAAAACTTGTACCACATCACTGAAAGGAAAGCTTTGGTAAGATGCTTTTCAGGATAATGCCAAGTTCTGCCTTCTGATATTGAAAATGCTATAGACTTGATAAGGAGTGTTTATGTGTAAGTTGGGTAGAAATATTTGAATATGTTTGTTTAAATATGTGTTTCTGGGGCCACAATACTAAAATATGTTAGATCACTTTTCCAGAAAGTGATCCATTTTGAAGAACTCATTCCTCCAAAAGAAAGCTGTTTCAGTTAGAAAGTAAGATTCATCCAAAAAATATGAAGCAATATTAAAATGATTTTGTGGTATATGAAACAAAACATACTGAGAGAAAAATACACTGCACAGCACCAAATTGCCTGTAGATATATTTTTATTAAAATTGCATGATTCTTATAGCTTATATATAATTTATTATGGCAGTAGCAACATAGCACTGATAACAATGGTGGTTTTTTTCTTTGATCCTGGGCTAGGCAAGCTTTTCAGATAGCCAGAAGCTTGTTTCCCATTTAGAAATAAAGCCCTCTCTGTACCTCTGTTTAAATAGGGGGTAAGTTACTGCTGGAAACAACTGCTCCAGAGTTTACTTCTTTTGCTACTTTGAAAATATTCCAAACCTTGGATTTCATATGAAGCAATACTGTCGACAGCTGGCCAGGCAAACACATTGCAGAAGAGGGGCATACTTCATCAAATCCAAAGAAAATCTCTCTCTTTTATGCCTGCTTATCTGCATTCTCCATAAATCTGTCTCAAAATAATCCCTCTGAATAATTATTTAGCAGCTTAATACCAAAATACACCTGACCGTACAAGAAAGAACACCAATGAATCTCTAACCTGGGCATGGAAGATGAGATTCTAGAAAATCTCTTTTTTACTCTGCATTTCCTAGTACTGCTTTTAAGTTAGCTCCATATAATTTTTTTTCCCTTCTCTCTCAGAAGTCATGAGCAGGTTTAGTTGAGGAACTGGAGATGGTGTTACTTTTCTGGCAAGATTAGTAATAAACTTAAGACAGAAAACAGTAGCAGTAATTGAAGGGCAAGAGACTTCTCTTAGATAAATACCTTGTAAACCCTGATGAAAAGTGCTCCTGGTGGCATCTTTCTTTGAATTTTCCTGAGGTGGAGACCTTTGAGGAACACAGATACTAGCAGGACTGCTGTTTTCTTTACTAGGGTGTTAAATAAATGTTTTTACAACAAGCCTTTTCTGCAAGACATTTTAAATACAAAGCATTAAAAAGAAACTTTCTGCCTCTTGTTTTTACAAGCATAAATTTCAATTTGTGTTCTGTGCAATCATGTCTTTAATTATTCCAGCATCCAGAGGAACATCAAAAAGAGAATAATGAACTGACCACATGAATGTCATTATCACAATCAATGAACAATTGCCAGAGACGACTGAAATGCAAAAAAGGATTTTACCCCACCAGGCATAAATATATGATGCTGCTATGAATCACTGTAGGTTTTTGCATGTAGAAAATTCATTAACTCTTTGAATGTCCCTTGCTTCTGTAAATCAGACTGCAAAATAAGACCATAGACCGATTTCGAAGAGAGTCTTTCAGTATTCATAAATGCAGGATTTTTCTTTCCAAAACAAAACAGCAATGGCATGCAAGACAGAAATAGCTTATTTTACTTCAGCTACTCTGTAGTATCTTAGAGAACTACTATTTAGAGTGTGGGTTCTTCTCATTGCATGCTTTGTTTAATTATACAAATACAATTTGAAAAACGTGGACAAGAAAATTTTGTTGCAGGAACAGAGATAAAACGCACACAGATTAAAGAAGGAAACATTTGTTTATTAAAAAGGAAAAGGTTCTGGATGGCAGCACAGAGTCAGACTTGAGACAGATGAATGTATGCACAGCTGTTCATGTTTAAAGACAGAATATAGACATAAATACAGTTAGATCTTTGCTCTGCTCTGCTGCTACAGTATTTTTATACAGTCAATTCAAAGGAATATCTGTCATAACTGAACACAAGGGAAAATTTATCAGAAACAGAGCACAGATTGCTTTCTCTAAAGCCAGGATAAACAAAGCCAAGAAAAGCCTCTCAAGCTATGGAATTGCAAAATAAACTTAATTGTGTAAAAGAAAACCACCTTCTGTGGATGAGCTGATTAAATGTCAGGTATAACTCAAAGCTAGATAGTTTGTTCTTCTGTTTGAATAAAATGCAGAAGGTAATTTTCCCCTGCTATTATTGGAGTTATTGCTCTGTCTGAAGGAAAGCCAGCATTGCTAAGAAAGAATGCACTTTAAAAGCAAAAGCTTGCTTTTCCTATGATCTATTCAACCTATTTCCAAAGGAAACCAGAGAGAGAGAGACTGATATGGTGTCCCTCAAAGTTGTCTCCTTAATACGCAGGTACAAGACCATCCTGAAAAATCGTAAAAGATCAGCAAAAGATGGCCAAGTAGTACAGAAGAGCAAAGCAGGCCTTAAAAGAGAGAGATCATGAGCTAGCCCATAGGATTTGAATTCTTTCCTAGGGTTGCCACTGGGTAGCCTTGAGGACATTATCTAGTAGTAGGTCTGCCAAGCTGACCACCACTATTACTTTGACCTGCTTTAAGATACTACAGAATTATTCAATACATCAGTAAGTATAAAGGCATTTAAGTGTAGCCTTTGGCATTTCATGGCTTAAGTACATCTACAAAATGGAAATATGTAAGTATATTATATCATGAAAGTTAATTTCTGGAAAAAGGTCTGGTGGGGTTTTTTGGAGTGCAATTGGAAAGTGTTTTAATTTATAAATAAAGCCACCATGGATTTACTGCCAACATGGTTTACAATGAAATCTCTACTGCAATGTTTATGTATTATGTTCACTTTTACATTTAATTCCCATTTAAAAGTTCAGTTATCTCACTTTAAAATCATTTTTGTACATGGTTTTCCTGTTCTCTCTTTTTAAGTTAAGGCTGAAATATTATAGCATACTTCTGTTTCACTTTTAATTCAAGTTCAGTTTTGACAGCCACTGAATATCAGTTTGGGGGAATCTATTCATTTTTTATGGAAACTAAAAAAATCTCTGTAAGTCAAGAAAGCACTGTTAAGAAAGCAATTTTTTATTCAGATTCTGAATTCCTCAGGGATCTCATGTGTAACCACAATAAAACTACAAAAAACATAAAAACCATCCTAGTTATGTATAATTTTTATCACAGAATCACAGAATGGCTGAGGTTGGAAGGGACCTCTGGAGATCATCTAGTCCAACTCCCCTGCTCAAGCAGGGTCACCTAGAGCACGTTGCACAGGATCGTATCCAGGCGGGTTTTGAATATCTCCGGAGAAGGAGACTCCACAACCTCTCTGGGCAACCTGTTCCAGGGCTCTGTCACCCTCACAGTGAAGAAGTTTTTCCTCATGTTCAGATGGAACTGTCTGTGTTTCAGTTTGTGCCCGTTGCCTCGCGTCCTGTCGCTCAGCACCACTGAGAAGAGTCTGGTCCCATCCTCTCGACACCCTCCCTTCAGATATTTGTACACGTTGATAAGATCCCCTCTCAGCCTTCTCTTCTCCAGGCTAAACAGGCCCAGCTCTCTCAGCCTTTCCTCATAAGAGAGATGCTCCAGTCCCCTAATCATCTTTGTGGCCCTTCTCTGGACTTGCTCCAGTAGTGCCACATCCCTCTTGTACTGGGGAGCCCAGAACTGGACGCAGCACTCCAGATGTGGCCTCACCAGGGCTGAGTGGAGGGGGAGGATCACCTCCCTCGACCTGCTGGCAACACTCTTCCTGATGCACCCTAGGATACCATTGGCCTTCTTGGCCACAAGGGCACATTGCTGCCTCATGCTTAACTTGGTGTCCACCAGCACTCCCAGGTCCTTCTCAGCAGAGCTGCTTTCCAGCAGGTCAACCCCCAACCTGTATTGGTGCAGGGGGTTATTCCTCCCTAGGTACAGGACCCTGCACTTGCCTTTGTTGAACTTCATGAGGTTCCACTCCGCCCACCTCTCCAGTCTGGCCAGGTCTCTCTGAATGGCAGCACAGCCCTCTGGCGTATCAGCCACTCCTCCCAGTTTTGTATCATCAGAAAACTTGCTGAGGGTGCACTCTGTCCCTTCATCCAGGTCATTGATGAATAGGTTGAACAAGACCGGACCCAGTACTGACCCCTGGGGGACACCGCTGGCTGCAGGCCTCCAACTAGACTCTGCGCGGCTGATCGCAACCCTCTGAGCTCTGCCATTCAGCCACTTCTCAATCCACCTCACTGTCCACTCATCTAGCCCACACTTCCTGAGCTTCCCTATGAGGATGTTATGGGAGACAGTGTCAAAAGCCTTGCTGAAGTCAAGGTAGACAACATCCACTGCTCTCCCCTCATCTACCCAGCCAGTCATTCCAGCATAGAAGGCTATCAGATTGGTTAAGCACGATTTCCCCTTGGTGAAGCCATGCTGACTACTCCTGATCACCTTCTTGTCCTCCACATGCTTGGAGATGGCCTCCAGGATGAGCTGCTCCATCACCTTTCCAGGGATGCAGGTGAGGCTGACTGGCCTGTAGTTCCCTGGGTCCTCCTTCTTGCCTTTTTGAAGACTGGGGTGACGCTGGCTTTCTTCCAGTCTTCAGGCACCTCTCCTGTTCTCCATGACCTTTCAAAGATGATGGAGAGTGGCTTAGCAATAATGTCCGCCAGCTCCCTCAGCACCGGTGGGTGCATCCCATCAGGGCCCATGGATTTGTGGGTGTCAAGTTTGCTTAAATGATCTCTAACCCGATCCTCCTCGACCAAGGGAAAGTCTTCCTTCCTCCAGACTTTCTCTCTTGCCTCCAGGGTCTGGGGTTCCTGAGGGCTGGCCTGAGCAGTAAAGACTGAAGCAAAGAAGGCATTCAGTAACTCTGCCTTCTCTGCATCCTTCGTCACCAGGGCACCCACCCCATTCAGCAAAGGGCCCACATTTTCCCTAGTCTTCCTCTTGCTGCTGATGTATTTGAAGAAGCCCTTCTTGCTGTCCTTGACATCTCTCGCCAGATTTAATTCCAAACGGGCCTTAGCCTTCCTCGTCCCATTCCTGCATACTCTGACAATGTTCCTATATTCCTCCCTATTTCAAATAGTAAATAAAACTGAGAAATTACGCTAAACATATTCAAGGTTATAGGAATGGAAAAAAACCCAAACATTTCCCCCATATTTTCAAGTACATCTTGGATATTACAGCCTTTCTGTTAGATAAAAATATATGATCATTCATCAAAAACATGCATCAACACCTACAGACTTGGAAATTACACGATCACAACTATTCCCATGAAATGTAGGATTGGCTCATTGTACAGCACATCTGTGAGGGTCCTGGATGAAACGCCTCGGTGTATTCTGCTCCTCAGTGTAGGGCGAATGGCACAAAGAAGCTGGAAAGCAGACTGGTCCAGTAGGAATCCAGCGAGGATGGAGACTTGTTAGCGGACACAGGGCCAGGGTTTCCAGCTCCTCTGCTCCCTCCCCTATACTGCCCTAGGGGAGTGTAGGTGGAAGAAAGACTCTGCCAACGCTTGTCGCAGGTCCTCGGCAGTACACCATCCCCTTTGATAGCACATTGAGTGACATTTTGTTGGATGAAAGTGAAAGACAAGGTTTTTTAAATCTAGGCCACCACTGGGCATTCATCACTCAGATGAGCACTAAATGTGTGTGCGTGTGCAAACACACAAACAAGCAAGTGCGGTTGTATCACACAATATTTGGTGTCATTGTTGATGGGACTGAATATGTTCTAGAACACATCTAAGGAAAAGTATTGTTAAAATCGTCTTTAACTGTTATTATTCCTTATGTATGGAACAGCGACTGGATTGTTCAACATCTCACTTCCTAAACATCAACCAAAGCTCAAGAACTGTTTGACTGTCTTATTAGCAATATGTACCTTGGCACACATATAGAGCCACGAGATGGAGCTCTCAGCACTTTCAAGAAGGTCCCTGCTATTCTGGCAAACATCTTGGCTGCTGAGTGTGATGTAAAACTGCAGCAGTGTCAATTAAAGGAAAAAAACATAATACTGCAAGTATAATCCATGATTCTCATTTTATTACATGAACCTTCGAACATGTCAGCATTATCAAGGCTCCAAACTCATCAGAGCCAATCATCAGCCGTATGTTTTCTTTAAATTGCTCTTGAGATGAAAAGTTAGTGAGTTTAATAGACTGATTGATTAAGCCCTGTTTCTCAATAAAATCAGACCCCTAACATAAGGAATTCATAAAATGCCAGAACATGCAAGTACACCCTCCCTAAACTGGGGCTGAAACACCGAAGCAAGGAAAAAAAGAAAGAAAAGGATGCAAAAAAATGCAACAAAAGCTGTTTTATGCAGAAGTTGAACTTGGCCCACGGGGTCTACTTCAATTATATAAAATGCATTTTTATTCAAAAATCATTACCATTACCCAATAAAAATATGCTATGTTGAATTTTAGGTTAAAAGCCACTTACTTTACTAGTGGATTTAGAGAGTTATTCTGTAGCTGAAGAGCTGAATATTCCCTCAGCAGTGTTTCAGGGCCAACATGAAAATGATCTTCCTGTAGAAGTAGGTGGATTGCATTTCACTTTCTGCCAAAGCGGCTGTTGAGGAACCATGCCATAAATGAGTTGATCTGAGTTTAACAAAGGGAGGAGGAAAAACTAATCTAGATTGTTTCAGTGAATGATTTACAGGGCAACCCCCAAGAAATGTATAGGTGAACATTGTGTGGTGAGAGCTGGAAAGAGCACATAGACATAAGAGTTTGCACCTCTTAGGCAGGAATTGCTTTCAGGGAAAATATCTGTATGAATATAACCTGGTTGTGTGGCAGTTATTTCAGCATAAATCTATGTATATTGTGATCAAGAGATAAAGAATGTAGTTATTCTGTGGATAAACAAGTTGACATGTTTTTGCAACATTATATGTTGTGAGCAAGCCTTTGATATGAAAAAATGCAAAAGTACTCATGTACCATTCACACAAGCATATTTATTATATAAATACTTTATAAATTACAGGATTTTAATTATATATGTAAACATTTCTAGGAAAATAATGTTTGATACTCGTATTAATGTTTACAACTAATATAAGGCACATAGTGCAAAAATACATTTCTGATGCAGAGATCACAAAATAATTACCTACATGTGTTATCTAAAAAGTAGCTGCTTACACTTATGTGATACAGTATTGTTTTTAATTAAAATGTATTGCTAATTCATGGCTAACTCTTTGTGGGTAAAAAGAGAAAATAGCTGCCATTTGACCTATGAATTTTATTGGTGTCTGGTGTACAGAATGCATACTGTCAGAAAAAGTATGTATAATTATCTGGTACGTAATATATGTTATTAAGTGTGTAGAAAATCTCATTCTGAATACCTAAGAGTTGGCCCTGAACACATTGTCTTTATACTGCATATACTGTTACAGTTCTGGACTGTAAAGTGATACAAAACAACAAATCAAACAGGTCATTTTTTAAAATGTCTAACTCTTTCATACATTTACTTTTCTGGAAGAAATAATTTTAACTAGCAGGTGCTATTTAACACACCGTGGGGTAATGATGCCTCTGCCCAGTGTTTTCACTAAGGTTACTGAAAACTTGGGTTATAAAAGGGAGGCAAGCTACAGACTTTACTAATATGCCATTGGTCTGTATAAAGGAATAAAATGTATAAGGAAAGAGTTTAAGTAAATATATATTCATACAATCACATACAAGATGGTATGGTAAACAGAATACACTGCTTTTACAGTATACTTGGATGAGAGGCAGGGATTTTAAAATTAGATTGCCAAGCAATTTGTTTCCATATTTTCTTTTCTTGTACCCACAACAAAACTAAGCCTGGATGTTTAACATATGCTATAGAGACTAAAGAGGTTTGACCACACTTTTCAGGACTACTGCTAGTATTTGAGCACCACAAAGAGAATAATGAAAGGAGCGTGAAAAAAAGAATGACAGAGAAATGCACAAATCTATACAAACTATCTCAGAGAAAGTATATTGGTTACATACTTTTCTACTGTAAATTATTCATAGAACATAATTCCTAACAAGTTTCACAAAACTGGAAGCATTTGAAAATATTAGCTGTTTTCTCTTTATAACAATAACCTTCTTTCCTTTCTACATTTTAATATAGTTGATCAAGGAAAACAGTACAGTATGAATTTTACTGAATACGGCATAAAGACTTGCACTGATTAGTTGCAGGTAAAGTTTTACAGTTATGGTACAGTTTAAAGCATTACCCACAGTAATAACCTCAATGCAATTTGCTTGCTCATATACACTGTACATTGAATGAATGCCTCTCCATTAAAATCTGAAGGTTTATGAACTAGTTAGCCCACAAACAGATAATACATCCCTGAACAACACTGAAGAAAACAGGAAGGAATTCTTAGTACAGAGCATTACAGTAATGAGCATTACAGAGATGAAAGAATTAAAAAATATATATACAGCACCTGTAATTTGCACCTAAAAGACAGATTTCCTGCTTTGATGTTCTTACCACATCAGAGTTCTCACTGTATTTGAAGCTGGAGACCAATAATTGTGTTAGGAATACATTTCCCACAAAATCCTCCACACCTTCCATATATTTTAGTACCATCCTGTAAATTAGACAAAGAGAACAATCAATCAAAAAAAGTGACTGAAGTCACAGTTGCACAAAGAGCTCCTTGAGGTTTGCACACAACAGACCTTTTGACAAATCACACCTACAAGTACCAGACCAAGAGACAGCACTGAATTAACAAATGCGCATAGAGATCTTTTATCATTATCCATTGTACACCTTTATTCCTTGCTTACTATCCAGTGTGTTTTTAAACTGTGCATGTTTACTATTCTTGTTCAACTGGTCTTTTGGCTTCCCACACAAATCAAGTTGGAGGCAAGTAATCTCTGAGAATCCTCTGTAGTAGGTATCCTTAACACAGCAGTATTTTTTATTAAGTATTTTTAAGTATTATTAAGTATCTTCTAAATCTTTAATAAACCTGATTAACATGACAATAGCCCCTTAAAACCAGTAAGAGAAGGCTAGGTAGGCAGTGTCGATCTGCATAAGTTTCTGGGTAGTATGATTAAACATGCTGTGAGATCTTTAACAGTAAATTATCAGGCCTAGCTCTCATATTCCATCTGAAAGGAGACTTAGATGGGTCAGAGACCTTGAGCACTATTTTGAGTCAGAAATAACTTTCACCAGACAGTCATCACTAGCACCTCTGGAGGTATAATATTCCAAGGCATAATAGCAGGTAAAGAAAAACAACATTTACTCACATGGGATTTGTGTATGTCAGCAGTTGCATAGTTGCCCTGAGCAATCCACCTAACTGTACTGGATAATCTCAGACCTGTACCAACCAAATTAATGCTGAACTGTCCCTAACAAAACAAAAACAAAAGGTAAAATACAGAGCTGATAAACAGAGTTCAAAACCCTAAAACACTTTATATTGCCACATCTGCACACATTACTTAGGGTACATCTAGACATTAACCAAAGGTGAGTACTTAAACTGGGTTAGTTTGTCTGCATTATATCCTTTTTTGGACACTCAAGGTATATAGACACACGAACAAGTTATTCTGCAGTAAGTAGTACCTGTGGGTCAGCAGATCTGCAGCATCTATTTGCTCAGTCTGAATATAGGACTAATGGCAGGTAATTCAAATGAGTTTAGCTTCCTTTCTACGTATTTAATTTTATTTTACAGAAAGTACAGACATGCTACACCTGCAAGGAGGAGGATTCTGGCTTTCTTGAAAGACAGGCTTTCTAAAGTTTCTGAGCTTTTCGGAGATAACGTTGTCAGGACCTACTGCTATCTGGAAATTACAGACAAATCAATTCTTAGCTGTCTAATTCTCAAATTTTTGCAAGCACACTGTCCAAACAACAACATCTTGTCATCTCCCATTTCTATCTCAGTATACCTGTTAACATAATTGAACATGAAAGTAAGTGGAGTTTAAAACAAGTAAATTTACTGCTAAATGGAACGCTTTGCAGTACAAAACATTCAAAACATTCTATTGATTCTAAAATCTTGGCTTATGCAAATGCATTCTTTGAAAATTAGCTATAAAACAGAGTCAGTTCATATGAGAATAAGAAATATATTAAAAGCAGCAAACTTCGGTACCTTAGAAAACAAACTCAGATACAGAAAATGATTACATTACATTCACCCAGGAGCTCAATATGTTGGAAAGTAAGTACTAGCTCCACAAAGAGATTTAGGTGTCTAACTGCCAGTTTAGGCAGCACTATAATCTTGAAAACTCCTGCCATGTAATTCACTAAAGGCCTGAATTTCTATAGTCGCACCTAGTTAAAATTGTCTAAATCCTGAGATCAAAGTGTTAGCAAATATAAAATCTCCATTACGTACTGTAGCTACTGTATTTGTTGTCTAATATCGTCACAGTGAGATATATTTTATATATATATAAATATATGCGTGTGTGTATATGTGTGTGTGTGTATGTTTAAAAAAATAAAGCATTCAGTCTTTATTCTCGTGATTTACTAAAATTCCTTCATAAAAACTCAGTCTTACATTGTTCAGTATGTTAAGTTTGTTTTGTGTGCATTTCTGTGTAGATTTGCTGTGTTTATAGCACTCATACTCAGGATGAACTACCATAAGCTCATATGAATGGGGGAGGTTGTTCTTCAAGTGCCAAAAAAGCAGAAGATACTCATTTAATGCCATAAAGCATCCGGACAAAATTCATACAAATGGTGGGGAACACTGTCCACAATTAACAGGGCCACAGTAACTTCATCCACAGCGATATCATTTTGTAAAAATAAATGAAATGTGCAAAGAGTGCATATGTACAATTATAATCATGGCATAACAGCTGTCTGTTATGCATTACACTCAAGGCCAGGAACAGATTTCAAAGACTGGGAGTGAAGGAACTAATGCCTTCTGACTGGGCAGAGACAAAGAGCATTAGTTTCAGTGCATATCTTGTAAATGGCAACACATCTGTGCAAAAATACATAAGCAGAAGGACTTCCTGTTACAGACCACATGCAGTTGGCTGGGTCTGTCACGTAGTATTGTGCTAAGTCCAAAGAGTTTGCAGGCTGAAGGTATCCAATACGGTAATGAACACTGAATGACTGTTTTCATGTCAGGAGTTCAGTTTGCCTAGCTTAGGCACTTCATTTGTACCTAAATTGTAGGTGTCTAGCTGCCTTTGAATGCCTCTACCCACATAGCCTGTCTGACTATGTTTAAGCAGCTAAGTTACGTAGACAGTGGGGATTCACCTCCATGCAATTCTGAGCTAGTTGGTTTTAATTCTCTTTCCAGTGAATCAGTGAAAAGAAATATGCACTTCCAAAGCAACTGATCTCATCTTAAGGTATCTAATAGGGTGAGATTAGATGAGCTGTTTCCTAGAAGATCCTAATTGCCAATGGACAATCAAGGTAGTTTAGGTTGACCAGTTCAGACTAGGGTTATGTCACCATTAGCAAGTAGTATGGTGTAGTATGAGCAGATCTGTAGAGTGAAACAGTTGGACCAGCGGGCCCGATGTCAGTATACATTACACAGATCAGGGGTTTTACTTTGGACTAACTGTCCTCTAGTCCCATAGACTGCATTCTCATGAGTAGTTGAAGTGCATTAAGGCCCTTCTGGAGCTCATCTTTTGATTTAGTTTCTTCCAAAAGCAATCCAGCTCATGTGTTCCAAGACTGTTCCATGATATGAAGCAAAGCACAGTAAGCAGGGACAATAAGGAAATTTACTCAAAAAGCGCTACCCAGTCCAAACTAAAACACCAGTTCAGTTTAGGCACATCCATAGATGTGTCTATGAATCAGACTATACTATTTAGCAGGATCAACTTTCTCTAGTACTCTTCAAAGATATGAACAGTCAGGAGAAAAAAAGCGACAAAAAGAGAAACTTTGGTAGGATCATAGCACAGGAAAGTCATTGGAAGAGAAAAAAGATTGAGAAGGAATTTAGGGAAACAAGGGATACTTCACATCCAGGTATGAATTCAAGGGGGAGGGAGAGCAATAATGAAATCAGTAGAAAGATGGATATATATACATGGAACCTAGGGGAAAAGTGTGGGGTAAACAATTTGTGGGAGAAATAGAAAAAAAGAGATAGTGGAACAGGAGAAAAAGGACAAACAAAGAATTACTTATTAAAGTACTGCACAGATGAGATGGAATAGTAATTTGTTTTAGAATCTTACAGCTCTCAACTAGTCATACAGATTTTTTTCTCTCAAGATCACACTTTGAGGGGATAAGAAATCATAAATACCTGTGGACATCTGGCAGCACTGTAGCAATCTCCAGCTGTAGCAAATGGAACTGCTTTCCCAAGTACAGTCTGAGCAAAAAGAAAATCTGTGGCTAAGAAACAGAAAATTATTCAACAGTGAAACTGCTGCATTAGAAGTTCAGGTGAAAACAGGATGAAAAAACATGAATACATAATTTTGACAAACTTTGATTTAGGTAGTCCATTTTGATTAATAATAACAATATTCAAGGTAATATAATAATAATACTCCAGATAATTCCAGATTCCAATAATAACAATATTCCAGATGCCAAAGATGGGAAAGCAGACTAGACACTTCCTCAGTCATTACTACATGTGGAAAAAGCTATCCATGGGTTTTTCTGCCTTATTATTTACAAACATGTATATTGACATAGGGGAATATAATCTGAATAATGTGATAACTTTTAATATCCTTCCTTCTCTCTATTAAGTGTATTTTCTGTGTTTTGTTAATTTATTGAGAATACATAGTCTATGTATTAAAAATGCCCTGGGTCACCTTTGTGAACAAGAGCTCCAAAGTCTGAAATTATTACCTGGTGCAAAGTGTACCCTGTCCATAGAGTGTCTAGTGCCTACTAATAAGAACAAGGTGAATTAGAACAATGCTGGGTGCTGCTCCTGACACTGGCATTCTTATACTTCCTGAGTTAATTTATCTTGTTGAGACACAGATACCATACTCATGGATGTCTTTTGAAGCATCCAAGAAGTATTTACAAAAAACATTAGAGACTTCATCTGCAAGGTCAATCCAACCTACATGCCTGGTTTCTTTTCTGAGCTATGATGAGAAGAGGAGGAGGAGGAGGACTGATGTGCACTTGGACATAGCTCTAATGTGAGCTGAATGTTGGCCAGTCTGCTGTCTTCAGTCAGGAGCTTGAAAGTGCTGCAAGATTCCCTGTCCTTTTCATATGTCCTCCAAGGACTGAGAAGTTACTTTACTACAGCATATGAAGACTTTCCCAAGAAAAATATGCCCAGGACTAAAAGAGTCTTTAATCTAGCAGGAAATGGCATAATGGGAAGAAAATCCTAAAAAACTGAAGCTAGTTACATAATTCATACTTTGAATAAAATATGAATCTGTAAGATTAACAACTTGACCACATGGGAAAAACTAACAAGGGAAGTCATAAAAAAATTAGGCTAAAGAAATTAGGAATTCAAGAAGAATTGAACTGAACTGAAAACAGAAGAATTTTGTTTGCCCCTAACTGGCATAATTGGATCTATAAATGGGTTGAAGTGACAATTTGGTCATGACCATTTTAAATTTCAATCGAATGCTCACATTGGCTAAAACTACTAAAATGCTTACTTCTAATTTGCATGGAAGCTACATCAAATCTTATTTTGCTAAAAACAGTGAAGCCAGCTGCAAGGTAGTCATTTCGACAGGCGCAGTCCTGCCATCTGCTTCCATTGAAAGGACACTCATATGGATTCTGTAATCTAGAGAATAGCAAAGATTTAGTTTTCTTTTTGACATTTTTCCATAATATAGCATTGTAGTGAAAAATAATTACATTGTACTGTGCCGCACTAAGAATATTAAACAACAGTTACTGAACAAGAAGTTCAGCTATTAATCTTGGCTCAGGTGAAACACTAAGGTGGATTGAAACCATTTCTATGAAAGTCAGGACAGAAAATGTACATAATCAGTTAGCGCAGTTAAAACACTCAGCCTGGAAGTATCCACGTTTCTGCATGTGTGTTAATATGCCTGAAAATTTAAAACAGAAAATCAAGAAAAAGTCTGTCTACTCATCTGCTCTCCCAAAAGGTAAATATTATTCTATTCTTTTATTTTGGAAGAAATAAATGCACTTCATAAAGTTGCAAAACCACTTTTGTACCTGAATCCATATACTTCAGAAAAGTTGTCTGCTTCACCTTTTACCAATGTCAAATATTCTTTGGGATTCTCTAAGTGCATGCCTGAACAATAAATCTGAAAGAGAAAATACAACCCTTTAGCAAAATTTTTATTAAAAAAGACTATTTCATAAAAATATGTGCTATACATATTAAAAGTACCTTTATCATCCTTCCTTTAATGTTAAGTAAATATTCACCATCCTTTCTAATTCCTTTTTTAATCTGGACATCTTTGCAGGTGGTGAGAATTTCACCTTCAAAATGAATGATTAAATCATATCAATATTTCATGATTAGAATTTAATTTTAAGAGTTACTTCTGCATAATTGTGCTCCAGATATGTTTAGAGCTTTTACATAAATAACCTGGGAAAAAATTTAGTTCAGCTGTAAATTACAGCTGTCACTTACATTCTCCTGCATGACAGATCTTTCTGGCAGCTGGTTTTAAACGTGGCAGGCACAAGTCACTGGATAAGCCATTTTCAGTCATACATTCTACTATTCTTTCCTTTACCCCCACTCCACAAGCCACTGAGCACTAGAGATGGATAGCAATCCAAAGTTAGTTTAGAAAGTAACACAGAATTAATACGTCAGCAAATTAGTCTTGGCATGCATTTATGTTTGAGACAGCAATTAAAAATCAGCTTGCACATCTGTACTCACCTTGGTCCACTTCCCCACTTTCCAAGTAGCTCCTTGTGAACATCCTTTGATATTACATTTATAAATGTACGGGGAGGGCATTACTGGGCATTCTCGGTATGCCACAGTTTGTAGGCCATAGGTATGTTTATTCTGAATAGAATAGATTCCAACACAGTATGTGATCCTCTGCTGGTAATCAAACCCACAGCTGTTTGAGCACTAAAATAAAACCCCCAAGCAAAGACATTATTTCTGTGAAACTGAACCTTTCTGCAGCATTGTAATCACAGACAAGTCAGCCCTGATCTTCCTTTCCGCAAAAGCTTGTAATCTGACATGTGCCATCTCAGGGTTGGTTAAACAGTGTGCAGAAATGAAGGTCTACAATAATTACGCACACAAGGAGATGGAGAGTCCCATGCAGCCCTACTCTCAGAGCTTACAGAGGTTCCAGAGCACTTCCCTCTCAGTTACAGTACACACACACACACACACACACACACACACACACACACACACAGAGGCACATGTAGTGCAGGTGTGTGAGAGAAACAAAGCATCTTTGATCTAACACTCTACTGAAATCCTGGAAAATATTTCCATTTACTTCACTGAGATCAGATTGCAAGAGAATTTCCCTGTGAATTAGCAAAGGAATTCTGTGGTAAGGGCAGCTGTTCTCTAGCAGGTATTCACAGGACCCAGATGGGCTACCAGAGGACGGCCAGTGTAAAATGGCAAAAGTGTCTAAAACACACTGGCAGCTGCAACAAAGGGAGATCAAGTGAAGGGAGAGAAAAGGAAACTTGTCATCCTGCTCTTCCTGCTGGTATGTAATGCTTTCACCATTTTAGTTATAGTGACTCACCCTTAAACATAACTCTAGCAAATGGGTCCTAGCACTGCCTTTTCCTGTTCATGTTCCCACTACCACTCATTTTAGCATCATTTAGCATCCTTCACTATAGCACAGCCTTCTTCTAAAACCAAACACAGTTTCTTTCTAACAGCTTGGTTTCCCATAATGCTTAGTAGCTGCCAAGAACTAGGGAACATGGACACAAAAGACTGATAATAGAGTCACTACAATAAATCATGGCTGATTGGAAGGTTCAGTGTGGAGAAGGTTTGGGCACCCACGTTCAGATGAAATTATACATTTTTTGCTTCTCACACGTAATGTACATTTTACAGCAATATAATACTCTCAAGTGTAAAGCTATATAAAAGATGTGTGAGCAATATAATTACTTTACCTGTGACAATTCTCCTGTAAGTACAATATATTTAGAGGGAGCAATCCTGCAATTTTTGGTTGATGGAGGCTTTATGGCAGGATTGCAGAAGCTTTCATCCACTTGGATCTGTTTTTCATCCACACACTTAACTTTCTGGTGTATTTCCTTTCTTCTGTGTGATGTTAAGCACTGTGTAGGAGAAAAACAATCACAGTTTTTGTACTTAAACTAATCACATACAGAACAAAGTTATTTGCCAATTGCCACACACCAGTAAAACCCAGACAGTGACAATTTTTATGACATCTGTTATCTGGGTTGGACTGAATCAAAACCCTTTTACATTGTTTTCAAAGTTCAGGTACCTGCAAAAGGCTGGAAAAAAAAAACAAAAAACAGTGTATAATGACATGATAACATGCAAACTGAGATGGAGGAGAAACTGAAAATGTCAGGCCAAGACAACAGGTTGAGTGAAAAAGTTCTTCTGTATGAAAAGGAAAGAGGGGAAAAAAGATTTCAGTGAAATGTGAGAGGAATAACTTGGTCTTGAAAACAAAACAGAAGAAATCCCTGGAGGCATCCACATGAAACTACACTGACAAAACAAAACAAAACTGCCTATTAGTAAAAACAGTGGCAGCTTTGGGCAGCCGTATTTGTTGAGCCTGTGCCTCTGCCCTGAGTGTCTTCACACCTTCCCCACCATGGCAGCCATATGAGGTGGAACATGATCAACAGTTCTGTCAGCATAGAATGGGAATCCTGGTGTTACCAGAATCTACAAAAATGAGGGTACGGGTTAAGTAATACATGTCAACAACACATCTCCAACTATGGAGGTTTGAACTAGTCTGTTTGACCTTGCTGTGACAGAGAAGAAAGACTCAAATACACAAGCTCCAGCCTCAGCAGATGCAATAACCAATGTTACAATCTAGTACTAACCTGTTGCCTCCAGCCACAAGCATGAACCTAACTGCATATTAATTTGAACCCAACAACAGTCAGTTAAGAGACTAATCAAGGTTGGTATGCAGGTCAAACCTATTGTTCAAATGTTATTATTATTGATTTTAAAGCAGCAACATGAAGGAAAACAGATACTGTATGGTAAAACAGCTCTGCCAGAGAAAATCTCTAAATTTATGCTGTTGGATCTTGAAAATCTCAAAGGATGTAGACTGCACAACCTTCCTGAGCAACCTGTTCCACTGCTAGAACTGTCCTCATGGAGAAGAAATTTTCATTATACCCAGTTTGAAGTTCTCTGGCTTCACCTTACACCTGTTGCCTCTTAGCTTCCCACCATGCACCACTGTGGAGAGCCTGGCTCCATCTTATTGATAACTTCCTCATAGATACTGGAACACTGCTACTAGATCTCTCCAAAGCTGCCCCTTTTCCAGGCTGAACAAGTCCACTTCCCTCAGCCTCTCCTCACAGGGCGAGTGCTCCAGCCCTTGACCATCTTCGTGGCCCTCTGCTGAACTCGCTCCAGCTTATCAGTGTCTTTCTTGCATTGAGGGGCCCAGAACTGGACACAATAGCTAGATGTGATCTAATGAGTGCTGAAAAATGGGGGATAATCATGTCCCATGATCTCCTGGCTGTGCCTCTGCTAATGCAGCCCAGGACGCTGTGGGTCTTCCTTGCAGGCAGGGTGCACTGCTGGCCTGTGCTCACCTCGCTGCTCACCAGGGCCTTCGGGGCCTTTTCCACAGAGCTGCTCCCTGTCCGTCCATCCCCAGGCCATGATGCTGCAGGGGGCTGCTCCTTTTCAGGGGCAGCACTGTGCTTTTCTCCTGGTTCAATTTCATAAGGTTCCTCTTGGCCCATTTTCCAGGCTGTCTAGGTACCCCTGGATGGCAGCGCTGCCCTCCTGCCTGTTACCTGGTCTCCCCAGTTTGGTGTCTCCTGCAAACTTGGTGAACAAGCACTCTGAATAGTGTTCTGTGAGCGTCTGAACTGAGCTCCAAGGGACTGCTCTCCAAATTTCTGACCAAGTGCACTATTGAAAGAAGCTGCAGAACGTACCTGGCCTTACAAATCTCATTTGACCTGAAAGCTGTAAACAAGCTGAGACAGAAGTAAATAATCTTTCAGATTAAAAGCTTTAACCTTTTATTCTCTTCACAAGAGCAAGAAACTATCAGGTGAAACAGTCAGTGACATCATGTTATTGATGTGGAAAAACAAAAGTCATATTACATCTGAGGAACAGCCTGCCACCACTCTCTGCAGTAGGTTTTCTGAGGAGAATAAATGGACAAAAATCACCTGCATTAGGCAGAACTCAGGTCCTAAGACCTGAAGGAGAAATTTCAGCATAAGCCTCATGACTCGGGCATTAAGCGCTTATAACCCTCCCCAGTCATGTGGTCCAAAATGATTGCCTACTTTCTTGAACAAGCGAGGCAATGAACAGGATGTCAGGGAATCAGAGCGAGCAACGAAAATGAATCAGAGAGATGACTTACCTACCCATTTTGAACCAGGCTGAGATCCATGAGAGAATGGTGTTCAGCAGTGGAAGCCATAAATGCATTAATCCTTTAAGAAATCTAGTCACTCAGAGAATGAAAAAGCTGCGTGGACTTTTAGCAGGGGATGGAGCATTAATATAGTTGACAAATGCAACTTGTACAAACATCTGATCTTTTAATGACACAGAGTAGCTCAGAATATTAGGGTATAAGGAATAACCCAATCATTTGGAAATAGGGGCAGGCAGAAGAACAACTTTGATTATGCTGTATATGTTATTCCTGCAGCAATTCTTCTATATGGTATGAGAATGCATATTTGGTATGAAATTGCCGGCTGTTGGTAACAGCCAGCCTTCCAGCCTTCTGTAAGTTGTAGGGATGCCAGACCTGAAATTCTTCTGATATGCTGTGATTGATGAGGCGAGGAAATGACACACAAGCACTCAGAGCCGAGATAGCCGGGCAAACTATTCTGGTGTTGACTACAGCCCACACCAGGAGTGGAATACAGATGGATAAACTCTTGAAGAACCACTATTAATGCTAGATGTACAGGGCTGTATATGAGTCTGATGAGAGAAGGGAATTGAACACAGAAATTTCAAGCAAAAAGCAACAAACGTGGAAGAAGTTATGAACTAGCCAGAAGATACAGTGAAACACAATGTATTTGTAGTGGAGAGCTCTGAATACCCAGCTGGAGAATACGAATGTTTAATGGGTAAGGAAAATTCACCATCATTCTCTGAAAGTTTATTTCCGGCTAAAAGGACATTCTGAGCCACTTCCACTCTAAATCCTGATTTTAACAAGTTCACATGAGAAGGTAACTCTTGGAAGAAGCTTATATATTGTCAACCTTCTCTCTATCTGATTTAACAGAGGAAAATATGCCAGAGTCATGTGAATATTATCTAAGCTTTTGTAGAACACCAGCAAGTGATTTATGTATTATCAGCATTCATGTCTACAAAATAAATCTTGTGCCTCTTGGAGTTTTGAGTCTCATATTCAAATTTTCAGGGGTTAAATTTCCCTAGAAAATTTAAAAATGTAGATAGATGCCACAACTGCACAAACTGGATTTTTATTTAATGCTACAATAAAAGAGAGGCCCTTCTGTATACCATTTCATGCGTTATCCACAGTTTTGGGTTCTCTCTCTCTTTTTCTCTATGTGTGTATGCATTTATATATAAATATAAAAGTTATTTATTATTTTTTTCTAGCAGGTAGAAAATAGCCATTACATCTTTGAAGAAAATGGTTCTATCCTGAAGGTGTTTTTAGATTTTCTTAAAGACAATATGTTTTATTTTGCGTCTTATCTTTTCTGGTAAATCTTCACATACAGAAGTTCTTGAAAGAACTGTTGTCCAAAGATTTTATCTCTGGGTTTTTTACTGAATACTCCAGCCAACATTTCATCTGTATTTCTATTTTTAAAATGTGATTTTTGCATGATATTTCATCATGAGGTCTTATTAAACATTTTATGCCATCTAAAAAGAACTTTGTAGTAGAATTACACAGTTCTATGAATAGCGACCTGCTCATAGCTTCACTAAAGCTTTTCTCTACAGTGGTAGACAAGCAAGTTCAGTAACAGGGAGAAAATGCAGCCCTCAGAATTTGTTGTCACTTTTTATTTTAATTTTGCAAGTTTGACCTTCAAAATATCCACTATGTTCACTTGTTTGTCTGCAATATAAAAGCTATCAGAAATGTATCCAAAGGTGAAAAAACAAGAAAACCCATTACATCACACATTGTTACTTCATACAAGTTGAAAGGCCTTACTTACATCTTCCCATTCATCTGTCAACCACCTGTACTGCACGCACGCAGGCAGCCAACAATGCCTCTTGCTAGGGGGTCGTGTATCATGATTACACATTGCTTCATTCACTTGACCCAGGCCCTTCAGCTGACAGTATATGTCCCTTTGTTGAATCCCCTCTCCACAGGATACAGAACACTAAAATTGAGCAAAATTAGTTATGTCAGTGTGAAATGAGACAGTCAATGTGGTACAGTTTCCATTATTACATGTTCTTAGAATATTATTTAAATACTTCACATACATACTTCACAGTCCCTAACATGGTAGTCTTACAGCGTATCTGAATAAATTTATGATGAAAATGTAAAATTACCATTTAAGTGCCTTTAAGAAATATGGGAAATGCATCCAAAGTGCTCAGATTGATCTGTTTGCTTATCTTAATTCACAATAGGGACACTTACTATATGCATATGCAAAACAAAAGTGTAAGATTTTGCAAGATCAAACAATTACAAACTTAATGTTTACATCATTCCTTTATTAAATTAAAGCATAACAGGCTGTTATATTTTTTTAAAAAGTAAATATTAAAATGAAAGAAAGAATTCTCAGTATTTCAGGCTAGAAAAATCTCACAAAAGGTGCAGCATCTTGAACTGTGATGAGCTTAAAAAGATTCAAATCCTTCCTGCCATATGCCTCTTTTCCTCCGTCCTAGTCAAAAGATAGCTTGTTATAATGGTAAGATTTGCTCAGATGAGAGCAGACAGCCCACTGCTATCCCAGTCAGAAGCATGATTAGGTCCTACAGCCTATCAGAAGACTCAGCCTAACCATAAGGTAGATATTGCTCTGCCAATTGTGGCAAAAGTGCGGAGAGTGCTGAGAAATGGCATTCTGCATTTCATCACCACTAATTTTGTAACTGAGCTGGCATCACCTAGTCCTATGATATGCAAGGGTTACATGTTTTGTCTCTAAAAGGTCAGAGTCTGGGTCTTTTTGATGACATAACACTGCATGGCACGTGTTTCTGTACCTTTATGTGTACTTTAATGCTCCTTATCACTTAGGAATGGTCTTTAATGCTTGGGGCATTAGCAGAGAGTCTCTTTTGAAAAAGTCAGTGTTTTTCCTTCTTCATTTTCAATCTGAGTGTAATATCTTACCAATTTATCTGGTGCACTCCACTGTTCTCAGAGGTTCTTACACAACGATGAAGAGAAGAAATTGTGATTATGCAACAACTGGCAAACACTTGCACTGTTTATTCCAGATCAAGATCAACCTTTCCTTTATCACTTCCTGATTTAGATTCCCAGGTGTCTTAAACACTGTGGGGAATTATATTCTGCAAGAATGAGTGAAATGCAAAACATTGCCATGTGATGAGTTACACACAATTTCATCACAAGGTGAGAGATCTTTTACTAGACCAAATGGTATTACTGGGAGAAAACGCCAGCATTTGTGCACATAAGCCATTTTTCTTGTCCCCTGCCTACAAACCTGAGTTCACTTCAATATTCAGGCTATGACATCAACAACAATGGTACTACTGAATTCATCACTGTGGGTGAGAAGTAACCTTTTAAAATTTACTGTTATCTTGATTTTACAAGTCAGTCTTCCTCCCTTGAAGAAAGTCCTAATAAACTATTCTGTACAAGGTTTAGATTGACAGGTACTTTTAGTTTTCTCTTTCTTTTATAAAAAAATATAAAAAATTATTTGCTAATTTGTAGGTTTAATTGTGAATTGCATATAAAAAAAATCTATCAATTATTTTCATTGAAGCAACATGTCATAAATACGGTCTCTTGTCTTCTACTCTCATAGAGGAGAAGAACATAATTATAGCAGATTTTAAATACCTCTTTCCATCTGTTGGCTTTCCAAGCAGGACATCTTCCAGCTCTACAGATTTTGTATGTCCGTGGTTTTTTTAAATGGCTGCAGTTTCCTTCCTCTATTTTAGCCTGGAAGCTATTAAAACAATGCACATCACGATACGTCAAACCTTTTCCACAGGAAACAGAACACTGAAAAGAAAGAGAAGTATATTCCATTACTTTATCAAAAATCTCTAATAAGAAAACCAGAAAAAGCTGTGGCCTAGCCCAAAATGGACTCTACAATTATATGAATAAGTTTTTGTATTATGCCATAACTTCTACTATATATATCTGAAATTTCTGCATAAATTCTCTTCTACTGAATATTACTGATCAGCTGCCAACTATCTATCAGTTTCATTCATTCATGTAATCACTTATAAATATCTGAGCTCAGTCATCCATGCAGGAGATAGCTGGACATTATGATCTCACAACAATACACTCTAGCTGCCTTCTGTTTCCAGTAAGTTGCTGGAAATTGCTATTTTTGTGTAACAGGATAAACGTTAAAGAAAAAAAATGCAATGCGTGCCTGTGCATGTTTCCAGCCATTAGGCTATGAAGTCATGTTTTCTCTGGCACCTCCCTTCCATGAGCTTTGGATTCCTTGCTGTATGTGGCACAGAGGCAAAAGAAGGGGTGGAAAGTAGCCACCAGGTTATGGTGCAGTCCTGGCAGGCACGACTTTACCCCCCGCCAGGTCTTCTCTTTCCTCCAGAGAGTTGCAATGGCTGGCTCTAGGACCTTCTCCCCACAGAATTTAAGACCAATGGAGCTGCAAATATATTTTGTGAAACCAATCCTGAGAGTAAGCACTAGTCATGACCAGAACATATCTGACAGATCAGTCTCTTCTGGAGGAAGGGCCTCTCCCCTGCTAAATCGCTGGACTGCATTGAGACTTCAGTGAGGCTTGGATTTAATTGTTCAGATCAGGGCTGTTCTACTCACAAGCATAGCAGAGCTGCAGGTGCTCAGGGAAGTTTTAGTCAAACAGGGAATATCTGATGCACTTCCAAATTAGGTGGCTATTTGGTGACATATTTTGGATCATAAACCTTTTGAATGTAAGCACTAAAGTCTTTTTATTATTTTGCCATTAATCTTTATATTTTACATTCTACTATCAAAAAGTTTTGATATATGAAGACAATTCCTTTTCTCTTCTGTCTGGAAAGAGAACATGGTTAATTTGTTCTAGGATTTACTTCGTGATTTATTCTACATTTGGGCAAACAGGTAGAGAACAATCAGGTAGAGAATTAATATTCAAATCAAAACTTAATTTCTAAACAGATGTGAAAAAGAGGATTTAACTATACACTTTCTTCCCAAGCACCTAGGATATTTTTCTTCCTTTTATCTTACATTGTAATCCATGTCACTAGCATCACACATTAACTTAATCAAGCATTTTTAATACATATATCTTCTGTTTTCTGGAAATTAAGTTCACAACATACATCTCTCCCTGTGTAAAACCTGGCAAATACTTGCTTGGGAACAATAGCTGGAAATGAGTTTTTAAAATACAGAATCAACAATTATACCAAATTAATTTGCTAAAAAAAAAATCTTTTACAATAACAGTAACTACACTTCATTAAATAGAATCTCAGCTGACTCACCCTCAGTACTACAGGGATTTGTATGTGTGCTTAAACTTTTATATGTAGGAGTAATCTTATGGATTTAATTGAAACTGCCAATGTGTTTAAAATTAAATCTTTGTGGGATAAAGTAATAAGTTGCAGTTATCCTACAATACAATGGATATCATTTTTCTCTTATGCAAGTGTAACTATATTTGCAAAAAGAGTACTGATTTGCTCACAACTTGCCTTTTAAATATCTGCTATACATTTCCAACAGATGAGAATGTTTCTAAATTAAATCATTTTGCTCCCAGCAAAACTTTTCAATTTATAGTTTTAAAATACTGTTCACATAGTTTTACAATTTATGTTTCATTAGTTTAGATACTATTTAAAGATAGGAAAATGCTTCATAGAAAACAATTACCTGTAACTAAACTCTTTCCTTCTTTTTATCTATGAATAAGGTAGGTCAGAAAACCTACAACTCTGCAAACCATATAATTATAAAGCCATTTCAAAAACCAGCTCTGATTTCAGAGGATTTAAACATCAAAGCAGGTATAGATAACATGTACACATAAAAACTAAAATACCAAAATGATCTTGATAAATGCTTCTACCCTCCCTTAAAGCTTTTTCAGGAATTTCAAAATGAATCATAAAGTGTAGGTACAAAAGAACACCTTAAATCTGAAGGTTTTTTCCTTTTTATTTTTTAGTAGAATGTAAGTTAAGTACAGCACAAGCTTACTTAACTTCCTCCTATGATGTGTTAGGAAAATATCATACGACCCTCCTTCCTCAATGGCTTTCATTTGCAAAGCATAAATTAAGCTCCAAAGACTATTAATCAGATCCCTTCTAGTCCTTGCTGGGATTCATTCAAGACACAGAATTGCAACCTAAGAAGTTGTCCTAAGAAGTCTCTACTTCCAGAGGTGAGGTTACCATAGCATAGAATACGGAGGTAATCTTACTTTTTAATTTCTTGTTGCCCTCAAAATTAAATATCAAGACAACACTTTTCAGTACATATACATATTTGTTTATATAGACTGTGCAGATATCTTCTATTCAGTAAAAATTATGATTATTTTAGAGGGCGAATGGCTGCTAATGTCAACAGAATACGCAAAGAAATCACTTACCCTGCATCTCAGTCTTCCAAAGATTTTTCCCATAGCCTCTCTACTTACTGAATACAACATTACATGTTTATTTCTACATAGGGTAGAACTGGGTCTGGTTTTGTTTGGTTTTTGTTTAAGACAGTGGTCCAAATTCAACTGAATTACATCCCTCGTATTAATATGGCTTAATTTAGCATTTATAATTTGTACTATTCTTTTTTCTAAAGGAAGAAATTGAAGATTTGTGTATTAAATTAATATATTATAGTTGTAAGACATTTATTAGAAGTTACAGAGCAATGTCTATATGAAAAGATTATTCATAAAGATATTCCATTAAATTTTGTAATTAGAGTACAATTACACAGGAGTTAAGAGAATCCATATTTGTTTTCTACCACACCAGAGGGGAAGCTGAAGAGATAGTTCAGAAAGAAAAGACAGGTTTGTGTGTGCAGAACAGAGGCTTTATGAACAGATATTTCAATTAGCATTTAAACTCTTTAACTTAGCTACTGTTTAGTCAAATACAGCTCAAGCTTCCTGAAACCTATTGCTATCATGATATAAAATGTGGAAACATAGATGAAAGATACTTAAAAATCTACAGGCAGAAGTACTTTTCAATTACCTTTAAAGTATTTTAAAATGTTTAATTTAATTATGAGAAATATAACTTAATGTCCCAGTAACGTAACTTTGGACAAATAAATTGAAACTTTTTTTTCCCCCCTATAAGAGACAATAAATTACTGAATTTTACCAACTCATACCAGGAGATTATCCCCATTTAAATAACTCCTTTTTTTTTCAGGGAGTTTATGTTTACTCCATGTTAATTTAATGCTATCTGTAACAATTTAAAAAGGCAGGTTCAGCAGTTTGGGATTATGCTGAGAAATATCTTCAAAATGCAGTAAGTTTTCATAGACAAAGCATAAGCTTTCCAGAAATACAGAGACAGCATTTCTGCATATAGATTTGTTATACTTTTCTTTCATGTATTCATCAGATTAAGGATCTGATCCTATACTTCCATGTACCCAAACCTCCTGTTGAACAGATCACACACTAAAAAAGAAACTTCACTGTGCAAGCTGTAATTTTCTACTGTTCTAATACCACGTGTTTTAATTCATTAGCTTTTTTAAGTTTTTCTTTAACTTACAAGTAACAAAAGAACATTGGAGTTTAACGCACTAGGTTAATGCATGTTTGTTGTTTCACTGAAAGAATAAAAACATCATGATATTTTTAAAAATTAGAAAAAGTACTCAATGATAGATATTAACTATTTGCAAACCTCTGCTTGAAAACAATTGTCCAAAGTTAAAAAAAAAATAATAATAATAAAGTCAACCATCAAACTAAGAAGTACCTCCAAGCAGCTTTTCTAGTTAATCTAAAAATGAATTGGGTGTTTAGGGCATTTGGAATTTCATGGAAAAGCTCCTGTGAACTTCTGTCGGGCTACAAAGGGCCAGATTCTTAAATCTGTTGCAGTGAGTATTTCCTAACCAAAATCAGTGAGAGGAAGAGAAACCTAGATATCCCCATGGACCAGACCTTTTGCATCTTCAATGGGACCTAGATAAAATTTAGACAACTAATTCCAGGGTTGTGATTCTTAGTCTTGCATACATGTCAGTTACTTTTGGAAGTACTTACACTGCACTAAGCCACAGTCTGAGACCTTAAAATGCTCCTTTGGTGGCTGAATAGTCTATTTATACAAACATGGACAAGCCTTTTAACAGACTGACCAGCTCAATGCTTAACATACCCACAAGGATGATCAGGATCCTGAGAACAGGCTTTCCTCTATTTCCACTAAGGGGCTAAAAAGCAATTGCAATTGCTCTAAGAGTATACTGAAAACACACTACGGGAATGAGGCACCTTACAAAACACTGCAATAGGTATTACTTAATGCAACCAAAGAAAGAGAAATGCTTCTATTTCTATTACTTTTTTTTTTTTTTAGCATTTAAAAGCACTCACCCTGGATGTAAATGATCCAGGATCATCAATGGAAATTTCAAGAGTGCACATTACTCTGTAGGTACAGTAGTCTCCTGAAACAGGAAACATCCTGGCTTCATTCCTTAGATAATATATAAAAAATACTTCCTAAAGGGACTATTTCCTCCCAGAACGCCCTTGTATGAGATGCAGGCAGGCTCAGCTGTGCTCGTTATTGCACAGTGGCCCACCTTTATCAGCAGAAATGAAGAATGCTCCTGTCCAACACAGCTTCTCACTGGTGACTCCTGACAAGTAGGAGATGAAGGCTGATTGTCCTCCAGTACAGGGAATGTATACCAAAGAAAGGAAAACAGGTCTCTCAAATGCTGAATCAAAAGCTCTAATGAAAAGGAAGGGGAGATGCCTCTTCTAGCTTTTAAGTAAAGATGGAGCACAGTACCTATTCAGATCTTTGAAAGAAAAGTATAGGCTCCAAGCTTGCAGAGATGATCCCAGATTGTGAATCCCAAGTGGCTAGAGGCATCTAAATGCCGCTTACAGTAAGGCATCTTGCACTGGAGCTCCATTCCCATCTTCAGTGTTTTCTTTTCCATAGAGAGTTGAATATTGCATATACTGACCTAAGGCAGTTCCCTGTCTAGCTTCCTTTCAGCTTTAGGTCACTGTTCAGAAGCATCAATTTCTCCCCCGTACAGGATAGAGGCCTCACTCTGTGTTCTGAAATCCACTCTTATCTTTTAGTGGATCTAGCCTACAGCACATTTCTTATAAGGCTCAGTTTTGCCCTTCATAAGCCCATGTTCCTTCCTGGCACTACTAATACATTAAAAGAAGCACACCTGGTATTACACACTATTTGTGGAATCTAGTCTTCTTACTGCTTGGTGCCCATTCTGTTCTGTGAGATACTGTGGAGATGACCTCCCCAAGGCTTCACTCTCCTGACTGGAAAAGGTATAACTGCACTTAACTCTTGCTGCTGGACTTCTTTCCACTCAGTAAACTTGCACAGGGCCCAGAACAATTTAGTCCCTTACAGTTCAACACATCTATAACATGGCTTCATTTGTATAACATTCCACATAACTGGAGGTTTATGGAGAGTATATTTTCCATATATTTTCTGGGAATGGCATGTGTATAAAAAATTCCCTAAAAACTTTAAATCTCAAAAGAAATACAAACTTTTTTTTAAAAAAAATACAAGTTGAAAAAGCATCCTGTAAGCATTTTACACAGAAATTCTAGCACTTGTCTCAACACAGGATGAAGTAATCCTTCCCATATGTCAGGTTCTTTTAAAAACATAAAACTACAGCGAAAAGCTGGAGTTGATTACTATTGTTCAAAGTCATTCCAGAAACCTGGTAACTAGGATTCATCTGTTTGTTTCTTTTCATAGTAATAAAATTCAATGAGGATCAGCTTGATAGAACTCCTGGCGCTTTCTGTGTACAGACTGACTCACAGACAGGCATGCCATCATCAGTACCAAAGTAAGGCTCTTTCTGAACGGTTGACAGATGCAGAGTTTCACAGAAAGGTTTAGTAAAAGCTCTTTGATTCTTTTTGTTACTGTTATTATTCCATTCAAAGGTTGAAGACGTCGTATTATTTGAGGGATTTTATTCTGAAATTTCTTAACCTTTTCTTTCAAGGGAGCAGTTTGTGTAGCTTAGCTTCTAGCTCAAAGGACTTTAGGAGACTGGAAAACAGACTAGTAAATGGAAACCATATAACAGTTCCTCCTCGTATCCATATTAATTATAAAGGGACATAAAATACTAATAGCTGAAAAGCAGCACTGTGGTACTGAAAAAGTGTAAGATTACACGTGTTAAAAGTTCCTTTCTTCTTTTCTATATTTTTGATGGGCACTTTTGTGACTGGCCAGGAAGATCAATTTAAAAAATGAGAAATGTATATAATAGGTCAGAATCATTATAAACCTGTAGGGTTCAAAACCTTTGCTGCTTGAGTTGTCCGATAAACTGCACTTTGATCTCTGGTTGGCCCTAAAGTCTGGGCTCCTTTAAAACCATGCTAGAAATAGATTGGGACAACTAATGGACAAGGCATGCCTTTGAGCACTGCTCAGTTGAGTTATTCCAACTTCTGATTTGTCCTATTAGAACCAGCTCTTCCTGTTCCTGCCTCCTTCCTGTTACATGCGTCTCTCCAGGGGTCCTTGTGATGCTTGCATGTGAAACAGGCATTTTTCAGCTAAAACGAGTCACAAAGCTGTCCTTCCCTTTTCATAGGCAGACAACTGTCAAGGAGCAACACAGACTCTGAATTTAGGCCCTACTGCATTCCTGGTTTCCAAGTCAGTAACTCATCACTAAAACAAACACAAACACTTGTGCGATTAGCTCAGGCAATCAGAAAGGACAATGGTTACAAAAGACCAAAGAATCCATCAATCCTGAGAAAGAGTGGCTTGAATTCCAAGAGGTATGTATATTTTTTGTAACTTTTACATGTAAGTTACACCTATGTTAACTACAGACCTTATACTGAAAGTATTTTTAAGTCACTCATTGAGTTTAGCTTCATTTGAAAAGCTCAGAGTTATACCATACTACTCTGGTGTTGAGAAAATGTCTTGATTTAATTAAACTAAGACCTACTTCTTGCAGCTGCAGTATGTAAATCTGTTTTGCCACATTTCTAAGGAAGCTAGTTGCTCTTGCAACTATAGCAATGAAAGGGAGGAAGGCTAGGCTAGGAAGGACTCAGAGTTCATTCAATCCACCATTTGGCTCTAAGGTTGGATCAGCTATATCTAGAATGTTCCTGACAGTGGTTTGTCAATCTCCTCTTCAGCAAGAGGGACACCCTAGCCTCCCTTACATGCCCTTTTTCCATTGTTTAACCACGCTTATAGTCAGAAAAAGTATCTTAGCATTTAACCACAATCTCTCTTGTTGAGTTCCTAAATAACCTCAACAATTACTGCAAATTCCTCATTGTCTGTTGGCCTATGCATTTGGATGAGAAAATATAGCACTCCTTGAATCTCTGTTTGACCCCTTTTCTTGTGATCAAAATGTGAAGGGTGAGAAAGTAATGCTCACCATGCTTCACTATGATACAAGACAAACATGATCCTAAAAACACTTTGCAAATTTAAGTCCATAGCACATCTCATGACTCTGAAAGCTGATGCCCCAAGATCAGTGACGCACAGTAAATCTCCATATTCTGGACTTTTCAAGTCCATTTGCATTTCATTTTAAGTCTAGACAAGTTTGGACTTTTCAAAACCATTTGCAAAGCATTCCATGAGGTACTACAACAAAGCTAAAAGCCAAAACCAGTATAGACAGCCCAGCAACACATGCTCCAATCACATCTCTGTAAGCCAAACAGAAAATCATGATGTTGAACTGTTGTTCTTTCCTAAGCTTTATGCAAAGAGAGATCTAAAATATGGATGTTCTTCTCTTCAAGCTCTACTACAGTGAGGCTTCACAGCATGAGTTGCCAGCTCTGTGCTGATGAAAAAAGTCAGTTTTTAGCTGTTGCAACTACTACCACATATAAAAATGTAGACTTTAATTAACTGTCCAAGACTGACTCCTCCTTGAATTTGTTTGAGCTGCCTAAAGTCATTTCTGACTCTTTGCTAAGCCTAGACAGCTCACAATTCTACAGACATCTGCTCTCACACCTAAGTTGTTGAGAAAATTTGTTACTGTCTCTGAAATTAAGTACTCCCCCCAAATCCTATTCTACCTAATGTAAGGAACAATACTGCTGTGACTTAAAAGGATATTTATCTAAAAAGAAGATATGTGGGTAGCCTTAAGATTGGAATGTAAGAAGACAGCTATCCTTCTTCCTCTGTGACTTGGATCAAAACTATCAGATTTTGCCACAAGATTATGATGACTCTGTGCATCACTTGGTAGACCTACTGATGATAACATTGTCTACTCAAAAGTAGTATGTAAGGGATAGAAGAGAACAGGACTTGGCTGTGCCAGAACTAGAGGATTTGATTTTGCCCAGATAATAACCATTATCTGTGCCATGGGATGGGATATGTTTAAGTATATATATGTACATACTGCTTTGTTTGCAAACAACTGCTGAATTAATAAGCAAGTGTCCCTGTTTGTCAATACTGCTCACCATGTTGCTGGCTGCTGTCACTCCTCAGCAGTGGCTAAATAGGAGCCTGGCTCTCTCTAATCAGTATATACATAAACATGCATATACATGCACAAACACATATGCATGCATGAATGCTCTATAAGGCAGAGATATAGGTATGTTTGTGACTATATATACATATATATGAATGTGTGTATGTGATATATATGAACCTGTTTAACCCTTTTTATCCAAACGAATTTGGCTGAAATTCCCTCAGAAGAGTAAAGGAAGAAAGGCTTCTGCATGTATGGTTAGTGACTGGCCTAGACACATCAGGCACAATACTCAGATCTGGTCCTTCATCTAAAGTGTACTGGCTATGGCACAGTAGTTAACTCGCAAAAAATATGAAATATCTGTCAAAAGTTGGTGTTGTATTAACTCCATTTTATGATTGTAGTTTTAAGTTCTTAATGTCTAGCTTCATTCTTGCCTTGGCATGTTCAGCTGTCTGGCTTTTTTTTTTTTTTTTTTAAATAACCCCAAATGGTACCTGAGACAATACAAAGTTTTACTACAGATCCAAATATATCTTTAAAAACACATACATACCCCCCAATTGGGAATAATTAAGATATTTTTCAAGTTACAGTTTAAGGAAGACTTCTGTCTTCCCTATGGATATGTATTGTATCATAACTGAGACAATTGTTGGATAACTAGGAGTGAACACAATTGTAAGTGAACAGCTATACAAAATATTTCTACATTATGACACAAAAAAGTATAAAGAGGTTCACTAATAAAAAAGCTTAACAATCACTGCAGGTAAACACAACTTTTAAAAATGAAATCATCCTCTGCTGAATTTAATAATGGAATATTTATTCCAAATGTTCAAAGCAGAAATGTACTCTGTATTTATACTTTCTTAAATGAAAGCCAAACATGGTACTTTTTATATAAAATAGGTAAGACTTCTGTTGCCTTGGCTAATAGAATATGCTAGTGACTAGTGCAAAAAGTATAAACTGTCTGTTCCTCAAAGAAACATGTTCCAGTAATAGGAAGTATTTCTAGAATTTCCAGAATTAAGACTTCAATCAAGTCTCCATATCTAACAAAATCTTTGAAGCAGTTCCTTGAGAAGTATTTCATAAGCGTGGGATTCCAAACAACTGCACAAACTGCAATTTCTGCATTAAAAAAAATATTTTACTGCAATGTCAATAAAATACACAACAGCAGAGTAGTGGGAATGCTCATTCTGCTAATTAGTAGCTAATCTTGTTTTCCCTCCATCTAAATATATCCAAATGTTGGTTTACACCTAGACTAAGATCTTTCAAGCAGAAAACATCCTTTTATCAGTACCAGGTGTTTGGGCATTCTGCAGCAACACAACTGAAAGAAATTACTTGATATGAAGTATCAAGTATGGTATTTCAAACCAAAGCAAATCTGTTTACCTTACGCCCAATACAGACCCTTTGACTTCAGCCCTATTGCACATGTTGCAAGGCAAGAAAAACTTGACCGTGCAAATCTTAGGGCAAAATGGTTTGGGGGCCAGTTTATCTTCCTGTCAATAATCAATACTCATTTAAATATACTTTCTGTGTTCAATTTTATCTTACATTCCAAGTATTGCAGCTTCCACAACATCCCTGGGGAAATTCAAAACTACAATAAATTGTATAATTTACTATGATACTTACTATTGTCAGTTGTCTCTCTACTATACAACCTAAATACTCATTTAATTTTGATTTACTTTTTCAGTTTATATCATTTTTTCAGCTTAGTTTCTCTATATTCTTAATAGCAATAGTTTTCGTGGATAAATATAAACTGTTCTAACCTTTTGTGTTTGTTAACAAAGCTATTATACCTAACTCTCTTCACTCCATAATGTTATTACTTCTTGATCAATTTTGTTACCTGATTTGGAATGCAATCTGATGTATGTATCTGCCTGCTTCCTCCAAAACCTTAATATTTCAATTGTAATACTTCACACCTGATTTATTTATGGCTAGATTCTGCAGATAACAAACATGTTTTTCTAATTGATGTTGAGCTGAACTTTGTACAAAAAGCAGCAATTTTTATTATTCTTCATATGTAAAGCATGTTTGTTTAGAATTGCAGTACTATTTGAATCCAGAATAGATGTTCTGATAACTTCCAAATAAAAGCACTACTTTGAGTTAAGCTTATTTACAGTGTTATTTCAAAAACTTATTTCAATTTTGTTTAAAACCATTTTTGTCCTCAACAATCTCATCGCAATCATTTCTAATTAATACAAAAATTGGTAAATTTGGAGTAGAATACATAATAGATTTTAAAAAAGAAAAATAGGGTTAATGGTCAGTTTCCATATTCTTCTTCATGACTGTAAATTTTTCAGCAGCTGTTTTCTTTAACACAGGAGCTCACAAAGGATTGCCCTCATGCAAAATAACTGCCATTGCCTATTGTTCTCCGTGGAATGAAAACCAGAGAATAATAATCTGCTCTGAGTATCATCATCTGCAGCCACTATCATCATCTGACCTTAGAATATTTTAACTTCACTCTGCTCAGCAAGAAAAGGAGACTGTAATCATTCTAAGGCTAGCCCAAGCAGCACTTCTGCATTTTTGGTCTGCCTATGTACTCTGGCTGTGTAATAGGGTGAGAACCGAGCACACAATAGCTTTCCTCCCTCCATACACTGGTTTCCATGGCTTCCTGGTGCACATCGTGTGTAGGAACCCCAGTGCACTCCAGACCAATCCCAGTGTGGGTATGTGAGACTTTGAAGTGCACTGCAGTATGACCTAGCAAGTAGGTCTAGATGCAACAGTTGAGAACAGTGAAAAACAGTAGTGATTCTTCTGAAGTCATCCAACCTATCCACAGTAGGTAGCCACAGTTTTACTGACAGCATTGAGTACTTCACACTTCATAGAAAGGCAGCCTGTGTCTGTTTCATTTTAGGATATAATTTTTTTCAAGTTTCATCTGAAGAATAACAGAAAAATGACCAATTTTTGATAATTATTTTCCAAGTATGTTGAATCATACCTGTTTAGTGTTTGGACATAAATGAGAAAATACATAGATTTGCATACATACAAAGAGTAAGAATGAAGAATCAATATGAAGGATTAAAGAGAGACATTTTGAAATTGATGTAGATAGCAGCAAGGTAAAACTGAGATGAGAGGATCTATATGCCACCTACTAGGAATGTGTGTTAATGTATTCCCCTTAAAGACATCCATATTAAAAAAAAAAAGTTTCCAATGTAATAAAGTCAGAACTGTCAGAACAGATCTTGAAGGGAAGCTGATTTCTTGTCTGCACCAGTCAAACTCTGCTGATGATGTTACAAAGAAATTTTAGACAATACTTAAAACTGCCACCATGTGGCCTGAATGTCTTCCTCCTGTGCAGCTGCTAATAGCCTTAGCGGGGGTAACCTCTAAGCAGAACAGCAATCTGTTGGCAATATACTGTGCAGCTGTACTGGGCAATATACTGGGCAGCTGTCAGAAAAATCAAAACAAGAACAAGAACTCTCTTGAAATTCCACTTAACGATCATTAGAGAATTTCATATATTAATTCTAGTTAGATTTGTCGATAAGTTTTGACTTATCCCTCTGATGTCTCATCAAAGCACTACCCATTACCTCAAGCTCAGCACAGCCAAAACAGAAGACTTGCTCTTTGTAAGCCCTGCCATGGCTTTTCACTATGAACACCACCATTCTGCCCATCACAACCTAAAACCTGGCATCATTTTTAACTCAGGCCTTTCTTCCCTGGCTTTACATTCAAAGCATTTGAAGTCTTGAACAGTTTAGAAATAAAATATTTTAACATCTTTTCCATCTACTCCCAAAATGTGACCAGGCTCAAGTCATTTTACATCCTGATTACACCAGCCCCTTTTCTCTCATCTGCAACCTTACACTGCTCATTGCCACTCAGAATGCTTCTGCAGTATCCATGTCAGTATCCGTGACTATCGCTTTGCCCATGTCTTATGTCTTTCGATATCCCTTCATCAGTTACCTTTCTCTATTGTGTAAAGATAAGCTGCTGGTATTGGAAGGAATGTATTGGCCTCTCCCCACTCTGCCTGTTGCTATTGAGACATGCACCAACCTTCAGTTGGTTTGTGATACCTGTGTGCAAAGTTTGCTTGCTACCTTTTCAGAGAAAGACCTTTGACATTCCCTCATACTTCCCCCTTGGACCTTGCTGCACTCATCTCCAAAACCACTCCAAAAACACTTCACCATTCTGCAAATTCCTATGCCATAAGAACCACACAGTATTTGAAAAATAGGCTGTTACCATGTTCAGCTCACCACCTACCACAATACGCAGTGAGTCTTCACTGTGCCTTGTCTTCCCAGTCTGTCTGCATATATCTCATTATTAGACTGTAAGATCTTCCAGACAGCACCTTACACCACATAGCACCTAGTACAATGGAATCCTTGAACAGGTTTTTAACTGTTACAACAACATGAGAACAACAAAACAGCCATAACAGCTGTAACTTTTTTTTTTTAACAACTGTATGGTTAGAGTTTTATACTACCTACATCTTTAGTTTCTGTTGGATATTCAGTTATATCCAAGCCTTTTTTAAGGGCACACTCAACCATTAATTCAGTGTCCAAAGTGCTACCTTTCACAGATGCTACTTCAGGTGTCCTCACTACAGAAAAGATCTTGAAGAAACCTTTTTCTGTAAATGACTGATCATACACTTTACATATTATTACTCTCCCTGCATTTTCAAATTACAATCTTTTCTTCTCTGAAAATTTGAAATGTATTCACTAGTCTTCAAGTAATATATCAGTTTACAACTTGTAAGGAACAATTCTACTGTAGAGATTTAGTAAGTGATGTTTAGTAAGCAGACCCCAAAGTCAGTGGATATCAATGCTCATCCTCAAAAATCTTTTAGGTGACTTTGTTATTCTAACCAGATGTTCCTCCCCTGGAAAGGAGAACAAGACTTTGTTTCTAAACAAAGCTCTGATCAAGTGATCTTTCAAAAGGAAAATAATGTGTCTGACTTGTTTTGAGATGACCCGAGTACTCTGCTGCTATAAGCAGTGTGAAAATTGCTGATGCCAGGTAAAAATACTGAGTTTGTGGGGGACTGAGTACTGATAAAAGAAATAGCAGCCTTCCATAAAAGTTCATTGTAAAGCCTAAAAATCTCAATCATATAATTCAAAGAGGAAAAACAGGGCACATACAATATTGTTATCTAAGTTTCATAACAAGGACCGAAATTTGATTCCAGTTTTGGACAAGCAGAAGTCAACATAGCAAACAGGGAGGAGGCTACCATTTTCCCATTTTCTTCAAGAATATAATCCAAAGTTTCAGAGAATAATTATGTTGTATTCCATGTTGTGGCAAAGCCATTTCACAAAGATTATGGAGATCTTACTGTGAGTGTTTCTGGTGGAAGATTTTGTGGCACAGTGGGAGAGGAGAAAAGGAAAACCAGATGAACAAAACAGTAGCAAAATGCAAGAAAGGCTAGAAAAAGAGAGAAATTCTTCAGAGAAAATAATGAAAATAGCTCAGTTCTAAGGAAGAAACTGTGAAAATAAGAACTGCCTCTCAGGGCCATAACACACTTTGCTTTGTTGGACTCAAACATGAATCGAGTCAAAGTCCTAAATCATACTCAAATGTCATGCCCTGTCCCCCGATATTATTTTCTTCCAGGTTTCAGCTTTTCTGGAAGAAAAACTCACTATTAAACACACCAGTAACTTTCAGGAGAACCACTTACCAAAGGCAGTCATGCTAACACAGATTAAATATCTGTAAGGTTCTGCCAGTGAGAAGCAAAACCAAGCCTTAATGTAACTGAAAATACTTTGTGTCGCAATAAGTATTTTATATGTACTTAATTTTTAAAAATATTTAAAAATAGCAGTTACTATTTCACAAGTAGACGATTGTTTTCTCCTTCAACAGTAATGACCTGTCACATTTGGTATATCATTTAATACTTCCTTTACAGATTCTATTTCATTTATCACAGTAAAAATTGAATTGTATAGTTACTCTTCCTGCCTTACTTGCTCTTCCATTTGAATCCATGGCATCTGGTTACCACCTGAGTATCAGAAAAATAGTAAGTATTTCTGCCTCCCTCCAACAGCCATTTAGCGAGCAGACTCTACTACCTCATGTGCAGGTCTTAAGACAGGGCTTAAGCATCACTGAAGGGTTTGCATGTACCTCTGCTAAGAACTTCACTATCAGGCCTCATTCAAGCAACATTGCTACTGTAATTAATGAGAATATATATTAAAACAATGAGAGGTGTGATTAGTTTATTAATTTGCTGGGAAAAATACAGAAAAACTACATTGCTTAATCGTATTCCTTCTACAACATATCTGATACATGTACCTAATATTCACCACCTTTCAGTTGAATGATATGTACAATGGAGGCAGATGGCTGAGGCAAATCAACAGTTTAAAATATATGAACAGTGGGAAATTCAAAAACCAAACAATTTTGCCTTACCTCTCCTTCTGAAATCAGCTGCAACCAGGAGTTAGAACCTCACTGAACCTTTCTGAAAATCTTAATCTACAAGTATAAATTTGTAAGAAACATATGAGACTGACTGACAATGCTGCTGCTTGCCTTCTTTGGGACTCCTCCCGGAAAATATCTGGTACAGGCACTTTTACCATTCCACTACTGCAGATGTCAAATTTCTGCCTTGGCTAAACTTCCACAAGTCTCATCTTTCTTTTCTCCACAATCATGTAACACATGTAACACACCTTTAGGCAATTATGTGAAAGCAGCAGCACTGGAGAGAAGTGATAACAAAAGTACAAGTATCAAATAAGATTGGAGGCAGAAATGGAAATAGGAAGCCTCATGGAAAAAAGGTGAGAGCAAAAGAAATGCAGTTTTTTTCTCTTATTGTTTCCAATAAACAGATACATTTCCAGATTCATTTTCTAAAGGAAGAACAATAGATGTGTTTGTGTCCATCCAGCAGTTTTCCTCACAAACCTCCATGAAAAAAAACAACAGCAACCCAAAGTGAATCCATTATTGCTTCCAACAATAGGACAGGGTATAACAGATTGCATTGCAGGGAATAAAATCTCCTGCCTCTTCTGAAGCTTGGGAGAGCTGAACAGCAGCATGGGAATGACATAATCTACATTCTCACTCAAAAACAATAGTCACCCTTTGGGAGTGACATAGATCTTCATAATAAAAGACAGACCATATTTATAACAGGATGAGGGACCTCTGATGTTAGGACTATGTTTGTACAACCAAAAGTGTTGTACAAACAAAAGGATTTGTTTATATGCTTTCTAAAAATTAATTTTACAAATCTTCCTTGTTTATCTGAAGAGGTAGGGTCCTTTCAACTAACCAAACACAAAAACAATTAGAGGTAATTCAGTCTCAGAACAGCAGACCAATTGATTTTAACTGAGTTTACAAAAAGCTAAACATTAGCACAAGGGAAAACTGGATCCCAGTAACTGCAATCTGTGATTTGCCATTTTCAATCATGTTAGCAGCAGCAAAACAGTAGTTCAGAAATTAAAGCAATATCAAACACACGAGTTAGGTGTGTCTCACCATCTGCTCCACAAAAAGTACCACTTCACATTTTTTTCATTTAATGAAAAACTATGGTTTTATATTTGGACTTTAAAGAAAACTGCAAATAGAAAGCAATACATACTGGAACAATATAGTATTGTCAGAAAGTCTTCAAACTTTATAGAAGCATGCAAAAATACAACTCTATTTTTCTATGGTACTTAATTAAAGATCAACTAAAGAAACATGAAAAATAATATAGATAATCTTAAATATTAATTATTCACTTGTGTATTTTAGATAAGAAATACGATATTTTACCCACCTTTGCATGTTGTCTTCCAGTTTGCTTTCAGCTGGACTCATTCTTCTGTACATTTTTTAATTCACTTACATACTAGTCTTTTCAACATTACACACAGTCACGTGCATAAATGTGAATATACATGCAAGTTTCTGAAAGACTACTTCAGTAGGAAATCCACGTCTGATCCTGCTCTCACTGAAGTAAAAGGGCTATAGATAGGTTCATGCTACAACACATACTGATCTGAGTAGCCTGTCTCCCATGATTACCAATTTTCACAGAAAGGACTAGCAACTCTCATAAATAGAGAGCTACGGAATATCTTGTGTATTTCCTAACCCATGCCAGGTGACCAAAGTACTTTTGGATATAACCTCCATAAATTTTAGACAAAGCCAATACTTTAACATATGCTTAATAACTTTTAAATTTGGAGCTCAAAACCATTTGGGGACAATATTTATGAGTTGTGACTGGGATTTTCAGAACTGCCCCATATATACAGCCAGCTCAGAATGAGCTTTACATGGATCTGACCTACCAGCTGAATTCAGCTCTTCTGAAAGTTCTAACTCTTCAAAGGGAAATAAACATGTCAGTAGCTTTATATTCTTTTCATTTTCAATGGATGGTTGTATATATTTAGGAATGAAGCACCTGCTTTTTTTTCCCCTCAATGACATTCATTATTTTTTTGACTTTGACTGTGTTCCCCTCTGACTTGTCCTCTTTCTAAATAAAGGGTCTGAAAGTTCTGTAAGCTGGTGCTTCTAGGAACGTAAAAAGCTGTTATCTCATTGAGATGATAAGAGTCGAGCATTGTATTATGATCTTCAGTTTTCTATGGCTTTTGACACTGACATTAGCGGGAGCAGGTTTGGGACATAAAATTATAGCTCCAGCAAAAGGTGTTCAGTATGTAGTATTCTTAAGTTTTATCATCAAAGATCATGCTCCAACTACAGCCAGCTGTCCAATGGCATCAATTGCTACCTTATCAGTAACGTAGTTTATATGATTTTTTTTTCCAAGTATAAGAACCATTACAAATTCTGTAATACAACAACCTTTAACCTTTTACAGAAGGAATTTTTAAATATTTCCCCCGTGAAAAAAATGTCACTAAAATATCGCATGAAGTTCACTGCAATATAAAGATCACTAAACGGTGATAAAACAATTTCTGCAAAACTGGTTAACTCCTTTTTTTAAAAAAAGATTTAAAACATTAGGATTCATTAATAAAACACATTAAATATAAACACAAAGCCACACAACATGCAGCAAAAGAGGGGTTAAAATACAACTGTATTTCACAGACACAAGTCACAGTCATTAAATTAAATTACAGACATAACATTATAACTTATTTATTATTTCAAGCTATTCAGGCAACAGAGCACCAAAATGGAGAAATTTGCTCTAAACTTGAACAGTAAAAAAAAAAATTCTTTTCTGTATTTTGGAAACAGGTACTTTCTTTCATCTTTTCATCTGAATAAAATCCACTATTTCAAGTCTGTTTTATGGCATTATTCGGGTAGTGACATATGTTACCAGTTATTTCTGAAAAAGCACTCCCCACTTCCAAAGTTTTAAAAAATGAATAGCATATGCTAATATTAAGATTTCAGCCAATGGGGTATTAAATAAGCATGCTGTACTGGTAATGAGGTATTCTGAAGTTCGATATTAGGCAGCAGCAGCAGTAGAGGTATAAGACTGAAGATGGTTTTGAAAACCAAGTTCACTGATCCTGAATTCCCTTTTAATATAAAAGATTATCTTTAAAGATATAAATACTTTTCACACACTAGAAAAAATGAATGAAGGCACTTTTATCATACATAGTAAGATTTTTGCATTAAAATGAAAACAAATAAATATTTTACTTTTGCAAGTTTGGGCTGCTCCTGCTCCTGCAGAAGTTGATGGCAGTAACATCACTGGAAGGGGACCAAGCATGTCCATTCTTAAAAAATATACTTACATACTATTCATTAAAAGTAAAAAAGATTTCTTCCACTAGTGCAAAGACAGAATTATACAAAAGTTCTTCTGGAGAAAATAACTGAAGAGAAATCTCAAAAACTAGAGAAATAAGCTACTTTGAGGATATTGCATTATGTGTCCAAAGGGCAATAAGTAATATCAGTAAGAATCTCTCACACCTAGAGATAACTTAAAAGAGCAGCTGATCCTCCTGTTTTATGCCTAAAGTTAATTTGAAATCATGAATAATACTTATGAGGTCAGATAAAAATCCTAAGAGTAAGGAAAAATCTTTATTTTATCAACATTTCAGGCAAATGAAATATAATTAACTTCTATGTGGGTCAAATCCTGACTATACTATCACTGAACATAAAGACACCTGGACAAAAACAGGTTCAGACTGTTCCCAAAGAACTCAGAAAGACTAACATTTTTAAACTGAAGATTTTGTAGGACTTCTTTTTTTTAACATAATTTCAGCAGTTAGTGAAACTTCTGTCTGCAATACTTAATTAATTTCTGGACTAATAACAAAGTACAATTGACATGACTTGTTTGTTGCTAGTGTTTAGCTCTTTTAATAGTTTTACAACAGCTAGCAAAGCTCTCTGCACAATCACTATTTTTAGGAAAGTTATGTCTGTTCACTACATGGTCCTTTTAATTAAAGAAAGATTTCAAATAAATAAATATTTTCAAATAAAATTCCAAATGTAGATGTTTTCAAAGAAATCTAACAGAAAGTAAAAACCTCAAGACGGACCTTAACTTCTCTATGCTCATAACTGTTAGTGCTCAGCAATAAAGCTGTACAACGACTATTTGCAAAACTGGTCAGATTAGGGAAGTAGCTACAGAATGCCTCTAAAAGACTGAATGCTGTTTGAGACAAAACTGAGGGTGGTATGAAGGCATAACTGTTTGCTTTTGTGGCAATACTGCTTACCTTCAACTTAAGCAGCCTCCTGTGATACGTGTGCTCTGGTAAGACATGCACATTGTAAGCTATTTAGTTTCATGTATGCCATGAACATGTATTGATGATTACTCTAACTGCTTTAGGAAAAAATCTGTTACAATTTAGATTTCAGTAATCCTGTGTTCCAGGTATCTGTGCTTTCTAAAGGAAGTAGAAAGGATGGGAAGCAAACAAATAATTCAAATTGTCATATACTCAGTTAAAATGTCTCTAATAGATATCCACATTCATACAAGAATGAAAACCCTAATAAAGCACAAAGCTTTCAAGGTACTGTCAATTGCATATGCAAGAACCTTGCTATTTGGCTACCTGGAACTCCAAGGGTTTGGTAAGTATTGAAAAACATGCTGGGGTTGCTGGGGGATGAAAAGAAAAATCAATTCCCTAAATATATCAAAATTCTTATCATCCAAAAATGCAAACAAACTAACTTTCCTCACTATGTGAAGTTGTAAGGCATTGTCTTCTCGTATATGAATAGTCTATTTTATTCCTCCATTGTAATTCCTCACACTCCTTAAATCCTTGAAGAAAAGACATAAAATGAAAGGTATACAGCAGAGTAAAAGAATGTATGTACTAGGAACTGTAAGAAATTTATACTTGTTTCCTACAGTGCAACAACAACTTAGGATGCATAGAAACGTACAAGAAAAAAAAAAGATAAGAGGATATGACCATTTAACCAAGATATAAATACTGAAATCTTAAAAGAAACTGAGATAAAAAGGGGAAACTTCAGTTAATAGTCAAATACAATCGTTGAAATGAAGACATGATAAAAAACCTCCATTAAGAAAAGCATGTTAAATATGAGTCATAAACAGCTATCACATGCTAAACAGCAGAAGTAAAAGGAAAACAAAATTTATATTCACATTATATGTTTTGCCTAGGTCCCACACCAGGACTTTGGCATCAGAAGTCTCCTGACTTGCTGCTGTGTGTCAAATTATTTCCTAGTCAAGTACTGCATTTCACCTGAAAGGTTGCAGCTAACAGCTCAAAAGTCCTTAAATCTGCTCTTACAGTTAAGGTGTTCAGTGGATCAGATGAAGCTTTCATAGTCAGATAATTCTGGGATGCACTTAGCACTTCTTTATAGCCTGAAAACTACTCAAGTGTGATAAATATGTCAGGAATAAAGGATTCATAAGTAAAATGATACTTAAAATTGTGTACCTATTTCTATGCTAAAGTATTATTTATTCTATAGTATAGCTACTTTACATTGGTTCTATTTATTCAACCTTGCTAGATTGTATATGCACAATGTATCTGAAAATTTGTTTTATCTAGATGTAGCTGTTAAACTGATTAATTGTTGATTGATTATATTCCCACATAACTTTTTGTCAGTTAACAGACAGTTGTACAGGAAATGCTGTTCAAAGAAAAAGAACTTAATATTAAAAATAACAAAGCAACATTCCTGAAACTCAGAAAAGACAGATTATCCTAAGAAAATTCTAGCACAAAATTGTTAAATCTCATCACTGGAACTCAGTTTTAAAATCTTCTGACATCTTTGAAAATGTAAAATCTCCCTTTTCATGCTTTGAGTAAAAGCAACTCCTTGTCATTAAGATTAGAAAACCTGAGCCAATCTGATGAAAATTAATACAACAAACCATGAGTCTTACTGCATGTACTAAGCACAAAAAAACAATAATGCACTCTGGAAAGAAGGAAGGGATAAAATAAAAATCTGAATTAGAACAAAGTGCTCTTAGCCAGCTGTAAGAATGCTACAGAATTTTTTCTTGACATTATATAATGTGACATGTCGTTTCCATACTTTTTTAGCTTGTAATTTATTCATTCTTTTATGAAGTTTTGGATCATTGCCTCAGTCCCTTCACAAATGAAACAAGGGTAGTCTAAAAGAAAAATACGCAAGATATACTGGCCAAATTTACCGGTGGCGCAATTCCATTAAAGTAAGTAGCTATACAAAGAATGAATTTACCTCAAGCATTATTTAATTTTTAAATATGCCATAGATATAAGTAACGTGTATATCAAGAATGAGGTAGTGTACTTAGATACGTCAGGCTAAAAAATGATTTAGAATATTTGAATTTATGAGTGTTTATATAGGAGTGTTTATTTAGGAGTGTTGAGGATGATAATATTTATCGACCTCATTTATATTAAGAGTATGACACCAGTATTATTTAGAATAGATTTATACCAGTTTAGAAATAAGGAAATCATTCAGAGCCCTCAAGATGCATGGACTGTGTGTAAACCCACTCCACTTCTTTTGGGCTGAACAAAAGGAAAGCATGATCCAATTCTCAGTAGAAGGAAACTCACTTGGAAACTTGTGTATAACTAGGAGGGGAAAAGAAGTAAGCTACATTATAAAAAGATCATTGTCAGAGTCTACCAAAACATCAATCAAATGAATTCAACTTACAAGTAAAAGGGTATGTTTCCCAGCCATATTCCCTATAAAACTTCAGAGCCTTTGCTTGGTTATCATGAATAATAAAGATTCTGAACTCATTCAAAGGATCAAAGATTCTGAACCTGAATTAAAATCATACATTTAATTATTGTATGTTTGAGCCATAAAAAATTTACCTCCTCTCTCATGCTGCACAACTAATGGTAGTTCACAACTACAAAAATGTATAATGAAGTATCCACCTGGAATATGGAAATGAAGAAGAACTATTCTAAAAAATAAACTTATTTTCTTGTTTATTTTTGGAACAGACCAGAATGTTAATTAAACCAACATTTTCTTCAAGTAAGAAAAGATTTTCTTGAAACTGAATTAAAACTATTCCTAAGTATAGCAAGCTTGCTCTTCTAAAACAGAAGTAGCCAGTTTGCACTGAAGGTAGAAAGATACTGTATCTTAATGCCTTGCAATCTTTACTTTGTCACTCTCTGAATCCCTTCCAGCAGCCTTTGTAAGGTGTATTACATCAATGGCAGAGAATTACATTTAACCTGTAGATAGCTAATTCTCTAAAGAAATCAAAAGCTGCTTCTTTTGAAATATAAGGTAGTCCCACAAATGTATGCACCTAGGATCATTATTCTATCGCACAATTTTAATTCTCAATCCTTACTCTTAAAAAATCCTTGAAGAAATGCTTTATAACTGGAGGACTGTAATCAAATTAAGAAATATAGCTCTTGCAGCACAAAGAAGCTTCTAAGCCATACTAGTGTGATGATGATGAAGGATAATATCTGCGAGAAAGTGTCCTTGAATGGTATAAGCCTATAGAATTTGAGTCTTATCTGCCTCACGTCCTTTTGGAGTACTGCAGAAATCAGTGAGAGAGGAGTATGTAGCCCTGTAGCTTTGTAATGCTCAGCTGCTGTAGCCATAGATAAACACTATAATGTATAACAGCCCATAGCTGTTATACTGCAGACAGCAACAACCAGAAATTGGGATTCAAATCTTAAACAAAGCCTTCCTTGCAACAGCCCCATTCTGCATTTACAAGATACGTTTTCTTTATTTTAATTTATGTTATGTAAAATGAATCTAACACTGAAATAAATTATTTACAACATATATCATTAAAAGGCTTCTATCCTCAAATCTATAGAGATAACTAGTGCAAGAAATTAGAATTCTCCAAGATGGAAAAACATTTCTAGGGTTAGACATAATGCATCAGTCACCAGTTCATTCCATTTTAGCAGAATATTAACAGTTTCTAAAGGGCAGAGGAAATAAATTCTTAAGGAGTGGCAATTCACTGTAACTAGAGCAGCAAGGAATGAGAGTTATCCCTAGATAATTTTTCTTTCTTCAAAAGCACTATTTTAATATAGATGTAGTTCCTGGACACTAAAAATCTCAAAAGAGATTTCATGTCGAATTCTTAACTAACATATACTGACTACCAAAGAGAAATATTGAAAAATCCTTCATAGAATAACTTAACTAACATAAAAAATGAGTAAGAAGGAGAGCTGAATATCCCTATGTGTGTATCTTTAAAGAGAAGTAATAGGATGGCAAACAGAAAAGCAATCTTTTGAAACTGTCAGGATCCATGAAGAGAACACACACCCTTTCCAGTGAAAAAGTATAATTTACCTATATCCTAGCATCTTAATCCCATGTCTTCAGCCTATCTGAACTGAAGTTTATTATATTCAGCAAAGCCTTTTCCTTTTGAGAAGGCACAGGAATACACATAAAGAGATAATTTACCACATTTTATAAATAGTCCCTTCACCTTAAGATTTCATATGGAAAGCAATGACAGGTTTCAGTTGGTACTTAGGTGCTCAGTGTAATGACAGGGAACACTGTCTATACATAAACATTTTAATAAATACTTTGTCCCTTTCTGACATGGTAGTGCTGCTTGCCAGAATTCAGAGAGTTAAATCAAAGGAGGTTGTAAAAGGGAAAACCTTTAAAGGTTAAAGCTGTTAAAGCAACAAGCTGGAATGGTAATCATGTAAGAGATAAGTTAGCCACAGATTTGCAGCTTCAAAGGACTTAAAATAAGAGTGACTAGCTCCTTGGCTTTGTCAAGGCCAAGCATGGGATCAAAAGAGGGCCAAAACCACAAAGACCCTAGAAAAAGGCAGTCACCAAAAATCTAGAGCACCAGAAAAACTGACAAGTTTAGAAGACACAGAGGGCTGCAGAAGGTGTACTGGAGCAAAAGCCTTTCCTCCCAAAACAGACTTTGGAAATACTCTAGCCCCTCAGATCTTTGAATAAAAGGATTAACCTCATAAAAGGAAATAGAAATTAGAGAATCTTTTATTTTTTGCTTTGGAAGACAGATGAAACATTATATTGAATAACTTATATTGAGTCACTAATCAGCTTCCTTTCCTTCTTTCTGCACACAGTTTGGCCTGGCTCAAGTGGCCATGCATTATGGATCTCTACCTTTCAACCAATAATGGCCTAAAGGGAGCAATTCAAAGACTTACAGAGGTCAAATACCTGGTATTTCTGTGTGTAGTTGATTAGATTTCCAGAAAGAACACTGGTTTAAAGTAGCTACTTTAATAAATGTGACTAACTTCTACTGATTTGATCTCCTAAATGTCTTTAAAAACTCTAAACAAAATTCATCATTAAAATGATTGGTTTAATTATAACTATGTTCTCAACGGAGGGCAGTCACCCAACAGAGGTCTTTATTTACGAATAAAATAAACTGATGACTGATAAAATAGCACAATCCTTCTCCGTCTTGGATGAGATTCTTGACTCTCTAATGATTCTGTCTGAGTCTTAGTTAATTACACTTTTTCTGAATCTATTTCTGCTTGAGACCAAAATCAGAGGAAACTATCTGGCTGTGTAAAAACTGGAATAATAAGTGAGCTACAGCTTTTACTTCTGACATGGTTTAGACAGAGATATATTGGAATGAAAAGAAAGTTTTTAAAGCAATATTTATACCCATTTCTGAACTGGCGGGCCCAGAGATGGGGCCAGCATAGAACAAGGTCAAGTAGTTGTTCCAGATGAAGCAACTGTTCAAAATTTCCCTTTCTTCCACTCACCCTCTCCATGTATTTTATTTATGCCATGCATACTAGAAGCAAAAGACAGCACATAATCAATTATGGCAACTTTTACTAAATGTGAGAAGTCTCACATTTCTGTTTCTCCTGAAGTTTGACATCACTGTCTAGACACATACATATTACTCACTGTTTTTATGAAAAATAGGGACTGTGTTTTATCTAGTTCTTGCAGTCCTTACAGAGAAGGCAATAGGTATAGATGCGACACACTTGACCCCAAACAATGTCCAGCCATTTACAGTACCCTTTATGAGTGCAACGACAGTACCCTACATGAGAGCATACTGTATTCTAGAAAGGCACAGGATAGGCAGAGCCTTAATCTAATGCCAAACTATCACAGCACTAGTCAGTCACCCATTGGTGAAGGCTAAACAGATGGATTGAAAAGCATTACTGAATACCTCTAGAATTTGGAATCGAATAAAAAAGAGGCCACGAACACTCTCTTTCATCATTAGATTGGATTCTAAACTTAATTTTGAAGGATTAAAATGGCTTTTATGTGAACTGAGATATAAAGCAACATAAAAATCTCTGCACAACTAAGCCATATATGACATTTATAAAACAGCACTTACTGGGATCCTATTCCTACAACAGGTAAGCTATTAATGCAGTGAAAGCTGCATCACTCAGGGAAGGAACAGGTTGTGGAAAATTTTAGATCTAAAAGGAAAACAAATGTTGAGTTCAAAGGGAATTCTGTATGAATGCTTGGCTTCTCAGCACATGAAGTATATACACTAATAAAGATAAGTATTAGTAAGTCACCACTAATTATTTGGCTAATGAGTAAATAAGATACTCTAGTGTCTGTTAAATACAAAACTAAAACTCTGTTTTGCACAGTGGAAGAAAAAGATACTGTGATAAATTTTTAAGGCAGATTTCCATTTTAAAGTATATTTGCAACAGATTAGAAGAGATTATGCAAACACTAAGAAATTATTTCACATTGAAATTCGACATTCATTTTTAAAATGTTTCCAGATTAATTCAAATCACCAAATTATACAATTTTATTAGTAAAAAGATTGTATAGAATTGTAATCCTTGCCCATCTCCCAGGGATGTCAATGACAGTTTTTGCACTGATTTCTATGAAACCAGAGCTAGATCCCACCTCCTTTGATAGCCATTAATCGCTTTAAAATTGAGTACAATAACTAATAAATATTGTTGTCAAATTCATAGCTTGAAAAATATAATGTACTCTATTGTAGAGTATGTTAAGATTACTTCAGAATGTTAATTATCTGCTAGTGGCAATTTTAAAGATTAATGGTGATTACTGTAGTAATTTTTACACATTAATAGACAGTGACATATAGACAATAACATAGTATAGTTACATACATACTTATGCACAGACAACTTTAATTAGCCACTGTTTAAAACCCACAAATATAAGCCTTTATACACAAATGTACATGTAATATGGAGTAAAATGTTGTTTGATGACAGACTGTAATATACATATGTGAGATATATTTTATACTTAAATATAGCATTAATTAAAAAAATGTTATGCACTAGAAAGCTTTTTTACAAATATAAATAGGTAGATAATACTACAGTATAAATTACAGTATATAGTTTTAAATTATAACACAGATCAATTCACAAGCCTTCAAAACAAAATAAACTATTAGTTATTGCTATCTGCTAAGATGATTTCTGACAAACTTCAAAATATTCCCTATGATATTTTACCGAGCATGATACTGTTCCCACTGAAGTAAATGGCAGTTTCCCACTTAATTCAATGAGGGCAGGAGCAATTGCTTAATAAAACTACATAGTCTATATTCCACATGCATTATTTTTTCACTGTTATCAAATAAAGTACCAAAATAGTTTTTAAAAGGCAAGAGAAGAGAGCAACAGAAAGAATAAGAAAGTGAAAAATGTATTAGTGAATGCTATCGTACCGATTTCCATGGTCCCCGATGCCATGAAACATCACCAGGGCAAGAATGCACATTACATTGTGCCATATTAGGTGGCTTGTCTAGAATTTCACAGTTTTGATCACCCAACATTTGGCCAGTAGGAAGCTGACAAATCACCAGTCTTGTCTTTATTCCATCTCCACATGTTTGAGTACACTAAAATATAGAATTTTATATACAATATCTTTGTTAAGAGAGTCTTCGCACACCATTAATCCAAAAAGATATAGCAATAATCAACACACGTTATGACTTACTCTGTTTATCTTCACAGTCCCTGGACACCTCAGCCAAGAATGAGTACTGACAGTCTAATCTCACATAATGAAATGACAATTCTTTCAACAAATAGTTTACAAAACTACATTTTTATACTTTATCAAGTGATTGTCTAGGAAGTCTCAAAAACAGGTATAATCTGCTCTATCAATGAGAAATAATTATTTGTGAGAATAAATGTACAGGTATACGGCTCTTTTATAGCAGGAAAAGGTGGAAATCGGTCCTAAAAATGATATCCTTGACAGACAAGAGAAGTCTCAGATACTGGACACATTTTCTCATAGTCTAACTTATATAGACTAAGTGTCAAATATTTATAAGGCGTGGTCTATGTTTTGATTTTCCACTGCTGTACTTTACAATAAAAAAAAAAAAAAACAAATTTGGACTAGAAATTCCTCCAGTATGTGCATACAGTTATGAAAATTTTATTCTATGTTCATTCTAGTTTCATTTCTCACATAATTCTCTAATTCTAGTGTTTTCAGACAATAATATGAATTCTCATTTCTAATGAACTATTATAATCAATCTGATCAAAAGTCAGCATGTTCCAATAAATTATAACTTTTTACTGTAGTTCAGAGGATTCTAAATCAGACATGACCTGCTGTGCCTGCATTAACCGGAACCCAAGTCTGCAGCTATGGTCAGAAAAAACATGACATTCAGACTGATCTTAAGAACTAAAAGGCTAGAACTGGCCAAAACACACAAAAAAGGGTTTTTTTGTTTTCCCCAGCTCTAGATATTGAGGTATCCAAGAATAAGCAAGAGCCACAAGAGGTTAGACTAGAATGAATGCCAAATTAACCAGGTAGTTTTATCTCTCTGTGGTGTCTGAGCAAGCATGCATGGTCAAATCTTGACAATGCATAGCAGGGAGAAACCTTTATTTGTCCAAGAATGTATAATACTGCATCAAAACATTCTAATTTAAGAGTGGAATTTGCCAGTGTCCAGGCTTAGCATGCCTGAAGCATGATTTAATTTTTGCCTTTAAGATAACAAGCTATTTAACCCAGGCACACCTTTTAGATGCATGATCTTATTTTCATACCTTCTAATTCATAGCTACAACCCAGTATTTTTTTCCTTTTTCTAATATGTTCATACAGACAATGAGTATACTATTGCTTGCAGTTATTCCAGTCACTACTTAATAAATCTGAGGTAAAATGTAACTTTCATTTAAGTTTCTTGGGTTCATTTTTTCTTAGGGTAGTTATTACAGAGAGGTTTTTCTCACGCAGTCTTTTTGGAATAGAAAATAATTTTGTATGACTCAAGATTCAAGAAACTACTGTAACATCCAATTATAAGTTTTTTTACAGTAGGTACTTATTAAATTGAGAAATACCAGACAAGTATAAATAAAACTAGAATTTCTAAAGTTATCACTATTCTACTGTTAACAAATACAATGGCATAATTCCAATCAGTCTGTACATACTTAGCATCATGCAATACTTACTTCTTCTGGATATATATTTCAGTACCCATACTTACACTATAATTCTGGATTTGATCAAGGAACAAATTTTAGATAAACGGATTGAAACGGATTCTTTTTAAATAAGTAAAAAATGGTCTTCTGTTCCAGTCAGACAAATAATTATTTTACTATTTCTAAGCTTATGTGGTAAATAAAGTTTCCTTTTGAAAGAGAAATAATCTTACTTCTCCCCAATTCCCATAGTTCCAACGTGGGCAGGGTCCAGAATCACAGTGTCTTGACTCTGGAGGTTTTGTTGCCTCATCACAATAACTAGCACTTCTTCCTTCCTCATCTTGACATACTACAACCCGACGGTGAAATCCACCTGCACAAGTACTAGAGCACTAGCAAAACATGTAAACATATATATCACTATTGTATAATCAGCAAAATGTACAATATGTTGGTTAAAACAACTTTAAATTAAAATTTTTATGTTAGCATTCGAAACTGGAAATTTGCAAATAAAAATTACTATTACACAGAAGTATTTTAAAGCTGAAAATGCAAAAAATTACATTTTAAATTGAATGTATTTTCAAATTAAAAATATTTTTCAAATAAACGTACTTTTAATTTGACCAGATTTGTTCTGCAATAACATTTCTAGAAACACTAACACATGCATGACAGAACACATCAATATGTTTAAAAATTTTCTTACTGCTCCCCAGGGTCCAGTTCTCCATTGATATCCTCCTACAGAAGGATGGTTCCACTGGTTTACATTATCTTGTGGATAGTGTATTGGAAGGTAATCTATCTCTGGAAAATGGCTCGGATGGTCATGTGTTTTAGGAATATGATGATAAACTGGTGGACATGGTGGCATGTTACATTCCTGTTCTTTGGAAGGACGGCCCTCGGGATCACAGTAATTCTCGTTGATTTGTTGATGATAGTTGACACAGATGACTTGTCTTGTTACTACTCCACTATCACATGTAACTGTGCACTGGCCAAAAATTAATCCAATATTTGTGATAGAATACTGATGACTAATAATCAAAGACATTTATATTTACTTTTGACATTAAGAAATGCATACATTATTTTTTCAAGGGATGCAGCTTCAATCATGCCTGTACAGAATAAGAAGTCCCAATTTCTAACCAGAAAATGTGCCCAATAATCTAATAAAGACATTAAAAAACAATACAAGTAATACTTACAGGGGACCAATTTCCAACTTGCCACTCTCCACATGGGCTAAAGCAGCTTGAAATTTCAGCTGGTCGTGGTAAATGAGCACAGAAAGATTCATCTGCTATTCCTCCATGAGCATCTCTACAACTCACATAGCGAGCACGATCACCTTTTCCACAGGATGCAGAGCACTGTGAGAAAACAGTCCACGCTCATCACACTTTAGGAGATCAAAAGAAGACCATGCAAGCATCTAAAATAGCTTAGTATCAGTTTGAATTCAGAATTAAACCCTGACAACCAGATTCCCATCTCACATTGATACAAAACTATGCTAATAGAGCCATGCATTTAGGAAGGAAAGTGAAATAACGCTGGATGGTTTAGGTCTTATGAATTCCCCTTGGCTTGGTACTGAAATGCATGGCCATAATTCTGCTGAATTAATTCCGCATATCTGAACAGGTAACGTTTCAACTATAACATGGAATCAGCTATAACATGGAATCATTATACAGTTGCAGAGGGTATTTTATTGCTTATTAATCTTAGACACATTGGATAGGAACTTCACCACATTTTAATTACTTGATTATGATGCAATATTTATATCAACTGACATTTAAGATTCATTTGCCATTCTTGTTTACATTAGCATATTCCTTTGAGTCCCTTCTGATGCCTTTATAATTGAAAAGTGCAAGGTGGATTTAGTAGTGAGCTTTTGAGTAGCCTCAATCTATGCACTCATTACTACTGTTTAGTTAAAACAACTGTGCAAAGATATAATTGTGTTTTATGCTTTGCTAAGAACCTCAAGGGATTAACAGATACACCTATATTTTTACAGATTATTTAAAATTTTCATATCTCTGTCAAATAAGACTAATTTTCATCATTACAAAAATCAAAAACTCTTCTGTTAAATAAAGTCTGCATATAAACTGAATTTATTTGTAACACTTATTCTACAAATTATCTAGCATGAGATCTTTAAAGACCAAAACTGCTTACCATTGCTATTCACATAAAAGATTTAAATAGTTTTTTAGAATGAAAAATGCTCTCCATATTCAGAAACTAATCCACTATTTTGAAACCTATTTCCTTGACCACTCTCAATCACATGAAAGCTATTCTGCTCAGAACTCCAGTACCCAAACTCTCGGGTTCTTTTCCTTATCTTCCCTGCTAGATTTGAAACACAGAATTTGCTTGGAGTGTCAACTACTTCCAGAAAAAAAAAATCTTTAAAAGAGTTAATAATTTTGTTGAAGAATTACCCCAAGCAGATTTCAGTTTGAAAGATATACCGATGAGAGCTTTACACAATAGGAAAATGGGTGAAAAAGTGGAGGATAGTTTTGCAAGCCATGACCACTATTACATAACATACTGGGGTCCATGAGCCGTATCTCCATTGAGTCACCTTCCCCATATGAATTAGAGGAAGTGATGTAGTCCATAATTTTTTATTTTCTGGACAAGAGGGCAATTCACATTCCTGTGGGGGAGAAAAAGAACAACTTTAAAAATATAATTTTTGGAACAGATGAATGTAAAGCAAATGGCTCACCCAAAAAGGTAGATCCTACCATTACAATAAGGCAGCATGAATTGACAAATAAATACTATCTTCTAATTTTCCATGGCATTATTCAAAAGTTTTTTATTTAGTTTTGTTTCAAATTGAGAGGCAAAGACAAGTTACTTGACAATAAAGCTATATTAGTAATAACTACAAATATTTCCACTTTGAGAAAGAATTGTATTGGGTAACTTGCTGGAGAGAAGGGAAATCGACATTACTGTGTTTTGTTTCATAGCCATGTGCAGTAACGAAGAACTGAGAGATGATAGTGGCTGTGCTGTTCTTCATACCTTCAGCTACACAGAACAAGAAATTGTCCAGTTCAGTCAACAGCTGAACTGGTACCACTGTTCAAAATATGAGATATATTCAAACCCAGTGTGTTTCCACATATGAGTGGAAATAACTTTGTACCAATTACTTAGCTTTTTTATTTTGAAATCTTATTCAAGAGGCCCTCACAGGAGCAATTGTGACTACTTTACTGTACAATGGAATCCTGTTTTTTTATCCTTGAGATGGGAACCAGAGTTGCCCTCAGTGGTTACCAGGTAAACTGGATATAAATATGATGCAGCAATCTGGTGGCTGGATCGATATATTAATATACAGCTACCTTGCATCTAAGACACTAATGCTTTTAGTTAAAGGTAAACCCACTGACTGTAGTAAACAAATATTTCTTATGAAAAAGGATAGATCTAAATTAAGAGAAGTGCTAGAGAAGTAGCTTGGGACAAAAGAGAAAGGTAGAGAATCACATCATACATTCATATATACAAGTTCATATCTATACAGTTCTGAATTAATCTCATTCCAATAATCAAAGCTTTCTTCAAATAACCCTGTTTTTCTACTAATAACTAGGTATAACTAGAATTTTAAAGCAGAATACCAGGCCAACTAGGTGCAATTACTGTGCATCACAGTGATCAGGTGATCAGTCTCCTTATATTATTCTACATGTTGGAGCTTTTTACAAATAACCAAAGGTCTCTGCACTCCTTCAGTCATATACCAAATCTTCATATCTCCAATCTCCAAATTGCTCTTCTTTTACTTAATTCCTCAGGCCAAATTTGAAGCACACAGAAGGAGCAGACAGTTTCAGTATTTTTTTCACATTCTAGAACTTGTTTTCCTCAAGTTCCCCCCAAAAGCCAGTAGACAGTATTTGTGTTAAAAAGCACTACCAACTGAAAGGTATTTGTTTACTTACTTGACTGTCTCTAGGACGAGTAGCAGCATTACATTCTCTGTCATCATCCAAAATAACTCTGTAAATCCCAGCAACACATTTGACTGCACGCATCTGGTATCCGTGACCACATGTTACAGCACACTGTTAAAGTCAGTAGTTTCACATACTTGAAATAACATTATATTTACTCAAATTTAATTTTTAATTATATTTTCTATTTTAAAATTCATTATATCATGAGTAGGAATTTAATAATTAAGAAATGATGTCCTGCACAATTTTTTTTTACCATCGTAATGGTAATTTAACATGTGGAATGATTTTAAAATTGAGCAATAATCTTAACGTCTACTGAACAACTACTGATTTACATGCCTAAAGACCAGCCTAGTAATTCAGACAATTTGCATTCAATTTAAAAATTTAGAATTCAGTTTGTAAGTCATATGTATGCTTTACATACCAATCTAACCAAAAAAGCCTAGTTAGTGAGCAGTTAAGAAGTGTAGCTACCAGAGTCTACCTTAGGTCAAATGAATCGCTCTCTGAACTCCACTGATTATACTGTTCAGAAGCACAATGTAGTTCCCTAGACAAAGGAAAAGTGATCCTCCCTAAAAAGCCCACTTTTGAAAAGCAAGCCTCTCCTCCAGCTCATGGTCTTGCTTCTGCCTCTTCATCCTCCACACCGGATATACTGTCTCTCTGTATTTAAATGGCAAGTATTTCTGATGTCCCTGCATGCATTCCCCCTCCCCCCAGTTATGTTAATTTTTATGGGAAATACTGCTTTGCTATCCCTTTTATCACTGTTGCATTTTTCAGGAATAGATCCTTGGCAGATAGTGGGATATGGCTGTAGCCATCTAGGCTCCCTCTGTAGCTAGCACAGAGAGACAGGAACCTCTAGAAAGTGATTTATCCTGTTTATCTCAGGCATTTTAGGACTGATTTAGTTGCTTCAGACAGACACCATGGAAGGTACCCTGGAATATCCTCCTCCCTCTGCCACTCTAGAAAGGCATAAGTCTCCCATACATCCTGTACCTTATCTGCCCACCGTGTCAGACCGTCTGATATAATCTAGAGTCAGCTGGCACTGACAGTTTATGAATGGGTAGCTTAATCGAGACCTCTAGATAAAGGAATCATCAGCTGGAGCTTTTCACACCTTACCCTTGACTAGGGAGTGTGCCAAGAGCACTATTAAAGAAGGCACCTAAACTTTTAGATGGCTCAAAGTAGTATGAAACAAATCCCACCCTACAGATCTTGTGGTTCAAGCAAGAAATACCAGCAAAAATCCAGGCCACGAGTAGCTGGTACCAGATGGTACAGTGGAATAATTGCAATGGAAAGCTTTGCTTCAGCTCAAGGAATGATAAATTTCCTGTTAAAGAGTTATTCCAGAATGGCTATACACTGTGATTTCCTGTTCAGAAAAAACATATCATGGGACTAATTAATTAAATTTCTTATTTCCTTTTGGCACTTAGCATCTAAAAATGGGAAGCCAGCATCTTGTGACCAAAAGATTACCAAAAAGACATTCAACATTATGTTAGACAACGGTGTGGTAATCTCTGCAGTAAAAAAATACAACATGAGACAAGCTCTATACAAATGAAATGTGTAAGTTAAAAATATATGTAATTTCCCAAGGTTTATTTATTACATATTTTACCAAAAGGTTATATGTAAAAAATAAATAGCACCTGCCATTCAGTTATGAGTTCTCACCAACATCCAACAATCACTGTGAATAAGCCAATATCTGTTTTGGTTTGAGTAATCTGAACATATCGAAGCTCCATGAAATTGAGTGCCTTGTTTTTGAATTAATTCTCATCTTTTTGGTGACAAAAGCTTCCTTCTCAAATTAATTCACCTTCTTCTGGAATTTTGAAGCCCCTCTGGTATACATTAGGCAAGCATCATCAGACAAAAGAACATATTCTTGAACTGCACTTTCATATAAAGAGACAGAAGCTCTTTTATCACTGAAGACTGTATAAAAAACTAAGATATTCAGCCAAATACAATGCCTTTTTGCCTGCTATTATTAGCATATACCATTCCATGTTCTAAGTTAAAGGTACCATTTAAATATGTCGACATATTTTAAAGTATTTAGTCATTTACCTGTCCCATTCATCTGAATGCTTTGTTATCTACAACTATTTTTGTTACTTTGGAGATGAAATATGTTCATGAGAAATAACATTAGCAGTCTTAGACATCCAACTTCTGTGTGGATGTTCTTAAATTAAGGGTTAGACAGCCAAAGGGAGCAGAGGGAGATGTGAACCAATCCACTTGAAATATTTTTATTGGAACTTTAGCAGCTGCTTCAACAGCTTTGTTTTGTGTTCACCTAAAGTCTGAACTAAAGGCAAAAAGTCAGAAATCCTTAGGTACTCACTGATCCCCAAGGCCCTGCTTGCCAAGATGCACATTCATGAAGTTCACATGGTGTTACTGATTCTGGTCTATCATTTGGATTACATAAATTGTCTCTCAGTTGTTCATCATTAAGTTGGCACCACACTTGGCGATGTCTCATTCCTTTGCCACATGTCACAGGACACTGTAAAATTATATTAGATTCACCAGTTTAACAAGACAAGAAACTTCACTTTTTTTAGTAGTCTGGTGGATTATAAAGATCACATAAATGACAAAAATATTCCAGGAACATAAGTAGTGCAACAAAAATAGTTCTTTCGTGAATTCTTCAGTTTCTAGTAAATATCTGCCCAAATGCACAACATAGACAAAGGAATCACTGTTAAGTTTCTAAAGCTATAAAAATATGAAAACAATGTACTTTTCATTTATTGCCATTAAAAAAGAATACTTATTTAAAATATGAATGCATATAGCACAGCTTTCACAGGCAACATATTTAAATGATCTATGATTCAATTATATCCATATAATCTATAACAAAATGGATATAATTTTGCTCTTCGCTTGGCTGAATGGTTCACATTGCTTTATAATAAAGGAAGGTATGTATAGGACTATAGACAGATCTACCATAAGTAGTTTCACTATCCCTTTTTACTGTAACAACATTTCAGAGAAAAAATTAATTATTGGTGTGCTTTTCACAAGTTCTTGTGCTATCTGTACATCTGGTATGTACATCAGCAGAATCCTAGCATTTAAGTATTTTTACTTTCATGTGTCCAAAAGTAACTAGAAAAAAAAAAAACCAACAAATACTCAAGGCAGTTTATTTTAATATTGATGACCAGTATCAAGTGAGTTTTAAGTTTTGCATGGTTTGTTACCTCATTCCACTCACTAACAGACCAGCTTGGACATAACAATTCATTGCAATTCTGTGTTATGATTCTTGGAAGTTCATGGCATTCTCTGTCAGGAAGATGACGACCCAAATTGTTCATACAAAAAGCTTCTCTGGTTCTGACACCTCTTTCACAGCTCCTTGAACACTGCAGTGTACAAAAAATATTGTGAAACATGAAACATACCATAATAAAAAACAGTTCAAAATACATTATCAGGCTTAAAGATGAAAGATATCAAAAATCATGCAGGACAATTGCATCCTGTCCTATGTCCATTTAAGTCTACACACTTCAAATATGTGCACCAGAGATAAATTTGGCACCTTGTTAAGTAGTTCCAAGATAGCAGTCTTTAATTAATATTAAAGCTGAAATTGTACTAACCTTTTTTCTTTAAAATACTCAGAGAACTGAATTATTAAGCTGTAAATAAAAAATACACCTTGAACGGTCAGATCTTCTCTGCTGACTTCCAAAACCAAACTGCAAATAATTTAGATATCTACAGTTTCTCACAAAGATATGAGGAATTTTGTCCAGTAGTTACCTAAATATAGAGGTATTAGCTCCTCTTACAACATTGGATTTGTCAAACATTATTTTCTTTTAGTTGCTTAAATGGAAAAAAAAAAAAGATAAAAAAATAAAAATCTGATATGAACACTAACCAGAACTATAATGGTACAATTATAAGATTTTGAATTTGTACCTCTGACCATTCCGTGTAGTGCCAACTTGCTAACATACAGTCACCATGACAGGGCTCTCTGGTTGGTGGTTTCTGCTGATCAGCACAGTATTTATCATCCACTGGAGCACTGAGTCCTTTTGAAACAGAGTACTTCATGCAAAGGATTTCTAAAGAACGATACCCTGGGCCACACTTTGATGTGCAGTCACTTTTGCCAGTACTGTGCCACCTACAAGGATAAACTGTTATAGAAAACTAACTATGTTTTAAAAAATAAATGTAAAGCACTCAGAGAATATAGTTAGAAGTGCAGTATAAATATAAATTTTAGGCAACAGATAAATATGACTGTAAAGCCTATATAAAGGCTGGAATTTTCAAAGCAATATAAAAGGAATTTGACTCATATGCTTAAAAATTCTTTTTAAATTTAAAGCATCTTTTGTCTAAATCTCCTAATTGACTTTGAAAAACACAAGCTATAATTCTGATCATTCATCCTCTGTCCACTTCATTGTGCACTTTCTCAGAGCGCAAAAACACATGACTGTGCTCCAAATTAGTTCCAGTTGTAGGTACAATTCCAGCGAAAAATGTACTTGGCCCAGTAATACAATTTTTTAGTCCAGCATGTAGAGAAGAAATTCACAATCCTAACAGAAGACTTTGGACTTAATGAATAAAAATTAGAAGAATACATTAGTTCTATGTAGTTTTGGAGATGTAAATCTAATGCATATATCCATTAAATCAGCAGATTTGAGGGAGGAAGCAAGGGACTGAGGGAGAGAGAATAAAGCAGTCTGAATTATTTTGTTTTGATCTCTATCAATAAAAATGAATAAGACCACAATAGCTCCATCAGTTTAGAGCATCTTTTTACCTTAATTCACATTCTGTATTACACTCCTCAAAGACTTCTGGTACAGAAGGTGCAAGTTCACATCTTTGATCAGACACTACCACATGATCACTTTTACGTATGCATGTCATTCTTCTTCTTCGAATACCTTGGAAAGGACACACATAAAAGCAAAAAAAGGCTAAAATAAGAGTGCCTTTTTCCCACTAATGATTTCCAATTCATAATTTAGGAATTTAACGGAGATACCCCATTAACATTAATCTTTGTATACAGCAGATTCTGCACAAACACATTACTTTGTGCAGCTGACTGAATTCCTGTGGAGAACAACCTTGCCCCAGTCACGCCTACCAACCCCTGATGGCTCCCAGCCATACTACCATGATCTCATGAGGGCATCAACTTCCAGAAGACTGTAATATGAAGTGCAGCAGTGCATTTACTCAGCAGGCTAAGTATTCCAAATGCATCATATCTGTCCTTGGCTAATTACCAAACACCACTATGTTTACTTCAAGGTCATGATCCCCTTCTTCAAGGCAGCAGAAAATCTGAGCACAGGGTACCTGAAAGGTCTCCTGCAGTGCCAGAAGTACCAAAGTGGACAGCTCCACTTCTCTAGCACATGAGCACATCTACAGCCTGACTCAAAACCAGAAGAAACTTACCACCATCCATCTCAAGTACAGGCATTCCTAGCATCTGCTAATAGGAGTATCTATTATTATGTGTACATAAACTTTATACATACACTTCATGTATGTTGTGGCTTTATTTTTCACTGGAGTGGCTTATAGAATACCAGACAAAAATTATAAAAACATTCTAAAACACCTTTATCTCAAATAACAGAAAACCCCAAAATACAAAGAAATATATATGAAAGATACTAGACAAATCAGGTAGTGGACATCTGGAAATATGATGACAGGAGATGGGATAGATCTTAGTAGATATACAATACCATGTTTTCAAGGATGCATTACACTTGGTTGAAATATTTCTTATAAATCACTCTTATGGCAAAAAAGGAACAAGAACAGAATTTTGAATATAGAATTGCATTGTGTAAATACTGAAAACAGGAAAAGAGAATCTGAAGCCACTCTGCCCTTAAAGGCTCTGTGCACCTAAAGTTTACTGAGAGTGCTGAGTTTCTTTCTTACTAGTAGGAGTGACAAAATCCTGACTACTTAAGACTAGCCCCTTCCCAAACGTCATAAGGTCTTTGGTTCTGATGAAGAAAGAATCCACAATACCTTGGCACATTCTACTGCAGTCTTTCCAGGGCCCAAAAGGATCCCACATGAACAGATCACTTCTGTCTTCTATTGGGATACTGAATGAATAACGTACATCAGGGTTGTATAAATTCCCTACACACAAAACCTTAATTGAGATAAAATGATAACTTTTTTAGTGAATTTGTGCATGACATAAGCTTATGGACATTATGAGCACGTAGTAAATTTTCAAACTTATGAAAAAATCGAAAGTTCACCTGTAAAGTTAGCTCTTCCTCGATTCTATCAGTGCTGTTAATTCGTTCTATAGTGTTGTTTGAACCACTGTACTCAAAAGTAGCTCCTCGTATGTTGATTTCTCTTTTTGACATGCTTACAACAAAATTTCCATTCAAGATAAAATTTCCATGAACATCAGATAAAGCTATAAGTAAAATAAAATATTGGGAATAAAGCATCGATTTTAATTAAAAGGTTTTATCAATAAAAATTAATTATATATTTTTGTTTCAATACTTGGCTTTATTTTATTCCATGTATAGCATTTTAAAGTTGTATCAAACAGTTCCTAATGCATGAATTTGATCCCAGCCATGAGTAGCTCTCACCTAAGCAGTTGCCATGGATTTTCTCTGCATTAACAATGCTTAACATTAATATTTGTTGTGCTGAAAGGCTGACTATAATAATCACTTTTAAACTTAGTTAGGTTCTGCTACCTAATGGGAACAAATTTTATTTATATTTCTGACCTATTCTAGAGTCCATATTCCTATACTTTCTAGAGCTACTTTTAAATTTAGTAAAGGCATGCTATTCAGGCATAACTATGTTTTAAATGGTAGTCAGGGGTGAGGGTTGTTTCTACTTCTTATGAGATGCATATGCAGCAGCAGGGCATCAGACAGCAAGAAAACAATCTGGAATACTCTGATGGCTTTTAAAGCTCTAATGGCTTAATAGGATAGGAAGTGACAGTGTGCTGAGTAGGATGGTAATGGAAGAAGAGATAGAGAAGGAAAATATGCACCGATACTCTCTCATGTGCTTCAGAGGTAATATAACTACTGTGAAATAAAACAACCAAGATTTTGGGGGACAAAATGTGAATCCTCTGTTTCTCCTACACACCTGCAAATTTACCAACATGTCAAAATGTGATCTTTTTACTCATTCTGGTACATAAAAGTACACAAGAAGAGAGAGGATCACTTAGGAATTCCACTGCATCCCAGAGCAAATTTGTGTTAATCATGTGATAAACAATTGTTAAAAAATTAGTTTCTCTTTCTTTTTAAAAGAAAGTAGAAAATTCAGTTATAAAAACAAGAGTCACAGTTGCCAGACAGTATCTAGTTTTCTTCCAGGACACTGGTACAATAAAAACCCACTCCTTTCTTTCAAAAGTTAAGTTTTTCATAAAGTGTCTGCTAAATAACAAACTCACCAGCACACAACAGAAGTTGAGTTTGTCTTCTTTGAGCCCCATTATTCTTCACATAAATAATTGAGCTCTGTCTTCTCAGACAGAGCACATGATTCAAGACATTGGACAACCCTCCACTTTAGGACAGAATTTAATGCTTCTCTTTTGCTAAGGCTAAACTTGACTATATATAAATTTTACCAAAACAGACCAATTCCTTGCCCTCAGACATTTAGTATACCTCATCAAAACAATGTTTTTCCTTTATACAATGTATTTAGAGGCTGCTATTAAATACTGTATGTCACGAACCTATTACAAAATCTCCAGACCATACATATATCCCATCCAATTCATGACAATTTCCACCATGAACCAACACAGATGTGACTTATAGGGGGCATGGCATCCAGAACTCCTTTGTATCATAAACATAATTCTGCCAAAAGATTGCAACTATTCCCTCCAGTGTTCGGTACAGCTGTACTTAACACAGTGATTTCCATGTGAGTGCACACACACAGTTCCCAGTGGCTACTGGTCCTTCTGGGGATGAAACAGAAGCAAGGTTCTGTTTGTAAATATGATAATTTTATTTCCTGGCTTAAATGATCTTAAGTTTTGGTGAATTTAGAGTTCTGGAGAGACACAAGTTACCCACCAGGAAGCTTTGATTTTGCACTAGTCATTTCAGTTGTTTTACTACATTATTTATACAATCCAAGCTTTTTTCTGTACATTCTTATTCCATATTACATTCAAAGATAAACAGAAGCTCAGACATGATAGAAAAGAGAAATGTGAGATGACTGATAAGTTTGCTAAAGTTCACAGACCACTTCAACAGTCTTGACAGCTTCATTCATAAACAAACTGTATGCTTCCAAAATTAACAACACAAATGCCTACGTTATTCCTTAGTTTACTCATGGTGTTTTAATAAACACGGCCACAACAAACTCAAAAACTGACAGAACTATAATTCCTATTCTCTGACAAAAGAACACGTTTAAGAAACCTAACAATATGTCACTCATTTTTCTTATTAACCCTGTTAACATCTACAGAGAAAAACAGACAAATGATGATACCATGTAATTTCATATTTGCTCTAAAGACTTTATCAGACTTTTGATAATGTAAGTCTAGAGCAGATCTCTGGCAAGCACACGCAAACCATCTATGAGTGTTGTACACAGCATGCTGTTACCAAGGTAGTTGTCATCTTCTGGTTTCCCCGAGTAGCTGTGCTGCCGAATATCAATGTTTGTTGCTCCTTTGGGAATATTTACTACAACATTGTAACCTGCAATGTAATTATTCACAAATTAATTATACACAAAAATTGTCATGTATGAGTAAATATGAACCTTCTGGACTTATGTTTAACTAATTTTATTCAAAAAATCCTATAATGCACCAATGACAACACTGCTGAATGCCCTCATGTTTTAGAAAGGAAATGTAAACATCTTTATATACATTAAATTTCCTTGTTTTTAAAAAAAGGTCAGCTGAATTGAACTTTTAGTTTCATAACTCAAGAGACAGTTAAAATTCATTCTTGTTTGCAGAAATGTGAATTCTGTTCTTTACCAATAACTTTCAGAAAAATCTCTAAAGAGCAGGACTACTGTAGAGAGCAGACTAGTGGGACTCAGGAAACATGGTGGCTGTTCACAATTTAACCACAAAACTTGTATACAATTCTCTGTAAGTCACTTAACCTACAGTACCTCAGCTCCCTCTCTGTACAATTGGGTTAGCTTCTCCCTATCTTACAAAAAGTATTGCATAACAGCACTCTAAAGAACAAGTCCTAAGTATTCAACTATTGCAGTGCTGCAGGTCATACACATAAGTAGCTCTATCAGATAAACTAGCTATGCTTGATCCACATTCTACTGCTCAGAATGTTAGCCTAGTGTGCTCCCTCCAAAATACATGTGCTTCACAAATGAGTCATCCTTTCCATAATCCCTCTACTAATATTAGGGCAGCCTTGTCTTGAGGTAACGAAATAATCTGCATCAACATCTACTTTTTAGAAAAACTGTCACTCTGCTCACAAGCATAGGTAAAAAAAAAATGCTGTTTCTCACAGATGCTACTTATACATCCAAAAGGATTCCCATGTCTAAGAAAAACTAAGTATGACAAACGTATGAAACAAATAATAAACAAAAATACGTAACTTGAAGCATTAATATAATCTTTGTTAACTTTTCCATTTATTTTTCTGTATTTAACATGGTCTTGTCAGGATTTAACTTTGCTTAGTTAGCTCATCTTTGTGGGTAACAAATTAAAGAGCAGTCTCCTTTTCAATTTCATAGTACACTAACTGCCCAGTGCTTTTAATCTAAAAACCCCATCCCCTGCACTTAGAATGCACATTTAAATCTAATAACAGGTTGATCACATTTACCAGCTGGGGGCAGCACTGCAATTTCAAAGCGACTGCGTGCTCTGGATAAATACACAGCATTTGGTCAACCTTCCAACGTATAGGGAAAAAAACCCAAAACGCACACAAAAAAGCTGCTCATCTTACACACTGAAGAGCTTGTGGTAATATGAAGGCAGAAGACAAAATACGGGAGGAAATGATAAACAAAACTGCATAGCATATTGCCAAGGATAAACAGAACACTAGATCACATACTAAGGTACTGAGAAAGACATTTTTTTCAGGATATCTTCAGATACTCTAGTTTGAGAGGCAGTAATAACAGCCAACATAATAATTAAGTACACATAATTATATTACTGTTTCCTAAATTGGGAGCCAAGCAAACTGCCATTTCACTGAATTTCTGATGACTTTCACTTACTGTTTAAATACATAATGACAGCATTATAACTGTATGCCTGCAAGGACATACCAGTAATACCACACGCTGCTCTTGCCTAATTCCACATTCTGCCTTAGTAAAAATGGTTTGTGTGAGTATGGAAGGCAAATAGGTGAGTGAAAAGGAAAAAGGCCAAGTGCACAAAGCTCAGCACTCTTATCTTATGATGCCTAACTCAGTCTTGGAAAGTCTCTGGAAATGAACATTTCCTCAGAGAATGCTTTCAATCATTAGCCTAGGGATGTCATAGACTTCCCATGGGCCCAGCTCTCCATTTCTTAGAAGTTTTAGAGGTCAGCTAGCTACAACCTCTTGTTTGCATTGCTGCACTCCTGTCTGAACACATCTGAGTGAGCTCATATGTTTTAGCATCCTGTCCAGGGTTATAATCTTGTATCACATTTTATATGCTATAATCCCAATAATTCAAACACAATTCAAATGACAAAACTAAATAATAAGCTCAAGGTGTTTTCGTAATCCTAAAATAGTTTTTATATCTTTTTACTCTTTTTCATATTGGATTTTATCCTGACATAGGGCTTGTGTAAGACCAGCAAAGTCACAGAAATAATCCAAATGAGTGACTTTAGCAAAATTTTTCCAGTATAGTATAATGTGTTAATTTTTATGAAGGCAGAAGCTTAGAGAAGAAAACACAAAGAATAATGGGTCCTCTTGCATTGCACTGTAAAGAGGGGCCACAATAATCGAAGGACACCCAGCAGTCACCTTAGGCAAAGAACACAGGATAGTCAGTCATGTCGATGGCAACTAGTCGGGAAACTGCTTTATCTTAGTCTCCACAACAGTGCAGTCATCGAGCTTCCCAAATATAAATATGACATCCTAATTGTGTTATTCCCTCAAAATACATAGTCCTACATTACATCAGTTAAAGCACACAGGAGAATAAACAAAACAGTAACTTTCAAAGCAGACTATTTCTTTTCACTCACTGTAGAAAAGCAAACTTCAATTTTTCATAATTTACTTTCTAATGTAAAATTAGTAGATAGGATTTTTTTAAAGGGTATTTTGTTAAAAAGATCTACATTACATGAAAATTTTACTACTTCATCAAATTAACTTCAGTTAGGAGCAAATAAGTCTGAGACTATGCAAAGCTGATAAACAATAGAAATAGTGAGTCTCAAGGATAATTGTATGAATGGCAGTTCCAATATATTATTTACTTTTATCAAATATATTTATAATGTCATTCCTGTGCTACTTGTAAACTAAAAGATCCTTCATAATGGTGAAAAACAAAAACGTTCATAGTCCTTTACTCAGATTGATCAAAATATTACATTCTTTTCCTTTACTATTTTGAGCACACATTCAGAAATACAGTCTTTAATAGAATAGTGATTGTGCCTTCCAACATCTCAGTACAGACACAAGAAAAGTTACATGTATTTATGTGGGGAGGGTAGTTGTATGGCCACCTTTAAGTGTTTCGGTACTTTTTGCTTGGCACAAGCCCTATGCCAGGAAAAAAAATCCAACAGGATACAGGGCGTACTTTCCTCTTTGACCAGCAATTCCTTTGTCCTACAAAGACTGTATTTGGCAACTCTCTAGGTGTCATTTTCACTTTGCCTGTGGTCTCTTTCAACCAGTAAGGCAGCATAAAGCAGCCTTTGGGAATCTTATATTAACTAGAGTCTTCTGCCCTTATGTTGTATGCTCTATTAAACTGCACTGCTAGCCACATACAACAGTCTCCCCATACTTCCCAGAATGGGCTATACAGGGAAATAAGAGCTATCAGTAGCTCTGCTGGAGAAACTAAATCAAGGAAATGGAAAGTATCAGGATTATTCAGAAGACTTTCTCATTCATTACATGCCAATGATGAGGAAAGAACATAAATGTTCCTGCTCATAATCTCTGGAAAGAGAAGGCTCACATTTCACATCTTTTTCACTATATGAAAAAAGAAAGCTCACCAGCTGCTCAGACCACAGACCTCTCACTATCTCCTTATTAACCAAAAGGTGGTGCTGGAATAAGTCCTTCAGCTGCATAGTTCCACTCAAGAAATATCACAAAGTGCAAAGCAGGAAGTGAATCCCCTTAAAGTACTTCCACAATTCCTCATCATATCTTTGTTTCATGTCTTTTGTTTTGACCTTGGAGCAGATGGACCTTTTCTCCTTGAATTGGTCAGTGTGTCAGCACTTGTCTCTGCATTCTTGAAAGGGCATGTGTGACTCAAAGTCAGGGATATTTTTTGCTGGCAGAGGCCCTAGAGAACATGCACTGAAATCACACTTCTGCAAACACAAAACATAATTTCTAAATCAAACTGAAATGGACATTAAGATTTTTAAAAAAAGACATACCATAACGAGCACTGTTGAAAGTACCTGCAAGAGTCTTACATGAAGAATTATCACCACCACAGATTCCACATTTGTCTCTCCTTGCCTTGGAATTCAAAACGTGATCACAGCCAGCTTGCTACAAGAAATACAAAATAGGCCTGTATCATTCAGCCCAATGAAAAACAATGAAAACTAAAAACTGTAAGCTACCCACCCCCCAAAAACATTTTTATTCACTGTATATATCAAAGGACTATCTCCAGCTCCTTGGCAATCCATGAAAAGCCTTTTATGTTTTTGGGTGCTGTGATGTAAAACACAATAGTTCAGTTGTACTAAGAAAGTGCAATGCAAATACACTTAGTATATCAAGAAGTATATAAGAATACATTTAACAGTATATAAAGATTTTGTATAAAATATTAAATGTAGTGTAAAAATCTTAAGGCATGTTTACTTTAAAAAGTCTTAGAATTCTCAAATCAGTAAGCATGTGCACATGGTCATCAATTCTTTTATAGTCTGACATTATTGCATAATAAACAAAGGAATACATGGAGACTGCAGTTAAACTAGAATAAGAACACTTCTTTCATTTATATATCTTAAACTTCCTTTCATTTTTTTTTTTCTTATCATATGCAGGACTGTTCTCTGGCATTTCCTCTTCGCTATTGATTCAACACTGTACAAAAGGCTCCGGTTTCTCTTCATCTTTAAGTTAGTCAATCTCACTGCACTCAGCAGTGCTACCTAAAATGGACAAAAAGTCTTGAATTTTTAGAATACATGAGCTTGCCTCTCCTGATATAATCTTGTGGCACTTCTCTAACTTCTATCAGGCAAAGAATGCTGAAATGATCCCTTTCAATCGTCAGTTCCTCCTGATTTTGCAACGAAATCATAAATATATAACCTATATACCCTTGAATTTTCTACCTTTTTACTTCTTTTGTAGCTGAAATATGATGGTAATGAACACACAGTGTGCTTTATTCCTCCCTTTACACCGATTTTATATCAGTTTCTCTCTGCTCATTTCAACAGTATCAACCTTCCCACACATCAGGCTTAATGAGAAAGGACTGTGGGTTTTCAGATTCAGCTGTACGTTCATCACTTAATCTCCTCCATCTCCAGATCTTTAATTTGGTAGGGATCAAAATTTACTTAAATGAATTCAAAACACCTTGCTTTACAGATTTTCAGTAATGGTTGCTTGGATGTATATTTAATATCTGTTTTACCATCTCTTAAATTGATTTTAATAATTAATAAGTTTAGATTTAAATACCCTGCATAAGCCTTGAACACAAAGGTCATTGGTTTCTGCTCCACAGGGAGTACCATCAGCAACTCTGTCCTTCAGCTGATAGTAGGAAGTTGTTCCAGAAACTCGGCAAAAAAGTTTACAGCGATCTTTCATAGAAACTGGAAAGAAAATCCAACAGGTTTTTTTTTTTGTCTGTTTTAGGACAGAGTAAAGTAACATTTGTATTTACACAAATGTATTTATACAGCAAATATGTTTATATAGCAAAATAAAGTAACATTTGTATTCCATTAATTAAAAAAGTTTGTAATTACTTACTACCACTATATTTTGGAAGCCAGCGAACAGCAGAGGAAAGACCATTGATGTTAAAATGTTTGCCATCAAATTCAGAGCACTGTTGTTCACGGAAATCTTTTTTGCCCTTTGGACAGGAATCAGTATTACATGATCGAAATTTCATCCTGCGGCCAACACAGTACTTTCCTCCATTTCTTGGTCTAACAAAAATAATTAAATGTAAAACACTATCTCTCAAGTTTCTAAAATTGCTGTTTTTCAGTGGGAAATGGTTTGAGCCACTGATATAAAGGAGAAACTCTCACACAACATTTTTTCACAGTCTTTTATTGACTGTTCACACACACACCTACACACCCCTCTTCTCTTCCACTGCACTGTGCATACATTTATACCCATGCAAAGAAAATAAAAAGTGAATGTTAACTGCTACCACTGGGAGAGGAGAGAGAATCAGGCTATTAATGTCTATTATATTAAATACAAAGTAGAATAAAAAGGTAGCAATCTGTAAGATCCATTTTTATTTTTCTTATACTATTTTGCCCTGGAAAAAGCACTGCTAACTTTCATGCTTCAGTAGGGTCTTATTAACTTTGCTGTGATTTCAGACCTATTTTTGTAGAAGTAGCACTTCTCTCAGTAATTTGAAATTACTGAATTGTTTTAAAGAGTGTCAAAGAAAGAAGACAGAATGACACACTTTTTGGTAGTCTTAATATTGTTTTCAGTTGTGAGATCAGAAGAACTAAAAAAGGAAAACTGTGGAAAATAGCCCATTTACTCTAAAGTCTAAAATATTCTTTGAAACTGCAAAAGCACTTTCTAACTGTTATCTGTGTTATCTCATTGTCTTTTGTTACAAGACAATGAAACACACATTGCATTTTTCAATCAATGGATTTTTTTTATTATAAAGGAAAGTTGTAAATGACCGCTGTAGCCAGTGTTCCTTGTGAACATTACTGGTAACAACGCTGTGAAAAAGCCTGACATAAAAGCAAATCAAGTGTTTCATTAGAAAGATTACCAGGGAATACATCTATTTTCATATTGCAGCTCATGCTCCAGAGAAAGCATCTCAATATTTAAAGAACCTTTCAGCATTTAGAGTAAAGCTGGAAAAAAGACCTACCGAAGTAACTCTTTAGAAGTATCTATAAACGTGAATGGTATAGCTGAGACAAAAGTAATCTAAAAGTCCTCTGCATATTAGAGACTGTAGACTTATCTCTGTTTTCAGACACAGATGAAACAATCATTTATTTTATTGGTGCTTCAGAGCAATTCAGCAATTCATGCAACCATAATACCTTCATTTTGTTCTGAACTAATCCATTAAATTGTAATACTTTCATTATACTCTAGCATAAAATACAACAATAAAAAACATACTCTGGTCTATTACATAGCCTGGTGGTGCTCTTAATTCCACCTCCACAGGTTCTTGAACATGAGCTATAAGGTCCCCAAGGTCCCCATTCTCCATCTACAGGACGTGTCTCCATTTCTCTGCTCACACAAATTCCATGGCGGCAGTGCTGCACAGTTGAGAAACAAAATAAAACATGTAAGTCAATCAAAAGGTTACTATACCTTAGGCAATAAAAGAACAATATTTAAGAGCTCAGTACTCTTAACTAGGGTCAGGACATTTTCTAAAACATGCAAATTCCTTTAAGGCATCTTATGCAGTGGCCGTACTTTTAAAAATGCTGTTTAGAATCCATTGTTCTCTGTGAAAGCTAATGAATACTAAATAATTCTTTAGATCTTGTCTCTTTATTCAAATGCCTATATGAGCACCTCAAAATTCTGATCTTAAATTCCTGATACATTGTCATGCACAAACTTCAAAATTAGATTACAGTAGTCTTGTATGTATGAGAACCTTCCAGCTTTATTAATTCACGCTGGTAAAGAACCTGAAAATGTATGATAATAAATCACCAATAAATTCAAGGTGTTTTAACTAAATAAAAGCTAAAGCTATAGCTATAGCTAAAGCTAAGCTTTTTTAGCTTTCATAGATAAAGGAATTAGCTACAGGAATTGCTTGGAAAAAGCAGACATTTTCAGACATTTTAGATCTTCTTCAGATTATGCTTCTACTCGGACTTCTACAGTTATAACAGTATTCCTATTAGAATAATTTTACTTTTTACTACTAATTTAATAAATTTACTGTTACTATTAAAACTTAATTACTATTTAAAGAAATAGTGATTCTCAGAGCAAGATATTATATTGCAATGTCCATGTGTCACTTCAGATTTGATTTCTGCTGAAGACTTACAGGTTTTCAACTAAATAAAGCTGGCAGAAAGGTACAATTTTCATTTCACCTTTAAATGTAATAATGTAAACACCTTTACATTATTAAGAAAACAAAGACTGCCACTCTGTTATATATTCTGTTGTGGTCACGTCAGTTATGAAACTTCACCACCCTATATCTGTTAGCCAAAGTCATAATTTTTAAGAACTTTCCAGAAAACGAAATAATGAACTTCCTGCTTCTCAGTATTTTCTTTCTAAGCCCCCAACTCTGCACATATCTATCCACTTGAGCAGTTACCCAAAAAACAAATGACTAAAAAGTCTAAATGAGAATCTCATGATTGGTGCATGTGTGACTTTTTCCAAAGAATCTGCAGGAATTACGAGCACTAATCCTACTGATGACTTACGACAGTTGGAATTCTAATTCACTTGTATGCTTTAGAAAATCCCAAGTGATATATTCGATCACAACATACTAGAATAGTTTACATACTAGAACAGACTATTTACAAGATACTAGAAAATGTCTACATTATAACTCCTGCTAACTTCTGTAAGAATGTGTTCTCGACACTGTCCTCGACTCCAGCCGCCCTCTGAAACATCAAAGACATACACATCTGGACACAAGACACTGAGCAGGATGGCCTACATGGGGTGAGTGATCATACCCAACACAGAGAATTTTCTATTTTAGATGGCTGTTTGCAAACTCAGGATTAAACTGGTAATCAGATTTGCTGTCAGGAGCGAATTCCCTGAGTCATATTGACAGAGTGGCTTATTCCATCTTCCCCTGCAGTATGTACACAGATCAGTTGCTAGAATTGTCAGAACAGATCATATCAAGTCAACTGCTTATTATCTCTGAGCACTTATGCTTTGCCTTCTCTGTTCTCTGTGGCACAGAACAGCTTACTATCATCCTGAAGTCTGAAACACTTCTGTCTAACTGAAGTATTTGGCACATAAAACAATCTAAGGACCTGTGATACACAGAAGATAAAATAATCTAAGGATATCATCCATCCTTCTATCTTTAAACTAATTAAAATGTTGCATAGAAATTCTCATTAGAAAAATTCTCATTATAGGTTTACAAATTTATTACAGGAACTATTAATTAATATACCTTTTGCTGAACACACAGAAATGATGCACACAATCTTTCTGAATATACCCGAATAAGCAACATGTAGCTCCTGGGCCCAGTATTGCCCATATGTTCTGTGGTTTTATCACTACTTAAAATAATTCCTAAAGCAATTGTTTTTAAATGAGTATATGTTACTATATTGATACCTATGCTCACATGCTAACAATCATTTTGCTCTCAGAACAGAAATTTGTGATATAATCAGATTCATTCTGAATCTGTCAGAGGTCTTAAGCCAATTTGGTGATAGAATAACCTACTTGTATAGTTCTTGGTCACACTGATTGTTCCATATCAACTGTATCTTTTAAGCTCTGAATACCTTCCTCCAGCTGAAAATATGACCATTCAAGGAAAATTTTGGCCTAAAGCAAACACAAAATAAAAACTAGATCTACTTTGTCATAAAACCATTGAAATGATTCAGCAAATTGGCCAGATCATCTCTTGTTTGATGATAAGAATAATGCTGTAACTTAAAAATGAAAAGACACCATTATTTCACTGGGTATCTGCATCGTACATTGTATCATTTTCTCACTGCAGTGTTTAGTTTTGTTTTGATCACTTTTTATCAGATGCATTCAGGGTACCTTTGTATCCCAACTTTCTAATACCTTTAAGAGGTAGAAGAACCACTAACATAAAAAATATGGCTGCATTATATCAAAGTGTAATGTAAATACAAGGAAATATTAAGATCCTGCATTTCTAAGAATTATCATTAGCATTTGAGGAAATTTATAAATACAATCAGCTGAAGATTCTAAATCCCACTTCACAAAATTAATGCTGCATCCAAATAGGAACTAGGACCTAGAGTTTATGTTCTTCTTCCATCCACAAAAAACATTTCAATAACTTGAAGGAAGATTTCAGGAACAGAGAGTTGTACAATGAAATTTTATACCTACAGCAGCATTATTTTCATCCATAAAAATGCTAAGCACATGTTCACATCTGGGATTTTAACAGCTTATTCAACAAACTTGTCTCAGCTATTATTTGCTGCATTTCTACAGAAGCAACATGATGTCACAGTAGAAAACTCAGGCACCAGATGCATTCCAAATGTTCCTTTGTGCTTTCCTGAATCATTGCGTTACTGAGAATATTCTGATAAACAAAACACAAACCTAAGTATAATCACCGACAAGTTTTTTTTTTCCTATATACGTAAAGGCAAATATAATGTATTGATCATGTAAAATGGGTATCACTCATAATTCCAAACACACTGATTACAGCAAGTGGTAACTCTGCTCTAGCTAAGGTCACCTTTTCTGTCAAAAAGGCAGCAATTTTGACCCAAATCCACATGTAATTATTATATCTAAGGATATGAAAGGGAGGGTTAATGATTCAAATTTGGGATCAATGGAGCTGCAGGTATGCAAATTCGTATCCCCTAATCACCTGTTTACAATAAGCATTTTGACTTGCACATATGGATCAAACTCTGGCTTTGATAAACTGATTTCAGGTACTCCCAACATATCTCATAGTTTTTTGTACTTGCTAATTTTCCAGGGAAGCAACTTTGGAAGAAATTATTGAAGTGTTAACTGCCAAGTTATGGTTAACCTAGACTGAATCAAAGTGAGAGATAGATGCATGCAGAGCAGGACTAGAGCTCTTCTGAAATTAGGTATTTCTTATAGAGCCTGATACCACTAAGGGCAGGAAAAGGACTGACTCCAAGTGTACCCTTACTCCTCACATTCTCCAGATATGCCAGGTGTACATATATGGTTTTTGGAGACCTTGAGGCAAAGATTTAGACATTGACCCTCAAAGGCCAATAGAACAAACTCAAAAGAGCATAGTTTGATGAGTTGGAGCCCTGTGTAGCCTTGCAGAAGAGGGAGGTCACAAAAAACCAGTCCATTTATTTCCAGACGTTGCTGGTAGCTACTTCTAAAAAGGAAAGGAGATGACTGAATAGAGAAGAAGAGTATATGAAAGAAATGAAAAGGATAAAGCCTTGCAGGAGTGGACATATGGGCCTGTATTTTGCCTTCCAAATATCCAGCTATATTGCTCTGATTTCTTTTGTCTTATGACATATGATTTCTTCACTCCTGATACCCAGCCAGGGCCCTAAGAATATGGGCCAGAGAATACTACAGCGAATAGCACAAAAGAATAGCACAGAAAGAGAAAGCTATAGTGGACTGAATGTGGGAAAGCAGAATGGGTGTACTTGGTGCCACGAAACAGACAAACAATAAAGGCAGAAGAAGGCCAGTTCATTCTACAGCAACTGGTCTGTAGCTAAGGTTGAGCACAGGCATTCTCAAAGCAGGCACCAGTCACAAAGAACTGGGAAAAGAGTATGAATCTTAGAAGTTATGTACATTCAGCACGTAAACCAGTGAGCAAGGAATGAGAATAAGAACACCCACTCAGATAAATGCAAAATGTTCACAAATCTCAGAGCTATCATTTCTGGCTGTATTCATCTCTACGGGGTGTTCCCATTCAGGCTCTTAAAATGAACGTACTACTAGACTCCTCTCTGCATCAGCTGCTGCAGATTGGATGTAAAGAATCCTTCTGTTGCATATTAGGCCTATGTCTGCTCTCCTGCTTGTTCCTATAACACACATACTCCTTACAGCCTTGCCACCTCTTCCTTCCGAGATAAGCTGGAGTGTGGAACCAGGAAGGCAGAGCTCAAAGAAAAGAAGATCAGAAGTGAGGACTATAGCAAGAAATAACTGTGAAAATAGAGAGGTTAATAAAATGACTATTCTGGACAGAAGAAATGGAGTTTGGAGAAATATCTAACTGAAGCTGTACCTACAGCATCTCAGGTCTCTCTTTCTCTCTGTAGTATGGATTCTCAGAGCAGTCTATATCTATCACTCAGATGACATCAATTATCTTCAAAATATTTTAATCAAATTTTCAACATTTTCTTTTTTTTTTGCTGTGAAAAATCTACATACTTTATTTCTGCCTTGAAATACTCCCACAGAAAACTTTATTTTCTGAAATCATGTGCCATCAGAAAAATATTTCACAAAAATCCCAGTTTATAGCAAAAAGTCTTGGTTTTAGCTCTCAAGTATATTTTACTCAATTTTTACTGCTCAAAAGACGATCTGCTGCTTCCCAGATGGTTAACATATTCCTCTATCATTAATAATATCACCCAACTCTGTGTTAAAATCCATCAGATTTTTTCAGACCTACTTTACATACATATATATACACACAATGAATTGTTCTTTCAGGTTAACTATCTACATGTATGTCATTCATGAGGTAATCAAGCAATGCAATGATTTTAAAAGAAATCAATACATGGGTAGAAACCTACAACCGGAGAACAACAAACATACCTCAAAATCAGAGATTAGTACTTCTTTACTGATCAAAGCAATCCTCTTTCTTGGTCTGCATCAGCATTCAAATGTTCCTGTATCCCTCTCCTTATGTGGCTATAAATGGACCAGGATAAAATCTTAATTCACTTAAGAGCTACTCTGGATATTTTCAGAAACACTAGCTCAATATGTATACCATTTATATCTGCAGTGAATAGAAGTAATTAACATCTCTCTCTCTCTCTCTCTCTCTCTCTCTCTCGCACACACATGCACACACGCACACACTGGCGCATCCTTTGCGATCAGATTGATATTTGTATCGTGTATTTCTTTTTGCTACTAAACAGATTTTTCAGATTTCTCTGGCATGTTTTTTTAAGTGGTGTTTAAGCAGCAAACTGTCATTATGTGGAATACTGGGACAGCAGGTAAGAACAGTCCTCTGGATGAAGAGTTCTCCATTAGAGAGGAGATTGCCAAACCAGCTTCACTGGCTCCAGGACATGGAAAAGTCTGGGTTACAATCAAATAGTTGCCTCCTAATCTGTGCCTTCTAAATTCTGAGGAATGAATGGAATAGGGGCATATTTGTATTCTGCCCAGGAATCCAGGAAGGATCAAATGCAATCCTTCTGAGTATCTCAAAACAGAAAAAAAGAAAAGGAAAAGGAAAAGGAAAAGGAAAAGGAAAAGGAAAAGGAAAAGGAAAAGGAAAAGGAAAAGGAAAAGGAAAAGGAAAAGGAAAAGGAAAAGGAAAAGGAAAAGGAAAAGGAAAAGGAAAAGGAAAAAAAAAGACTGGGTACTTGGTAATTTTACTGTTATTTTCATGGCAAAAAGGCCTATTCTAAGAGAGCGCCATTCCTGAAACATTGATGATTTCACCAACCATTCTGGATTTGAAGCTGTTCTTTTTGCTCAGATGATGTGCATTACCACCTCTGTCAAATGAATTACCATTATTGGAATATCATGTGAAGTACACTGCTAAACACGGTATCACTTCATTACACAGAAGACATGACTGTGAGCTGGAATTTAGCTGAGGGTGAATATATGTAAGATGTGTTTATATACTTCCAATTTGGTTACACAAAATACTATAGATATTTCTCTCACACAATAAAATGAGCTTACTCCTTTTTTTTTTTTTAATTTGGTTCTCCACAAAATGACATAAAGTACTTTCTGTGAATGAGATGAACCACATTGTGAAAACTCGCCTGCAGATTTAGACTGGTGAACAAATCTAGTGAATCTAGAGAGAGAATTCTACCTACTAACATGATTTTGAATTTTTTTTTATCTGAACAAAGGTATTCAGCAGGCCAAGACCTGAATAACTCTCCAATCTCACTTCTTTTTTTGGAATAACAAGAAAGAAAAAAAAAGAACAAAATCTCTTATCCTCAAGGTGAGGAGAGAACTTTTGTACTATCCCAAACCACAAATGCAAATAAATTCCTTGCTACAGAAACTCTTGAATGGAGTGGTCTCCCAAAAACTAAAAGAAACAGATAATGAAAGAAAAGAAAGCAAACGAAATTATAACCCAAACAGATAATACTGATAGCCTGTTGGTCTGCAGAAATTTCAAAGCACAAGGAACTTCTGTGTAGTCTAATACAACCAGGAAACCTAAGAGTAAGTAGAAGGAAAAGATCTATTCTAACTGTTCACATTTCCTAAACATCTATCAAATTAGCTGCTACCTGGAATGTGATGGAAACAAGGGCTACAAAGGTTATGAGTAGGAAATTGGGCCAATAAAAACATTTCAGTATCTGTCGTAATGGAAAATAACTCTCTTCTCTAAGTATCGTAACATATAGGGGCCTCCTCTGACATCCAGATCCCCACTGCAGCATGTAAATATTTTCCTTACTATGATTTAGTATGTTTTTTGTTTATATAGTTTATAGAATTACATGAAAAATGACAACTCTACATATTAAATTCATGTGGCAACAAATGAGCACGCTATCTCAGACTAACCATGTGGCATCATCCCTTAACTCTGAAGATACACGCAAACTTTGATTATAGAGACAAGAGGTGAAAAAGCACTAACCATTTAATATTTTCCCACGTTGTTGTTCCTCCTGACAAAAATAAATTTTGTACAAAAACTGTCTTACAGTTAAATCATATAACTGTCTTTATGAAGACAATCCAGGAATATATATCTTTGGATTTAATAATTTCTCTCAGAGAGAACCACCAGAAATGTTTTCAAGCAACGACGAATGTAGCCCTATAGTCTGTAGAAACTCACCACTGCAAAACTAGTAATTGTTCTCACATGGTATACCTACATATATTTACTATTATTTTCTCTCTGAAGTATTAATTAGGCCAGAGTCTAAAAGCTGCATCCTCTGCTTCAGAGAAGGTCTGTGTGATGTTAGAAGAGCTGGCAGATGCTTAGACTTCCTGTGGACCTTTGTGAAGCCCAGAAAGCAAACATAAAAACCAGTGATGAGACACAGTGTGAATATCAATGGAGTGAGAAACTGCTCTCAGAGACAGCAGAATTACTACATCTGGGCCTGAGCATCGAGACCTGAGCACTGAAAAAGAGGAGTAGGAGAGAAAAAATTTCAGACACTTTGGCAGAAGCCCAACAAGCAAATATAAATTAATTTCTGCATATAACTCTAGGGTGAACAAAGTACAGTTTGAACAGATAAAAATACAGATAGTAAATTGTAATGAAAGTGAAATGGTTTTCTATTTTAGGAATTGATTAGAAGAAATGTTAAAATCCCCAAGACAAATATTTTCTTTATTCTCTACTAAGTCATTGAATTAACTGAGGCTGCATTTTCCCTTTATTGTTATAGGAAAATGCTACCTGTACCTACAACTAATAATATATATATATATATATATATATAAAGAAGTCACTGAGCTCTACAGGTGTGTGGACCATGGGATATACCAGGCATAACTCTATTTCAAAGAGCTTGTACTCTGACAGATTGGATATGGCAAGAACATGCTCCATTAAAAAGCACAGGCACTCTGAAAAAGCAGCTTGTTCATTCACTTGAGTCTTTTATACTATTAGATTTATTTCTTCATGTACTTTGTGGAAGGACAGATACAAAGCCTGTTATATCACCATAGAGCAAAAACCACTAACCAGATACATGATCTGCAGAAAAATAAAAGATCACCAAGAAACATAACTCACTGTAAATCTGAGCTTAAAATGCTTATGCTAAAATTACAAATGTCTTAAGATATGGATCTTTTCTGTATTCACCACAGCAAGAATGCTGCAAACACTAAATATAAGTATTTAGCAAGCTGGCAAATATTACTTTTAAAAACTAGTTGCTATGTCTTATTCCTATTAAAATCAACAGAAACACGCTTACTGAGTTTGACAGGAGCTGTCCCTTACCTAGGAAAAGATGACAATTTGTCGGAATAATTGCTGTTCTTTCTTACCTCTTTCAGAGGTAATGACTAATTATCTCTTCACTTCCTAGAGAAAACTGTTTGGTTTCACTGCAGTAATTAATAAAGTAGGTTTTTGTATACTTATATAAAAGAAGTGCTCTGATGTTGTCAAATTTGAGCAAAGTCAGTTAAAACTAAAGGTTACATGTGAAGTTCAATATAAATGATGAACTTCCTTTCTTTTCAGTGTCTGACTCTGAAAAATGGGTTAAATGTTATATCATCAGCTGCACACATAGGACTCAATCTAGCAAAGCTTCCTTTGCAGTCTTCAGAATAACTTTTACTAATTTTGCAAGACAGAAAAAAAACATTTTTATGAGACACACTTTAATTACTAAACTTTTATCCAGTAAAAACAGGATTTTCAAATTCTTCACTATTTATGCTTTATCAAATACAGAAAAAGACAAAAAGCAATCTGTAAATATTAAAAATTATTGGGGGAAATTTAGTAGTAACTGAATTAAATGTAGTAATCTATTATACATAGAAATCAGATCAAATAATTTAATCGTCTCATTTAATTGACTACAGAACTATATCCATAGATAAAAATTAGCTTTGTTCTCGTGGCCCCCGAAGCTGCCAAAACACACTACTATCAAAAGCAGCTCAACATAATAAACCCATCATATTTATGATAATCACTGTCATATCTGAGCACATCAGAATCTCTGAAATATTTATTTTCACAATTCCCTGACAGTAAGAAAATACTTCTGTTTTCTGGTAGTGAACTGAGACACAGAGAAGCCAAAGACTAGATGCGCAAAGAACTCAAGCACTCGATTTCTGTTCACTTCCCAAACTACGTGCAAATCCAAAACTACAACCTTCAAATCCTCACTGTTAACCCTGAACTCAACTAACATGCACAAATACTTCTGTTTCTATCAAGGTTCTGTAAGTAAGTGCCTTGACTATATCTACAAACTAGATAATCAAGACCATATGGAGAGCCCAGTCCTCAGAGGACAGAGACCAAGGTCTGAATTCAAAATAGTGCCAGATGAAGAAGTAGTGAGCTGCCATCTCCTCACCCAAACACTCTTTACCAAACAATCTAATGAGAAGGATGTAGGAAACCCAGCTTCCATTTCCTTTTTTTGTCTGAAAGGATTCAACCCATACCTCACACAGCCAGATAGAGACCTACATAGTAGCATGTAAGTGAGAAGAGAGCTCCCAGCTTTTAGCATTGAACAGATCCACATATCTTGAATTACGTTAAGAATAGACAAGACAGAATATGAGTGTGAGCTATATGTGGTCAAGACACTTACTGGAATAAATGAAGATGTATCAGCGCATGCTTACATATTTTGTATGAAACAGTAGCAATACACAAATGTCTATTTAAGTTAGGAATCTAACTGAAAGACTCCCTCTTCCCAAATTAGTACCTTAGGTACAGGAGTACACTTCTACTTATTTAGTTCTAGTTCAGTGGAACGGCCTCAACAAGACAAATTGGGGCAAATATGCTTTTAGGAGGTCTTGTCTCCAGGAAACTCATCTCTGGAGTGTTATTGATGGGGAAAAAAAACTTATGAATTTCAAACAACAAAAGGGAGAGAGCAGCTTTCCTCTGAGATCTACCTGTTTTTAACAGTGTGGCATCTTTAAAATTTTATCATTATTCTGAACAGACAACTTACGTTACTTATGTTACAACATCACATTAGTAAGAGAAACTTTGCAACTGAAGTCAGGCTCACATGATCACTACACTAGAAGTGCAGGATTGCCACATAGCAAGCATTGATCTTTCTTATCTACATCAGTGACTTTGTCATATGCAAGCACTGGGAAACAAACAAAGGCTTACCATTCCCACACCACAAACCGTTCCGTCAGCCAAAGGCATGTGCTGAGTACGACAACCCCTGTGAATTCCTTCTGTGCTTGTGCACCATAAGCGTTTGCATTGTTTCTGAAAAAAAACAACAACTGCACTTGTAATACTGTTTCGGGCAATGATTGGGATATTTGTATTGTTTTTCCTCCTACTTTTGGTTACGTTTGCTACTATTTTTCACAGATAGAACTATACAAAAAGAGAAAAAGGGATTTTGTGTAAGGCCAGACAGCAGAAAGGAATATTTTGAAACTGATCTGATTAGAAATAGTAGATAACTTCATTTCCTAATTTAGTAGATAGTTTAGACAATAAAAGTGGATAATAAAAAAGCAAGTAAGAGATTACAGCTGTTATTATGTAGCACAAAGTTTGAATGTAATCTCCAGACAAACAAATAGGCGGCCTAAAGAACTAAGAGGAAAGCCTCCTTTTGAAATTGTTAAAAAAAATCTTAATGGACAAATCAACCCTTATGTATTACAAATATTATACAGTAGTGTTCAGTACAACATCTTCAAGTTTTAGATCCTGCTTTACTTTTTTATATTATTCCCATAAATCCTGACTCCTCCTAAACAGAACTTCATTGCACTAGCAGCTCATTTAATTCACTCTGAATCTGATCTTAAACTCTGTCCTCTAAACAGCTCCAATGAGCCATGCAATGATTGTTCTACAAGTAGGTCCAAAATCTAACCGTGTGTGACATCTTGATAGTAATGAATGAAGTCATGTTATATTTGTATTTTATATCTCATTGACAAACAGGCCCCATTCAGTTTTCGATTGTTTTATACATCTACACCATTCTGTACATAGTTTTCTTTCCAGATTCCAATTTTGCTTGAAAGAAATTTTGGGTTGTTTAAATATACAAAACAGACATTCTAACAGGCATGAGAAATATGTTCTGACTCTCTGACAAAGTAGAAGTAATCTATACTTTGGAGCAAATATTTGGACCAAATATTTGAAATAATATATTAAGTTTAAATTCATAACTTATAAAAAAGTGCTCTGAAGAAAGCAAGTAAAAAAGACCTGTTCAATATAACATTGTGGTTGTAACATGAAAATTAACAATTGTAAAAACTACTGAAATAGTAATAATTCCTTTTCTTCTGATGCAGGAAGACTTAATTTATACAGTTAGAGATTTTTAAAGGAATCATAATCATATTTACAGATGTGTAAATCAAAGTTAATTCATCCTGCTTGTTAATTTATGTATTTCTAGCATATGGAGCTTTAAGTCTTCTACTGCAGTTTTTCCCCTTCAGCAGAATGAAATCTGAACTTTGACATACATCAGGATAAAATTATTCCTAAAAATGGAGTTCCTGAGATTTCATCACAAAGCCTACCTTTCAGTAATTATTTAGTACCTATTAAGCATGAGTTTGTGCCTTGTTCACCTACCAGATAGGGGCATACTTGTGACCCAAGACCAAACATAAGTTCACACTGCTTATTAACATCATACATTGATCCAGGCAGCTGAAAGGAAAGATCATATATTCTTCCACTCGGTTTGTCCAGGAGACATTCACCATAACCAGTACTATTGTAAAAACAGGAACAAAATGTGAATTAATCACTCCTAATTGGTTCATTGGAGGCCAAATCACAAAATATTTACACATGCATGTCTCAATGAAGTTAGTTATGGGTTTGTATTAATATTATCTCTTAATTCCTTCCCATAAAAAGACTTTAATTAAGTAAAAAATAAATAAACCAGGCTATTGTTTTTTCCTCCAAATACTTTGTCATCATTCTTTCTATACGTCTTCTGCAAATTGTTTCTTTTAACCAGAATTCTTCATTCACAGTGCTTCCAAAAGGCTTTGCTAAAGACATCTATTTTGACCTACTAAAATCATACTAAAGACTTCTTCAATACTCAAGGCCACAATACTAAAAAAATTATGTCCTTAGCTTTACATATTGAGTTTAACTGTAACTGAGTGTACTGAAGCCATGGAAGGACTCATCATCTAATGAGTTAAATGTGTGTATGTTTCTGGAAGACTGAGGCCCTACAAGTCAGTGGTTAAAGATTATAACAACAGAAAAGTTGATATTTAAGCAATACTTATAAAATACTGTCCAGAAAGACATTATATTGATACTTACTCAAGAAATTCAGTGATATATTTTTGACTGCATTTTGACCAGGTCCATGGACTTGTATGGTAATTTAAAGTTGGAGCCATCACATGGTATTGATGTTTAATTCCAGCTTCTTTACATTTAAAACTGTCATCATGAGGCACATTAAATCTAAAAGGCAAAATAAACAAACTCCAAAACAAGTTCAGTAATAGTTAATTTAAACTCTTTTTGTTGTAGCAGCAAATGTCCAAGTTTTGATTTGAAAATGCCTTACAAATTACAATTATCCGACATTATGGCAAGAGATACCTTAGAAATGCCTTATAAAAATTCCATCCTTATCCAAAATTCTCCATATAATCCACAGAATGCTGGGCAAAGTAAGAATTTTCCAATTAAATAGTTCTTCAGTTCACCAGGAAAATTCTAGTCTTTTCAGGATATGCCTTTTTAGATAAGCATCCCATCTACTGAACTGCATACACAGGCCATAACTAGACTGTCCATAACATATTAATCCATTATTCACATCTCAGCTCCAACTTTCCAATAACAAACTACACAGCGTGCATCAACATCCTATTTATATAATTAACACATTGCCATATTTTGTATCTCAGTTTAAGTACCATGACTAATGGCATGTATCAAAATGAACTTCCAGGCATATAAAAATCAACAAACTAGCTACTGAGCTCTGTAATGCCATCATTACCTACACTGTGGCATGCCTCATGGAGCTACAGTATAGCACCTTTCTGGCATCTCTGATGAGGTATGCTTCATAAAATAAAATGCTGTCATCTCCTCTTATTTTTCTGTGTAAAGTATTTTTCTTTGTTATTCTATTGTATTCTGAAAGGATCAAACAGAAGGAAGAATATTTCTGTGTTATATTAACAATTGTCTTTTCTTAAAATTAAATTCCTATCAGGTCCAGAATGCAATTGGAGCTGACCAGACTGTGTTGCATATCTAAGATACCTGTCCCAGTTTCCAACTAGTTCATATGACGGAAGGATGGAATCCAGCTGTATGGCCAGTATCTCCCATAGTCCAGGTGAGCAACTGGATAAGCTATAAGGATCCATGGCTTCTCTATCTCTAGAGGGCAGGCAGAACTTGCTCAGTGCAAGGGGTAAAAATAATGACTCTTCTAGAAGGACACAGCACACGGCTCCCTCTTAGAATTGAAGAGCATATCATTGGAAATTGATCATATTCAAAAGAAAATCAAAAAATTTACCTGCTGGCAAATAGGTACTTACACATGTCCAAGTTCATGTGCTATAGTAAAAGCAGCACTTAATCCATTTTCTTCGCTTATAGAACAGCTGCGTAGCGGGTCACACATCGTACCTAGCTCTGCTAAACCTGCAAAATTGAACTCTTATATAAAAGCTTAATAGAACAAGTTTTCATGTAGAAGGAGTGACTCCATAAATGAATACTATGGCACACGTGTTGAAAGTCATGCCTAAACTATGCAGCCAAACATACATAAAACCAGCAACCACCTGCCATAAAAGTACATGTCAGGGCAGAAAAGCATTGCAAAGTTCATTTTTTTGTTTGTGTCATTTTTTTGCATCTATTTTCTGATTTTTGCCTAACTACAATGAAATTCTCTTACAAGTTTTCTGAGCAAAATCATACTGATCAAAGAAGAGTAACTCACCAAGAGTATCACATTTCTCTCTAGCTCTGCAGATATCTTCCCTTGAAGGAAAAGATTTATTTTAAAATAATATGTCAAGTAAAAAGAACATTTTTAAATTATTTCAGTGTTGCTACATTAGTTACAGCAATTGAGAATCTGATCAATTTTTAATCTTACGGTCCATTCAAACAATTTGCATTCTTGTGAAAGAAGTAATTTAAATTCACCAGACTAAGCTCACAGTATTCCTTTCTGTCTAGCTTGCAAAGAATAACAATTCAAACACTATACTATTTCCCTGCAATGCTCGCAAAATAAATCAAGCACAAAATGCTGCTGGAAAATGTGCAGATTTCAGTATAGTTGGAACTACCTTATACAGGCATCCATCTGCTAAAATAATGATGTAAAATTCAGGACAAACGTCAAACTGCTTTAAGTGCTGGGGAGCATCTGATTTGAACACCAGAAAAAAAATAAATAAAAAGAACAGCAAGAGACAGTATGTATTTCAATGACCGAATATCAGAACCTCCCCTGAGGAAAGCAGAGTGCAAGAAGAATACATATTAATTTTTAATTTTTTCCCCCTTTGTAAGTTTTTGGTAGTTCTAATTATGCCTGGACTATCAGGAGTTGACCATCACTGCATTTTTTAGCTGATTCCATTATGTTCAGTACAATACCATGTCACTGCCATGTATACAATAACTAAAGACTTCATTTCCCTTGTAACAATTTCAAGTCTAAATAATTTTCATTATCATTAATGAAAGCTTGATCAAATGGTTACCTACCAACATAGTATTGTCAGTTATTGCTCATGTACTGACAATCTGTGGTTTGAGGAGTGCAAGATATTCTTTATTTTTCCAATTAGCTATGAATAATATCAGTGGAATGGTTAAAAATAATGATGTCAACAAGAAACTGAACCATTTGTTTCACCTAGCTGAACAATTTTGGCTGTTTCAAATACTGTACCTAGTGATAAGAACAGCAGTATCATGATGAGAAGGGTGAGCATCATCCAAAATGTTTTGTGCTTGCTGCCATAAGCAAAAATTACGAAGAGTGGTAGCTGCATTAAAAGTGATAGCTGGTCCTTCCTAAGCAAGAAATTGCCAAGAAACAAAAAAGGGTTGTAATATTCATGCACTTGCACTTGTTATTTTGTCATTTGTGCCCCAAATCTGCAAAACAATCACTGGGAGTGGAAAGGAAGTCAGTGGGACTCCACACAGGAGCTCACTCATGCAGATTTGTTTGTAGTATCAGGATCTTAACTTAGCTAAAAGTCATTGGTCATCAGAATCATTCTTTTTAATCGATATACATAAGCATGCATCATGTGTTAGATATAGAAAAAGAGGGTGGCAAGACATTTAGGATAAATAAATAAAACAAATATTTGAAAAATGTATACTTGTTACAATCTTAAAATAATTACAGCTGCTTTGACTGAAAACTCCATCAAAACCCTCTATTAAAAGTCACCATTTCCCTGTCATGTTTGCATGAGTATAACCCTACTTTAGATAGTTATGCCACAAGCTTTTAGCCCATTCAGGTCAACAGGAGGTCCTAACAGAAAAATGGGGAAATACAGTCATTAAATAAAGGATCTGCAGTTAACCTCTGTATACATTAATTAAATCTGCACTATGCTACCACCACACTTATTCTTTTTTTAAAAAAAAGTTATATAGTCAAAGAAAAGAATTTATTTAAAAATTTTAATTTTTTTGAATTACAATAAAAATTTACATATAGAAAGTAATCTTTTTTTTATTTTCCTACCTGTTCATTGTGAATTACAATTAACTTTACAATAACTATATTTATAAGATTTCCAATACTTGAATCTTTATAGATTGCTGCAACCTAAAGAGAAAAAAGCCAGAGGATTAGAATATTAAATTCATCTGACAAGCCTTATTTGATTTTGACATACAAACAAGCTGCTACACAATAGATGTCTCGTGCATCCATCTGTACATTTATACCCATTAGTATGGTGATAAACCCAAAGAAGTTGCCCAGTTTTAAACTAAGATGGTACCTCAAAACAGCTCGCATTAATTACTACACACACAAAGATCAGAACACGCACAAATGGTGTTGTCAAAATCCACTCTCCACAAGAAAACTTACTATCCTACAATAGCTTTCCTAAACACAAAAAAGCACTGTTTTTAAAATTCACAGTTATAATTTTATGTTCATTTCCAGACACTTAGACACCATGTTGATAAGGTTAATGAAGCAAGTATACCTACTATGCACTGTAAACAATATAGTTTATTCATAAAATAATCAAGACAGAACAAGACTAATGTCAGTGGGACTACCATGGACAGTCTGGACATAAGCTGTTTCAGGTGGATGATTTGTAGAATCAAGACCCTACATATTAGAGTCTCAGAAAACAGCTCTGAACTAATAAAAGTTTTGTCTTTGATTTTAATGGAAGCCGGACTGAGTTCTAAACCTGTGTTGAAAACCTACCTAACATGTTGTATAAAGGTTTATTTCCTCACTTGTAAAACTCCTATTTACATACCAAAAAGACATTTTTATATAAATTTTACTGCCAGACAGTAAAAATCATGAGTCAAATCCATAGACCAAAGCAGAACCACTTTGAAAGTTATTCTTCAAAGTAAAAAAGTTTATTCAATCTCCATAATGGCAGCTTCAGATGTCCTGTCCATATGGATTCCACAATTTTTCTTAAAGCAGTTGTTGAATGACAGCATTATCTAAATGAGAGCTACCACCAAACAGGGAAGTGCTGGCTTTCCTCCCTTCTGGCTTGTGCTAATCCTACTGTCTGCAAGGCTACAAAAGGAACAGGATGAAGGAACTGATCCAGCTGAAAAACAATTTTTTTTTTAAATCACTTTGATGCTGATCAACATGATCTCACTCATGATGCAGCCACTCAGGCACAAGTGCTGACAAAGGGAAAGGTACTGAAAAACAGACTTCTCTCAGAAGTAACCTACATTTGAGCCAGCTCAAATTGTTTGTCAAACCACAGCCTTGCTGTGTATGCATCCTATGTACCTGAGATCAAACAGTTCTGCTAAAATTTGGAACTAACAGAGCACTGACCCCCACCCTCCCTTTCTCTAAACTAGACAAAGAATGCAATGCGCAGAACTCTCTGTCCTTCATTCTTTTGTTGATACACAAGCTGGAAATAGAGGATTCTATAATAGCAGGGAAGGAGTCTGAGTTTTGGAGTCCATGTGGAAAACACATTTCAGAGAAGCTCAGCTATTGTCTGTTTCCCTCCATATGGATTCCATTCTTGGTTACTAACCAAAAGTGTCCAGTCACTCCAAGGTGGCAATGAAGAGTCTCTCTCAAGCACTGACAAGAGTTCTACTAGGAATGGATACATTCAGAACATCTTTATCAAAGAACAGGTTCCTGTATAGGTATAGCTCAAGCACTATCAATTTTGCAAATGAGAATTTAGGCAGAAGAGGTTCTCTTGAAAATGAAGGGAATAAACTACCATTTTACTACTACCAAATTACTATTTTACTACTACCATAGCTATCTGTAAACTACCATAAAATTACAAAGCTCATAATGTGATCTTATAAAGTTTGAGATCCACTTTGATATACCTACAAAGGATACTTCTGGATCTTTACCCTTTTCATGAAAGATCACAAACAGTCTAGGTATGTCCCTGAATGAACCATCTTCTTAAAATAACATGACAGCACTATGACCACATGCATCTCATGAAACTAACATCAAGGTAAGTTCCTTCAACAGTGAATGGAGAGGAAGAAATGCTCTCTAGACATGCCTATCTGAAAATACATTCTTAGATACATATTTTCATACAAGACAGTAAGAGAAATTATTTTATTTCTTTATCCATTTACTACAGAAGGAGACTAGATGCCTAACTTTCAGATGGATGAGGTTAGGTGAGATTAATTCCAGCTTAACTGTTTCAAGTACTGCTTCTTTTCATCAAAGAAGAAACAGGAGACTCGTTCATATAGTATTCCAAACTCAGGACTAACCTGAAATGAGATCTACAAGGATCCTTGGCTTATAATGGACTCTATATGGAGAAGCTTGTTCTGAGGACTGACTCTCCTACCACTCAAGCTGATGTAACAGCTACTTAGAATGTAGTCAGATAATTTGTTATGGCATAAACCTATACAAGAGGATGACATGTAGATAATGTTAACAAAAAGATCTTTATGGAGCAGATAACAAACCAGACTGTTTTGTGTCTAGACTATATTGTTGAAACAGGCATTGCTATTGAAATACAGTAACCTTCTTCCAATTAACTTTGTAAATCAGTCTAGCTAAGAATTCTTGTTTTGGAACAGAATGTTCTGAAATTCAAGGAACAGCTGCATTTCACTGGCTGTCAGGTAGACAGCATGCAGCTCATCAGAGGTAGTGACACTGGACACAGTAAACAAATACAGATACATGTTTTGTCCAGTTCTGCAACAGTATATATCAGGTAAAACAGGCCAAGGGATTGAGGATTTCTTGAGAAGTTTACTGAATTCAGGTAACATAAAATAATACCACAAGTTTCTAAACTGGGACTATTATAATCTTCAGTGCAGAATTTCCCCCCAGTTTCTTAAAGGCCTCCAGTATCATAGTATGTGAGGGAAAGGCTGAGTTCTGGCGCTGGGTGACCAAAAGGAGCTGGTAAGGTGTCCACGCTGGAGCTTTCTTAAGATTTAAACATGGCATTTTTTGTTCTCATTTGTGGTTATTGCTTTAGTTGATGGATTTTCCCTAACATTCCTAATAATCAATTCCCTAATAACAGGTCCTTGAAAAATCTGTTACTGTTGTCTGAGTGCTGTCTGTTGAGGCTACCTATTAACAAAATCTGAAAACATAGAAGATACAAACCTACGAACACAAAGTCTGGTCAGGTGGCCTCCTCCCTGCCTTTTGATATAACGCCCACTTAAAATGTTTGAGAAAATTCTTCAAAAGCAGATGTGTAAGTGTGAGGGACTGAAGCAAGTTGCTCTTATCTCAGAAGAAATGCATCATCAGTTTGAATAAATATAAGAGAGAAGAATAATCTCACTGCACACCTGAAAAGCATCTGTCCTTCAGGATGTGCAGGAGAAAATTTGCTACAGGACCTTCAACACCACATCCATGCAACATCTGCTGAGTAGATGCACTGAGTTATCTACTGGCTATCTCTGTCTGGAGCACAGGTGAAGTCTAAAATCATGTCATTTAGATGCCTGAGACCGGTAGTTCTTGCCAGAATCTGAAGCATACTTTCTCTCATATTGGAGACAGGTAAGATCCTGCTAAACTTAAAAGCTAACACTGCTCTCATTAACCCGTGTTTGAGTCAAAGTATGGATCCTGTGTCTCATGGGCACTATCATGACCTCCAAATATTTAGGTATTACTACCACAGCTTTAGAAAGATCAAAGAGCAAAACTCTACACTGGTAATGAGATGCTCCTACCAGTGATGTAAGGTATTTTCTGCAGGCTGGATGAACACCATGTGTGAAAAGAAAAATCCTGAGAAATTGAAAACCACAAAGCAACCTTGAAGATTTACCTAGGGAACTGTGCAGGCTAAAATCATCAGCTGAGACTTGAAATGACAGATTAATGCAGTGAGGTATCAAAGGTCTGGAATACTACATTCTTATTTTTAGTGAAAAAAGTAATGGGATAAGGGCTCTCTGCTTTTGTATTCTAAGGACACCTCTTCCAATGTTCACTTATTTGAACAGTAAATTGTAAGAAGCGTTCATGAAAAAGGATAATGAAATGGGATAGGAATTTGACAGAATACACCATTTCTTTACAATTTCCAGACCCACTTGCTTTATAGTGATCTAAATCCAGGCTTCACAGAAGTAGGAGGTGATAGCCAAGATAAAGGGAAATTACCTTCAAGGAATTTTTAAGACTCATGATATCAGCATCCACATCACAGAATATGGTTCAGACCGCACAGCGACAGAAAAAAGGGAAAAAAAAAGATGAAGCTAGATCAGTAAGGATCACATCTGTGATTTCTGTGAAATTCCCAAGGATTAAAGTCAAGTCTTCTCATCACCACAGCTGTGGCTGCCAGGTGACTGGAAGCAGCTTAGGCACAACAACATTTAGTTTCCCTTGATGTCACTCTTGTGACATCAAGGCCATCAAATTGAGACTGTCTGAATCGTGACAAAGTGACATACTGAGAAAAGAGGTGAGGTAATAAGCAACCACATCTGGAGGCTGGAAGATAAATAGATGATATATCCAAGTAGAATTGAGTTTCTTCAGCTCTTTTTCTCTAGTTATTGCAGCACAAGACCTCTTTTTCTTTCCTCGTGTGCTACATGCAACCATGGTACCAGGGGAATATAAACATTCAAATCCATTGAAAGAAACAGGGTATCACTTCCTTAGCTCACATGTCTTTTGCAGGCTCCAACAATCTCTTATTTATCACTGCAGTGCTGAAAGGATGTGAAATATCCATGATCTGGGAGATTTCTCCTTCACCTCTTTCATTGGCATACCCTGATTCTGTCATATACTTTGTAAGACCCCAGAATTGTCTGAAGTTTTGAGATAAAGAAGTCATCATAGCATTTACTGATTCACTGAGGGAGAATGAGAAAAGTTGTGGGTTTTTTTTCTGCTGGTGTTACTCTTCATCTGTTCCATCCTTCAGTCTTTACTGTACAGAGCTGCCTTTTTCATCGGAAGAACTTAATACCAGCAGAGACCTCTCATGCAAGCTTGCATGAATATGCATACACACCTCAGAGTTACCATTTTTTCTGTTTTAGGCCATCTCCTGTAGTCAAAGTCCTCTCCAATCTACCATCCCCTGAGTTAACCAAATTCAGTTTCCAGATGACTCCCTATTGTGTTTTGATGGAGACAAAAAGAAAGAATGTGCCCCTTTTAAAGGCTGAGTCACCCTTTCACAGGAATGCCTGGAATCTGCCTTATCACTAGCTTGGAGACTGAGACAGGTGTGAAGATATCTCTTTGACATTGCAATAACTTGGTGAATGGTGACTTAGTCATCACCATCTTCAGTCTCTTGATGAAAATAGAAGCCAAGGCTATAATCAGACCGCATCAAATGGCAGTACGTATGGCTCAGATGTCAAAGCATCTTGCTTTATCTTTCCTTTCAGTATCTGAAAGAAACTTCGTGAAAAGACCATTCCCAAAGAACAACCATAGTTAGGCTTCTCTAGCCATTAGAAGGTACTCCAGGAAAAGAAAGACATATGAGTGTTGCTTGGCAAAATGTCTCCTTCCTACATGTCAGTCCCAGCTGGCTAATCCCACGGCCTTAGTTATTATTACTAAAACAGTAACGAGGCTTCACCTTAGCGGCAGTCCTTGAATACTGAACTACTACGGAGAAAGTCATAGGGACAGGTACTAGCCTAATTTTGAAGTATCTAACTAACAAAGAACTAGCTAACAATAGTAGTAAATAGCACTGGCAGCAGCGAAGTGTAAAGATGGGCAAATATATACCTGCCTACATACTGCAAAATTTCCATCTCTGTATTAGCTCGTGGAACTCAAGATGTAGTGAGGTATGAGGCATTAGTACATTCAGTACACAGGCACACTAGGGCTGGAATATCTGTAAGGACAGTCACAATAAAAAAGTAGGCTTTTTTATACATATAGACATCCATATGTCAAGAAAAGCAACAAGTATAGCTCAGAGAATATTATATGAATTATACTTTGAGAATAACTGTTTCCAAATTCGTATATTCATTGGTGTATAATCAAACAGCCCTTTTCAAAGAAATATTTAATTATGCCATAAAGGTTACAAGATCATTTATCTTGTGGTTCTTACACATATGGAGGAGGAAAATGATAAAGTATAGGGCTTAAGCAAGAAAAAATGGCTTTTTGTCAGCTCTCTAGTTTTCATCTAATGTGAGATAAAAACCACTGAACATTAATACAGCATCAGTAGAAATGCACCATTCAGAATGGATAAAAAGAGTGAAATACACAATTAGTAGTCTTTAAGTAGCTGGACAGAAGGGTGAAAATAAGCAATATACTCTTCCACAAAATTCTGAAATTAAAAATATATTTTTCTTTTCACAGGCCACTCACACAAAATAAATATGATTAACTGAAAAATCATTTGAATTTACTGCCTGTTTTTAAAATTATGACTATATGGCAGAATCAATACTATCAAACATTCCTAAATGCTAGTATGCATCCAGACATTTTTCCAGAGTGTTACACAGAAATGAAATGTTACATTTGCACGTTATGAACTACAAAGAAAGTATAAGAACATTCTTTAAACTCATGCCATAGTATATATTAGGATAAAGTCATTTAGCTGTTTTTTAATGACAGGCCAATTGGTTTCACTGGGGCAGCAGGGGTCTCTCCACAGAGAATATGTTTCAGGATCAGTGCTGATAATCAGCTGTTAGAATGGCAAAAAATGAAGTATGAAAAAGACTCCTCCACATGAAACTTTTTTTGCCACTCAGACCTGTTACTCACTGCCTTGCATTTGACATCTTGGTAAATTACAGTAGCTATAAAATGTTACTAAAATGACAGTAACTATTTCAAGCTACTTCAGTGGTAGTCTGATTTGCACAAATGTGAAAGACTACACAAAGAAGAAAACAATGGAGAGCCAGAGCCTTTTATGTGCAACTCATATTAGGAACTTATCTTGATGAAAATTAAAAATAACACTTCTTAATACCATTTTATAACAGTATTATTTTACCATTGTTTAATGCCATTTTATGATGGTACAGTCCCACTGCAAGTCAAATGATCTAAACTGATGCTGTCTCAATCCTATCCTTGACTGCGCAGCTGGCTCCCTCCCATGCTCCAGCTCTAGCACTCATGTGACTAGGCAGTCAGCCAAGTTCAGGAGCTGAGCTGGCTGAAATAGTTGTACCATAGGTGGTGTTACATGTCAAGTTTTCTTCCCAGTAATGCTAGATTAAGTCCTTGCTGTGAATACACTAAGAATAGACTAATAGACTTTACTACCCAAATAACTATATAAATAGCAAATCTCTTAAAAAAATTCACTAAGCAGGTCCCCGATTCAGAAAATGAGGACAGTGCCACAAAATATATCAAGAAACCAAATCTGAGGAGCCTTTGGTGTTACCACAGTGACCTCCAGTCTTTTAAGGAAGGAAAGAATTACCAGACAAATGAAAGATTTTTTTTTTCAGTTAGTTTATAAGCCAAGATCAAGCCTCACTGTTATGGACTTCAAACTGTCACAATCTATAATGTGCCTAAGATAACAGAGGGCTCTAGCTACTACATCTATTAGGGCAGTGTCTACTACCTGCTCTGTTGATGCAATGCTTAGATGAATGAGAAGGAAGATGAGGAGCTAGCAACCTCAGGTTTCTTTATTATTATTATTTTATTTATCATATACTAAATAATGCCACAGTTTATTGTATTTCAACACAAAACCTTTGAAGTCCTAGGCATTTCTATGGCAAAGATATTCATTGTGCTTTTAAATACATATTTCAATCAGCAACAAATACTTCCAAGACACAGGTAAATACTGTGAATACTGACCTTGCAAAGAATTATGCAATTTTAAAGAAATGAGAAAATGCATTCCAGTTCCAGTTCAATGGGATGACTCGCATGCTGAGAGTTAAGCCTTTCCAGGTTGAATTGGATAAATGACAAAACACTTAAAACCACCCCCAAAAATTAGTAGCATGTTTCAGTTCTTATTTTCCATCCATAAACAGTATCCTATAGCAGCAAGTTTACTGTAGCGGTGTTGCTGATATTAAAAAAAGAAGAAAAGAAAAATGGGCCAGGATTTCAAAGGATCTTCTGGGAGTTAGGTGTCTTAAGTTTCATTCCAATTTAATGGCATTTGTATGCATAAACTTTTAAAGTTTCTTTAAAATCCAAGCCAAAATGGAATATCCTTAAAAGTTTAGGAATGATTAAAAGAGTAGAGTATAATGCTTCCTTCATTTAAAATGTCAACAACCTGACAATTTCCTGTACCAGTAGAAGTTGCTTGACCAGACACAAGTATCGCTTAAATTTAATAATCAAAGCTTTCTGAATATGGCAGAAAGGATAAAAATTTAATAGTTTCATTTCTTCCCTTTATGGAAATGAAATATGACTAGGAATGGTGGTGTTTCAAACATTAATAAGCCATGGGTCAAGAAAAGACCCACCTGCATGCTGACAAATTCTAATATAGATTACATAGCAAAGAATGATAGTCATTTATTTTCCTATTCCTCATATTTATTACTGGCTACTGAAACATAACTATTATGGGGTAGGAAAGAGAAAAGGAGAGACTGAAAATGGTATCTCTTTTTTATGCCTATATTTGATTTTTTTGACAGAGTAATATGGATATTAGTAGAGGAATGGACCAGATGACTTCCAGAGGTCTCTGACAACCTAAATTATTCTGACTCTGTGTCATAGCTGAAATGGTTTAAGGACCAGAGGATACTAAGCTGGTCTTTGGGATACATTCTTGTGGGGGAAAAAATTAACTGGACTGTGAAGACAGTCTTTCAGAAGTAGGACCTGAGAATATATAGTTGTATTTTCAGCAAGTTCTGCATTTATAAAAGCTAAATATTTCTAGCAATAAAGTTTTAACCAACTTTTGTTTCAAAATTACCTTCAGAAGTAGCAGATGTAGATGTGGAATAAGAGCTGTCAGAAGATGCCAGCTACACATCTTACTGAATATTTTATTAGATAAAGATACTAAATTCACATTAAAGGTGTACTGTTTTATTGTATGCCACTGCCTCAAGGCCAGCAATAACTGACCTATGCCTCAGTTCTAGAAACTCAGTATAGACAGATACATGCAAGAATGAAATCATAATCTCTCTGGTAAAGAACTGATATTCTTTCATTCTACACGTAGATTTTAAATGCTAAATCTTAGAAACGGTACATACAGACTCTCTTTAACTGCAATTATACAATGCACAGATATCCTATTTAACTAGTAAAAGTCCAATTACATAAATCAGGAATTATACTAGCTACAATCACAACAGTGCCTCGTGAAAATTATATAATAAATACATGTTCCATTTCACCTTACTGTAGTTTTGTAAAAAACAGCTTCCATTTTAAAATAATGTTTTAACTACTTCATTTTGGTTTGGAGTACAACTCTGTATTTAAAAAGTAGCTTTATAAAAATGGCATCTTTGGGATTGATTGTTTCTAAGTGAATTCCAAATTGAGTTTGCACTGTAAGATACAGAAAAAAAAAAAAAAAAAAAATCAAAAAAACCCTTTCAATACTGGAATTTTTAAGTCAGGCATGAGCTTTCATAGTTTCACATCAGCACTAGAAAAAAAATCAGAAGACTATATCAAATCACTACAAATTTAACATATGCTGAATCTCACTTCAAATTTCATTATTTTTCTTACAAAACAGTCAAAGAAAATACCAACTAACTCTGTAATATCTGCTTTTCTGCAGTGATAGCAGAGTTCTGAGATGATATAAGAAGCTCTACCAAATAAGGCAATACAGATTTTTTTAAGCATGATACAGATCAGAGCCATACTTTAGAAATGCAATTTCCTTTGTAAGATCCCTAGGTAAAATGTGTAACTGCACAGGACAAAGGCAGCCACTAACAAAAGATTACAGCACTACTAGCATTTCATTGTAAGGTAACTGTACATTAGGGGGGAAAAAAAAGGCAAATTTTACTTCCTTAAAGTCTCCTTCCTCCACAAATTCTTTAAATGAATATAAAGTTACTCTAGGTAAAATGAAAGGTGCACATTAAGACCTTTAAACTTAGATGTCTACATCTGTGTGACAGGTGACTGCACCTCTACTGCCATCACCTGGAGATCTAGTCATTAAAGTTAGCAGGACTCAGTTCGGCTGCCTACATCATGTATCTAGTGTCATTTGAGATGCTAAAGGATATTAAACACCTATGAAGAACTGGCAGATACGACACATGATCTACAGGAGACTTGCACACCTCTGTGGAGCAGCAGCTCAGGCCAGGTGGGATGCCCTAGGGCATCTTAAATGGCACCAGACACCTGTCTGAAGCAAATGAAACTGGAGAGGTATTCTGCTCATCCAGAAGTAAGTGTCTATACTTGAATAGCTGAATACATGAATAGCTCTCTACTGGTTAAAGCAGACAACTCCATAAATACGTAAATTTAGATGTCTTAATTTGTGAGCCCAAAGTAAGATGCAGTTTCATACAAATTAAACTCCTTGAATAGATGAAAGGAGAGGAATCTAGAAATAATTATTACACAGAACATTTTAGCACACCTTTTACTAAGCAAAACTAGTTCAACAGATATCATTGTAAACCTTTTGATTTTACAGACCTTGTTGTGCTAGGTTCTAAAACAACATATCACCAAGTCATGATTTCTGGTTCATGGAAAAAATTCAAAATGGAAAAAGCTCAATTAAATGATGCCAACTCAAAATCTGATCCATATTAATTTGAAATTACTTGAAAAGCTAAGATTACTATAACCAAGCATTTTTTTTTTTTGCAATGACTTTTAGCCTCTGTGTCTGCTGTAATTAATCTCTATATTTAACTCACTGAAGCTTAAGAAGTCTTTTAATGCAAAAGCAAATCAGGAAATAGATCACACCATTCCACCTACAAACCTTACTGCATTAAACTGAAAAGAGCTAGAATCTCTAGCTTTGGCCTTAATTTTTATGTTTATCAAATCTCTTTGTTTTAATACAGAATTTAGTCAAACCAAAAGACAAAATCTGTGTAAGAGAAAACACCAGAACAAAAATAATTGAAATTCCTAATACAAATGAACTAAAGTTTACTTACTATTGACATCAGTGTTAATATATAGTGCTGTAAATTCTGTCCATGATGATGAACCATTTTGGTGTCAGCTGTAACCATCACTTCCACGTATCTCGGGTAGGAAAGAAAACGTTTTTTCCGGGAATGTGGATTATTGCTACCATCTTCCACAGATAGGTTTTTAAAAACATAGTCTAAAATGGGGGACTTCTGTAAAACATTTATCTCCTCATTTAAAATGCTGAGGTTTGGATGTAGTAAAGTGCTCTTCTTCAACTCTTTTTCTATAAGGTAGAAAAAGATTTACTGTAGAATGCAGTTTCTAAATTTAAAAACAGATAGTCAAAAGGCTGCACAAAACAGACAAAGCAAGAAAGTTATTATACTTATGATCTATTTCCAAAGGAACCAATGCAAGAATTAAAAAATATATTAGGTAGAGAAGGTTGTAACAGGAACATCAAATTCAATGTCTTATATATTATTATACAGTTCTCTCACATATGGAGTGATTGTTAAAAATTAATTAAAAGGAGACAGCAGTGTTGTACAGCTTCCAGAATGCCGTATAATCCAAACGGATAGGCTGGAATGAGGTAAGCAGTAAGCAGTACAGCAAAGGAAACAAGTTAATTAAATAAAATAACTACGTTTTCACACGAACATTTGACCCAAACCAACAAAATGCCAGCTATTCCATAACAAAGACTAGCCCTGATTTCTGAATTCAAATCACTATTGATTGTTTTTCATTTCTATATCCTTATATTTTTGTGAACAAAAGGTTTTTTACATAAGCAATTATGCATGAAAAAACCTCAGTGACTTCCCTGAAAGCTTTGTTAATATTCATCATGTAGGATAAGGTCCTGAAGGAAATATAGAAGCTATCTGGATACCTCCAAACTAAGTACAGTAATACATGCTAATTATATTCCATAATGTAGTCCAGCAGAGTTATTCAGAGAGTCTGATTTAAACTCTCTACACAGTCAAGGGCCTCTGATGACTGATACACAAAATCCATTAGTTGATCAGGGAGCTACCTTTGAAATAGCCTACATAAAAATATTTAACTGAGAAGCATATCTGAATTCTCCCTAATCTCTAGAACTTAAGCACCTAACTTCAATCCTCTCAGAATCAACCTCCATTATCTTTGTGGAAGTTTGATTCCCTCTTAAAAACCAGCCATCAAAGGAGATGGTTCTCAATCTTTTTATTCTAATGGCTTAGCAGTTACAGCACTAATTCAAGAATCCTGAGACCCAGACTCAGTACCATTCTCAAGTTGAGAGGATTTAAATCTACATATTCCATACTTCAGAGAAAGATCCCCTATCGTAAAGCTTAAAGCTATTTTTGATAGGTCAACAGTCCTTTGAAGTTAGGACACAACACAGCTAGGATCACTACAGTCAAGGGGCAACAGCAAGCGTCTTAAACTTTGCTGACTAATCATCTGAAAGTCAGTCACAAAATACAGGTATGGTAATTGCAAAAACTATCAGCACTAACAATAAAGAGGTGAGAATTCAGGGACTAGCATAGGAAGGAACACGTTAGTCCCTACGTACATGAAATGTTTTCAGATTGACTGACCCTGATGCACTTAAAGAACTGGCTGAAGCAATCTCATATTCATATTATCTTTACTAGTTCACAGGTGTCTGAGATTTCAGAGTACTGGAAGAATGGGAAACAGCACCTGTATTTAAAATGGAAGTTTTATGGAAGACATGAACATATGGACCAGCCAAGTTCCCTTCACTATCAGAGCATATCAAATTAATTTTATTCATAAACACCAGAAGACAACAAGGGAACAAGTAATAGCTAACATACTTACCAAAAACATATTATGTCAAACTAACCTAATCTTCCTATATTAAGGAAACAGGATTTATGGATAGAGGAAATGCAGTAGATGTCCTAATCGGATTTGACTGAGGCTTGTAACAGAGTTTCCAACTAATTTTTTGTGACCATGTTAGTCTAAAAGCAACTACTACAAAGTGAGCAAAAAATGAGCTATGAAATAAATTTTATAAGTAATTATCATGGTTCAGTTTCAAACTAAAAAAAAAATGTACTGAGTGGAATTTCAGAAGTGATCCATTGTGAATCCAGTATTACTCAAAAATTTTATTTATAATTTGAAAAACTAAATTGATTTTATACTATATGTACAGATGTCAGAGACTGGGAAGAGTACCAGGCATCTTGGAGGACAGCATCAGAATTCAGAGTGATCCAGAAAAAACAGAAGGCAATGATCTGGAAAAAGAAAAAGGCTGCAACTCAAGGAAAACAACTGCAAAGTTCTGTAATTGGGTAGGAATCATAACTGGAGATGCATGGGATGCAGAGTAACAAGTTAAATAGCAATTTTATAGCAAAGGATCTAGGGATTATAGTGAATCACAATACAGATCAACAATAGTTTAATGCTGAGAAAAAGAAATTTGGACTGAAATGTATTAAACTTGTGTACTATCTAAATACATCCGAAGTATTCCATTCTGCTCAGCCGAGGTTATGCCTCTGCTAAAAGATTATGTTTTGAGAAACAGATTTAAAAAAAAATGCAGAGGAACTGGAAAAAATACAGGGGAGTACAACTATGTAAAGAAATCTGAAAACATGATCCATACAGACAGATTTAGGAAATTGGGGATGTTTAGTCTAGAGAGGAGTCTAGAGAGGAGTCTAGAGAGGAGTCTAGAGAGGAGTCTAGAGAGGAGTAGACTGGTAGAAGACTGTCTTCAAATATGTAAGAGGTAGCAGCAAGAAAAGCAGTAAATTTATCTAACCTGCAGAATATTTGGAGAATAACTAATGGGTTTAAATTGTTGCAAAGGAAATTTAGCTTAGGTATTAGGAAAAACCTTATTGCTCTAACAGTTAAACACTGGAATAGACTGTCTAGGGAACTGTGGAATTTCCACAGAGATCTGACCAACAGAGGTAAAAAATAATGTAGGAAGAGTTGATCCTGACTTGCTGCAGTAGTGTAAGCAATCCTATTTCCTTTCAATTCTGTTTTCTGTGATTCTTTTATATGTTTTTGAAGGAAACATATAGTAACATATATAGAGATTAGGAAATACTGTCAAGGAAGAACAGATAGAATACAGCACATCTCACTGTAAAAGATTAAAGGTTTTATATATCAACATTATATCAAGGAACAAGTAGGACAGAGAATTTAAAATGGTATTAACGATAAAATAAAATGGATAAGGAATTCAAAGAAAAGTTGAATAAAAAAATCCAAAATTAATTTTCTTTGAACATATAAAATGGAATTCACTTGACTGTATAAGGTACGTATGTCTATATTGTATACTCATAATCTAATCATCCAGCCTCTCTATATAGTCAGCAGAGAGAAACAGGCATTTATAGGATACAAATCATCTCACCCTAAACAGCACATTTAAAATAGGTCACATGAATCATCGGCACTAAAAGTGACCTTTCCTCTCCTCTGAATATAAAAAGGGGCTAGCTAAGGATGAATAACATAGACACATAATGTTTAAAGTTAGATAAGATGGCTCACTATTGTCATTATCATTAAATTACAATCTGATCAAGCATTCACTGCTTAACTTAGAAATAACATGTGGTCACAAAAAAACCCTCTCCATATCCTCTGTCAAAGTTCACTTACTGAAGAAAGAGAAACTCTCATGCTCACAGGAGGATATTGCTAGATGTATGCTGTTCTTCCTTGAAGAGCAAATGTAAGGCAAGACTAGCATTAACAATGAATCTCTACTTTAGAAAGACAGAAATATAACCACACAAGGTCTTCTCTATAAGCATCTCTGCAACTCCACCCAAAGACATGACAGTAATGCCTGGCTCACAGTCCTCTGTAGCTGCTCCACTAAATGAAAAGGGAAAAAGATCACATTCTTAATGCTTGGAGACTTTTCCTCATAGTAGGCTACTTATATTAATAATATTCTCTCATACACAGCATAGGAAAAAAAAAATCAGAACAAAAGACCTCTACTTAGTTCTCTGCATAATATTAATCATAAAAAAAACCTGTTGCTTGATTTTCAAAGCAAGTACTAACTCCTTGATTCCAATGACAATCAATGAACAGATAGCATCAGCTTCCCAAACAGAACAAGAAATACCTGTTATTAGAATTTATTCAATGTGAGAAGATCATAACAGACACTTTCTGGCTTTAATATCTATGGATAAGCAGCATTCTGAACATACTGCTTCTGAGTATAATATGTGCTCTAAGAATATTCCAAGATTAAAACACTGACTAAACTGTTTTTTTCCTGTGATTTGTATTTTCAAACATCTGATCAGATATTTCTTAAGAGAAGGAAGTAAGGTTTATTTCTTTTTATCTTCCTTTTCTTCAGATAAGTTGTAGTTATACATTCAGCCTCACATAAACATTTCTGAAATGCAAGTACATTCAAAATGCATAAATGCAGATTTCAATCTCAGGAAAAGTGTAGAATTTTAATTAGACAGGATGTTTCTAAATGCCAGGCTGAACCAAATATAAGTTGCTTTCTCCTATTGTGAATCTCCACCCATTTGTGTTTTCTTTGAAGCCCAATAATAGAAGCATGCATGCTTCTATTAAAAGCACAAGAAAGGCATTTATTATGTCACTAGGCTTAAAAAACTGTTTCAGACACAATGAAAAATACTTTTAAAATGGCACTAGTATAATAGTAAAGGTTAAGAAGTGCATTGCTCAGGCAGGGTCTTCAAAGGGTTCTACATCATTATATCTCAAAACAGATGGTATCTCAGTGCTTGGAACTATAGTTTATGGACACCTACAATCTCAAATAAATCCTTTCTAATCCCACTCTTTTGTCTGGTTTTTGTACTTTGATGGTAGCTGCAGGTGTCTTTCTCACATCATATTATTTTCCAGCTATGAAGATGCATGTAACGATGCAAACTACTGAAAACTTTCTGCCTGCTAAAAACATATTAAAGCACAGTGCTTTCTGCTTCATGTATTAATAATGGTGTTTTTTCTTCTCATATTCACATTCATTGCACATGGTCTCACTCTGAAGTCATTTTACACAGATTAACTTACACAGTGTGAAGCTCTGAAAGTGCAACCATTCACTTGTGACATATCCTAGTACTATGCTCCTAAATTACCCCACTTCCTTTTTTTTAATTTAAATAAAACTACATACTATTACTACGCCACATGAATACATTATTAAAACAGGCAAAATGAGAAACATCTACATTAACAGGTAGTATTAGATACTTCCATTATCATGGCTGACAGATCTATTATATTATCTGTTAGACTTGCAATCAATTCATTATATTTTGCGAGCATAAACAACAGCGGCTCCTGTGGATCTGGTCCTCAGGTGCTTACATATGGAACAAAACAGGTGTAAAAATAAGCCCACACAGAAGTTCTTGCAATATCAGGATGTATTTTTACAAGCATATTGTGTCCTACATTTGAATTCGCCACTGGTAGAAAATGAGAAGGTCACCATGCCTGTGTGAAACAAATGCATAGGTTCTAGTGGAAAGATCTGGAGACTAATATTACTAAGGAAAAGGGAATCTTGCATTTTGTTAAAATACCAGAACTCTGACACTTGAAAAGTCACATTGAAATTTTAAGTATGACTATACCTGAAACTTCACAAGGTTTATGGGATTTCTGATACTTTCTTTTAAATTCTTCATGCCTGTATATAAGATGTGGTTTGTTATGTTCATCTTCATGTTCATCTCCATCTGCTTTCATCAGAGGTTCTAAAAAATATTCACCATCATGTGCCTTAAAGGTGCCCATCTGAAAGTAAAGAGGTAACTGATTTATTGTCCACTGAAAATACTGATAAAACATAATTTCATGCATATAATAAACTATTTATGATAATATTTTAAAATTACTGAAAATAAACTTGCACTTGAGACACAGGAAACCCAGTGGAAGCAAGAGAGATGGAAGCTGGAAGGCAGCAGGAAGAGAAGTTTGCTTCCAGAGACTTGGCCCAGCAGAATATCTCATTAAGAAGTCTACCATACTTATTAATAATGCGTCATATGTAATCTCCATACAGGGTTAATGAAACAAAAGAGATCATAAAAGCAAAAAGAGTCTAGGTATAACCAAGGACCAACTGGGAACTATGCAAAGAGGTAAGTAGAAGGTATCAAGAACTTCAGGATTTGAGTGTTGTCAGAATTCTAGATTGAGCTGGTGCCTCCTCTCCCTTTCCTTCATATAATTTATAAAGTCTTTTTCTTCTAAAATTGCACTTTTACCATGTATTAGTAACTGTGTTAACTTGATGGGTTTTTTTTCTTTTTTAAAAGGACTTTGAAACTAGTTCCAGGAATCCAAAGTTGACAGTTTAATAAATATGTTTTTCTTCCCCTTGACTTTTTTTTTCTCTCTAGCAGACACACAGGTAACTACATACTGGGAACCAAAGGAACTTGATTACTCACCAAAGCACATATACAAAGAAAAACTTCAAAAATTAAGCTTTTTTTCCCCTGTAACCCATTCAATTAAGAAAACCTAATACGGAATCTCTTCCTTCTTTTTGCACTTCTAACCACAGCCATTGCTTCCTACGGCTTAAGTACCTTATTTCATAAAATTATGAACAGCACAAGGCGAACAGGGAGAAGATGCACCAAGCCAGGTAGATAGCATTGGGAAGGATGGGAACAAACCTTTTTTAGAAACCAGACAGCAGCAAATGAGGACATAGTTTTATAAATCAAGATTAAGGCTACTGCAACTACTAAGAGGAAGAGAAACCATGTAAGAATTTACCGAAGTGCTTTTCAAACTTTTTGGCACATGCCTCACTTCACTCAATTAAGAACTTGGAGTGAGCAGGTGCTTTGCATTCTATTAGCTGTTTTGCCATATTGGTGAGGCACATTAACTGGTAAAAGAATAGTGATAATCTACATAATATGCTTTAAGAGATTAAGTATTCCTATCAGCCTTGAAAACTAGGGGTATAGAGTGAGTGGAAAAGCAAGATATGGTTTAAGCAGGAATCCCTTTTCAGCATCCTACAGTAGTCTTTTGAAATCTGCTGCAGACTACCCTAGTATAGAGGGCATTGTACAGGAATTATAATATCTCCTTAAATTTGGGAGCCTTCTAGCAGTTGTCAATTTTCTATGTTTATAAGCTTGTTAGGCTTCAGGCATATATATGTCACACTGTCCATAATCTTGCCTGATACATGTCAGAAATTACAGTTATTGCAAACCCACTGAGGTGGGATCCTCTGTACCATATTGTTGTCTAATGAAAAAAAGACCCAGCCAAATACTTCCTCTCAAGTCCTAAGCAAAGTACAACCTTCTGGTCAAAATGACAAAGAGACAGAAGCAAGGAGGTCCTGTCACTCAGGGGCAAAGCAGTAAGAGTTGAGTCTAAGATTTTAAAGATTCATGTTGTTTTTAAGATTTTCTAAGATTCATGTTGCTTTTTATGTAAATTATGAACAAAGTCCAAACCACCAAAACAGGATAAATCTGACCCTATAAAATCTGCAAACACTAATATGCTAATTAGTTTTTTCTCCTGTCATGCTCTAAACCTATTCTATTTCTAGACAACAGAGGCATTTAAAATATGTTATTTTAGATTTTAAGAAAGCAAAAACTTTATTGCTACTGCTTTATCCCCACACACACCTTATTTCCCCTCCTCCTCCTTCTAATGGCTGGAACACATATTTTGTATTGGTTTCTTCAATAGCTTTTTTCAATTAACAGGCTTTCAGATTTTACAAAGAAAGGGTTTCAGTTAAGAGAAGTATACTGACTGCATGAATAGTAGCACAGAGCAAATAAGCAGAGTTTGTTCTACATTTTAAACTAAACTCATCTTCCAGACTATCAGACTTCCACTGGAAAAGGTGAACTGCAAGAATCAGGCTACATTTCTCTACCATTTCACACTCCAAAAATCACTAATCGGCTTTTAAGTGAGTTTGATCACTGAAAATCCCACTCAGATTGCTGACCCCATACTCAGACAACCAAGTGCCAAAGAATGTCTTGAGCGGCTACAAGTGGTAAATTCCTAACTAGGAATTCCAAACCATATTTATGTATGCATTGTTCCTATCCAGTGCGGGAAGAATTAGCATGAGGCATCATGACTGACCTAAGTCAATCTAAGATTGCTTGTTCTCTGAAAGAGGTATTCCGGCATTCCCCCTCTTCTAGATGTGCACTCCGACCCTTCTTTGTGTCGGCACTAGCAATGGAAATCACAAACACCGTATATCAACTCCTCTGTCTGGTTAAAATCTATACCTGCCTCCAAAGAAGGTTATTTTTCAGCTGAAATAACAAGGGTCACCTGGGAACAGGAAACCACTTTTCCTGGCAAAAAAGCAACCATATATCAGCAAAAGCCAACTACAAAACTGGACCATCAGGCACATCAGAATGGTGCTCCAAAGCTTGTATATCAGGCTGAGCCTAACTCTGACTACACAATATAACATGCTTAGCAACAGCTGGGGCTCAACTTTCACTACTCTATAGTCTAAATATCTGAATCAGAACCGATTCAAGAATTTAACTGAAGTCCAGAATCCTGTCCCAAGATGAGACACATTGAAGTCATCTAAGGAAAAAAAAGCAGGCAATTCTTCCTCTTTTAAAAGATACTAAGAAGTAGCAGTAACTGTGCTGACCTTTAATTTACAATAAGCACTTACAGAACTTGCCTAAAAAGCAGAAAAAAATCTCCTTCATTACACTGAACAAAGGAAATACAAAATACATCAAAAACTTATAGTGAAAAAAGGTAGACAGCTGTTAAGGGAGGAATCTTACATTATGTTCCATGATCTCAGAATTATTTTAGGGTATTTTTTGTTTTAAATCAAAAGATCAATAAAAAAGGTACAATATTGTCCATAAGCCAGGAAATGAACCTGATTCCACCTTTCCAGCTGCTTGGACTAACTATTTTAGAAAAATGGAGCTGGGTCCATCACACTTACCCTCGCTCTGGCCCAGTGATCCTTGTACAGTATCTCAGTATCAACTGTTGGTTAAGTACAGGAGACATGTCAATCAAAATCCATAATGTCACAAACTTTCATTCTCTCCTTAATGAGCTCTTTTCTCATCAAAAATGTATAAATAAATAGTAATAACTGTTGCCACTTACTGGTTAGGGACTCTTCCCACCAGTAACCTATGATGAAATATTTTTGCACATCCCCCATCCAAGTTGAAAAGACCTCTTTATACATGAGAATCCCAAAAGAATAAGAGATGAAAATAAGCATACTGCCTCTAACTTACAAAGAGTATATTGTATTTGTCATTTAAAACCCAAGCAGAGACTACAATTTATTCCACAAATGTCACTGGCATAAATTTGTAGTGCAATGTTAACCTAATAGAAATCCAAGCTTCTTGGGAAACCAGTACACAGATGTGTTTGGGTTCAGATTAATGAATGGAAATCAGTATTTCAGAAGACATCTCAGAAAGATGAAAGTTAGTGAAAGTGAAGCCAGGTTTGAAGTCACCAATACAAATCCTTCAATTCCTTTATGAAGGCTAAAGTTGGATTTTGATTAGCCACACATGGTTATCTCCTTGTTTTCCTTACAATTATTAACAGGTCTACAAAAATTCAGTCATCAGCTACACTCTTCTGTCTGTTTCACACTTCATTCATGGAAGTGACACTGGTAACAGTGTCTGGTCACCAGATACTGGTGACAGACTTGGCTGATACAAATGGAGCTATTCATGTGAATTAGGCACACAAGGGAAAGGGCTGTGAGAGCCAAATGAAAAAGAAAATTTTTGGTAAAATGAAATAAACCAAAGTCACTTATCAGATGTACAGACACAGGTTGCTGAAACAGAAGCCCAAGTATTTGCAGGAAATGAATCAGAAATGAACTGGATTTACTTATCATCTACAGATGCCTCTCAAATCATACAACAAGAAATCTGCTCAAAATATTCTATTTCTGTTCTCAGATAAAGAGGTAAAAGTTCAGCTAAAAGATGTCTTCAGTAGAAGTGGAGTACAAAATTGAAAACAGTCTCTTGCACATCATAAATAAGTGGTGCAAAGTAAGAAAGCAGGAGCACTCTACAGGACTATGCATATGCATAGATATGAGGAAATTATGAGAAAATCCACATGAGAAAGATAATTTATTTCTTGGATTTAAAATACTCTGGATGAGTTAAGACACTTGAATATATTAAATCAAGGTTTAGTGGATCAACACAGCTACTCACTATATATGGTATGTCTTAGTGGTTTAAAGTGGCTTAAAGCTTAATCAATGTATTTGCTCTATTCCAACAGTAGTAGAAATAAATATTGCACAATTTATGGTTAAAGTATGTACCATACCCATATACAAATTACATCCTTGTGTATAATGGCAACTTCGAAGAACACATGGAAAATATAAGGGAAGTATAGCAGGTTTCAGAAACATGGAATTAATCTTATGTCTAATCTAACGTTCAACAGCAAAATTGGAAAGGTTCCAGAAAAATCCTAAAAGAATGACAGAAGTTCTGGAAAACGTGATTCTAAACTGGCAGACTCCTTCCAGGTAAGCTCTACTCCTATGCCTTAGTCTATTTCATGCCCTCATAGTATGGCTTGTAACTCAGACTCAAAATCTTGCAAGTAGTTCATATCAAGGATACTTTCATGGTCAAAGCAAATTACAAAACCCCTTCTTTTTGTATTATTCACCCACTCTCTCTGTTGCATTCATTCAAAGCTCTTCTGAATCATGTGAGAAGCCCTTCACCCTTCTCTGCCAGCTCCACTGTTACAATGTTTTCTAATGAAAGACTTAAGAAGCATAGCCTAATTAGTTCACTGAAGAAAAAAGCATTAGGGGTTATCTGATCATGATAACCAACACCTGGAAAAGAGATTTCTACTAGCAGATAATTCAGCTAGAAAAATGACAAGATGAAGTGGTTGCAAGATAACATTACATTAATTCAAACCAAAGATAATATAATAAAAATAACAAAATAGAAATAACAACATGAACACCAGTTCAATGACAGAAAAAAAATCTATCTAGCAAGAAAGTGTCAGCTGGTGGAACACCTTTTTATAAGTGATCAGAAGCAACAGCGTATTTGAACTTCTTAAAAACACACAGAATAAAATGCTAAAGACAGCAAAAACATCTTTCATTGCAAGGTGAGCTGTGTGACCTACCTTTACATTTCCTTATAAATTCTGTGATACCAGGATTTCATCAGCAGATACTAATCACACCTTTAGAAACTTGAACAGAATTGGTAAGGCACCCACATATGCTCAGAAGTGTTCCTAGTGTGGGAAGCTAGGCACCTAATCACTGGTTAAATACAATTACATATTTCTAGATTGGAACTTAAATTCCAGGTAAACCCCTGAAGACTAAGTATCCTTTGAACATGCCTGACCTAACCATACTGATAACTGTAGTACTGACCCCAGTACCCTAACAGCCAAGTTACTTTTACTGAGTAACACAGAGAAAAAGAGGGTATTTCCATTTTGCATCATAGCACAGGGGAAAGAACACCCACGCAAGAAGTGGAAAACCTGGTTCCAGGTATCCTGATCATCACTCTGTAGGGCTATTCTAGGCAAGAAAAAGCCTAACTGAAGCCTAGTTGGGACAGCATTCCAGAAGTTTCTAAATACAATTTGTAACAACAATAACAACAAAATATGACGATAGCAGATAACTGGAGGGAATATTATGATAACAATGTCAAAAATACCTGGAAAGAGCAGGTAGAAAAGCCTGCAGGGAACACAGGAATAACAAGATTCATTGGAGTAGGAGGTAGTGAAAGGGTGATTTATTTATTGTTACCTTCATATATAATTTACAGTGAATAAACCAGATTTTAAATTAAAAAAATTATGCATAACAGCTTTTGCCATAGAAATATACTTACAGCTTTCATTCTGGAAAAGTAGCTACTCTGCAATATCTATTGAAACTGGTGAAAGGAAATGCATATGTACATGGAGATTTTTCTCACATACATGAATAAACTGTCATCAAGCTAAATACCCTCCTGGAACACAGACCGAAGGAATCACACCCTTAGTTTTGGAGGAAACCTCATCATATAATCTTTTCAGTGATTGTCAAGCAAATTCACATTTGCAAGTTATCTCTGTTTAAAAAGAACTTCCTAGTTTTGATGTTTTAAGTACATGCAGAACCACCTTTCATTCTCACTGGCAGGTGAATAGCTCCAAAAGGTCCTTTCAACTTCATATGAGTCATCAGGCAGTTATCACTCAAGTACACAGTACACACAAGCTCGGGCTAGATTTTGACCTCGTTTTAGTCAATCACATAGTAGTGGTCACCTAGAGTACTTTTTTCAATATATGTATACTCAGAAGGTATGATCTCTTGTAGTCTCAGACTTTGCTACTATAATCTAAAACATAATGAAAACTGAAACTCTTGCAGATATGTTATCTCACTTGGGAAGCCCAGTCTCCCAGGATCCATAATGGCTAGCTGTTGACTGTCACATGGGGCTGGAGGTATTAAGTTTAATTCAAAATAGCAGTTTCACACAGCATTTTAGCTGGACAGGTGCACCTAGTAACAGCAAGGGGCCATATGCTGTGCTCTTTCTCCTCCTCCCCTGAGTCAGCCTATTCTGTATGTTCATGCACATTACACCCTGTGTACTTCACAGAAGTTTAATGAACATGTGTGGAAATACATAGGTAAATCCAATCTCCTGTGCCTGCCCACAGCTTTGCAGCAAATTTACCTGTGTCACAAAAACCCAGAATGATGGACAAGAGATTGTGAATCTCCTGAGAAACAAAGCAGCAGCTAAGAACAGGCTGATGCCATCAGATCAATTTATCTGGCAAGCAGAATGTGCTCAAGCAGCTACTGGGAAAGAAGGCTACCAGACACTGGATGCGGGCAAGAGGCAGACTGAGATGGCTGAGCATCCTTGACATAAACTGTTAAACAGACTCGGGCTTGCCTATATGAAGGACAATTCAGGCAGCACTGCGGGTAAAAAGGTAGACACACAGACACTCACACCCTACGATTTCTGCGAAACATTTTCTGTGAGAGACTTCAGCTTCAGAATTCACTACCCCACACATTTTCCTAGTCTAAAATTGCAGTTACTGCCTGGATTTGCCGATCTGTGCTAGCCCCTTCTTAAAAGCATAGCATCTGCAGAGATATCTTTGGGAAAAGCAGAGATGTAAAGAGTTTGTGAAAAATGTATTGGGGATCTGTTTTTTAACAGTTGCAGAGTGGACTTAAGCTGTCTTACTATTTTTTATGATTTGAGTGATTGTGTGATAAATAGTGATTTTGCCAAGGCACTCAGAAATTGAATCTGGGATATAGGGCCATATTCAAGCAAATTCAGGTATTATGGTCCACTCTCAGACCTATGTGAAAAAGACCTCTAGTGTCTGTGTGTGGGAAAACAAAGCCCAGAAGAGATGAGATGGCAAGAATAAGAAATTTGTGCCATTCATTCTGTGACCAGAAAACCAAGACTGGGAAGATTTCAGGCAACTGCAGTCATTAAGGGAGGGTGTCGAGAGGATGGGACCAGACTCTTTTCAGTGGTGCCCAGCGACAGGACGCGAGGCAACGGGCATAAACTGAAACACAGACACTTCCATCTGAACATGAGGAAAAACTTTTTCACTGTGAGGGTGACAGAGCACTGGAACAGGTTGCCCAGAGAGGTTGTGGAGTCTCCTTCTCTGGAGATATTCAAAATGCGCCTGGATGCAATCCTGTGCAATTTGCTCTAGGTGACCCTGCTTGAGCAGGGGGGTTGGACTAGATGATCTCCAGAGGTCCCTTCCAACCTCAGGGATTCTGTGATTCTGTGATTAAAAATGTTCTCTTGTTAAAAAATGCTAAATCAAGTGTCACATAAGTGAGATATTTAAAAACTGGTCCTGCTTTTAAAAATGTATATTAGGAGAAAGCTAATAGGAAAGCAGACCAAAGTAAATGAGATAAAGACTGTAAATGAAAAAAGTCAAGAGCAAAAGAAAAAATAGTCAGGGAAGAAAGCAGCAAAAAAAAAGATAAATCAAAACAAAAACTCAAATGAAGCAATGAAATACAAAAATCTTTATGTAGATCTATCTCACTGTAGAGGAGTTAAGAGTGTGACCTGATATGGTTTTTGTTCTGTTTAGCTATAAAAACAATAACATTTTATGTTTTACTCACAAAGTCAGTCCTTGTATCTGAAACCAAGTTGTGCTGGTGAGGGATAAAATAAATCCAGTGAATGACATTAGTAGCACTGAAATTTTTAACTGGTGTATTGCAGATATTCAGGGCTAGAGACTCACCTGGGATACCTATATGACAAGTGAAACCAGAACTAGTAAGTGGAAGTCAGCAAGCTGGTTAGTCAGCACTAATAAGATTTGATTTGTTGAAACAGGAATGGTGATTGTGTTGCACTGACATTTTAGTATGACTTTTCCCTAGCTTATGACAGAATCTCTATGTTAAAAAGAAAATCTTCAAAAAATAGTATGTGGCTCATGGATGCTCATAGGCTTACAAATGTGAACTGAACACTGAAAACTAATCTGCTTTTCAGATTTAGGAAGTAACTTTTTAGAAGCAACAGCCTGTAAGTTAAAATATTAAGTTACCTAAAGTAAAGCATATGTTCCAGTTACAAGTATCATCAAAGCTTTCTTTGGAAAATCATTGTAGTTTAACTCATTGGAGTTATTAGTACTAAGCAGCACTAAATGAAGGGGGTGGGGGGGCAAGCAAAGGAGCAAATATCACTAGGCTGTTATCTGTACTACAGTTCCACAATTCTACTGGCTATGCCAGTACCAGTTTCTAGCTCCTGGCCAAATTTTTAATCAAACACAATTTAAAATTATAGTTCAATAAAACAACTTCCAGAACTGCCTACTTTTCTTGAAAAGGAACCACTGCACTCATGCACAGTAGCTGATACAACTGTTTTCAAAATCTCCCAGAAAGGTGAATCACTGACCCATATTAATAAAATATAAACACAACCTCTTGCACTGAGGAAATTCTGAAGATCCACACTTAGGTCCGTATTCCTACCACTCTCCAAACAAAGTAAGCTTGAGTGCAATAAAGGAGTGTTACAAAGGGGCTACCTTGAGCCCAAGGAAGCAAGCAGTTTGTCATGCAGAGCTTCTTACACTCCAGAAGCTACATTAGAACCAAGCAGTAATGTTTTCCTGGACTGCAGAAAGCTGATGGCTAGCAGATTCATGTAAGAAGAGATTCACAGGTCCTTCCCTACTCCTAACTTTTGCAAGTCAGCAAGCATGTGAAGATGCTCTATACACCAGAGACTGCACACCCAGAGATGTGTTTCTCCTCCTTTCTTACCTCTCCTTCTCTCATAGTAGAATCACATAAGATGGCATTTAGGCATTCTCCCAGCTCCCATAAACAAAGTTTAACTGTCCCCAGAGGCTTTCAACACTTCTCCGACCTCCAAGGAAGTAACACCAGGCTTCTCAAGGGACTAAGCAAACTGTTTTAATAGCATTCATAATTAAAAAAAGAAAAAGTTTCTTCTTTGTGTAGGACCTGCTAGGAACTGAAGGCTGTTTCTAGTTATTAATCGTGATAACTCCCTTATATCATGATACTTCATCCATTGTATTTCCTTGTCAATAAACTTGTAAAGATTATACGTTCTCAAAAGTTAAATGAATTTTTTTACCTCTTTGATTTTGCTGTCTGGATAATGTTTGAGAGGTCACTTTAGTCCACATGCAGCCAGTGACATCCTCAGCAGATCTTGTTTCCCATGTTTGTAGGAAGCTAAAACTGACCAATGCAGTAAAAGCAAAAAAGATATAGAACTTAGGAAAATAAAGTGAAATAAAGTGTGAAATTTTAAAAATTACTCTAAAGATGTAAGAAATATGCCTGTATGTGATCAGATGTTCAACTAGGCACCCAGGCCATCACTCCAAATGACCTTCTGCCTTTGACGGCATCCCAAACTTTCCTAATTACAGACTGCCTCCTTGCAATTACTACAGACTCCCTGCTGACTTTCTAACCTCCCTTTGCCATTTGCATCCCTGAACCTACAGCATGCCCTGAAATGTAACACAACAAAAGTGCACACAGGGTGTCAGGAGCCATTAAGCAATGCTCCATGGGTACTCTGGGGTGTACATGCTCTTGGCAAACTCAGAAAAAGGCTTAACTGAGGGTGAAAGAGGAAAGCAGAGCTTGAGGGGGAGAACACACTTGACCTGAGAATGCAAAAAAAAGAAAAGAAGTTGGGAAGTGGCAGTGAGGTTGTGAATGCAGTCAGAGCAGAAGTTGGAGGAAGATGACTACAGGATAAAGTGAATGTAAGTAGCTGGTTTAACTTCAGATCACTCTCAGGCAGATCTTCAGAGCAATTTTTAAAATTCCATTGCTAATTTTCCTGTATCTTTTTTTCTAAGTCCAAGTCCTTTTTTCCTTCCTAACTTTTACAGCATTGGTCTACAGCAATTCCCTCATATACACAAAATTGGAGGATATAATTATACCCAATAATTCAAAGCAATCTCTTCTATTTTAATTTCCATACACCAAACTCAAGTTCTGCATGAGAGAAATAGATTCTACAAAAAGAAGGGATTTTACTTAAAAAATATATAAAGGGCTGCCAAATCACTACAGTCTAGTTTCTACTTTCTTCGCTAACAATAAATCTTACCTCAGCACAAGTCCCTTAAATATTTGCATTTATTCATGAAGCATGGTACAATGCAATAAAAGAGCAGTAAATGACTAGCTTATTTTTGCAAGTACATAAGAATGGCTGTTGAATGCACAAAGCAATCAAACTCTTAAAACCTTGAGAAAAAAAATCTTTTCACTTTTTCAGGCATAACAATAGTCCATAAGCATGAGGATAACCTCTTCTGGGAGTGCAGAATGTGTCCAGTGAGGACAAGATCTCCCAGGAAAATTCCACCTGGCCTTTGTCTCTCCACCTTCATGTCATTCTTCATCCTCCTCCAAAAAGTTCTCTCCCCTGGCAGCCACATAAAGAGGGTAAACATTTACTTTGAGTCCATGGCACTGGGAAGAAGTAGCAGGGTAAAGGCTCTGAGTGAGGTTGGGGATGTTCTGTGCAGATATCAGCAATCAGCTGGCCATGACTCCCCCCACCTCCCCACACAATCCCTTCCAGGGGTGCTGGAGGCACGTGCCACAACAAACACATCAGCACCCATGCAGGGCTCTGCTTCTTCTTTGCAATACCTCACCAAATTCATTAGCTAGGGGAAGACCTACCCTCCGCAGGACTGTGTCTGCTTGGCAAAAGGTATAACAAGCAGTGAGAGAAGGCCCTGAAAGCACTGGGACAGCAAAGCCTTTGCAGGTAGGTGGCACTGACTAGGCACTCAGAAAGGTAGGCAACAAGGGAGGATATGAAGTCCAGCTGGAGAGAGTCAAAGTTTACAAGGCTCATCTAGAAGAGGCAAAGGCTTGATTTGCTGGCATTCAAGGATTTCTGAGTAAAAGAATATATTATACAGACTGTAATGTATAAGTGAAGCTGGAAGATAGAACAGGAGAAGCGGGACATTCAAATTATTACAGAGAAGAAGAGGGTCTGTGCTGAAGAATTTGAGAACTGCTAAATAATAGGTAGTTTGGAAAACTTTCAAGTGGGGTAGGTACACATTTTTCAGAGACATGATTTTCAGTTCTCATGGTTCCTTCAAGTAATACAACGTGATGGTTTATGGAGAGAGAATTAAAACAGGCAATGTAAGTCATGAAAAAGAGAAGGTTTTAAAACTTCTGACATTTATTCTGTGTAGAGCATTACACTATCGTCAACCCCATGGTATATGAGTATCTACTAGAACATGAAGCAGCATGAAGAATCTCTCTTACATGTGATTTTTCCTTTTTTCGACTCCCTCTGTGAGTTATGTTGCAACATACTGGGGGTATTGGTATTGTTTTAGGTTTGAACTGAGTTTTGTATAACGCACACCAGAACCAATGAGGGCTGTTTCTAAAGTAAGATATACAGGCCAAAACTTTCATGCATATATAATTAATGTTTTGGAATAATTGCTTCTTCAGTAATTCCAAAGGACTAACCCAAGTCTACAGGACAACCTGAGGACAAGATGGCATATAACCACATATCCAAGAATAAGCACTAGACAATGGACATGTCTCTCTCAAGTACAAATTATTTCTGATTCTCCTTGACACTATGTGTATCACCTGCCTTTAATGTGCATCATAACCTCTCCTGCATGCATCCAGCCAACTCCGTTCTATTTTCTATACATTACCAGGAAGAGAATAGAATATAAAGCCACAGGAATTTTTTCAGTTCCCAGAAATAAAAGTCTCACACCTGTACTTACCTGAGTGTCTTAAAAAAAAAAAAAAAAAAAAAAGGGCCACAACCTCAACTAAAGTACACAGTAATAATTACAACATCAGGAGTGCAGCCATTTTACAGCACTGAAATTGAATGGCTGGACTAGCAACAATTGTAGCTTTTACTCATATTTCTCTTTAGCACTTGAACAGAACAGTGATGTGGTAAAGCACTAGATATCATGTTTTGTTGTTTCTAAACACAAAACTATAAAATGTATCAACACGGTACAACTGTTTTAATAGACAGATGTGAGATACTATTTCTTCATTATCATTTTGAAAAACATGAGGAATTAGTAAATGTTATGAATGGACAAGTAAAGAATGCATACCCACAGAGTTTTGATTTGTTTGCTCAATTCAATTCTTAAGCATTTTATAGTCACACTCCCACTGAAGTCAGTAAAAACTTCCCATTCATTTTAATGGAAACATGATTAGAGCACTGCTGCACACCTATTACAATGTGACACATCTCTATGGCATTGCTGAAAGCAGAAAAGTAGCAGCACTAGTTCTTCTCTCATCATCTCAAGCACCATTATTTCTCATTCGTAACCATATAATATCTGTATGGCTAAAAACATGTAATTGATGCTGACTGATAGCGTCATTTAATCAAAACAATAGCTTACTGTGTTTCTGAGGCATGTTTTTTTCTCTGTTACAATGCTCCGGGTGTCAGGAGTTACATCAACCAACTCTATTACAGGCCAGCAATAGATCCTTTCCAAGTAGCATTTGTATATCCCATCAAAAAAGAATCATCCTGACTGCAAACTGCTAATGCCAAGACATTTCATGACCAACTACTTGGAATGATGCCTGAGAATTTCCAGCTCAGCTCCGCAGCAAAGGCATCCCACTATATTTCTTTCAGGAAGGAGAAGAATACAAATGGAGACAGGAGGGAGTAACCAACATGCTTACCAAGCCACCACAGATGCTGAAGACAGCCATGTGTGTCTCCTGTGCATTGACATGCCCACGGTAGAAACAGTGGCGCAAATCAGGGGAGAATTGCTTTTGTGGGGTCCCTACATGCGTCACAGTGTACTGAGCAGCAATGAAGCCTGCATCAGCACTCAGGTTTAGCTGGAAGACTTGCCCATATGCACTGAGCTGGTAGTGTGTTCGGAAAGCAGTGGGCTCCAGTGGTGCCTCCAAGCTCCTTTTCCTCCTGCTGAAGTGATGTGTGTGAGGGAAAACTTCTCCAAATTCATTCACTCGGACAGGTGTGACTATTTCATAGGAGGAGAGCTGCTTCACTAAGGTCTCTGCAACAGAAAGCAGGGGACTCAACCTTACTCAAAGGCACAGAAGCAACCTTCACTCACATCCAGATGGCTCCTAACATGGCATTCATTGCCTTATCTTTGGGGACCAGTGACAGGATGAGAAACTCAGGTCTCCAGAAGTTTCCCTTCTGCACCCTTTGCCCCAGAGACACATTTCTCCAGCGCATCCCCACTCTGAAACACGGATACACCCCAGGGGTGCCGGGCACCCAGCCATACACCGTGCCTGCCTGCAGCACACCCCGCGCAGCCACCCCATCAGGCTGTGCCCCCCCACACCGCGACCTCACGCCACCGCCAACGGCCACCGGCGCCACAGGGCGCCTCGCGCCGCGGCCGTTGGGGCCCCGCCCCCGCGCCGCGGCCGTTGGGCGCCCCGCCGGGCACCCCCTGCCTGCCGCCCGCCCGCGCCGCCCCGCAGCCCCGCTCCCTCCCCTCCCCAAAAGGCGCCCGCTAAAGAAATACTTCCTCCGTCCCCCGGGGAAAGGCGGAGGGGTGGCTGCTCCGAAGTTAAGGGTGCCGTGACTGCAGCAGGGCCGGGACCCGCACCCGCCGCATGGCGAGCGGCGCGCCGCGGGGCAGCCGCTGCGTTCGGGGCGCCAGCGGAGCGGGGCCGAGCCAGCCGCCTCCTTTGTTGCCGCTTGTTTACCTTGTCCGGGGTGGAATCGGACTCCCCACGACCTGGTGACGAGAAGGGAGAGGGGGCACAGCAGACCCGCCAGCCACTTCGCCACCCGCATGGCTCGCTCCGGGGCGGACGTGCCCGCAGCGCCCCCGGGCCGCCCGCCGGGCTGCTGCCTCAGCAGCCGCCAGCCGTCTGGGCCGGCCGAGCACGGCTCGGCTCCTTCATGCTCCCCGCGTCCCTCCTCGCCGCCCCGCTGCCTCCGCCGCTCCCCTCACACACACCCCCACACCCACCCACCCCCGGCGCTCCCGCAGGAAGCCGCCCCTCGCCCGCACGCCCTCTCCTCCCAGCCGCTCTCATCCACTCCCCCCGCTGCCCCCCGCCGCCGGGGTGGGCGAGGGCGGCCCTTCCCTTCCCCCGCCTCCCCCTGCCCCTGCCGCCGATGGGGAGGCGAGGAGGATGCCAAGCTCCCGTCAGGCCGTGGCCATCCCGGGACTCGCACTTGAAAGCGGGGCGGCGGGCGCGGTCCGCCCCTCCGGGCAGGACCTGCCCAGTGGCGGAGGGCAGCAGCGCGCTGCCGCCGCCCGGGCGCCCCCGCCCCGCGGCCCCCGGCGCCCCCCGCATGCAGCAGCGGTGGCCCTGAGGGGCCCTGGCGCCCTGCGCGGCCGCGCGCGGCCTCCGCTCCCCACACCGCTTTGCGAAACGAGCACGGACGCCGGAGAGGTGTCATTTAAGGAAGAGCAGACCCGTGAAGCAAGCATGTTTTTTAAGGGCAATCAGAAAGCCCGGCGACCCTGAGTTCGACCTGAGAAGGGGAAAGGCAGCTTTATGGAGTTAGGGAGTGGCCCCTCGGCTTCAACATTGCCCAAACTCACCCCACTGATCTTCCTCTTGATGTTAGCTGCAGGGCAAAGACATTTCCATATGTAGCTTTGAAGGACGAAGCTACATCTGACATGAGGTTGTGGACAGACTGAACTTGTTTTTCCTTAACACTGAGGCCCCCCCTTAGGTCATTCTGTCTGGGCAAAGTCTTCATAAAACTGCTTAAACCAGCATTCAGGGCGGCCCTGGGTCCATTACATGGAGACTGCGGATTATCAACCTTGCTGAAAACGGGTTGTAAGGAGGCCAGATTCCAGCAATCGGTATCAGTTGGTCCCCCCTGGAGAGCAGGAAGTGCCCATGTGGTCCCCCAAGTGGCCCTGCACCACACGCTCCGGTGGTGTGGGTTTTGTGGTCGGCGTGCCTCTTCTGCACCAGCCAAGTGAGACTGCCAGAACGGCTCCCGGGGGCAACAGGCCACCTGGGGAAGGCAGCGCAGTCCTGAGCCCACCAAGACCTGCTTGGAGTCCACCTGCTCTGCTCCAGAAGAAACAGTCGCAGCTACCTCTAGCCTTCCTCACGCAAAGCCTGCCTGGGCCTAGCGGCTGCCACAGCTCTTCAAAGAACTGCAGCCCCATCAATGCTATTTATAGATCTGTGCTAAATAATGAGGTCAAGTAGAACTTTTTCAGTTAAAATCTTTTATAATTTGAGTGATTAGGTTGAGCAGTTTTATTACAGATTTTTACAAAAGTCTCTTTTCTAGGGGTAGATTTGATCCAGAAAGTTTGCTTAGAATATTGCTACTGCAATAGAGATGTAGCTACAAACGTTCAGCTCCTTTTTGGCTAAGTATGTCTTTCTGAAATCACTGATGCTGCAGAAAGTGTTCTTTTCTTTTTTTTTTCTGTTTTTTTCTATTTGTGTATTAATGGTATATAGGTAGAGTAAAAGTGTTTTAGGCAACCACAACTAAAAATATCTGGGCTTTATAGTGGTTTTACAATGGGTAACCATACTATTTCAGCTTTCTTATTTACAGAAGGTGGATTTTTTAATGACAATGAGTAATTAAAATATGTAAATTAAAATCCAGTGCAAGCCATTTTTGTCTGAAATTTTTCTTTGATTAAAAAACAAATTAAAACCTGCTTGGTGACAGTAGATTCACAGAATGGGATCTAGTGATGCTGTACAAAAATATCAGGCGCTGTAACATTCAGCATTTCTATGTCTAAATTCTGTGGATGTAGCCCACATTTATTTGTGCTAGATACATAAATCCTCAGCAGAAAACAATTTTGCAGATTTCAAGGCCACAAAAATACTCAGTCTGACTTTGTACATAACTCAAACTACAAAACTTTATAGCTGTGATTAAAACTATATCTTTTAAGGAAAAAAATCTAGCCTCGAGCTAAAAATTTCCCAAGATGGAGAATCCATTTAGTTAATGATTAATTACTATTAAAGTGGGCATGGAATATGGGAGACATTTTCAGCTCAGCCATGTAATTGAAAATACCTACAATGCATATATCTATTGTAGGCTAGGTATCTAAGCTCCCTTTATAGACAGTGGGAATGCAGACAGTGAAATCTGTCTGTTCAGACAAATGTACTTACAACTTTTCTTCAAATATTCCCTTTTGTCATCTCTTTAGAAAGTGCTTTGTCTCAATCTTTTGTTGTTTGCTTCAACAAGCGGTAAGTCTGATACAGGGTTTAAGCTGAGCTGTTTATAATCTTGGCAAGTACCGTGTGCAGTGCACTTGTTCATAGGTGCTCTGGTGGCCAAGATAGTTTGAACAACTTCAAAGGTAATAACCTGAACCTCCTAGATGGGCCCAGTGAAGTGCCTCTGCTGAATTTTAAATCAAGCTGTGTGAATTAATACTCCATCAGCACAGAAGAAACAGCAGTAAAAGTGAAGAAAGTGAAAAAAATAGAGCAATATATTGCTTTAAGGTACTTAAGGCAGTGGCATCATGGACACCAGGGCTCCAGGAAAAGAGTGGTGTCATGGTTTTCTTTATAGTATGAGAGATGGTGTTGATACAGAAGAAATTGTAAGCTTTACCAGCTCAGATAATAATGCAGCAGTGGCTGATTTGGCCAGTCAAGCATGCAAGAAATACCTTCCTGTTTGTAAGCTCCTTCAAGTCAGTACTGAAATGAAGGTGCTCATGGTATGGCTGGACAAGTCTGTGCACAGGTGGAACTGAGCTAATCAAACCTCTGTTCTTGTTCTCACCTGGGGTCAAGAGGAGTCACAGGCAGTTCTGTCAAAGGCAAAAGGGCCTCAAGAATGGCCTGTGAGCTTGAAGCTCTTCTTGTGTCTTAAGAGTTTTGTGATATGGCTCACCTGTTATTTTAGGTATCTTGTGAAGTGAAAGTGGAGTTGGAGGACACATTGTCTTCTCCTGAAATGAGGGAATGAACTGAAAAGGCTTTGAGTGAAGTTGAGGAGTACTGGAAGAACCTTGACTGCTAGAGTAAAGCCACATTTCCTCTGTCAGAGTCCAGCATTGTAGAAGGGATATCTAAATTGTTCCAATGCATATTAGTATATTTACTCAACATAATCTTGAGAATATTGAGTCTCATTGGGAATATTGAGTTGTCGTCTGGAATAATTTGAAGATGGCAGCTTTCTGATGTGCATCAGTTTTCTGTATGTGTATTCACTGCCCTATGACAAGAGATAAATATTTGAAGGCTGAAGACTTCTGCAAAGTGAGGACAAACAGAAAGTCTATATCTCTAAATATCATGAATAACAAAGCAATCCAACAGTGAAGGGAGGATGCCAAGCTAAGTATTTCTTTTAAACTATTTACACTAGAGAAGAAAACTCCAGTTTTTGTAAGTAAGCAAAACTCCAGTTCTGAGCATTAGGTGGTGAGAAAGAATTGGTGGTGGGTGGAGAGAGCTCCAACCTCACAGTCACAGAGGCATGAAGAAATAAAGTTTACTGTCCATACCCTGAGATGCTCTTCTTGCAGAAAGGTAACACACTGGGTGCTCACCTAGTTGTGGAGCAAACGCTAATGATGAATGCTTAGATTTTACTGACTGTTGCAAAAGGCATGATTAATGTCAGAAAAATTAGATTCTGTGGAACAACCAGTGCACATGCCTGAAACTTCTCCAGCAACTGAGAATTTGACGTATTTTTGAATCTTACTCATTGAAACAGTAGTCTGAGAGCAGCAAGTTGTCTCCTTGCCTGAAATTCCTAGTCAACTTAAACTCTAGTTAGTGATGATATAAATGGGCACTATTTCATTAAGCTTTTATAACACTCTAGCAAATACCCACTGATGCAGCTCTGATGTTTCAGTTGTTTATGATTTGCAAAATTATTTTTTCTAAAAATGAACAGAAGCATTAAGCATCAGGGATAATTAAATTCAGTGTTCCCATTTCAAACATCAGCCTTTGTTGTAGCCCACTTCAAAGCGAATATAATCAGATGACTCAATTTTTAAAAAATTAAGAGAAGTATATCTTTTCACTGTTTAAAAAAGGCAAAATTTACTTCAAAACGTGAATGTTTTAGAAATGATAAGATTACATTTTTTCTTAATTCTGTTTTAATGTGCTCAACTTTTGCTATATTCTCCATTACAATGGAATGCTAGCTCTTTTGTTTTAAAAAGTGAGGGTCCCTTTCTGTCTAAAGATTGAGTATTCGGAGCAATTTAAATTTTACATCTTTTATTTACATTGCCAACTGGTTGTTCCCATCAGAGTGCTGTGGGACTGCTGCTCAAACTCCATCACCAGCTGGGTCAAATTTTTCAAATTTTTTCGAAGTATGCCATCCTGAAAAAAAAAAGCAAGTAGCTTTAAAATTTTTCCAGATTCTACAGGCAGTCTTTTTCACACATCTGGTGATACAGACTACATCAGGCATTCAAATCTAACCATTTTTTGTGCTTAGTAGCCACCACTCTTTCAGAATCTACATACAGATATTAGCCATAACTCTGATTTTCAAATGCAACATAGGTTAGCTGTGCAGGAGTGAAGGAGAAAAAGGGGGTTTTAGGCAGTTATAGTAGTATTCATGTTACCTGAATGGCTTTGGGCAATAAGCTGCAGTCATTCAACCTGACCTCTGCCCATATGGCATCAGTTTGAATCTTGTGAGGAATAAATATAACCATATATATCAAAGGGGGGTATTTTTATTATGAAAAAATATAAGCACACCAGACAATTCAGAAGGTCTTTAAACTTCATTCAAAATAGTAGGTTTGCTACAACATTAAGAGGTAAAAGGGTGGGGACAGGCATGAGGATGAAACAGAGTTGTAGAGTTATGGAAGTTTCTTTAAAGAACAGAACTGCAAAAACACATAGTGAAAGACTGGTGAAAAAGTAGTACACACTGATTGGGGGTCTGATAGTTGATGGCCACATCTGGTAAACTTTAGGATCCTGAGGAAGGATCTGAAGAGAGGAAGGCAAATAGCAGAAGTAAACTTCAGGAGAGCACACTTCAGTTTGTTTAGGAAACCAGTATGTGGGATCCTGTGGGAGGCTGCCCTCACTGGCAAAGAAGTCCAGAAGAGGTGGTTCATTTACAAGGACAGCTTCTCTACACACAAGAATAATTCATCTCAAACTGTAAGAAAATGGACAGGCATAGCAGGAGGCCAATTTGGCTGATGGGGAACCCCTTACTGACCTTAACCAAAAAAAGGAAGTGTACAGAAGGTGGCAATGGGGATGAACTACTTTGAAGAAATATAGAAGCACCACCCAGGCATGCAGAATTAGGAAGGTCAGGTTGGCTGGAGTTGAAACTGGCTGAGGAATGAGGTTTATTTTGCTGGGAAGAGAGTAGGCTAAGGAGTATCTGATTGTTTCAGCTACATAATGGAGGTGCATAGAGAAGACAGAGCTAGACTCTTCTCAGAGGTACCTAGCTTAAAAAATAAAAAGCAATGGTCACAAGTTGCAGCAAGGCAAATTCCAATTGAATATATAGGGAAAAAAATCAAATGAGGGAACATGGACGCAGAGAGAATGTGCAGTCTCCATCCTTCTAGGTACTCAAAACTCAATAGGACGGAAAGGCCCGGCTCTAACTTTGAATTAGCCCTGCTTTGAGCAGGAAGTTGGCCTAAATGACCTCCAGAAGATCCTTCCAACCCAGATTATTCTATGATTCTGTGAGGTAAAGAAAAAAAGGATCATCGAGAAAGCTGAAGAGACCGAGGTGGAGAGGAAGAAGGGAGTCATTAAACCTACTAAAAGAACAGATACATAGGGGAAACAATGAGAAGAAAATAGTCTTATATTGCAAAGAAACAAAGGAGGAAGAAAGGAGAAGCAACTGAAAACATTTTATTAGTTTTTTCAAGGCTGGAATGCTTAGAAGCTGTAAACTGGTAAAGTTCCAGCCAAGGCAGTGGAACTATGCTGGTTTACATCTCCAAGTTCTCCATGGTTTAATGTATTTTGACTTTATTAAATCTGCCTTGACATTGAAGCTTGCTATGGAACAGTTGCCTTTAAAATGCTTCCTACATTAGTGAAATAAATCCATCTATTTTCATTGCTTATTCTTGTTACTTATTTCTTCCAGTGAACATGTTTGAAATGAAGTGTGTTGTGCCAATTATTTTGCAAGTGAATGAAATACAAGGATATTCTGTGCTCACTGAAACCACTTGCTTTCCTCGGGGTTTCGCTAGGACTGCATGGACAAACTGAATTGCAATTATGTCATGTTTATTCAAATATTTGTAATGTACACTTAACATTGTGCAGTAGATAAGGCTTATCAGATAAAAGAGTAGGATTTGCAAAAATGCACATTTAGAAGTTAATAAATTTCTTCCTTAGCTCCAGCACAGTCTACCACAGATTAGTTATTAAATCATTTAACTTGTCTTTGCCTCCCATTTCTTGAAGCAGTCTCTTGTAAGTGGCTTTGGCTGAAAATCACAAAGTTGGTTAGCAGTATAAAAGTATAAACATAACAGTATAAAAGCCTGTTGTTTAGAAAAGGCAAAGACAATGTTTAAATAAGTGCAATTGTTATCAAAAATAATACTGATGTACAAATTTTATTTGGAAAAGGATATTATATGAAGTAAATATTTTACTTCTTATTGTATTTTGACATTTTTCTATCTTGTGTAATGCAACTTAAATCAACCAGCCAGGCTCTTTATTTATTGTTCTTGTCAGGATAATAAACCCATTGCACAGGTCTGCTCAGCCTGTAGTCACTTCCCTTATTCATCACGTCTTTGACTGAATGCTTATCCTGAAAAGCCCCAGAGGTTATATTTACACCATGATAGCATATATACCATGGAGCCATCTCGTCCCTGGCACAAGGTGGGGAGTGGTTGAGCCCACACTGCTTGCGGCTGGTGTCCTCTGCCACAGGATGGCCTTGCCCTGCTCTCACCCCCGGAGCAAGGACGGCACAGTGCCTATCCCCCGGCCATTTCCGCCTGCACTGGGCCATGCCCCAATGTGCTGGGGTCCTGCAGAAGCTGCAGCGGGCCCCTGAAGCTGGGGCCGTCGGAGGGGGACCGTTAGCTTCTGTGCTGTGACTCAGGGCCCGCAGTATCGTCCATCAGAAGGCTATCAAGGACTGCCTTTCAGCAAGGCCTCTGGGCATGCTCCAGATAACTTAAAGCCCACATAGGTTGGGCGCTGTTCACCCCCACCTTTGCCTTGCTACCTCCTCCTCAGTCCTGCCCCACGCCATCCTGCGTGATCCCAGCTCCCCTGTCAGAGGAGCTGCCCAGCCTCCCACCCACTGCAGCTCCAGGTCCTGGTGGGGGGGAGTGTGCAAGGGGATCTAGCTGTGCGACCCCACAGTACAAGAGGACAACATATGTATTGTAATGAAATATAAATTTATTACCACCAACAGGAGTAAAATAGAGGCTAAATAACCTCAAAGCCCAAGTAAAGGGCACTTCAACTAAAATGATCCTCATTGGCCAGGTATCAAGTAACAAAATGCCTTGGATAGCACAGTCCTAGGGTCTTCCCTAGCCTTGGGGGCACAATGTCAAGGTCTGCGAGCCGTGGAGCAGTGTGTGGAGATGGGTGAAGGTGCATGGACAGCAGGGAGGCTGCTGGAGGCATTCTCAGGTGAGCCGGGAAGCCAGCCCCAGCATGGTCTCATCCACCCTCGCTGTGCAGAGCTGGAGGAGACTGTCCCTTCAGCTCCCCGCTCAGCCCAGAGGGAGCCCAGGAGCGCGTGTGCATGTGTCGTGTGGGTGCTGAGGAGACCGGGGCACGGGACGAGAAAAGAAGCCAAACTGCCCCTGTGGATGAACCCACAGAATGTAAAGGGGATGAAATCAATGAAATTTTATAGAATCCAGTAGAAACCTGTAGGGGGTTTGAACCATGTTATAAACAGTTTCAACAGTTTTATACAACAAACTTTTTCATTCTTAGGCTTAATTAAATGTTTAGGGTTTTTTTTCCTACAGTATATACACATTTATGCCACTATCCACATTCAAACTATAATATTTTTTTAACAATGGTGATTTACTCTAAGGGTAATTTTTGCAGCTTTATTAATCCCTTAATCGTAGAAGAATACTGCATACCGTACCATGTAATTGGAACTTGCTTCTCTTAGTTTTTATTGAGATCCTTCATTATTGTTGTTACAGCAACAGTAATGTCTCAGTCCACAGCAATTTAAGAAAACAAAGTACTAACTTAGTGGAAAAAATATTATTTGCAAGTGATTAAATGTATGCCAGGCAGTCATAGCTATTAATTGAAGAAACTTACAATTGATTTAAATAATTTTTCTGTACTGTAAGTGAAAACAGGCATTTTGATATCATTACAGGTCCTCTGAGGAGGGAAAGTAAAGCAGCGTATGCCAGCTGCAGGATATTACACCCAGCGTTATGCAAGCACCGTGTAAGTAAGAGGGCTCCGTTTCGCAGGACCGAAGCCGGCATACGGCTATGTTCTTTCTTGCTGACCCCGGAGCAGCAATCATGGGTGTGAACTTCACCCCTTTCCAAGCTCCATCAGCACCCTGCACCTGTTGTGCCAGCCAGGGGGAACGGCAGCTTTCAAGGGGGTACAAGTGTAGGGCACCACAAACTTTTAGGGAAGAGTACACAAGAAAAAAGCCCTCTAACTTGAGATTCATGAGTGAATCTGTACAAATAATTATGAAAAGTAAGAATTACTGTATTGTGGAGCCAAAGGTCTGTGCACTCATTCTGCCAAAAAAACAAAGTTTTTTTTTAGTCACAAGCACACTGCAGCTGTTGCTTTGGCTGTACAGAAAGTATTCCCTACAGTAATGAGACATAGGGCCCAATTCATCTCCCGTATCATCTCTATTAGTTATGCCAGGCATAATTTGGCTCACATAGCACTCTGCTAACTACCCACCCTTTTCAGAGTCCTGCCCTGGGCAGCACCCTAGAATTACTCCACAGGAGAATGCAAATTTAATATTGTAAGACACAAACAACAGTCATCAAATGTGAGCATCAAATGGTTAATAGCAAGTGGAATGACTTCTAATTGGGCTAACTTAAATTGGTGGTTACCCAGTGGTATCCTGTGCCCTTTAGAAATTCCAGCTTTAGTGGGAATTAAAGTCCTGAAAACCAGAAATTTGAATTAAAGTATATGACCATACAAGTGAGCTGTGCAAATAGTGGGATCTGGAAGCAAGTGAACTGCATTCACTGTGCTAGGTGTGGCTGTACTGAGTGATAAAAAGATTAGTTAGAGCACATTACTAGAGCTGTGACAGCCTCATGAGACATCCTCGTATCAGGGTTGTGTTTCAGAGGATGTGTGAGCTTGCTTGGCACTAATTTCACTGTTCTGTGAGATTCTGTGTCATATTATACTCAGGCAGAAACATCCCAAAGTCATGATCTTTGTGATATCTTGCTAGGCAAAATACTAACATAGATTTCATAACTGAATATTCAGTTGGGTAATATATTGCTGGAGACAAGAGGAGAGTGCAATTGTGTGCAGCATTGAGAGACTATCCCTGGAGAGAGTGTGCGCTTCATGTCTTGCGAGAAACTTCTAGGAAAAGAGCTGTCAGTTCTCTGCCAGCTGTTAGTCACTGAATTACTCAGCACAGCAGAAGCTACCATCTTCATTCGGATTGTTTCAGATACAGGATTTTTTAACCTTTTTCTGTGCAATTTTTTCCCTGGTTCGGAGACTCACAAGAAGAATATTAAGCTGACTACCAAGACAAAGAATGGATGAGGGCTTCAGTGGCAAAGCAATAAAAAGCCATATGTAAAGAACTACATTTATTGTACAAGGCTTATACAAGCTCAAGACTCAAATTTAAGTTATGAGTGGAGGAACCTTGAATTTTTTTGTTTTGGTGTGTTTTTCTTTGATAAATCATATATTATTTTCATACCTTTTTGCTGCAGTTTATATTATTCTAAGTAGTTTATCAAAATTAATTAATTTCAGTTATGACTTTAATCTGTCTTGGAATCTATTATTCTGTAAGACTTGGAAATGCTGTCTCTGTCTTTATTAATTAAGATTATCTCCTGATAGCCAGCTTGTCGATATTCTTTATGCACAAAGCAGTGATGCCCTAACTAGATTAATCAATTAAATCTTCAAGACAATTACAGTGAAATTTATTTTGATAAATAAAGTCAAATTCACCAGATGATTTTGGCTGAAATTAGTATTGCATTCATAAAATTAATGAAGGAGGAGAGCTGTTTTACCCCAGCCAACAGTTACAGAACTCATCCAGGGGAAAAACCCAAGTTTAATTCCCATTTCTTGCAAAAGAGATTTGACCTTATGTTTCCATTAAAAACTGTTCATTAGAGTAAGCTGGGGATGGCTGAAACTCATTTCTTGCTGATATCCCACTTCATATAACATATTTTCCATCTACCTAGTGGAAAATCTGTTACAGTATCGCAGCTGGATCAGCTTTCTGTTGGATGGTTTCATATCCCTTTCAGGCAGCAACAGAAAATAAATTCAAGACTCCTGCATCCTTGTTGGAGTCTCTTAGCCTGGGGTTGCTGTGTAGAAGAACTTCTTTCCTTAAGGCTAGTGTCATTTCCTCTGCTTTACTTTTGTCGGCTTGAAAGAAATGGCATTGAAGTGGGAGCTTTTCTAGTTTTCCCTTTTACATTCTCTGGTCAACAATGTCAGGAAAAAATCATTTTGGTTAGATCTGAGCCAAAGAGTTAAAAAACAATTCAGTTCAGTCATTGAACAAAAAAGGAATAGCTTCATACAGCCTCAAGCAGGACCTGAAATATTTGCCTTGAATATTTAGCTTCCTGAATAAACTTGAAGGTAAGACAGCTAAATGGACAGGTAACCAAGTTTGATAAATTTGGAAGTTGTGGGAGTTTGGTATAAAAGTACACGGATACCTACCTCAGTTATTCAAAAATTGATTTAGTAAGAGCTTGTAACCTTTTCCTGAGATAGCACTGTTTCACTGGATATTAGACCAGGGGCTTATAAAGCACTATTGCTTCCAGCAAATGAGAGGTGCAAAACTGAGGCACCAGTTTACCGACTAAAACCAGTATTCAGAGATACTGTTTGTACTTGCTGTTACCTAGGACACAACTTTAATGTTACTAGGAAAATCCAAACAACTATTATTGACAATCCTAAGTCTTCCCTGCCAAATAAAAGCTCTTGTGTTGTAGAGCCTGTAAAGCTAAGGTCTGATGCAAACTGATCAGGGCGTTTGATTTAAGACAGTGGGGATCATGAAATGGACAATATTTGGGTCAGTGCTAAAGGACTTTGAATTTGAGCCATAAATCTAGAAATAAAACATTTTCTTTCCCTCTTTTTCCTGCTAAGTCCAGTTGCCTTTTCTTCTTAACGTTTTCATTTCTAAAACCAAAAATATATTAAGCTTCTGTACTCAATAATTCATTTGTTACAAAAGAATGAGAAGCCCTAAGTAATTCCACTGTAATTTTAACATTACTCTCCCACACATGCATGATAAGCTCTTTCATTACCCTTTTAGAAAATAATGAGCAGTTTCATTCCGTGCATAATAAAATTAGAAGAGCATTCCCTGCTGGGGGTTTGACGAGCTACAGAAATAAAACTGTTAAGCTGCACCTTTGCTAAGGAAGAGAGATTGTGTAGCTGGCTAACTGTTGCCTAACTTTGAATCTTTCTGAAATTTGTTAGTTAATCTTGAAACTTTGTTCAGTGTTAGTTAGCCTTGAAAGTTCATCCTAGTGCATCTATCCTCTCCTCCTGTCATCTCAAACTACAGAAAATGTTTCATTTATGTGCATATACACAACCTCTGAACATATTCAGTAATTTTTGTAGAATAAAGTACACATTTTCCACTTCTAGCTTATGCTAATGCAGAAGGATTTTTAAATATTATTAAATTAAAGTTTTCTTAAAGATTGCACCAGAGACACACCCACAAACAGATCTATGCATTGTACAAATACTGCAACTCTCAGCCTTATATGATGGCCTGAAAGGGACTTCAGTGTGTGCAGTCCTTTCACAGGGAAATTTGCTTTGCTCATATGCACACTTCCTCCTGAAAACTGCTGCTTCAGAACAGCAAGTTACCTGGAAATTGGCCTTTCTGCAAGCCAGGCCACATCAAGTCTGTGCTCATCTGGAGAAATTGTAGATGGTCTTGTTATGTTTGCATTCCTGTGAAACTATTCACGCAAAAAGAGAAGTTACCATAATTTCAAGATGTTTGCCTATTTCTATTTCTAGAATACATGGACAGACTATATCCTAACCTGTGTGTGATAAGACATATATTATTACAGATATCATGCTAGATCATGGTTTGGCATCTTCTAGCAAATTAAACAAAACAGGTGCAAAGTGAGTAAAAAAAGTAAAAGATCTAAAGCAAATTAGGATTTGGATTTAGTAGGGAACTAAAGTATGAGAGTAAGGAAACTAAAATTTTTAAAACCTGAGTCATTAGATTGTGATTTTTTTAAATTCATAATTGCAGTATTTTGAACCAGCTAAAAGTAGGAGAGTATTCCTGGGGAAACCCCTACATTAAAATACAGGTTACAGAAACAGTCACAATCTTGTCATCGGTATGTAAAAACATCAGCTGAATTCTGGCTATATTCCACAGAGCAGGTGGTATAAGGAAATAGTTCCTTATCTGATACAATGATCCCGGGTTAACAGATGGTGGCATCATTCAGGCTTTTTATAAAGGGTGAATCAGTCTCATCAGAAAGATTAAAAATAAATAGAAACACCAATCCTCCCTAACATATATTTTAGTGATTTATTTCACAGATATTCTAACCAGTTAAGATAACTCAAAAAATATAAAAAGGAGCCATCTTAATTCATATGCAGTATAGTTCATTCACTTTTCTTACATTTTTTTTAGTAGTCAGTCTATAATTTGCTCTTAAAATGAGGTTAGAGGTACACTTGTAAAATCTCCATTGCCCCACAATCCTTCTCCCATTTAACTTCTTGGATTTGTCTGTGCACTGTCTGCCTGCAAACTTCTCTGCTCACGGATTGTCATGACTGACCATTCTAGTTACTCTGCTCTTTCTGTATGCCTTGCTGTCCATGACATCAATAAGCAAATATTACTTTAAAATATGCAATCATATTTCCTAGATGAAATAATGGCAAGTGCTTTGTTATTCCCCCTTTCTTAACAGTATTTTCATGTATAGAGTTTATGATTTTATGATTTTTTCTCCCTCCTTTGTTGAGGCACATTTACTAAGACACACATTCAGTTCATATTCTTACAGAAATACAGATGTAAGAAATGCAGTGGAGGAAATCTGTAAGAATTCTTTATTCATAATGTATTTTCTAAGAAAAATGACCTTTTCAAAAACAAAGTTCTTTTAAACTTCTGTTTCTAAAGGCTTTTGCTACTAAATGTTCTCTTTTTAAGCAAATATACACACACACACACATTGTTCTCATAGTTGACTTTCTAGGTCATACGCTATTACTTAGATAGTTTTTATGTTGATAGAATGTGGCCATTAAATGCAGTTGTTCTGATTCTGAAACACTTTGCACCCAGCTTTCTCAAAAGCACACTAAGAATTACGTTCTCTAATTGCTAAAAGATAATTTTTGAGAATACATGGAAACTTCTACTGCAGTCTTAGCAGTCTACTCTGACACACATAGCTTGCATTAGTGAATGTCCTAACAATATGCTCTTGTGTGCACTCAGTAATGCGTTATATAATGCTTCGAGCATAGTAAAAGACTCACTCAGAAATATGGCAAGCACATTATGCATCTGAAATTAGAAACTAACCCATGTTGCTTACATAATACTACTATTATTACTGTATCTCGTTCCTCTTTGGGAAATAATTATCTGCTTCCACATTTAGACAATACACAGGACCAAACTTTTCTGTGAATTGCACCATACATGCTTGTTGAATTCAGCCAGATTTGTCTGATATCAGTCAATTGTAATTTACAGACAGACATGTAATACCTTGCGGTATTAAATATAATTGTCTATAACTTTCCTGCAGTTTCTTAAAAACGAAAACTGTTAGCAGCAAAGATTAACAGTGGCAGACTATTAGACAGTCAGATACCTATTTTATTTTTTTGAAATAAGTGATAAAATAACTAGAACTTGACCTCTATAACCACAGGAAAAAGCCTACAGGGTAATAGATACATTCCTTCCTTGACACACTAAATCTGAATATGTTAGAAAGAACTCTTATCGTGTTAAATGGTGCTCTATGAATCTTAGTTTATATACTTGTCATATAAGTGAAAGTCATAAAAGATGGAGGCAACAGAAGCAGAAAGCTTCATATTGAAGTGAAGCAGAAAGGTTCTAAAGTTAAAGAATTAGAATATAAAGTCCTCTTATGGGAGCTGTTAAAAAGTAAAAGTATACTAACTGTCATATATCCAACCAGGGCTCTTGCCAAGAAGGAGCCTGGCAGGAGATGAGAGAAAGATAACCTTCTCACAGAGATTACCCCAGTGACCTGACAGAAAGCCTAGTAAGGTGGAACAGCTTCAGGCTGGCAGTGAAATGGAGGCAAAGAGCCACTGGCCATTCACGTCAAAGGCAGGAGGGCCAGAGTCCAAGCAAGGCCATAGGATACTTTCCCTGCCCTTATTAAAAAGCAGGACAGGCTAAATACAGCAAACCAAATTCTCAAGCATCTGAAATGGAGAAACTTCCCTTTATCTGGAATTTCTTTCATGTATTTCTTTCAAGTATTTTTGCCATGGAAAACTCCTGCTGGCATTTTGAAACTCCCTGTGCTTGGAGAACAGCATAGAGGAGTGACATGCAACCATTTGTGCTGGGAGCAGCTGATTCCCTGTCACACAGGCACACCAGACCCAAGGACTCCCTGCTCTCCTCTCATATATTATCTTGTCCCCACTGGAGTCCTGCCCAGACACTCATCGTGGGGAACCCATAGACTGGTATCACCAAGAGAGCAGCCACCAGAACGAATGCTGTATGGCATGTATCTCTCAGTGGTTAGCAAGTCAGTAAAGCCATTAACCTGAAGGGACAAGTAAAAGGAGTGACAGTGAGCACCAGCTTCAGGATCCAACCAGTAATAAGCATGGCCGTGGAGGGGCTGTGGGCTGCAAGCCACAGACAAAAGGAGTAATGCGTATTGATGAATCGAGGCTGTTTTAGATGGCACATAAGAGTCATGACTCGAGGGATGATTAAGGAACACACCTTACATTTCCCTCAGTCACTCTCTGTAGGACACATACAGCGTTGACAACAGATTATTCTCAGTAGCTTATAGCAGAAATGTCGAAAAGATGATCTTCACATGCTGTGAATAATTTTGAGATATTTTCCTACATTACCACTGAATTTATTAAATTGTAAACATTTAATCACTAAAGACAACTACATCATAGGAAATAGAAATGCAAAGAGCTCCTTACTTCTGAATGTTGATATTACACGGCTGCTTTATTAATACAGGCATACCTCGTTTTATTCCGCTTTGCTTTATTGCGCTTTGCAGATATTGCGTTTTTTGCAAACTGAAGGTTTGTGACAACTCTGCATCGAGCAAGTCTATCGGCACCATTTTTCCAACAGCATGTGCTCACTTCGTGTCTCTGTGTCACATTTTGGTAATTCTCACAATATTTCCAACTTATTATTATATCTGTTATGGTGATCTGTGATCAGTGATCTTTGATGTTACCATTGTAATTGTTTTGGGGCACCACAAACTGTGCCCATGTAAGATGGCGACCTGAATCAATCAGTGTTGTGTGTGTTCTGACTGCTCCACCGACCGGCCGTTCCCTCGTCTCTCTCCCTCTCCTTGGGCCTCCCTATTCCCTGAGACACAACAATATTGAAATTAGGGCAATTAATAACCCTACAGTGGCCTCTAAGTGTTCAAGTGAAAGGAAGAGTCACATGTCTCTCGCTTTAAATCAAAAGCTAGAAATGATGAAGCTTAGTGAGGAAGGCATGTAGAAAGCCAAGAGAGGCCAAAAGCTTGGCCTCTTGCGCCAAGCAGTTAGCCAAGTTGTGAATGCAAAGGAAGAGTCCTCAAAGGAACTTCAAAGTGCTATTCCAGTGAACACACGAATGATAAGAAAGCGAAACAGCCTTCTTGCTGATATGGAGAAAGTTTCAGTGGTCTGGATAGAAGATCCAACCAGCCACAACATTCCCTTAAGCCAAAGCCTCATGCAGAGCAAAGCGCGAACTCTCTTCAGTTCTGTGAAGGCTGAGAAAGGTGAGGAAGCTGCAGAAGAAAAACTGGAAGCTAGCAGAGGTTGGTTCATGAGGTTGAAGGAAAGAAGCCATCTCCATAACATCAAAGTGCAAGGTGAAGCAGCAAGTGCTGATGTAGAAGCTGCAGCAAGTTATCCAGAAGATCTAGCTATGATAATTGATGAAGGCAGCTACACTAAACAGCAGATTTTCAACATAGATGAAACAGCCTTCTATTGGAAGAAGATGCCATGTAGGACTTTCATAGCTAGAGAAAAGAAGTCAATGCCTGGCTTCAAAGCTTCAAAGGACAGGATGACTCTCTTGTTAGGGGCTAACACGGTGACTTTAAGTCGAAGCCAATGCTCATTTACCATGCTGAAAATCCTAGGGCCCTTAAGAATTATGCTTAATCGACTCTGCCTGTGCTCTATAAATGGACAACAAAGCCTGGATGACAGCACATCTGTTTACAACATGGTTTACTGAATATTTTAAGCCCACTGTGGAGACCTACTGCTCAGAAAAAAAGATTCCTCTCAAATATTACTGCTCATTGACAATGCACCTGGTCACCCAAGAGCTCTGATGGAGATGTACAATGAGATTAATGTTGCTTTCATGCCTGCTAACACAACATCCGTTCTGCAGCCCATGGATCAAGGAGTAATTCCAACTTTCAAGTCTTATTATTTAAGAAATACATTTTGTAAGGCTAGAGCTGCCATGCATAGTGATTCCTCTGATGGATCTGGGCAAAGTAAATTGAAAACCTTCTGGAAAGGATTCACCATTCCAGATGCCATTAAGAACATTTGTGATTCATGGGAGGAGGTCAAAATATCAACATTAACAGGAGTTTGGAGAAGTTGATTCCAACTCTCATGGATGACTTGGAGGGGTTCAAGACTTCAGTGGAGGAAGTAACTGCAGATGTGGTGGAAATAGCAAGAGAACTCAAATTAGAAGTAGAGCCTGAAGATGTGACTGAATTGCTGCAATCTCATGATAAAACTTTAGTGGATGAGGAGTTGCTTCTCGTGGATGAGCAAAGAAAGCGGTTTCTTGAGATGGAATCTACTCCTGGTGAAGATGCTGTGAACATCGTTGAAATGACAACAAAGCATTTAGACTATTACGTGAACTTAGTTGATAAAGCAGCGGCAGGGCTTGAGAGAATTGGCTCCAATTTTGAAAGAAGTTCTCTTGTGGGTAAAATGCTATCAAACAGCATTGCATGCTACAGAGAAATCCTTCATGAAAGGAAGAGTCAATCGATGCGGCAAACTTCATTGCTGTCTTATTTTAAGCAATTGCCACAGCCACCCCAACCTTCAGCAACCGCCATCCCGATCAGTCAGCAGCCATCAACATCAAGGCAAGACCCTCCATCAGCAAAAAATTATGACTTGCTGAAGGCTCAGATGACGGTTAGCATTTTTTAGCAATAAAGTATTTTTAAATTATGGTACGTACATTGTTTTAAATTAAGGTATGTACATTGTTTTTTTAGACATGATTCTATAGCACACTTAATAGACTATAGTATAGTATAGTGTAAACATACTCTTTATATGCACTGGGAAACCAAAAAATTGGTGTGACTCGCTTTATTGCGATATTTGCTTTATTGCGGTGGTCTGGAACCGAACCCTCAATATCTCCGAGGTATGCCTTTACCTGCTTTTATCTAGTCTTTTTTAATGTGAGGAGGGAGATTATCTTGATTGCTATAGCTCTGCTAGCGGCTTGGCTATGTCAAAACCTGACCTGCAGTTCATCTACTCCTGTTAGGGTATGCCAAAAAGCACTTTAATCAGAGCAGCTGAACAATCAATGTTAGGAATTAAACCTTTTTGCAAAAGCTGGCATACATGAAACTATCCAAAAGCAGGAATGAGTAAATGTCGAACTGCAAGTGTCTCCTATGAAAGTGAGCAGTGGGGGAGGACTGCAAGGAGCCTCCACCTCATTTTGGGTGGCCTGTTAGAGACACAGGCAATACTGCAGTCCCTCTCTCGAAAGCCCCAGAAACGTTCACTTTTTGTCTCCACTAAGGGTTTCCCATCATCAAAATGGATAGATAGGAGATAGAGTATATCCTGCTTCACTCTGCTCGTGGTTCCTGGAGCCTGCAGGAACTGTAAGTAGAAGTTACTGCAAGCACCACTCCTCGCACTGGATTTTGGATAGTGGGCAGGACCCTCCTGCATGAGAGGAAACCTTATGGGCTCAGTACCGTCCCCAGAGAAGCTGGCGGGCAGTCTGCAGCTAACATCAAGGGCAGCAGGGTTGACTTCACTGTGAAACAATTCTAAAAGCACTCACATATTTTTCAGAGTAATAACGTATTTTTGCTTAAACACAAATAGTATCAGATTTACCGGTTACATAAGTAGGTATAGTATCACTGAAGCAGTAAATTTCAAGATTATGTTTATTAACTATCCCAGATTTACTTCTTAAAAGATGCTAAAAAAATGCTAAAAAGATTCTAAGAGGTTAAAAAAATGTTAAATTGGTTAATAAAAAGTAAATGTAATTCTTAAAAAATGTCCATGAACTTTTAAAGGCAATCTACTGCCTTAAATGTTACAAACAGAGGACAAGTTTTATTACCTTGAGATTTTTTTAAAGGAATGAAAATTGATACCAATTTCCCAAAATAAGAATGTTTTAACAAATATAAAACTATTTTGAAATGGATGCAAGGTTTTCTTAAACACCATGAAACTAACTACTAACTAACTACAAAGTTAAAAATATTACTGATGCATATAAAATTTAGTTTCATTCTGTTGTCTATGTTGAATGAAGTGTAAAATACATGATACAAATGGCAATATGTAGACAGCACAATTTATCTCAGCTGTGATGATGTGTACAATGTTCTCAGTAACAGAGATTAGGTCTTTTAAATTAAAAACTCCTTCTGAAAAGGAGTATCTCTGATATTGCTAGTGCATGTTGGAGCGGTGGAGAATGTGTATTTGGGAAAAAGGGTCTACACAATTATGGTTTTTTAATTTTCTTGATCTCTAGTATCATTGAACTATCAGCTTCATATTTGAGCATTGAGGACTCAAAAGACCTAGGTCCACTAAAGTGCATGGGAGATTTGCCACTGATTTAAGAGTTCCCAGAAACTTATTCCATTCACTCTGAGCTGAGTTCGACAAAGCATGTCCTTAGAGATGCTGAACACGCTGAAACCCATCAATCTCAGCAGGATTGGAGATGCAGCATTTTTACATGAAAGCCATAGCACCTTGCATTACCAGTTCAAAGTATGAACATCTGCGATGGTGTTTACAAATGTCAAAGATATATAACAGTTTAACCCACTTCTCAAATCTAATTAAACTATTTTGGATGGGGAGTGAGTTATCACTATACCTATTTGTTAAAATTGCATACAGATGTTGCACAGGGCTTGTACAAACCTGTGCCTATGAACAAATTAAAAGCTTTTAAGATCACAGAGAAGTTTTTGATGTTAAAAATTAACCATGATTACATACACAATACCTGTCACTTCTTTAACACTTCCATAATATAAAACATTGGCAAGAAGAAATAAAATGTCCTGAAGAAATATCAGAACATAACTTTACACTGCTTAAAACATACCTCCAAAGCTGCTGTAAGAAATGCCAACAAGTAGTTTATTATTAAAGCACATGTATTCTTTAAAGAGAGCTATTTATGGTCATTTTGATTGACACTAAAGGATTCTATAATACACAAAATTACTTGCTGCACTATTCAAAAGATGAAATTATATGATCTATTTTTTAATTACAATGAGCAAATATACTAAGGCTACTTTTTATGAAATCTAGTAGTGTTAAAATGCTCTAAGATGAATGTACAACAGAACTAGTTGACAAGTATTCTGTGGGGTTTTTTTTTAAGTTTGGCTTAATATTTATTTAGTGGAATGTGCTTTATTCCAATGTGCTTTATTTATTTTCCTGATTCTCCCGGGATGAAGTCAAAGTCGTTTCAAAGCTTCTCATCATGGGAGGCAATATAGAATCCTGCTGCCAGAAAGATGGAAAAGCAGGAGAAAGCTCACTGGTGACACAGGAAAAAGAGGAGAAGAAAACAAAATTTCAGTGGAGAGCCAGTGAAAGAGCTCCAGAGTGCCAGGATTTCTGCAGCAGATGTTGCTGATAGAGGACAGGGACTCACGCTGCCATTAGGACACTGCTCTTTGCCCCTTTGTAGCAGCTATCTCCTATGCTCCAGTGCCTTTTTTCAGGTGCTGTAACACAGGCAAAACAAGCAGGGTGTATATAGTCATTTTTGTCATCCCAGGCAGTGTGTGGCCTTGGGTAACTTTGTCTTTATCTTGAATTGAACCTGTAAGAGGTCTAAATCAGATACTGAAGGTTATGAGTGGCTGCAAATACAATGCCATTGACTCGGAAAGCTTTTGAATTGTAGGAGAGAGATGGTAGAAACGGATTATCTCGCATTCCCCAGCAGTGGGCTCTTGCAGGAGGCCTGAATGCTAGTGAGGAGGTGCACGGGCCTGCTGCTGAGCTCTGGGCTGGAGAATATGACCTTTTAACCTGACTGATTCCAGGTTGCTGTATAAATACTTTTGTTTAAAAGAGCAGGATGGCACAGCAGAAAGGAAAGCTCTCTATTTCTGTTCTCCTGGCCCCTGCGGCAGGGCAGACACTCAAACCCCATCGCGCCACATCCGAGGTGATGAAAAGGAGAATTGCCCTGGGCCCACGGCCGGCTGTGTGGGCTTGGCAGAGCCCGGCAGGCACGGGAAGCCAGGGGATTAAAAAGCTCGACTGGCAGAAAAGCTCCCCTCCATGAGGACAGATTTCCTTTCGGACATTTTTAGTTGAATTGGTCTTTCCTAACAGATCTGATTTTTTTGGTTTAAAAAGTTATCGTTTTCCAGATTACTTATTATTTTGCACTGTAATAAACCAAGTGCCAGTTTGGGAGCCTTCTGGTACCTTCAGCTTGCTCACTTTCTGGAAAAGTGAGGAGCTTCCACTTCAAGTCTCTGCTTAACTTGAAGTCCCACCTCAATGCCCACAGCACTTCAAGCAGAATGAGGTTTGAAATCTATAACATTTATCTGACAAACTGCAGTACATTTTTAAATATTAATGATAACACTTAATTAAAATGAAGGAAGACCTCCTCTTTATATGATTTCCAATGCTTCTAAAAGCAATAAGCACAACTTCACTACAGAGAGGAGGGGAGAAGATCCTTTACCCTTCTCTGCTTAGCCCTGGCTAGAGCGCAGACTGCTCCTGTGCTGTCCAAAGCCGTTGTGGCTGGGTGGGTTCTCAGTTGTCTCTCTTGGGGGGTAAATATATTTCCAAGCTAACTACATTATTATGTGCTAAGAGAAATACAGAAATACATGACAGGTTACAGATGAAATGACCTACAATCCAGTTTAATAATCTTTCGAAACTGTTATTTCATTGCACATATAAAATAGAGTTAAAATAAATTTATTTTAAAAGAATTTTTAAAGCTTTGGCAGCAGTCATTTTGCTGTGACAAACATCTGTTGACTTTGTTTGCATTTGCATCATACTCATATTTGCAAGGAAGCCAAAAGAAGATTGACCAGGAAGCTATTATTTGGAAATTTCTTCACTTAACGCTTTCCTTTGCAGCATTAAACATGATTGTTCATGTCATTAATTTTGTTTATTGTTTCTACTATTCCCCTTCATCTCCTCTGCATTCATATCACATCATAGGTTTCTCTTTCATTCCACCAAGATATCAGAAAGGGAGTTGGGGTGCTAGGGAAGAGACATTGAAAGCACGGGCAAATCAAAAAGCAGATATTAAAAGAAAAACGTTGCTTCATTGTAGCCTTTCTCTAATGTATCCTAAATTTAATTTGATGAATAGTGTATATGCAATCTGATCAGCACTAGGAGCTGTGAGGGAATAAAGCAGATCTCTTGTGGACAGAACTATCATGAGTTTAGCTGTTAAAATGTGCACGTTTCTACTGAAGTCTGAATTTTCAGAGGTTTATAATTTGCAAAAACCTGGGAGAATGCGAAATCCATTGCACTAACATGTATACCATGCCTCTGCTCCAAGAAAGTTTCTTTTACTTAGGCAGCACTTTTTCAGCAAGGACAAAACTTTTTCTATAACCTTATTATCAGAAAAGGCTACAATGTTTTATCTTTTTTTTAAATATAATCAGCCCAAAGTATGATTAAGGAACTTGATACTAACAGGTACTACAGGAAAGACAACAAAGAAAAAAAGAAAGATAAGCATGCTGTAGATGTTTGTATCAAAATGACATAACTCTCTGCATTATTTTCTTAAACATGTGCTAGCTGTTTCTTTCCCCCTTGTTAAAAGAGGAAAGAAGAGCCAGAGCTGCAGAGCTCTTTTTTTTTTTTTTTTTTACTCCACAAACCAAGACACAGTTCTTGATCTCTCATGAAAAGCTGTGTACATCAACATCCATACTCAATCTGACTGCTAAGAATGACCTTCAGCTGCGAAAGTGCGAGTTCTGTAAAAGCCTATCAAAGCGCCAGAATACAGGTAGGATATATGAACAAAAGACCGCGTGCCAGTGAGCAAACTTACGTTGTTATAGCTTGTCCTGTGGAAACAACTTGTGAATATAAGCAAAAAACATATATGCATTCATGGTAAAAATACCCTAACTTAAAAATCTCCAGCCTTTGAAACAAATGAGCTGAAGGAGCATATTTGTCCTTGCCTATACAACTGGGATTTAGACTTCTGCCCAAATTCAGTTTGAGAATTTACTGCCAAAATTCCACCTGTCAGTATGTGGTTCTCCTCTTGTTTACAGCAGTCACATTCAGCAGTTCTTGGGCAGTAAACATACTAAATTTCCCTGTAGTATCTTTTTCACAAAAAAATAATCACCTAGGATCAGATTCTGATTTCACTTACACCAGAATTAGTCTGGATGCCTTTGATCAATACAAAGAAGTTGAATATGTAAGATCAGCAACAGGGGTGAAGAATATTTTTTCAACGCAGACTCTAGCTAGATAAACTGGCATAATTTTATTGATATAAATGGGGAAAAAATATGGATCAGCTGTGTCAGTGAGATACAGATATAACTTAAATAGGGTTAACTGTTTGTATCCACAGAGAATATCATCCTTACTGCATTTGTAGACAATAGTTTATCGAAATAAAACTCTCTGGTCCAGCTAAGCTACTCTGGAGAAAAGACAAGGGTCTGGGAGCCAAAATAATTCTATGCTCCTTTTTCAGCTCCACATTGCTGAGGCTGAGTGGGGGAACACTTGGTCCCTGATACAACCTAGAACAGACTCAGAACTGTTATGAATGAGGCAAAGTTGTCACTGCCTACAAAAGCATCATTTAAAGATGCCAAGTCACAGCCCTGCTCTAACCACACTTCCTTCCCACTTCCAGGAAGTTGGAGCAAAAGCAGTGTAATGCCAAAATGCTACATCCATAGACTCAGACATACTCACCCCCTAAGAAAATCTCTAAGGGAACAACAAACACCCTATGGATGGAGTGGTGCAAAGCAGCTGCATGGTAAAGATTCAGACCTGCCGGTTCTCACAAGAGCTGTAGATTGGTATCCAGTGTATATAAGAAGCACATCTTATTTGTACCTTATATATTTCACTGCTACCCTTAAGTTTTTAATATATATTCCCATAGGAGGTGCCAGTGTTTTTTTAGTTACCCAAACGTGTGCATGTGTTATTATTACATTTTCCATTCCCCCAGGTAAGGAGAAAATACTTCTTCTCTATGAGGTAGATAACTGAATTTGGATCTTAAATGATTTTTAACAAAGCAGCAGTTCATGGTGGGGATTACTGCACATGCATATTAGAAGCCAAGTGCCAAATACTCCTGCTCAATTTCTCTAACAGCTGAAGGAAATCTTTTTAAAAAATATTCTGATAACAGCTGAATGGCTTTCCTTCAACTTTTGGTTAAAGTAGATACGTAAGTTTGTGGTCCAGGATAATCAAGAAAAGCCACTGCAAACACAGACTTAAAAAATAAAATGCTGTCTAAACTGTAACCATAGCATCCCATGAGAGTAAATAAATTACCTAATTACAGCAATAGTAATACTATGTATTTATGTAGCAACTTCCATCCAGATATTTCAAATGCTTTAATGAATTATTAATCATCACAACCTTCCTGATGAACTGTTGTCATGATCCTTATTTCAGAATCAAAACACTGTAACACAACATGATTTAAATACTTCGCTCAAGAAATCTGTAGCAGAGCCAGGAAACATGTCCAGTTATGAGGACTTCACATTTTAAACTCTCAGTCGAAAGTCTTACACTTTAAATGCAATGTGTTTTTATATTTGATCTTTGTCCAGAACTTCAAACTTAAGTTAAAGTCTCAGTTTAAAGTTTTACCCTTTATATACTATATAACCCACAATAAAACTCTGTTATAGTTGGAGACTTCATCTGAACATAAGATGAACAAACCTTTCCCACAAACGTCTTTAAGTAAATCATCAACACCTTGTTATTATATCACTTACTGTAGTATGCATGGATCTCAGAAAGGGTGTTAAAGTGAAGAGAGAGTTAAGTATGTGGCTTTACATTCTTTGGAGTGCTATATTAGTTTGTACTTCCAATCTGAGAGAGACGACTTTTACGCTCCTCTCTGAATGCGCTAAAGTTTATGCGAGGCATGTGCTATGAGGAAGAATGTGCTTCAGGAAGACCCAGAACATTGATTTTAATGGTTGTAATTCTGTATTTGGTAAGGTTTCTTCCAGCATGACAATACAAAGTTAGTTATGTCTCCCACTTCCCTTCCCTTCCAAGTGTGGAAGATAAAAAATGTAGCAAGATGTGTCTCAGTCCTGAAGTGTTTCTGTGACAGAGGAAAAATATTGGCAACTAATCTAACTGTCATGCTTGCTAAACACAAGGATGATCATAGTGTGCTACTATTTTCTTTTTTGAATATCAGTGCACTTCTGTTTGTCTAGAAATAGGCAGATGTAGCCTAAGCATTCTTGAGTTATCAGATACTGAGATGCTGTGTTTTATTTAGTAACTTTCAGAATGAATCTGAGTTTCCAGTTCCAGAGGTCTGCATGGTAAAGATGCCTGAATTCAGTGAGCAGAGTGACTGCTTCCACAAAGAAAGGGAAAACCTTAAGAGACTCTGGAAGGCTAAGGACTAGAGCAAGAGACTTAAAGCATATGCAGAATAGACAAACGAGCGGACCTCTGGTAGAACTTTCACTCTTTTAGCATAGCAGTGTCAAAAAACAGTTAGCCCATACAAACATGAGCTTTCATGCCCCACCTTTCCTGTATCATTATATTAAATCACTGATTAGACGGCAGTGGTGTGCACTCTTCTTTCCCCTTCCTACAGTGAGGCAGCAATTAAAAGTCATCTCGCTACCCACACTGTGGCCCCAGAAAAATAAAATGAATTGCCAAACTAGATTGTATTGAATGCTGAGTACTCCAACAGCACTTTAAAAGACATTTTGTCCTGTCAAGATTTACAGAAGGAAAGAGTAACAGGAAATAAACTCAGAAAGTTGAGTAACTGTCTGCTGACATTTACGTGTGTGATTCACTTTGTGGCTTTATATACAGGGACTACACAAACTATCATGGTTTAAAATGGTATCTCTTGGTAGCCTAACAAGCGTACTCTGTCATCTTTGATGTAAACAGTGACTCTGAAAATTGTATCAGAAGCTGTTACTGATAGATTTGTACATTGTCAAGTAAACAGACAAAAAACATTTCCTAAATTTCTTCTACATGCTGTCATTGATAACTAGTGAACAAATCTTCAGAGATGACTATGAAGAATGTGTTTACCTTATTCCATTAAAAAAAAACAACTGGAAAGACAGTTTTATATATGAGTACCAGAGTCAACAGATGAGTATTTAATTCCACTGTACCTTGAACTGAAAGACTCCACACTTATTGATGGACATGGCAAGCTGAAAGACAATTTTAGTAGTGACACATTCCTCAGAGGAAAAGTTATTATGTGAAGAAAGTCCAGACCTAAAGAAATAGGTACAATATCCTGTTTCCATGGGACTTCCATACAAAGAAACAGAAAAATAGCAGCTGGGAATTAAACAGAAACAGAAATGGGGTTGCAAAAATGCATGTAGAAAATGTTGTTAGTTTACATGTATTTCTCCCTAGCCTGGTCACTGCAGATATAAGTTCCTTCAAAAATGTAATCTCTCAAAAAGATGACAGACAGAAAAAATGAAGGGTAATCTAGCAATAATTCTAAGTAGTATACAGATCTAATTCTGGATACTATACATACCAAATGCAAGGTTTCTCTTAGATGTGCTCTTTGGGTGAATTCAACCCTCTGGGAAAGAGTTATGAACTGTTACAGATAGAAATGGCTCCAACACTGACACTGAGTGGGACTCCAAACTGCCTTTGGGATCGCTACACTGCGCAGCAATGGGGATGGCTGTTGCCAGCGGACCGTTACTCGTTGGCAATAACTCACGCACTGTCCGTTCTGGATCAATGGTTAGTTGTATAACACAAAAATATAAAATACTTGTGTGCTGCAGCAAACTCATCAAGCAGACGTCATGCTGGACTGACAGGAGCCCCCAGGAGGCCCCTTGAGGGGGCCTTTTGGCCCTGCGTCCTGGGGGCATCTCTGAAGAAGCTGCACACATCTCTGTTCATAGGCTCACACCACAGCCCTGCCATCTCTGGGGGTCTCCTTTGGTTGCACTGGTAACGTTGAGCATTCACTGAACTTCCTTCTGCCCTCTAAACATGAGGAAGGGGAAAGCCCAACATCCTGCAATAAAAAGAAAATAGCAAACTAATTCCAATATGCTCATGAACACCAAAAAGCCCCTTGTCCTCCTGATCCATGGTTCTTTTTATCACCCCTTATGCAATGAAACCATGGGCCTACTGTGCACCCTACTATTTTGAATGAAATTTTTCTACAAGGGCATAACGCTTTACTGTTATGTACAGAAAATATAACTATGGCCCTACAGAATAGCAAACTGTAACACTGCTTGCCCTTTCTGGCTGGCAGTTGTTGGCAGAACAAAACTATTTGCAATCTTTTCCACAGCTGCAAAGTAGCTTTTGTGCATTCATTTCTCCAGGGTGTAATGCTACTCAAAATACAGAATTCATTTTTGATTTAATTTAAATTTGTCTTTTGGACAGTTAATTTCATTGCTGAAATGTGCAGTCAGTTATCTAAAAAGTACTATGTAGTAGGTGTATGCACCTTTTCAGGGGCAAATTATCAGGTTGTTTCATTCTATATGTATGCTGCTGTATAAACTATGCATGACAGCCAGATGATTTCAAATGTCATTCAGTTATTTGGCCACAACCTGCAGAACTGTACACATGCCAGGAAAGTTATGATTTGTTGAGAAAAAATTGAGGTCACGAATGTTTTTGAAAGCCTGGAATGCCGCAGTTTGGGGCAGAGATAGGCACTGCCTTTCTATTATTCCAGAGCTGTAACGTGGGAATTCAAAGTGCCTGATGTAGTGGAAAACGCAATGTGGCTTACAAATACCCCGTGTGAAAAAAAATCTTCTAACATCAGTCTCTTTACTGCCATCCAGAGGCAATGTAGAGCCAATATTAATTTCTTGAAAACATCACCCTAGAAACAGAAAAGGTCTGAAGAATAAAATCAGCAAAAGACTTTCAACAGATCAGTAAAGCAAACAGAAATGATGGAAAGTGCTCCATTTACTGAATTTGCATTCTAATATTAAATGACCACATCGGTAGTAATAAGTTCTGAAATAAGATAAAAGATTCTGTGATATTAAGATACTAGCAGCATGAATTTGGGATTTATACTTGTTCACATGAATGAAGCAACAAAGAGATTAAGAAAGTTATTTCAAACAAGTGTCAGTAAGACCTTCCGGTCACACTACATGGATCATTTCATTTCTTTGTCTTCAAGTATTCTCATCAAAAATACCTACATACAACCCCATAATATAATATATGTTGCCCAGAATCCCCTCCAAAAGCTTAGCTTGGGAAGAAAAGTGCACTGAGTTGAATTTCTACCAAAGCAGGAGAAGGTATTACAAAGAAGTAAGAAAATGAAAATAGCGGCGGGTGATTGTTGTGGGGGACTCCCTGCTGCAGGGGACGGAGGCAGCTATCTGCCGACCAGACCTCTTGTCTAGAGAGGTTTGTGGCCTGCCGGGGGCTCGTGTGAGAGATGTCATGCAAAGACTGCCAAGGCTCGTCCATTCTTCGGACTATTACCCACTGCTGCTCTTCCATGTGGGCGCCAATGACACCAAGGGCAAACTGGAGACCATCAAGCAGGATTTCAGAGCTCTGGGGATGGTGGTCAAGGGTCTGGGAGCCCAGGTCATCTTCTCCTCAATCCTGCCAGTGAGGGGGATGGAGGAGAGGAGGAGGAGACGGACTTTCCAGGTTAACGACTGGCTGCGCCTCTGGTGTTGGCAACAGGGTTTTGGTTTCTACGACCATGGGACCCTGTTTGAAGATCGACAACTGATGGCAAGAGATGGGATCCACCTCACGAGGCGGGGCACGCGGGTCTTTGCCAACAGGTTGGCCAACCTGGTAAGGAGGGCTTTAAACTAGGAAAGATGGGGGAAGGGGAGAGTTATAGTGACAGGGTAGCTGGCAAAAGACTGCTCGAGTCAGGATGATTCCAACAGGTGAATGCAGCCAGGGAAGTGCGCATGGGATGTGGCTATGGAGGACCCTCTTGTATCCCTCCTGGGAAACCTGCATGCTTGATCACCTCCCTGAAATGCCTGTACACCAATGCACGCAGCTTGGGGAACAAACAGGAAGAACTAGAGATCAGTGTGCGGTCGCAGGGCCATGATCTCATTGCCATTACAGAGACATGGTGGGATAGCTCGCATGACTGGAGTGCTGTCATGGATGGCTACGTGCTTTTTAGGAAAGACAGGCCAGGAAAGCGAGGTGGTGGAGTTGCTCTTTATGTGAGAGAGCAACTGGAATGTATGGAGCTGTGCCTAGGGGTGGATGAAGAGCGAGTCGAGAGCTTATGGGTAAGGATCAAAGGGCAGGCTAGCATGGGTGACACTGTGGTGGGTGTTTACTACAGGCCACCTGATCAGGAAGAGGAAGTCGATGAGGCCTTCTACAGACAGCTGGAAGTAGCCTCACGATCCCAGGCCCTGGTTCTCATGGGGGACTTCAACCACCCCGATATCTGCTGGAAAGACAACACAGCTAGGCACAAACAGTCCTGGAGGTTCCTGCAGAGCATTGGTGACAACTTCTTGACACAGGCGGTGGAGGAGCCAACGAGGAGAGGTGTGCTGCTGGACCTCGTACTAAGAAACCAAGAAGGACTGGTGGAAGATGTGAAGGTCGGGGGCAGCCTTGGCTGCAGTGACCATGAGATGGTGGAGTTCAGGATCCTGCAAGGAGGCAGCAGGGCACTAAGTAGGATCGCAACCCTGGACTTCAGGAGAGCAAACTTTGGCCTCTTCAGGGACCTACTTGGAGGAATCCCATGGGTGAGGGCCCTAGAAGGAAGGAGTGTTCAAGAGAGCTGGTTAATATTCAACCATCACCTCCTCCAGGCTCAAGAGCGTTGCACCCCTATGAGTGGGAAGTCAAGCAAAGGAGGTAGGAGACCTGCCTGGATGAGCAAGGAGCTTCTGGCAAAACTCAACCAGAAGAAGGAAGTATACAGAAAGTGGAAAGGGGGCCAGGCCACTTGGGAGGAATATAGGAACGTTGTCCGAGTATGCAGGGATGCGACGAGGAAGGCTAAGGCCCGTTTGGAATTAAATCTGGCGAGAGATGTCAAGGACAACAAGAAGGGCTTCTTCAAATACATCAGTAGCAAGAGGAAGACTAGGGAAAATGTGGGCCCTTTCCTGAATGTGGTGGGTGCCCTGGTGACGAAGGATGCAGAGAAGGCAGAGTTACTGAATGCCTTCTTTGCTTCAGTCTTTACTGCTCAGGCCAGCCCTCAGGAATCCCAGGCCCTAGAGACCACGGAGAAAGTCTGGAGAAAGAAAGACTTTCCCTTGGTGGAGGAGGATCGGGTTAGAGATCATTTAAGCAAACTTGACACCCACAAATCCATGGGCCCTGATGGGATGCACCCACGAGTGCTGAGGGAGCTGGTGGATGTCATTGCTAGGCCACTCTCCATCATCTTTGAAAGGTCATGGAGAACAGGAGAGGTGCCTGAAGACTGGAAGAAAGCCAGCGTCACCCCAGTCTTCAAAAAGGGCAAGAAGGAGGACCCAGGGAACTACAGGCCAGTCAGCCTCACCTGCATCCCTGGAAAGGTGATGGAGCAGCTCATCCTGGAAGCCATCTCCAAGCATGTGGAGGAAAAGAAGGTGATCAGGAGTAGTCAGCATGGCTTCACCAAGGGGAAATCATGCTTAACCAATCTGATAGCCTTCTGTGATGGAATGACTGGCTGGGTAGATGAGGGGAGAGCAGTGGATGTTGTCTACCTTGACTTCAGCAAGGCTTTCGACACTGTCTCCCAGAACATCCCCATAGACAAGCTCAGGAAGTGTGGGTTAGATGAGTGGACAGTGAGGTGGATTGAGAAGTGGCTGAATGGCAGAGCTCAGAGAGTTGTGATCAGTGGCACAGAGTCTAGTTGGAGGCCTGTAGCTAACGGTGTCCCCCAGGGGTCAGTCCTGGGTCCAGTCTTGTTCAACTTCTTCATCAATGACCTGGATGAAGGAACAGAGTGCACCCTCAGCAAGTTTGCTGACGATACAAAACTGGGAGGAGTGGCCGATACCCCAGAGGGCTGTGCTGCCATTCAGAGAGACCTGGCCAGACTGGAGAGGTGGGCGGAGTGGAACCTCATGAAGTTCAACAAAGGCAAGTGCAGGGTCCTGCACCTAGGGAGGAATAACCCCCTGCACCAGTACAGGTTGGGGGTTGACCTCCTGGAAAGCAGCTCTGCGGAGAAGGACCTGGGAGTGCTGGTGGACACCGAGTTAAGCATGAGGCAACAATGTGCCCTTGTGGCCAAGAAGGCCAATGGTCTCCTGGGGTGCATCAGGAAGAGTGTTGCCAGCAGATCGAGGGAGGTGATTTTCCCCCTCTACTCAGCTGTGGTGAGGCCACATCTGGAGTGCTGGGTCCAGTTCTGGGCTCCCCAGTACAAGAGGGATGTGGCACTACTGGAGCAAGTCCAGAGAAGGGCCACAAAGATGATTAGGGGACTGGAGCATCTCTCTTATGAGGAAAGGCTGAGATAGCTGGGCCTGTTTAGCTTGGAGAAGAGAAGGCTGAGAGGAGATCTTATCAACGTGTACAAGTATCTGAAGGGAGGGTGTCGAGAGGATGGGACCAGACTCTTTTCAGTGGCGCCCAGTGACAGGACAAGAGGCAATGGGCACAAACTGAAACACAGACACTTCCATCTGAACATGAGGAAAAACTTCTTCACTGTGAGGGTGACAGAGCCCTGGAACAGGTTGCCCAGAGAGGTTGTGGAGTCTCCTTCTCTGGAGATATTCAAAACCCACCTGGATGCAATCCTGTGCAATGTGCTCTAGGTGACCCTGCTTGAGCAGGGGAGTTGGACTAGATGATCCCCAGAGGTCCCTTCCAACCTCAGCCATTCTGTGATTCTGTGATTCTGTGAGTTTTGCCGTGGAACTATACTGGAATATCCATGCATTTGCAAGAGACAGCGTTACCCCTGCTTCATGTATTTCCACGTGTCAGCTGAACAGCAGTAATGCCCTGTGAGCACATTCTTGGACCATGACAGATCTGAAAAGTTGATTTTATCAGCTCTGTCACTTAAATCATTAAAGCTATCCTATTCTGTCTAAAGATGTCTGTGACTGCTCTATAGTCATCTCCTACATTTCTAAGGGACATTTTAAATTGCTGAAGTTACACGCACACTTACATACTTATGGGGTGGTAGTCCGTGATAGTATCTCACCTTTAAATGTGTTGCTGTCATAAGAGTCAGTTATAAAATAGTTTGCCAATGTATACATAAAAAATGCATATGTACAGGATATATATGAAGGAACCTGTTCTTCAAAGCTTGTATGAACTTTAGCTAATTGTTCTTACAGGCTAAAAAAAACTATTATGGACAAATTTAAAGTTCAGAATTTAAATGGTTGATGTATGATTCAATACATGTTGTAGCATTTTGTTTTATTTTAAACTACTAATAGTAAAATTGCTTAGAGAAGAATATTTTTGGTTTACCGATTTTCCTTTCTGATATGCCTTCTAGCAACAACATATAGATATAGGAAATGCATTCAGCTACAATAACAATATGATGTAAACCTGTGAAAATAAAGAAACTAATATTACTGAAAATCTCTTTCAACACACTCTTTTGAGCCTGAGTAGTGACAGCAAACACTGCTAAACAAGGGTAATCTTCCTCATCTTGTTACTATTATACTTAGTTATAAGGAGAGAGGAGTTCAGGAATATTTTGTAGTGTTAGCCTTCATAATATCGACCTCTCTGAGGTTGAGTAAAACCTTTCAGGTTATCTGAAGACAGTTTTGATGCCTTAATTGCTATCATCTTTTCTTTTTTTCCTGGGCTAATTAACCTCAGTTTGCTAAAATCTCCTGCAAGACATTGTAAAACATCACTTGTTAAAGAGATTGTGGGGTTTGTTCTTGACAAATGTGAAGTGACATTCTGCCGGTGTCTTTTGTAAGATCTTATAAAGGAGCTGGTTCATCTACCAGAGAAAGAAAAAACCCCACCAGGAACCAATGAAAAAGACACTACTCATCATACAGAGTAGCAGGGCTAAGTAAATGGTTCACACGTCTTGCGCGCATGAGATGAAAGGGAATGAATCTGAATTCATTTTACATTTGATCACAGACAAGGAATGTTCCAGATCAAAGTGTGCCAGAATAATGGAGACTAAGTAAATGCAACTAGATCCAAAAACATCTGTCAGGGGTTTGATGTCTAAAAATGGAAATCCTTTATATTAAATGTATTATTATATAACCACATGAGAACCAAAAGGCTCTTGAAGTCTTATTTGTTTTTGTGTATTGTGTTTGAGAAAATTCAGCTAACATAACCCCCCGCATAAATCTAACACATTGAGAGAAAGAGAGTGAAATGCAAGAATGGCCGAGTCGCCAAACCCTGTTCTCTCTGTGTATCATCAGGCAGTATTTTAAAATAGGCTAACTGTAGACGTGCTGGTGACCTGAATAAAACACATCAGCAGCATAGGAAATGAATTTGATGGTTGTAATCCAATTTTCAGTGGACAAGGGTGCACATCACAAAAACCTCCTCTACAATTAGCACTAATTGGCAACTTTTTTGGCAGCCTCTTTACAAAAGCCAAAAATTGAATGGACATGGAGATTAAACTGTCCTTTTGCTCCTAGAAGCACTCCCTTTGAGCAAAGGTTGGGGTTTATTGGTAGTGCAATGTGGAAAAAATTGCAGTGCTTCTGGCTGAGTTGTACCTGTTCTAGGGATGAGCAGACTTCATTCTCCAGGGCTGTCAAGGCTGCATTTATGCAAGAATTAAATTACAGAAAAAATGTGAAAACATTTATTTAACTCTTCAGTGAAAGTACTTAAAAGGTAATAAGTGTTTGAAGGCATAGTGAAACAAAGTGCAGAAAATCAAGCTTTAGAGAAATGAACAAAAATGTGCCTGGCATTTTTGATGGGGAGGCTTGTGTGCACAGAAGTCGTCAGTCCTTCCTTTTTTCCTCTGGGATCACTCAGATTCATTGAAGCAGTGCTTTTATGCAAGAGGGATGCATCTTTTTGAGCAGTCTAGGTGTTTGGAAAGACTGATGCTCTTTTCAAGCTGTGTTTAGGTCACTGAATTTCGAGCTGAGCTCGATCACGTAGCTGGAGTTGTGTTTCACAGAGGAGCACACACATTTTGCTGCGGCTATCCTTGCTCTACTGAAAAGCTTTTGGAAGTTGTCAGGCTTTAGAGCAGATCCTGGCTCTGCAGTGGTTGGGACTTGGGCGTAGAAATGACCCTCTCATCTGGGTGAGTGAAGCTACAGTGCAGCAGAGACTTTGATCCGTTACACTGTAATGCGGTTTGCAAAGAAAATCAGGGCATGGAGCAAAGTCCCCTTTCTCATAGGTTAAAAAATCCACCTACTTTTGGCTGTAGCTCTCTGTATTGTCGTTACTCCCAAGAAACTATCTTTCAGATTCCCAGGCCTCACAGTATTAGATATCTCATTTTCAAAGAAACGCATGCAGCTCTGCTTCTGTTGACATCGGTTGCTGTTCTGCTAACATTATTTTGATTAATTCTAGAGTCTGGTCTCTGTTTATTGCTGATCTGTAGGAACTTAGATTACTGTTACATTGGCCTAGTCTAGCAGTACTAATTTCTGCAAACAGAACTTATTACTTCCTGAGAGCTCTTTATTTTCATGGAGATTTCTGAACTTCACAACTTTTGTTTCCTTCAGTTTTGCAAGCTCAGCCTTTCATCCCTCTGAAAGATTAAAATTCTCTTCTGTTGTTGTCTGAAATTATTAAGTGCTAGCAATGGCCCCAATCACTGTGCATGCTTCTCCTGCAAGAGCTTTTTTTCTACAGAAGGCACAGAATAGGTAAGCCTAGAGGAGGATATCACAAGAATTTCTGCTTCTTGTTGTCAATTGTTAATGTTCCTGTTGCATTTTTGTGGGGACTGTGGAGAACCAACCCTTTTGGAATGGATTTAAAAGAATGGGAAGTGATGGCTTGGCAGAGCTGATCAGATGTCTGCAAATAGGAGGTATATCCCTTTTTGAGGTGTTCGCTCTTTTCAATGGTTTTATATTCTGTTACACATTATAGAACTTGAAATGTATTTAAGTGTCTTTATAGGCTAGAATCAACAGGACAGCAAGATGGCAAGTGCTGTTCATAGCAACAGATTACATAGGATTAATTTTTACCAGTGTCCTAAGAGTTTGGTTATGAACCAAAGCCTGTGTGAGGGATAGAATAACAGAGGGTAACAACTTTAAAGAAAGCAGCTCTCATTGAACAGATTACAGATCTTTTACATAAAGCAAGATGCAACAATGTTTGATCTGCCCTGATAAAACTTCCCTTTTAACTTTTTACACTCCCAGGTTTATTTTGATTATTCTTTTTCGAGAACAGGTTATTTCAATGGGAAATAGACAAGAAAGCATTTTTGCACATTCTTTATCTGCAATTTTACCAAATTTTCAAAGAAATATGAAAAAAGGGTACACAGTTGCCTTCAATGAAATGGAAAAAAATCCTGCATGCAAAGTAATAAAAAGTTTTCCATACTTTTAGCCATAGTGTGTTTTCAAATGCTGATCGGATTCTGCTGATATTGCTCGTACTCAGTAGTCCAATACTTCATGCATACTACAACTGATCAAAGTCGGTGGGATTCAGTTCTTCACAATAGTAATGGACCACCTAATAAAAAGAACAGTATTCTAAGATTTTTGATGCTACAGTTGTCTCATACTTCACAGGGATAATGATAGTGGCAGCCTGAAATAAAGCTTTATTATTTTCAACATACCAGCAGCCTGTGAGTGTTAAATTCCCCCTGACTAGCTCTGCTAAAATGAAAGAAACTCGGAACTATTAGCTAAGAATAGCATTGCAGATAAGGGCGCGTGAAACAGTTCCCATGCTTTAAACTCAAAGTAGACTCAAATGCCAGTTTCTGAAAGAGGATATTTGTATTTCTTTAACTGAGTGAGCTATTTTTATGTGCGTATTGTTTTAATTTAACAGAAGTCGTTAATTAAATTCTTCATTATTCCATGGATGGGTATTGTATATACTAGTACTCCAGGCAAGTATAAAAGAAATACCTTAAGGAACACAGCTTTGTCTGCTAATAACATATGTTTCTAGACTTCTGGAGTTTCAGGTCATTCTTTTTGACAGTGTTTGCAGTGTATTTTTAGTATCTTCTGACAGTAAATTACTCCATTTATTATTAAGGAATGCGATGAGCTATTATTTAGAATACATTATTTCCTTAAATCAAAATGGGCTGTTTTATTAAATTGCCAGATCAGTTAAAAATGTGAGCAAGAAAGGAGGATTTCCTATGCTTTTTTATTCATTAATTTTAACTTTTATTCACACTGAGATGCACTCTGACCTCTGTGGCAGTAAATTAATTTTCATTACACAATGCTCCCTTAAGAGAACACAAGGATGAAAAATTCTGGCTCCACTAATTCACCAAGGGGTTTGTCATTTCAGCAAGGCCAGGATTTGACCTAAAATATCTACTGGTACACAGATGATCTGGTTTTGTCAGGGAGGCTAAACTGAGGAATGATGTGGCTTTGCATGTGGTGTGCTCTATTTGCCATTTGGTCACCATATTCCAGGAGTTGTCCCCTCCTCGGAGGGCAGTCAGGGCTAGCTGTGTGGGGATGGTGAGACAGAGCTGAGGAGGTGAACCTGAAAAGATCGCAAAACAAACCCACCCATTTTTTCATTGCTCCGTGCCTAGCAGTATCTAAAAAAAAAACAAACAGAACTAAAACAATCACCATTCTCTCTCTGCTTCTTCAAAAGCCAAAGGCAAAAATGTTCCAATGATTTCAAAGGGAACAGTCTGGATTTTAACAAAAAATGAAACAGAAGGACCCATACCAAAAATGTCACTGTGGAACACACTTGTGGCCTTCAAGCCACCTTCCAGTTCAACAATTTGAGGGAGATTTGGCTCGGCTGGAAGGCTGCTGGACCTACCTCTTGGTGACTTCAGGAGGGGATGCACTGGGACCATCATGTTGTAGCAGGGCTGACTGAGAAACAATATGGAGTCTCCCAGTCCTCCCTTACTATCCTGAGGCTTAGCATCTTCCTTCTGGCTCTGATCTGCAAAATGCTTTGTCCAGTCCTTCTTTCTCTCCTTCATTTTATCCTCAGCTGCTGTTTCCATCTCCCACAGGATGTTCCCGAACTCCCGTACTCTAGCACACAAGACTCTAGAGAGAAGCTTTCTTTTGCCAATCAGGTTCACAAATTCTCTATTAATGTTTCTATAAATACGTGACCTTACAGCTTTTGTCTCCACATTGTGGCATTCAAGAGAGAGCCTTTCAAGAACAGCAGCATGGTGAAATAGATACCAGAATAAGCAGTGTTGCAATTACTGGCGAGCATCCTTAGACTCTTTTGGTGGTCACTGCCAACGAAAACACAGCGTTCATTCAATATCTGTAGTATTGCTAAGGCATTCCCTTTACAAAGAAATATAAACAGTGATTATTTCAAATACTGAAACAATATAGGGTAATCTATATACCCTAATATACAGGGTAATAATTAGGAAGTGCATTATTAGTGTCTCTCACTAATGTTTAATTTACATTTCTGCATAAGCAAGCATGTAGTTAACCTTTCAAGGTAGCAATATTAAACAATAATAGAGTTCAATAAATCAAGGAAATGCTATATGATGTACTGAACTTGGTTTTAATTCAGGGCTCCAAGCCGCTCAGATAACTCCTACTCTTGTTAAATTCATGGAGGTTTTGCCCCCAATATGTTTGCCATTAGTCTCCAAGCATAGCTGAGCTGGCTTGCTCTGAAAGTAAAAAATGAGAGCTAATTCATGGTGAAGTCACAGAGATACCGTGCAATATAAGCATAAGAATCTACTTTTTTTTTGGCTGAGCTTCTGTAGAGTCTGATGGAAAGTTTGATTATTATACAAGAGAATTTCAATTTCCAGAAATTGTTTAGGCTTACTCTTTATTCTGGGTTCTTTGAAGGGTTTTGATAGACATTCAGATAGGCACTGTACATTGCCTGTTATTGCCTTTAACAAAGTGCACTTCATGGAGCAACCAATTGTAACATTTTGTTGTCTTTTTCCTAATTTTTACAACATGGTTCTCTGTGTATAACAAGACAGAAATTAACCAAGATTGTCACAGGGTTTTACCAATGTCTGACACCTACTTTTATACCTGAAACTTCTCCCCATAATAAGCTTTATCAAGGTGAACAAAAATTTTACTAAAGAGAAATTCTGCAAATTTATTGAAAATTTTTACATCACAAACTTTTCACTACCCTTTCAGCTCAGATATTTAATTTATTTATTGAAATCTCAGCAGATAGTTTTTAAGTGATAACTAGAAATCCTCAGTCTGTGAATCTTTTTATTGTTATGCACTGATAGAATAACTTTTATCCTGAAAATTAACCCTGTCTCATCCTGCCAGTGAATTTAAATAAGCAAAGAAATATGACTTTAGTGAAAATCCGAGTCACTGTATGACTGTTTTCCTGAGTATTTCTACAGTGCACTGTCTTATGTTTATCACCAGTTATCACAAAGCTAACAATATAATACTTGGTTCTTTTTACTATCAGGCCCTAAATCTCATGGAATTAATCCAGACAAATGATTCCTCCCATTCGGACGCTCACTTCTTCACTTCTAAAGACGAAGCTGTTTATAGAGACACACTGCAGTGCAAAACATGATTAAGAAGCAACTTCCGAGCAGCAAAGAATCCAGACTCTCAAGTAACAATATTTGGGTTTTGCTGATTTAAAAAGAAACGTGATCTTGGCATTTTTCACTTTGTTCTTCTAATTTAGTCCTTTTTTCTTATCAGTTTTGAAAGCTAACATTTTTCAGTCTTCATTTAATTAATTTTGAAAATCATTGGTTTCATTTCTCTTTTAAAAATTGCTAAATTGAGTCTTGAAAAATATCTGCAATGTATGTGGTGCAATATCATATTGATTGCTTCACTAATAGCTTTCACTTTTAAAGGGCCTCCAACTTTCTTCCCCTTCTGAAGATGAAATTAACTGAGTTCAAACTCTAACATTAAAATTGCCCCTATGGCTGTGATGCTCAAACCCTTCTGCTGCCTTTCACCTGTGCAAGGGGCAGTTATTGGTGCTCTGAGGAGGGCTGGTTTTTAAATCTTTCCTTTGCTAGATTCTGCCTTTGCAAATTCAGTGACCCAGAATCTGTTCTTCAGCTCCATCTAACTAAATTTTTAAAAATGAAGTCAAACTACTGTTACTTAGCTTCAGTATTTAGTAATTTCCTAACACGAAACCAATAGCCTTTGTATTACTTGGTGGATCAAGGGCTGAGCCTACATATTTTATGTCATTACACCGTAGCTGTTCTGAAGTGATCACCCTGAAATTCAGTATTTGCAATAACCTCTGATACCACTGTTTATTATCTTCTTAAAGCCACAATGCAAGACCTAATCCTGCAACTGTTCTGTACAAGGAATGATCCTGTTTACTTCAATAACTTCATGTTTTGCTTGGCCTATTCACCTGATAAGCAGTAACTGCTTGTACAGTCAAGACTACTGCTTTAAAAACATTTTAAAGAAATTTTGTGTTTTAGTAAAAGCTATTCTATGATTAAAAATAATGAAAAAGAGACATTTTTTCAATAAGACCACTTTTTTTTTTCAAATTTAAAACACTGAATTATATACATTATGATCTAGAAAGACCAGATCTGCTACTTGATTATTCATACTGGTAGGTCCTGCATTTTGTCAGTTAGTGGTTTTATTTGCCCAGTCCTCCACAGGTCCATCAAGTATTATACCTCTCCCTTCCCAAAAGCAAACCTGCCTCCAAGAATGGTTTCTCTGTCTGACTCTCAGGGTCTGCAGTGTCACCCCCAAGACAGTGCCCACATCATGGCTATGGGCTGTGTGGTGTCTGTGAGGCAGGAAGAGCGTGTCCATCAGCTGCCGTAACACGGTCTGCCCCTGGGCACCCAAGGCGTTTGTATAACCCAGGAATCAAAGAGACCCCAGCAGGACCGGGCTTTCTGGTGAGGCCACAACCACACAGCTGGCCAGTATTCAGTATGCTTTCACTCAGCCTAAAGACTGTTTATAAGCCTGGTCTAGTTCCTACGTGGTTTGTTCCTCCTCTCTAGCAATGGTGTTATGTATTCATTCCTGATGTCTATTCTTCTCAGTCCACACGAGGCAGGTCTATGTGATTGGATTTGCAGCCGAGACATCAGGGTTTCACAGCTCACTGTGTGAGATCCTGCAGTAACCCACAGATTCTTAATCCTCCTTTTCCCCTTTTCCTTGCTCTGTAGACCCACCGCATGGGAGGTCCCAGCACACCTCACTCTTGTCTCCTAGCCTGGTTTGTTGGGGCATGATGTTTGTGGTCAGTTTGTCCCAGATGATCTGAGAAACTTGCCTTAAAGCCCTGAGTTAGATACTGGGTCTTGGCTGTTGCTCAGGAATAAAATGCTCCCCCAGCCCCACTATAGGACGGATGTGAGGAAGGCTGTAAACCCAGCTGCAGCACAGCAGGGCAGCATGCTTCACGTCCTCCATTGTCATCTCAGCATGTCTGTGTGGCATGTTGCTTTCTCTCACAGGATGGACAGAATATCTCAGGTGGCCCCTGCCAGCGGCTGACAGTACAAGTTGTGCAGTTATGCTGGTGTCTCACTTCAAGGTAAGGAACTCTTCCAGTCATGCACTCATATGCCTTAATGGTCTCTCTAAGACTCCATCACTCCATCAGTTAGCTCTCCTATTCTTGCCAACATGACCCTTACTTGTAAAACACGTCATACTGGTTTTGGATACCCTACCAGCCTGGGCGTCTAGGATAACCACAAGACTGGAAACCATGGAGTGGTTTGAAGGGAGAGAAAGAAGAGGCCTGGAGTTTTAAGCTCCTTCTCACCTGAAAGCAAGAGAAAAGCAAAAGATATAGTTGCTTTTGAAAAGCGCCTCCACATCTCCTTCAAAGCTTTATTAAGGCATCCTGCTGGTTCAGTATTCTGCAGGTGGTGTACTGATGTTCATAAGCTCTTTTATAGGCAGCAATCTGCATATTTCTAACATCAACTTGGAAGTATACTTAGTCTCCGGATCAGCAGTGATCTCTGAGACCTGGGAGAGAGAGGGAAAAAACCCACCTTCACAATTATGTCTTGGCCACAGAAGGAAGGCAAAGCTGGGTGTGAAGAGGAGAGTCATATCATTCCTTGAATCTCCATGCTGATACCAGAGAAGAGTCTGATAAGGTCCACAGGATTCTCCTTCTGGGGTAGGCTCCTCTTCTGCTGTGAAAATAATTCTCTCAGGCCCAACTTCTTCACACATATCTTCAGTCAGACTGCAGACCCCCATCTGTTGCCCAGTCACCTCATGTTATAGGAAGGGGCATCTGGGGCACTTTTTGGCTTTACCTAGACCTTTTTCCACCCTAAGGTGTCTTCTAGCTCTCTCTTAAATCCTTTTAACCTCAGCAGTTACATTTTCTCTTATCTTCTTCCCTTCTACTGCCTGTGTTGACATTTTCACTCTGGGCTAGCAGGTCCCAACCAAGCTTTCCTTAGTCTTTGAGCCAGATTCTGATCTCAGTCATGACTGTGTAAAGGAAAAGATCAAAGGATGTCAAATTTATACTCATTTAATGAAGATTAAAGTCTGAGCCATCAACCAACCCAGTTCTTTTCTTTATGGGACATTTGGAGCTGTACAATTGAGTTCTATGACACAAACATCTCAAAAATAGATCTGACACGGTAATTTCCACTGCAGGAATCTTTGGTAGGGTCAAGTACACATGACATTTAAAATTTTGCTGAATTGAGCTGAATTGGGAGAGCTTAGAAGCAATAATAATGTTGTATTATAATGTTTTATTATAGCATCCATATTCTAATTTAGGGTTTGTTCAAAAATCTGGCTTTGTACACCTGAAGCCTCTATTCGAGTTTGCAGTCTCTCTCCATGTTGTTGTTCCCTCCAGAAAGAGTGAAAATGAGGAGAAAGACTGAATGCAGTTGCCAGACTGGCTTACAGCCTACTGATCAGTAGATGCAACGCCTATAGGAAACTGAATCTCCTCACGTAGAATGAGAACAACAGCAAAGAGTCATAGAGGGTTGGAATTAACATCTCTTACTGAATTGAAACAACTTTTCCAAAAATCCTCTTCGAATATAACCAGGCTGCAAACACACTTGTTTTTAATCTTGAGGAAAAAAAAAAAAAAGTCTTATAATTATTGAGAGGACGATAGGGAATTCCAGTCATACTGAATTTAATTCTGACACAAATTAGCTCATTCTCCAGCTGATAATAGAAGAAATGAGAATCTATCCATCCCTAAAGCTGGATTTATCTACAAATCCATCTAAACTACAGACGCATTCATCGTCTTTCAGATAAAGACTTAAACATTCTTGCTGCTCATCTAAACCTAACACTAATGTTTTGAAACTCTTCTGTTACTGAAAGAAGACTTGTTTTCCCCAGCTTTCTAAGGCTTTCCTTTATTATATTTCCTTTATTTCCAAAGTTTTCTTTTTTTAATAGATATACTGTGGGATGGAAGGTTCCTCATTCTGTAGATTTTAGAGTTAAGGGATGTGATTTGTTACTTTGTTACAAAGAGACTAATCATCCCTATATGCAGGGTCTAGGCAATACCTGATTTTCTGTTCTCTTACAATAATGGAGCCTGACATATTCTGAATAAAACTTGCAACAGTTACGCTGGTGGTATTAAAGGAGCTTGGAGTTGGCAAACTATTACAACCCTCTGCTAAAAGAAATCTGCAGCCCCACTTGGAAGCTCCAGTTCTGCTAAATGGCAGAAAAAAGGCCTGCTGTGCTGGTCATCTTTTTTTCTTACTTTCTTTTTAAAATTTTGTCTTGTTGTCCAACAAAGTTGTTCTGAGGCCTGGCCTTCAAGCCCGTAGTGTGCTTTACAGCTCCAGCTGCAGTTCTGTGGCAATGTTTCAGCACTGTACGGGATAAAAAGAGTCCTCTGATTCAAGCATGTGGAAAGGAGATACACAACGTAAACCCACAACATATCTACTGCGCACCAAAGGGGGGTGCCACAAGATAGCAGCGGTCTGCCAAATCCTCTGAACTTTTGGCATCTAATAATAGGGACAGCGCAATAAAAGAAAATCAAGGAATAAAATTGTGAGAGAGCTGGGAAAAGGATAAGACTTATGTCACTTTTTGCAGGGCAAACTCTTTATCCTGCTTCATTAATGCAAAGATGATTGGACTGATAAAGACTTAGCTCCCAGGATGTCTGTTGGATAATAGCTGCTCTTTATTTATCTCTGCTCTGTGTATCAAAAAGTATAAAGAGAAGTTCACACTCTTCCTACACTCCAACCTCTCACCCCAGTCCCAGAGTCTGGAATTTTCTTTCCCACTGTTTTGTTTCAGTTAGAAAGGATATGCTCAAATAGGCTTTGTTTGAACTTCAGAGAGATGGTGTCTAGGACCTGCAGTCACGTCCAGCAAGAAAGTCAAATTGAGCTTAGTAACCCTCAAGGCACTATTGATCCCCCCCAAAAACCATGGGAAAAGCAGACATGAAAATATTTTTTAGTAGTATTTTTAGAAAAGGTGAAGGAAAAAGTAGTTTAAATCTTAAAATAAGAATGTAGATAAGTAGCTGGGTAAAAGTTGGTTTGTATATATGTATTTACTAAATGTGTATTTATTACATTGATTTACTAAAATAATTAATTAAAAGTATCTGAGTTTGGCTTATCTCTGGAAGTTGTTTTTCCTGAGTATTTTCTAGAAAATATCCCTATTAGGATGATGAAAGTAACAACACAAAGAAAGGTTTAAGTACTTACACTGAACAAACCTCATGTCTTTATCAGACTAATCCCAAAATAACATAGCCAAGAAAATGATTACTACTGGCACTGACTCAATTTTCTTCGCTAAATTCTGCTCTCAGTTTACATGGCTGCATATCTCAGGAATTCCAGGAGAATCATCTGACTTCAGACTTTTTTTAATTTGAAAACTGTTCCATGGAAAGCCAATGATGTCAATGGAATTAGTTCCAACTTATTTAAATGATGGCAGAGTGTGTCATTATAAATAAAGGCTTTCATCATGTTGCATGAAACTATGATCTTCCTAACTACCTCAGAACATGTGGCTTAATCCCCTTTATTCATTTGTATTTTTATTTCCTATGTCTTCCCTTTGAGAAGTCTTCCAGGTACTCACACAGTAATTTTTAATTTCTACTTTCCATTTAGCTCGTTCTCTTAGTTTACTTCATTTCTTCCATGTCACTCTATTCCTAAACATCAGTGTTAACTTTTTTTTCCACACTGTCTCTTTCATCTAGTTCAATTTCTTGGATTTGGGTTTTGGCCTTTTTTTTTCACTTTACCAGGTGGATTGGTCTCTTCCACCTCTCTCGTCAAAATGACTGTTTCTGTTGCAGTTACAACACCAGGGAGCAAGCATTTCCTCCGGGGCCAGAGTCGTCATTCCACAGCTGCTTATTTTGAGAGAACTAAGTTTGAGGAGACAAACAATGACATCGACTTGTTAAAGAAGGCCACGCTAAATAACTACCCAGCCTGTTCTCAGGCACTATTTCCACCTGGGCCATTTTGGACCAGTAAAACCCAGTTTTATAAAGGAGTTAAACAGCAGGCATGTATGAAGAGTCAGTAATTTCACTCTCTTCACTGTTTAGAAATACTTTGAGTTATACTTATGCCAGGTATTGCGGTTAGATGAGAGAAAAGCAGATGGAATTATTTTATTTTATTTATTCATTTATGAAAACCGATGAGCTGTAGTATTCTACTGCAGCAGTTCTCTGGAAGGGAAAATGAACAATCTAGATAGCAACAAGCATATCACCAGGCAGTGTGAACTATTTACAAACCACTGGAGAGGAAAGAAAACAGCACTACTTTGACAAGAACTTGTGAAAAATTAAATTCAAGCCAATCCGGATGCTGGAGATGGGAAACAAGATTTATACAGTTTAATGGGAAGAATCTTTAAGCAACAACTGAATTAAACTACTACAAGCACATTCAAATATCATCTTCTGGCTTCACTTAAGCAAGACTTAGAAATGCAAAATAAATATCTGTAAATGTTCTGACATGAACAAAGCCCTGCAAAAGGAAGATGATTTATATAATAACTTTACTTACCTATCAGAGGTGGTAGTGTATTTTTAAAAATCTAGACATGGATTGTGGCAAGAGGTAAGTTTATTCCCGCCAGGTAAATCATTCCCACCTTTTCACTAGTTGGGTAGTGGAAATTGGGAATCTATTTCCAGCAATCACTCTCTCGTATATCACTGCTGTTAGGCCAAGTTTCTGGCCTCAATAAATCAAGTGGGATCAAGATTTTGGTGATGAACTTCAAGGCTTCCAAAGTTTCAGAATGAAAGGTTCTTATTAGACTCATTCCACAAATTGTCAGTGCTTTCTGTAGCACTTGCAATCTTTACTGGGACCCTTTAACAATTCTGCAAGTATCTTTGAGATGCTTCTTATTTCAGAATTATTTCAATTAAAGTCTATGGCTGCCTCTTATTATTTGTATTTCTTGAGAAGGCCTGCCTGAACCTGTGACACACACACACACACACACACACACACACACACTCACACACACGCCATCCATGGTAAGCACCACAAATTCACATGCTAAAACACTGAATTTTCCCCACAAACATTCTATTGAAAGAGAAGAGGCAAACAAAGAATGAAAAGGAATTATCATCATTTGCATTTTCCAGATGGAAAATGGAGACAGAGACATGTTTTAGGTAGGAGTCTTTTCACCCGCAGTCTAATTTTCAAAAGTCTGATGCTACATTGGCCACATCACCTTGGAGTCCCTCCATAGCTAATGGAGACAAATAGGCACCTCCACAAGGCAGCTCATGTGACCTATACTAAATGTCTGTGTTAGGAGGAAATTAATCTGTGTCTTTAAAGAGAGATTAGTTCTGATTAGCAGCCTCCCAGAGACTCACTCAGACTTGAAAGTCTATCTTTTGGATGCCGAAGTTAGGGCTGAATATTCTTGTCCTCAGTTACTTGACAAGGCTGTACGGCGAGTCTTTACCAGAGCCACAAATTCAAAACAGATTTCTGCTCTGTCAAACCAAAGCCTCCATTGTGATGGCATCCTGCCTTCCAGCAAATGTTGTGAGCAAAAATGGTGCAAACTCTGAATAGCAACTACCTGTTAAAAAATAAATGGCATTCTCTGGACTAGAGAAAGGAAAAAGTGAATAACTAAATAGGATGACAAATTAAACTAAAAGGATGACAAATTGCTTTCTGATTTATATCTTTCCATTTCAGAAATCTGTCTTCCTTTTGTCAGGCTGGCATGTGTATTGCTTCTTTTGTGCCAAACAAGAATTTTTAGAGTTCAGAACATAAATGAAAGGTCACAGAAGTATAGTTTTCTGGCACTAAATCTTCAAAGCAAAGAGGCTGCTAATCACCAAGGATGAAGTCTAGCATAGCAGAAAAGCTTGAAATGGCTTCTTGAGAGAATATTTTAATGATCAGACCCTTTTCTTGGGGAGAAAGTAAGCACACAATTGCAACCTTTATCTAATAATCACTACCAGGGGCTGCAGTACCACCTCTTCCTCAGATGAGTGACACACCAACATCTAAAGGCAGTATCAGAGGGAGAAAACATTAACATTTTTCAAAACTGAGTCTGTGTTCTTTGATTTCAGCATTTAGCATTTGTTGAAATAATAAATTGTTATACAATTTTTTTCTTTTAAGACAATGTAGTTCTTTGGTTTTGGGGTTTTTTTTTTTGGTGATGCTTCATATCTGAAACATTTGCAAAAAAGAGAGTTAAACATGGAAATAGTTCAAAAGACTTTAAGGCCAACCTCCCCCTCCCCATCCTTTGCTAGGCAGGCTGCATGAGATACATCAAAGCTTCTCTTCAGTGAATGTGGTGACTGTTACCCCATGCTCTACATGCTAAGAGAGAGCTAGATCCAAAAAGGAACTTGGGCACTGAAATATGTTAAAACTTCTCTGTTACTTAACTTTACCATCGCTAGCTTTCAGCATCTGGTCCCCAGAGGGGAATCCAGAACGGAGAGTTCGGCACTTGGCCCTTTCTGCAGCAGCTCGGAGAAACACCAAAACAGTCAACACGGTCCCCAACATGCTGCCTGGCTCTTTGGCCCTCAGCCAGGGCTGCACAGAGGTCCTCGGCTACTCTAAAGCCACCACCCCGGAGTTTCTTACGTGTGTACTCCAAATCTTTCTAAAATAGGGTGGAAGACTTTGTCTTTTCTTAAAAAAGAAAAAAAAAAGCCATCAGGGTGGTATTCATGGCCTTCTTTTATATGGCATCCTAACGTCCAAAATTATGTGTTGCAGCCTTTCAAGAAGGGTATTGGAAAATACATGAGGGTTTTGTGAGCTATTGAAGAAAATCTTAGGAATTTTATTATTCTTTATTTATTGTTTATTGTTTTACTCTTTTAATTTATTCTAAGTTGTTATTGTAATGTTAATTTCAAAATGTAATTGCAATAAAGTAAAATATATAACTTAAAATACAGTAAAAGTAAATTATGATGGTTTGTTATTGGCAAAAGCTCACTTCCTCTGGAATAGATTACTTAGAATTGGTTGTAAATAAGAACTGGAAATTTTTTTTATACTGGTTAGAAAGCAACTAATTTTTTTTTAACAACAATGGCTGCTGAATGCCATTGAGGAGGGGCAGGAAAAGGGAGTGGAACTCCTTTATATTTAGCTATTTAATATGCAGAAAGTAATAACAGCTAATTCTCATTTCCTTGACGGAAGTCAGAAATCAAAGACAATTAGCTCTGCTCAGACTTGACTGTAGTAGAAATGGGAAAAGGTCAGAGAAGAATAACAAGGATCTTCAAAGATGATGAACAATGTTCCTATGGGAAACAACTAATCAGACAAAAAATTTCAAACTAGGCATGACCAGGGATTGATGTGAAAGTGGTCTGTAAAATCTTAAGTGGTGTGGATAAGGTGAATAAGGAATTATTGTTTACTGCTTTTTCCACTAGAGAACAACAGAGCCTCAAATGAGGGAGACAGGGTCACAACAAACAAGAAGGCCATTCTTCATACTGCTTGTAGCTGAGCTGCGAATCTCAGTGACCCAAGATGTGGTCACTGATAAAAGTCTAGGATAGCTCAAGGAGAAGTGGACAAATGAAAGACATCTCAATTTAGACAAATTTAAAAAAAAAAGTATTTTTAGCAAGAGATGGCCACAGATTGTTGCAGGCCAGGAAAACATTCTGGGGAATTTTTACTACGTCCTTAGCTTGTTTTTAACTTCCTTTGGCATCTGCCACTATTGAGGGTAAGCTATTGGGCTAAATTAATCTGTGGTCTGATTTGGCACAGTTCTTCTTATGTTTTTATGGATAAAAGCTGCAAATTTTTAGTGATAAGAACATAATCCAGGTCCCCTTTACCACCCTATGAATGTCCTAGATACTGATTATGGAGTCACAGTCACTCTTTATGGTCAAATGAATATCGAATGTCTCAAAAGACACTATACCTATGTAATCTGAAGATTTTACGCAATATTATATATTCTGAAAACTCACTACCTTCTCTCATACTCTGTGATGAGGAAAGCGATTGTGTGCTGTTCACAGTTCACAGATAAAAAGCCACTTTCTGAATGGATAAAACCATGTCCGTTCAGCAGTCTTTATCCATTGATGCAAGGATTCTAGAAGGACTTTAGAAAGGAATTCTAATAGGACATAAATAGTGTAGGGTTACAGTAAACAAACAGATTTAGAAGAAGGATCATTATATTTAATCAGCTTTCTGAAGTTTGTGACAGAGGAAATTCAAACCAAGGGAGGATTTTGGAGAGGAAGAAAATGTTAGAAGTCCACAATAACTTCAAGATTATTGATTTGAGAGCAAAATCAAGGCCTAAGGTAAGAAAGATCATCTCTAATAGAGATGAAGGACAAGCAGAACTTTCTGCCCCAGTGGGAACATTAATCTTTGACATATTCAAAACTAAGAAATTATGGCCTAGCAAAATGGAATGCCTACTTACTCTTTAATTGCAAATCAAGTTGGGCTTCACCTAAGTGATCTTCATCTAAAGTGAAAGCAAGCAATGCTTTGCCCTGCAAAGACAGTGCAGGAGTCTGAACTGGAATGAAAAGGATCGAAGTGGAGTTGCAATGGTGGAGTCCATGAAGCGTCTGAGCTACCAAAATAAGTAGTTTTCATGAGGTCTTAAAGATCCAACAAGTGAGGTCATGAGGGCAGACTGAAACTCTCTTCAGCTCTTTGCAGAATTTGAATACATTTTCCTGGTTTCAGACTTAGAAATCCCTTTTCTTCACAGCTGCATGCAATATTTACTTATCATTTCTGCCATCTGATAGTTTTGTACTTTTATCTCTCTGAGATTTCCATGGTTGTCTCTAAAGGAATTCTATTTCTATTCTGTTTTCTATTCTATTTCTGCTGGACTAGTTTGTGACGTACATCTTTCAGCAGTTTTTACTTCTTTTGCATCCATAATTAAATTAAAAATTCTTACAAGAAATTGTTTCACAAAAATGAGTAAAGTTAGGAATATTTTTGCACAGCAGGTTGCTTTCCACAAGTACATTTTAGCGCTGTACTTGGCTGTTTGAAGTATGTAGTTGTTTTATCTTGCAATCTAGAAATCTCATTCCTTGTCCTCAGTAACACTATATTATTCCTATATCCCTTTATCTTTTCAGCAATAACATCCTCTTTATATTCTCCTACAATTTCTTTTTCCTGCAGTTTCCTGACTTCGGTATGTTGGATAGGAACTTCTGCGCTGTGTATTTTACAAGCTCAGATGCAGATGTAACCTTTTAGAGACAGATTTTAGAATTCAAATCCAGGCATAAGGTGACACAGTCATCTCTGTGGTGCCCTGGTTCTCAAACTGCTCTGTTCATGCTCGCTTCCTTGGTGGACGCTAGGATTTCTTATTGGTTGCTCTAACATATTGCCCTGATAATGGCTCCAGTAGGCTGGAACTTAGGCCAGAGGCTGACTTGAGCTACAAGGCAAGACCTTTGATCAGCTGCCCACTGCAGCACTGGTACCAAGATAGGGCCAGAAGAGCCTCTGTAAAACCATGTCCTTGATTCGGGGTGAATCCAGGCTCAAACTGTGCTGATGCTTTGGCAGAGTGCCCTGGCAGTCTGGTATAAGCTGACTGCCATGCGCTGGAAGCTCACTACTTTACTTAAGAATAATAATCCTACCAATAATGGAGCACCATTTTTCTTCCTATTACTACCATTATCATAAAAATAAGGGCTTTTTCATGATAGTAAAAATTCTTACTATGCCATTCCTATTATCTCATTTTACTTTTACATGGGAATATAGCTTACTAGCCCTTAAACTACGCCTACTCCATCCACATAATAATGGGTTCACATTAAGTAAATGCCAAAGAAAACTGACTTCTAACATCTTTCTGACCAGATGATGATTTATTTTTTATTCCTAAATTTACTTCCGAAGTTTTCTTTTACATTACTTTGTCCCCTTTTAATCCTCTCTGATGATAAAATTGTCTGTTCCCATCATTGCAGCTAACCAAGTTGCCAGATCAGTGACTTGTTCTTATCCTGATAGTTCCCATCCTCTTGTTCTTTTTCCCACACTAACAATAATAAAATAACATTTTTTTAATTAAATAATCTCTGAGTGAAATGTATAAGCAGTCTTTGTAGCAGGTGTCCTCTCTTCCAGGGGAATCTCTCATCATGCAGCTAGAGAATTGTGCTCACTCTTACTATGCCTATTACTATAATGTATCATGATTCCTTTGTTTGCGGAGTGGCCATGCTTCAGAAAAAGAGACAGAGGATATATACACCCCAGGCTTGTAAACTAGGAGATGGGAGACAGAGGTTTGAATGCTCTCAAGCTGAGGAGAACGAATGTGCCAGGTCATTTGGTTTTGTTTTCTGTGACTGCATTTTTAAAGAAGAGTATAGCTGATCCATGAGTCTAGAAGAAACCATGGAGGCACCTGACAGCAGAAGCTACAGAGTCTAGACTGTAAATTCCAGTCTGGCACGTGAGTCACTTTTACAGCCCCAAACCAGATACCAAAGTACCAAAGGACACAGATGTTTGAAACACCTCCAGCTTCTACCTTTCTTGCTTGCTGGTTTAGACTCAGTTGGGTGGCTGTCAGGAATTTCATTTTGAGATGCTCCTTTCTGCTCAGTCATTGCATAAGGGCTTGCTCAGGAGCATGAGTGCCATGCTGTAGGAGCCATGCATGCAGGAGTATCTAATGCCACATGTCTTGATATTAGATACTCCTGGTGACCATATTCAGCTATGAAGCCAGGCTGTAAAATTTTAGATTTGCTCTAGTTTAATCAGACATGTTTATTTTATTGAAATACATTCACATGTAAAAATAGTCAAGCTGTACAGTCCAGCACTGCTCATTGTCTGTATTGCTTTTCATAATGCAAACACGGAAAATTGTCTCAATTCATTATCAAATGAATTCAGGCTTACTGGTCCATCCATCATATAAGAAATACTTGGTTTTAACAAACTGATTTGTCAAGCGGTCAAGTCAAGTCTGTTCCTCATCTTCTGAGTCATGTATATGCAGATATACAGCTTACAGAATCATTTGCTTTTGAAATAGGGACTTGCTTTGTTGATCACCATTTTCTTTTCCTTCAGTGAGTTGCAGAATGTTTTCTGGCAGGTGTAACTGCATACGAACTAGGGCACCGACTAAAATAATCATTGCCTGTTAAGCTAGTATTTAATATTTTGTGCCTCTTTCCTTTCCTTTTTCTTTCTTTTCATGCGTGATTGATATTTTGACTCTAAGCTTTCCTCTACAAAGTGAGCACCTTATGCAAACCAGAAAGTCAAAAAGCTCTTTTTAATGCTAAATGAATTGGTTTTACACTGATCCTATATCCCACCTGGTCTTCAGTGTGAAGAAAACAAATTTTCTATTACCTCCAAAATATGAGAAGGAAACATAGGCACTAAAACACTAAATGCTAGGCTCTGAGAGGTATTTAGGAGAGCTACCAAAGGACATAGGAGTAATGCTTGGGAATCTGGATCTGCTAAGTCCCAGTCCAAAGCCTGCAGTTTGTCCTTTCTGTTTCTCACAGGAGAATAGGCTGTGTTATAACCTGGTGACAGCGCTACTGTGATTCAACCACTTGAAATGATTCCTTTCTGGATATTTTGGAAAATCCTTTTGAATGGAAGGTGCTATAGCTCCCAGAAATAAGATAGCAATGCTATTGCTGATTTAAATGAAAATCATTGTGCTGTCAGTGTGTATAGTTACCTGGTTTATTACTTGGAGTTTTGGCCTTCCCTTTTCATTTGTATGAATATCTTTGATCTCAGTTAATACCTCTATTTGGAGATTTAGACAGCTGTAGTGTAAATACAAGGGGTGGCATTGTTTTCAAAATGACAGGGGTTTCCTCACCTGCTATTTCATGTTATCTTTTAATTCAGTTAAATCACGTGTTCTTATTTTCCTGAATCAGCTTCTGCTTGACAAAGCCACAATTTGGATCAAAAGAGCAAGGGCAGAGTGTTTTCACCTATAGAATACTGCATTTAACTCCAATTGCTTCTGTCAGTCACTTTCATTCAATTATCTCTCATAATTAGAAGATCATTTAAACAGATACTGCAGGTGGCTACAAAATTAGTGACCAGTGGAAAAATGCAGAAATTTCAGACTATTAGTGTGGATTTGTGCCTAAAATGGCAGCAGACGAAAGTCATCACGGTATGACTGCATGTTTCTTTATCTGAGATAATGACTATATACATTCAGACAAATTAAATTGTGAACTAAGGCCCACATCACAGTAGTCAGCTCCATCACCTTTTGTAGAGAAATGTGATACTTATGCTGGTGTCAATGATAATTAGATTACGTTCTCAGTCTATCTCTGAATAACAGCTGGACCCTCGATGCTTGTTCAATCAAAATAAATTATGGCATTGGGGCTACTTCTGAAAAGGGCTGTAATGTTCAGGATCTATTTTACTTGTTTGGTAAAGCAAAGCGACTATCAAAGCCACTGTATAACAATCCTATACAGGAGAAACTGCATCAGAAATGTTAAGGTTCCGTAGTCAAATGCATAGAGTTAGAAAATGCTAGTAAATGCTACTGTGACAATGCATTAGGAAATAACTTTAATAATATCTCTGCATCCTGTGATTCCACACAAGCAGTTATTCAAAATGTTCTTTGATACCCAGCGTACAGTGCACAGCTCTAGGCTCCCTACAAGAGTTCAAATCCTGCTCTGAAGAGATTTATTGAGTTCCTCATTACAATATAGCACCATGCATACCTCACAAACAATAAGTAATTTTTTACAAAAACTTTATAAAGTTGGGGACTCGTTCATCCCCCAATGGGGAAGCAGAAATTAAATAAAAAATCCTCCAACAACTTCAGATGCCCAAGCTGATGCCCACAGTTGAATATTCACAATAAAGAAAGTCCAGGGATCATTACTTTCAATTTCAGTTCACCACTCAGCACTTCTGCAGATCAGATCCCATGGTCTCAAAAAAGCTTCCCTTAAAAGCAAGGAAACATTTGTATAAAGTCTGTGGGTAAATGTCTTGACAAATATTACACAGGAATTCTGTGCTAGAGGCAAGGACAGAATCTAGTTCCACAGCATTCAGCTGCTATAATTCCACATTTTACAATTCTATATTCAACTGCCCAAAACAAAAGATCATTTTTTCTTTCTCTAGAGACCCCTACATCATAAGTTGAGATCACAAGACAAAGCCTCTTTCACTACGCAGTTCTTAGTCTTCATCAGAACTCTATCCATCCTTCACAGTTTCCTGTGGGAAAAATAATTAATAAAGGACTGTATAATAACAGAGACACAGAAGAAGATTCAATTAGGTTTGCACAGGGAATCTCAGTTTCAATGTTTTTTTTTCTTGCAACCATAATGTTCTTCTAATGCAGTTTCTAGACATGCAATTTCCTAGGCTTTTAAGAAAAACATACAGAAAACCCCCAAATCCTCTAATGTGGAACTGCAAATTATGCAATAAAATAATGCAGATTATACATGTAATCTCCCTGCATACATAGCAAGGGTTAAGAGCAGGCTCAAGGCTGGGAAAGCCTTGCATGGTCTGCCCACATTAGTGACTGTGGTCTCTGCTGTAGCTAGGCTCAGAACATTAATACTGTTTAGAAAAAGCCAGCCTCAAGGTATCTGCGAGGGGATGAATCTGTAAGTGTGCTTGGCTCAGTGTATTCCTGATCCATACGAACCAGACAGAGAAGAGCTTGACTCCACTCTAAAACACCTAGAATATCCAAACCTTCGCCTTTGGGAATTTTCTGGATCTGGCTTCATGTAAGGCTTCCAGACAGGCCTGATTTGCTTGGACAGTTCTGAAACATAAGAAACACCTCAGTTTTTAATGGAAATTCACTATTTTGCCTTGAATTTCTCTATATTCCTCCCAGTTCATTGCCCCGGGAACTTACCCACTATCCTTTAAATTATACCACATCTAGGGCCCCTTAAAATAGACTTTTACAGATTTCCTGACTATCTCATTACTAAATAGTACCATGATAATTTAGTAAATTCTTTATAAATAACTATATTATGCGTGTTAATTGGTATAGAGGAAACATCAACAGAATGGAGCTGTGTTTTGTGCAAGTTATGAACCCCATGAAGCAGCATATTCATTCCAGAGTCTATTAATACATATGTGTTTTTATTTTTCCCCCTATATAAATCTGTTTTTAAATAGGTAATTAAGTCATAGAGATGGAAAAACTGCAGTAAACTGTGCACACATTCTGACTCCTATTAGCCACTGTCATGCAAATTGTTCTCCTGCAGTATAGGAATAATCTGTATGCAGTTAAGATAAGCAGATCCACATGAACGTGGGGATCCAGTGCAGAGATCTCGCCATGGAAGAGTCAACAGAGAGCCCCAGAAGAGCCTGTCTGCCTCAGACGTCCTGGGGAACCAGAAACTGGGCCAAGAGCTTCTCTGAAGCATGCCTGTGCGTGTGTGTCTGTATGTGCAGTCTCTACTGGAGCTGGATTCATATCAATTTTATCAATCTGATGTTTTAGAAATGAGGAATGCATATCAAAGTATTTTATAGCAAGCACATGTCAATGTACTTTTTACAGCACAGAATACAAGGGGTGGGACACTTCACTGATCTCACAGCTTCTTCTCCATACACACATCTCCAGAAAGCAGCAATTCTTTTGACTGGTCGCCCTGTTTCACTGCACTTTATGTGCATGTGGGTCTCTCTTGTAACCTTTGTGGTTAGAAACTGTGGCATGCAAAATCAGATGCCCTTCCCACACACATACTTGCAGTGAATTTGTCTGTCTGGCTCTGATTTTACTTCAGCATTCCTACACAGCCACATGGTGGTCTTTCATAAGGAACTTCGGCACAATGATGTGTTGTTTCATTCTTTACTCACTTGTTAAAAATATGACAGTCTGGAAATCTCCTGTTTAATGCCTAAAAGCAATTTAAATCCAAGAATCAAATTTCTTGTGATGTTTTTACCTCAGATAGGCAATTATGCTGATAATAAACTGAGTCATGAATTGTTGTTGCACCTGCATAATTTGTCTGTCTGAAAATAAGAATGCTAGAAGATTACTTGTGTATTACAGAGGAAAATATAAAAGGGGCTAGTAAATACCATTGTTTTGGAAGACAGCTGAAGTTGTGGCAGAGCAGAAATGTTAATCTGTTCTCTTCGGGTATCCTTTCTCAGCATCGTAGCATTAGAAGAGAGTTATGTTAAAAGTGAAGATTGCCTGTCACAAAAGAAAGAGCTCAGATATAATATTTTCACAATTCTTTCCTGATGGTAGCATAAGAGGCCACAGCATAAAACATAGTTATCCCACACAATAAGGGATTTACCTTCCACGTCTGCATTGCTTTCATGTATGGAGCAAAAGAGAGAAGCTTTCAAGGACGAAAAATTCTCACATTCACCTGGTTCTCATTTTTTAATTCATTAGAATATTTTATACTCTGTACGGAGTGCCTTTTTTTACCTCATTTCAGGAAACTTCATCTGTTTGCTCAGCTAAGCCTTGAAAGCACTAAAGACAAACCTGTCCTGTGAAGATGACAAATCGCTTCACAGCTCCTGAACAGAATCAGCACCAAAAAGGTCCTAAGAGAAGAAGCAGGTATGAGCTGTAGGCCAGCTGCTTTGCCAAAGCAAATATACCTGTCTTCTGCAAAGAGTATTTTTCTTATATTTGTTAAAGTCTTGGTTGTGTAAATTTGAGCAGAACAGTTTCTGGGAGCTGCTGGGTCTCCCCTTGCTCTCTCCGGTACCCTCAAATCCAACACTGGAAATATTCCCAATCCTGGAAAGCTCTCAAGGGTCAAAGGGTTGAACTCAGTAAGAAAATGAGTTAGTAACTTGCTGTACCCGTGTTCCTATTGTGAAACCCAGCCTCCGTCCCGCAGTTTTACTTGACGCAGCCTTTTCCACCCCAGTGAGATGGGAAAGGGCTGCCCACACAGTGAGATAAGCTGCCTGGTGGGCCAGGGGCCAGGGTGGGCTTGCATGTGGGGCGGCAGCCTCTTGGCCTGCAGTGCCTAACATTACAAGGTCACGTTTTTAGCTTAGTAGGGCAAGAGCAAGTTGCTGCCTCCTGTGATGAAGACACCTCCCAGCATGTAAGAGTGAGGAAGGGCTTTAAAGGGAAGGTGAAATGAAGAACTCAGCATTAAATAAAAGAGTAAAATACCACAAAAATACATGATATGGGGAGAAGAGAAGGGGGAAGATAGTGAAACAGTTTTTTCCTCAATTAACTGATTAGCAAGCAGTGAAAAGCAGCTAAAAAAGCAACAGTGGCATGCAACCAAGATATTTTTGGCTTCTTTTGAAAAGAAACAGCGAAAAATAAAATGAGCAGCATAAAATAAAACCATTTGAAGCTGGGAATACTGTAATTACACTGAGGCTGCTGCTGCACTGATCCAGACCAGAATCAGTTTTTTTCTCCATTAGGTTCCCTTGTATTTGAAACCGCCCCTTTAATCAGCTTGTTCCCTGAAAGCTCCCACTCCCCTGCGCTCTGTATTCCCTGGAGTATCTCAACTGGCTCCTGTCAGTCAAGCTGACCTGCCATAAAGCCAGAGGACATAGCTCTCCATTTCCATGACTAGCTCTGGAAACGCCAGATCCTGAAGTGATCGCCGCCAACCATTGCTGTCCCCCAGTAGCGTATTTACAGCCTTGCACACTCATCCACCCATCCGTGACACAAGTACAAAACACCCTCTCTGGTCTGCTTTGCCATAGGGGCAAAAGCATATTTAAATTACAAGGCAGCATCTGTTCAAGCCCCTAAGTATCCAGTTTCTACACCTCCCAGCATTTCCAGTGATAATCCCTGTTGCTTTTTTTTTTTTTAGTACTGTTGATTTCATTCGTCTGCTGCACCCCAGCTTTTAACAGAACTGATATTTCAGAAATTGTTTGCCTTCTTTCAAGAAAAAATTATAGTGGCTTAGTACCAGTCAGATGCTGAACTGACTGATGTACCTGTACAGAGAAATATTTAGTTAAATGGGGCTATGTCTATTTACACAAGTAAATCTAATTCTTTATCTCTTACTGACCCTTTAGGCTTTCTCTTCCCATATTCCTCCCTTCCTGAGACCATTCATTTACAAAAACTGCTTCATTCTTAGACTGCCTCTCTCTCCACCGCTCTTGCCTTTCCCAGCACTACTCCACCGAGTGTCAGTGTTACTAACAGGCTCCATTGACACAGCCTCCAGAAATCCCTGCCTCCAAAATCATTTCTGCTTCACACTTCCCTCAGGCCAAAGCATCCACTCCAAAAGTTACTATGACTGAGAATATAACCTTGTGCTCTCTTACTAACCCTGAAATGTGCTTATTCAACTTCTCTGTGAGAGGTTTTCTCAGTAAAATAAAGGTGGTGCATCTTCTAGAGAGATTTAAATTTGATGGGGAAGGGTTTTTTTTCCCCCTTAGGAAAAGCAAATAGGCCAGAGTTCATTTACAGTAATTTTATAACATATATCATATTCTATTCAGGGAGGATAAATAGACAATGGTCTGCTTTAGGCGTTGCTAAAATGCCTAAGAGTTTGTTTATGTGAAAACATGGTTTGTGAACCAGGAAACTCGTCTTTGCCTTGGACCTGGCAGCAGGAGAGAAGCGCTGCCTGCAGCAGTGTCCAGCCAAGAGGTGGGACTGAGGAGCGGTGTGCGGCTGTCAACTCTGCCCGGTACTTTGCCAGGGGTTTTTTTAGAGCAACACCGTTTAAAAATTTGGCAACTCCTTGGTTAACAACCATTATTTGCAAGGTGTAAAAGAAATTGGCTTCGCATAGGAAGCGCTGGGATTAATTGCATGGCCTGGGTGCAGCATGTATCGTTTATGTTTTTTGAGGGTGAAGATGTTTTGAGTCAGAGGTTCTGCCAGGGCGCCACAGGGGCCGGGGGCTCCCCGGGGCCTGCATTGGCAGGGGCTGACAGGGGGCCAGGACAGGCCAGTCCTGGCTGCCAGATCCCGTCCCCCCACCCCAAGGGAGCAGGGCCCGGGGAGCTGGGGTAGCCCCAGCCTGGGAGGCATCAGGCACCACCGTGGGGCCAGGGCTGGGTCCAGGGCCGGGGCTGGGGTCGGTGAGGGTAACTGGGGTCAGAAATTTCATTCTTAGTATGTGCAAAATCCCTGAGAAGTCTGAATTGCCTCACTAGCTCATTGCAGCTGCTGGGCACATAGGAATTGAACTAAGCATTTCCTCATTTTCTCATTGCAGATCTCTGATGCTCTGAAACAAGATTCTCATCAGCGACAATCTTTCACCTTTCTCACCGCTAGGACCCAAAATGCTCAGCATGGGCATGCAGATGTGCCGGTCCCTCGTTCCAAAATAACCTGGTGAGGACAACGCACAGGTTCATAGTCTTTCCAACCTGAATCAGAACTTGACCCTTTACCTCCCATATTCAGACTTCAAGAAAGTCTTTCTCTTGCTTTCGGTTGGAAAAAAATCATACTTTGTCACTACCTTCATTAATATTTGTACAGACTATAACTGTGGTTAACAGGCTGTGATGAAATATGGATTCAAATTTCTGCTTTGAACTGAGTGGAGTACAGAGTCAAACCCAGAGCTTTCAAGTCCTGTGAGTGCTTTAAGTAGCTAAAAAATATTCTAAGTTGCTGCACTCTCTTCAAAGTATTTCTTACGCCTTCAATGTGACTTCAAGTTACTGGTAACTATAATGTGCACTTTCTGCAGAGTTATTTCATTATATAGTAGATATCTAAGCTATTTAAGTATATAGCTGTATATTACATACTGTGTGAAAGGGATAAAGAAAGTTCTGGTCTATAAGCCAGACAGCTGTAGTGGGCACATCTGAGAGAGGATAGGAGGGGTTGGCACTTTGATAAGCGTGAGCTCCTTGGAAAGAGCTGCCATGGCTTCTGCCAAGTGCTGTTCTTGGAGGTGTGTGGAAAAGACAGCAGCCACACGCAATGCCTGAGGTAGCTGATACGGTGTGCTTGGGCTCCCAGAAGGCCCTTGACAGTCCTTCACTAAGTGCCTTTAAGCAGCCATTGAGTAAGCTCGAAGGCCTTGCAATGAGCTTCACTGTGTGCATTAAGGCTGGAGCACTGAGGTGGCTGAGATTGCGGATGCTGCTGAGTTACTCAAGGTAATAAAGATGAGGGCAGAGTGAAAAACTGCAGAAAATCCTCCTGAAACCAATGACAGGGAAGTACAATGGCAGATGAAATTCAAAGTGTAGACACCTGTAAAGTGTCTCGTACAGACAAAAATAATCCCAGCTTCACACAAAAAAATAATCTTTGACCTGACTGTCACCACTTATGGGTGAAATCTTGGGATTATGACAGCTAGTTCTGACTAAACATTGCTTCGATGCTTGGTGTCAAAAATGCCACTGCCAAAGGTGTCAAAAAGCAAATTATTAATATTAGGGGATGTATGGAAACAAAGCAGGCATTGTTATGGCAGTGTCGAAATCCACAATATAAATATGGAACTGTGTGCTGTTCTAGACCCCTCATCTCCAAAAGGGTATATTAAAAACTGGAAAAGGTTCACAGAAGGGCAGCAAGTATGAGAGGTATGGCCATAGGAGGAGAGGATGCACAGCTGCTCCACTGCAGTAAGCGACTGATTTGGGGGATGCAATAGAAGTGGACAAGCTGCCAGGTGGCCAGGAGAGGATGGATGTTCACTATTCCTTTTATTGAAATGCAAGAGCCAAGGGCCATCAAATAAAGTCAGAAGGCGGCAGTTTCAAAACAAAGAAAAGGTGATTCTGCACATGATAGGTAGCAGACATGGAACTTGGGGAGGAAGCTGAATGTATGCAAGGGAAGACTGGAAAAAAACATGGGAAAGAAATCCACTGAGAGTTACTACATAGCCAACCCACATGAGGCTCAGGAAATAGTTGAGGCTATAGTTGGAGGCTAAGAGAGTGTTAAGGCAGGAAGTACCATATATGCGTCCCTTGCATTACTCTTTCCTAGGTGTCCACTTGCAGGAACAGTTGCAGAAAGGATAAGGTGCAAGACTGAGCACTGATCCAAATCATAAATCCAAATCCAGTTTAATTCTATTTATGTCTATGTAAAATCAATACATACTGAATAAATGCTTGAATATAAATTCCTGTTGGGCTTTCACAAATGGATGGTTTGGCTGGTTATTCCAGCTCTTTTTGTGTGGAGTTCTCAAATTTGGCTTATGAGCTCAACACATATATTAATGATTTCAACAGAGTTGTGAAGGTAAAAAGACAAATAAGTGCTTTGGTCAGGGGGCTGGCTTTTCAATTGAAGAAATGTTCTGAAAGACAGATAGAAAACAATTTGTTAAAATCAGGCATCTCTAAAACTAATTAAAAGCCTTAGTACTCTAGGCAGATAGGAGCTTTAGCGTATAACTATTATAAGATGAAAACGCATTTAAACTGCTGCAGTATAAGATTCTGACTTCTTCTCAGCACAATGCAGTAACTTCAGATGCTGCAAACCTATGACTTCTCTGATTCTGCCTCCTTGCAAACATGACATCCACAGACAACATCTACATGAGCGAGTCACTCTGGGTGACAAGCAGACCAACCTACTGGAGCAGTGGCATTGAGGCCCCTGTACCTATACAATATGCAGTACAGTAGTTTTACTTTGGATTAAATACAGCACAGGCTCCACAATGAAATGTATCTGTGTGTAGGGTCTGATGCAGTCCAAATGACTAACCTCTGGTTTGGACCCTTGTACCTCCATTTGGATGTAGCGTGTGTTTGGCATGCACTCGGAGCTCACTTTCTGGTTTCGTTTCCTCTGACAGGAGTTGAGTTCATGCACATCAAACTGCCCTGTGATCCGAACCAATGTGTGGGAAGGGAGGATGACTGGGGACTTTGCCTCAAAATCATACTGCTACTGTAAACCAAACTCATATTGAAAATGCAGCCTTCAATTCCTATTCCAATTTCATGTGAGTGAAAGGAAAGTGTTAATAGTTTCTCAGCTTGGTTCCTTGAGATTTTATTATGAGCAGAAGTTCTGCAAGAGAAAGGAAAGGAGGTCTGTGCTCATCACCTGGATGTAAAAGGTCAAATCACCAGCTGACAGACCCTAAAAGGAGAGTTAATGGAGTTATATAATGAGTGAGCTGAGCCAATAACCACTCATCTTACCTGGCTTCTGAACTGGCTTTATGATGGGAACACAATTTTAATCCATCTCATTCTGAAAGATCTGAAAATTTGTACGTTCTCACTGAGGATAATACTAGTTGTCAAATTTGTAATGAATTAAAAGTAACAGGATTTCACAGATTAAGAACATTTGCATTTTTCCCATTCAAATGCCCAATTATCTATCATCTATGCTGAAAAATTCAACAGGCCATTGAACTTAAAACCTCTTGTGTTAGAAACAGAATCAGAGACCTGTCTTCACTAGTATTAGCAAAGTGCTTTAAGGCATATCAGAAAAGGGGAGTAGCAATAGAAGCATATAGGAAGATGAGAGATCACCAACATGTAAGTCTTCTTTCTTAAACTCAGATCAGTGCACAGTGATTATTTTCTTTTCTAAATGCATGGGCACAGCTGTTTTGCTTATACGGATTACGCTTCAGGGGCTGAGTATTGCACTCATACAACTGTCATTCAATTCAATAGTTTATATGCATAATTCTGCAAAATAGCTAGTAAGATTAAGAGAATGAATTAAAAAAAAAACCACCCAAATACCCACTGGAATAAGCAGGATGTTTACCATATGAACACTTTAATAGCTGACTTGATTTTTCCGAAGTAGAACATTTCTATTACAGGAATTTAACCCATGGAAGTACATAATCAGCTCTTTCACCTTATAGTTGCTGAAAGAATGATTTGCTTAAGAAGATTAGTCCTTTTATAGTGCTCAATAGAAGTACTGACAAATGAGCCTAAAATGATTATAGAGGAACTCTGTTAACACCATCTTCTGGTCCTTTTTTTTTAAACAGCATGCCTTTCAGTAAAAAATCTTTTAATCTGACCTTTTATGTTTTTTCAAATCATGTATCAACTTTTAGTATTTCATGTATTGAAATCTCATATGTGATGCTGATGCCGTTAGAAATGGTTTTCAGGACCATTTTGAGTCACATGGAAGAAGACCACAGTAGTCTGTGAAAATAAAGCTTCAGTGCTTCAGTGCTAATTTCTTCTGGTCAATGTAACTGCATGCAGCTTCCTGTCTGCACTATAGCACTTTACCATTTCAGTGGTGACAGGACAACTCTTCTTGAGCTGTGCTGTGCCAAAATGATTGGGGTTAAAAATAATTCTCCAGAAGAAGGGTATTTATAAGGGCAGGTGGAATACAGAAGAGGTGATACTGAAAAGCAAAGACAGGAACAAAGCAGTCTCAGATGGGGTAGTGGCAAGGAAATGGACTTTAAATCATTTTGGATACATACCTTATCCTGAGGTGTAAACACTGTAATAGATCACGCTCTGTAGCTATTGTTTGCATGACAGTCTATTTTCCCATATAAAAGCTAAGGGTCAAATTCTGAATTACTTATATGGACTTACAGAATAATCCTCTTATTTAAGGCAGTGAATTATCTGGACCCTTCAGTGGTACACAGTTTTATACCAGCACTGAAAGCATGGGAATTATATTTTTCCACAAGTTGCATAAATAAACTGTTTATCAGCCTTGGGAGATTTATCTTGCTCAATTGTTAGCAAGAACTGAAAGACTGAGGTCATAAACAAAACTCAATTTATATTATTAATTCTCTCTCAGTAAAATCGAGTAGACTTTTCCAGTTTACTTTCAAGTCATACTGCCATCTACAGATTGAATAAACCCTTGCAATACTCAGTTTAAGGCCATAGGCCGAAATTAGACTAGAGACCTCAGGAGGGAACCTCCTGCTCAAAGCAGGGTCATCCCTGAGGTCAAACCATGTTGCTCAGGGCCTTATTCAGCTAAGACTTGAAAACCTTCAAAGATGGAGACTGCACAACCTCCCTGGGCAACCTGTTCTAATGCCTGACTGTCCTCATGTGGAAAAAGTATTTCCTTACAGTCTGAATCGCTCGTTTCAATTTATGCCCATTGTCTCTTGTTGTCCTGCTATGCACCACTGAGAAGAGCCTGGCTCCATCTTTTTGATAACTTCCCCATAGGTACTAGCATTCCGCTAATGAATCTCCCTGAAGCTGCCTCTTTTCCAGGCTGAACAAGCTGAGTCCCTCAGCCTCTCCCCCAGAGCAAGTGCTCCAGCCCTCAAGCAGCTTGGTGGCCCTCTGCTCCAATGCTCCTTGCATTGATCCCTTGCTCCAGTTTATTGATGCCTTTCTTGCACCAGGGGACCAAAATCAGATGCAATAGCTAGACACTAACAGGTGCTGAGAAATAAGGGATAATTACATCCAGCGATCTTCTGGCTGTGCTCCTGCTAATACAGCCCAGGACGCTGTGGGCCTTCCTCCCTACCAGGGCCCACTGCTGGCCCACGCTCAGCTTGCTGCCCCCAGGGCCTCCAGGGCCTTTTCCACAGAGCTGCTCCCCAACCATCTGTCCCCAGGTGGTGCTGCTGCAGTGGGCCCTTCCCTCCCAGGGGCAACACTGTGCTTTTCTCGTTGAATTTCATAAGGTTCCTGTTGGCCCATTCCTCCAGCGTGTCTAGGTCCCTGTGGATGGCAGCCCTGCCCTTCCATGTATCAACTCTTTCCCCCCAGTTTGGTATCACTTGCAAACTCAACAAGAGTGCACCCCATTCCCTCCTTCAGGTCACTGACAACTTTAAACAGGACAAGGGCCCAGGGCAGATCCCCAGTGCTCTGCTTGTTACCACATACGGTATGACCCATTAACCACTCTCTGAGCCCAATCATCCAACCACTTTTTTACCCATCTGTTTATCTATTCACCCAGACCATAACATCCTAACCTGGATACAAGAATATTGTCAGAGGCAGTGTCAAAAGCCTTGCTAAAGTTGAGGTAAATGACATTCACTGCTCTCACGTCATCCACAAATCTGCTCATTTTATTATAGAAAGCAATTAGGCTAGTTTATCATCCATTTCTTCCCTGAAATACATAATTAGCAATTTATTTTTTCAATTTAAAAAATACATAAATGGTTCTTCCAGGGATGACTCCACCAAAAATTCTTCACCACCATAAGGCTTTACAGTAACAGGAACAGAGTCTGCACCCAGTAAATAGTAAAACAAATTTGTTTTTTATTTTAAAATGCTTTTGCAATCATGTTAATTGCATACCCACATCTGGTCTTGAGGAGCTGACTGGAATAGGCACTAACTAAAAGCCATGCACTAATTAATCCTGAAACTGTTAGCAGTAACTTAAGTTGTAGGCTTTATCAAGTACCCTATAGGATGTGCCCATAGTACAACTTGCGTCCAAGTGTCCATAGGATGACTTGTCACTGTTGACTCAGGATAATGAAAACACAATAGATCCAGTGAACTTCAGTACAGTGACATTTCATTTGGATACCTGTACATTGTAATCTTGTGACATAACTGTTGGTTTTTTGCTCTTGAACAGTATTAAGTACGAACCAGCTTTTAAGAAATGATAATAAAAGAAAGGATACGTTTGTTTGCTGCAAACATTTTTCCAGGCTTTAACCTGGTGAGTCAGATGGCTATGCAAATATGAAATTCATGTTTGCAACCCATGGTTAAGCTTTATTAAGCCAGCCTGACATTACATGTAGTTTTGCAAAGTTTACTCCAGTGCATCCAAGACACATTTAGTTTGAAACTTTTTTGAATTAGGATCTTGGGTCTTTTTTTTCCTATCAGTTTGAATCTCAGTCTTACTAATTTTCCCTACTTCTGGCTTGAAACTGTGATTCTCTCTCATTTTGTTGGCATTGTATATAAAACATCATCATCAGTATAATATTCCTGTAATGTTTCATTAATTGGAATCTTAAAAGTCACATTTCATTATTTCTCTCAGACAAACAGTTGCATAACACGAAGGATCAAGGTCAAATGATATATGAAGAGATACTTTTGATTCATTCAGGTGGTTGTCTTCAATTCTGAGTCCTTTTTCACTGCCTTCCAAAAAATATGACAGATTTTGAACATTTTTCAAAATGGGTCTGTAGCATCCAGGTATATTCAGCTGTAATGGAGACACTCTGAATTTGCACATTTGCAGCTCATCCTTAGAAAGCCTTTCATGGTACCATTGCCCAACTTTATTACTAGGATACTTGATACTGTGTCCCACCATTGGAAGAACCACCTTCAGAGAAGAAAAAAAAAAGAAACATGTTTGCAATAAAGCCCACCAGTGTCCCTTTAAATAAATGTGATCACAATTTTAAACGTGTTTAATTCTTGTGTTTTAGGGCCTGAAATAGCAGCTTCTCTTGCACACTATAAAACAAAGCAGTGCAAGGCAGGTATCTTGGATGTAATTTAAATGAAAAGCACAAAAAATAATCAATATACCAGGACTCCAGTAACAAATCAGAAATATACTAACATGAATTTGCTTGCTTGTTGGGAAAGAAACAGAGCAAAAAAACACTGAATTGCCTTTGTAAGACTTCACAACACACTCTAAACTTTCAAAAATTAGAATATCAACTATTCCTGAATGTTTTTTCCAGAAGTAGACTGAAAAAGTTTTATAGGAATCTAGATTCAGCTTTAAGACAAATATTGCCCACGTACTGAAAAATGACAGTGTACTTATTTCCAATACAAAGTAAATAATCTTTTGTTCTGTTTGTTATGAGAGTGGGGATTAGTTCACATGTGTGTTTACTTTAATGTGCATTCTGGCAAGAAATAAGACTGCACCAGTTAATTTAATCACATTATTTTTAAAACAAAATATTTTAATCAAATAAAGAGATCAATATCTCAGAATTTTTCATACAGACAACTTACTTGGTGTATAGAATATTTGTTAGCTGACTCTTCTGAAGCAGTGACTATGTGAACCTGACAGAGATTTAAGAAGGTGTTAAAAAAAGCCACTTTTATAAAACATATAAATTATATTTTGAATCATGTACTGTACTCCCCAAATGTCCTTTTAAATAAAGGATTCTAAGGTTATTTGACTGTTACAAAGACAAATAATCTATTTCAACTACCAAAAACAATGGAGATGCTTAATATGAAATAACCAATTTACTGGTAAATGGCCTTCCATTAAATATTTACTGATGTTAGCTACTGTTAATTAGCAAACTATCACTCCAGATTCATATTCTTGGCCATTTGAAGTTAACTGTGCCAATTCAATTTCATGCTACATCAGTGAAAGAAAAAACACTAATAAAAATGTCTTATGTTAAATAAGAATGTATCTATATTAAACTCAATAGTTTAGTACTAAATGTGATAGTTCTGCTTTTCATTGGATTTGATCTATTTGTTTTTTTACATTTATTTACTCAAAATTTTTTGTGAAGCAAAATCACACTGAAAACAGAAACCACTGTTTACAGGAACTGGAAGGTTATTCAGTAACCTTTTAAGTGCTCTTGCTTTCAGAAATATTTATGAGACATTCACTCAAAAGAATCTGGGATACATTCTGCCTATAAACACAGCTGTTTACTCTCCAGTAAAACAGTGCAAAATTCTACACTTTACCTGTGCAAAATTCTATACTTTACCTGATGAGCAGGAGAAAGATAACTGCTCACAAGGTAAAAAAAAAAAGCAGTGTTAACTCTCAGAGAAGAGATGGTTTCAGCCTGTGACCAGCACACTCTGCTGGCTGTTGTTCATTTCGCTTGCCTGTAGCTCCACGCACAGCATCCAGACTGTGCTATGGGAAAGAAGCAGCATTCCCCTGCCCTTTGCTATAGCGGACGCGGAACCTTCCCAGGAGGAATGCTGTATTTTTCAAACAGTTGCTAACAGTTTAGGTTCATCGTCAATCTGTTCTAATTGACTGAGTATGAGAGTCTGAATCTGTGCTAAACATTCTGCCATGTTCCTTCCCCTCCCATGAATAAAATGAACGGTCAGAACAGATAAGAGCTGTTAATATATATCTAGCATATATGCCTATTTGTGGTAAATCAACAAGAGCTACATCATTTTTTTCACCTTTGTCACAAATAGTAATTATTATAATGAATGAATCAAAATAAAAGTATTAGAATATCTGTCTGACCTACGCTAATGTATTAAAATGCATTAAGTTAACTTGTACAAGAACTATTTTGTAAAGACTCACTTTGTCATTCATGGAAAAGTTTTCATCGTTTTTCTCAGAGAGGACTAGATCACCCTCAACAACTTTTGAACTGTAAGTCTTCAGCCTATATGATGCTGCTTCATTCCAAATTTTACTGCAATATGCATGGACATAGAATATGCGCATGGAATGAGGAATGTTGAGCCACCCTTTGGTACAGCCTTCATGGTTTACACCATAGCGATTCAAAGCACGTAGCATCATCTTCTCTCTCACTTTAAACTCTGGCAGCATTGCAAGCGTGCCCTTTGCATCTTCTGATATAAACAAAAATAACCATATGAGCAATCACTAATTTTCCAAATGTTACCTGTCAGGAAAAAATACACTTAAGAAGATGAAATAATTAGGCAGGAAAAAATGGTATCAGTCTAATCTCTTTATGCTGACTTTTAGGTTATTAATCCCTTTCCTTCAGTGTGTTATGTCAGACAAATGTCATCTTATATGCCTATCAACATATTCCCATAAATTCTATTCTCTGTAATTCACACAGTATATATTAAACTAGCTGTCATTCAGTTATTTAGTCTAAGAAGTCTGCAGTTTCTTAGAAACACAGTGCATTACTCCTACTGCTTTTTTAGATCATGTAACTGAAAGTAAAAAACAAGTTATAAAAGAACTTGAAGCCTCTATTTGATATCATTTGAGAACAAGTGTTTTATAAGGGGTAAACAAATTTCTTTATTTTCCAGGTAGAAATTGCACTGGCCACTGGGAAGTCTGAGCCTCCACCTAAGTGAAAATATATTTAATCAGATTTGTACTGCAAATATATTATATAGAAGTTATATATTAAAAAGTTATGTTTTACATATTTTTCCTTCATAATTTTTCTCATTAAGAGTAGGTATCTGAAGCAGCCATTTGTGTAGCCTTTTATTTCTTGTTTTCAGGAAAAGGCAAGCAGCATTTCCAGAGTCCATAACAATTTCTTTTCATGCGTCATACAGCAATGTACAGCACAGAATGATTCATCTTATCTCTTCTGTGAAATGAAATGTATCTGTTTCCCTTGAAGCCATACATTGTAGCTGTTCTGTCAACGTACAGTGATAAGCAGGCTCACAGATGTAGGAGATTTGAAAGGAACAAATATATTCAAAGTCAAGAGCAATTCCAAGATTTTTAGCTTTGGAGGGAACACTAAGTTGAATGACAGCAACAATAAATATGACAAATAGCATTTTATTCAGAAGGCACACTTTTGTCCTTGGCATATTTCATTGGACTTACTTCAAGATAGAAAGAAGGTAGGTCACAAGAAAGCATAGAAGAAGATACAGAATTAAATAAAACATAAAAGCAAAGTCCAAAGGTGTAAAAACAGGAGCTAAGATTTTTATAGAAATCTCAGAAAATTAGATGCCCAAACATGATTGGGACTGAATATAAGCTGGGTGTCTCATTTCTGTATTCTTCTTTTTAATTACAGAAGAGAAGTTTATATTCCAAAAGCAAACAGACAGAATGAGGCTAAAATCACTTTGTGAAAATTATATTAATCTCTTTCATCATGAAGATGTAAAGCCTTTGATTCTGTACCATCTCGCACCTGAAATATGTTATTTTCCACTATTTTGCACACTTAAGGCTTGATCCTCATTTCACTTTTAAAAGTGTAACTCTACTGAGTTCAATGGAATAGCTGTAACTGGTACAAAGCAGTAGCTAAACAAAAAGAACTTCTCTGTGCAGCAATGCCATAGTCCCCCCCCACAATACCCACCCTGAATAAATATACAGGAAATTTAAAATTGGACATACCAGTTTGAAGAAAGTATCTTTTTGCCTTGTTTACAGGGTCATCAGTATCCTCAGGTGTGAAGAATAACTTCACAGCTTCCACCTTTAAGCATCAACAATTTATATTTTTTTCATTTGAACATAAGTTTTATAAAACAGAAAATCACACATCTCCTTTTGTGTTATCATATTCTGCAACCTCTCAAAATTTGATCAGTTCTTTAAAGACTAAACCAAACACTCCCTTTCACAGAAGATGGCATGGACAGCAAATCACTGTGGCTGTGTTTCTTCTCAAATTAAAGAAAGGTTTATAGTTACACAGACAGTACAAAAAGGCTTTCAGAGCCCTACAAAGAATCAGTCACTTTTCTTTAGAGTCTAGTTAGAACTCCTCCACTTTGCAATGCCATCATGCTACTCTGAGTAGAAATGTCCTGTCCCCTTCTTTCCCTCCAGCGTGTTTCATGCAGGATTTAGACTGATTGCTTTCCACAGTCTCCCACGCAGGGGCAACAATCTTTTTTTTTTTTTAATACTGATCTGTATTAGGTTAGATGATACTGCAACAGAAAAAACACTATATTAGCCTTCATTGCTTGCACCACCAGTGCAGCCACACAGTGCTCTAGCGTGTACACCAACCTATCTGTGACTCTTTCTGTTGATCAGTTTTATTAACTTTTTATTGATTAATTGCTTAGTATTGGACTGTGCACGAGAAGCACATATTTGTGCACTTTTAATATAAGTAATAGTTTCTACAAGTTTTAAATTAAAATGTAACTGAATTAAGACTAGAGATTTAAGTTATTACTCTGCAAGGACTGACACATGGTGTCAACCGCTAACATATCAGAATTCAAAATGTCAGATACATCAACAGTTACTTTTGTGCGTTGCCCTCCAACCTCGATTCTTCTTGTATTTGGAGGAATAGTTTTTCTGACTTTTCTCAGAATCAGAACAAGAAGAGAAAGGGGAGAATACTCCAGTATTCATTTGACTCTGTGGGGCCTGATTGTTTTAAACCTGTGCCAAATACTATACCATACACATTGCAAAGTATATGACTCTTATCTTAGGAATTACTACTAAACAAATAAATTCTTAGCTTACACTTTCTCAGAATTAAGATTTAGGGTAAGTGGCTAAGGAATAATGAAAAACAGCAATTTTCTCTATATAGCAGATAATTTATTGTGGTATTGAAAAAGCAAATCCTTTCATATGATCTTATGTAATATCTTGTGGCATTTTTAGGGAGAAATGTATATAGAACCCCAGCAGGATAAAAGGGTTACAAGTTAGGAGACATTCAAGACCATCAATAAAAACTGTACAAAGATTGCCTCATATTAGTGTTCAAGCTTTATACTGAATGGAGCCACTTTCCTGAGAAGTGACATGATGGCAATAACAATTGGACACCAATTATAGACAGAAAGATTGCTTCCTGAACTAAAATTGCATCTACTGTTGCAAAAACTATTTTTTGTTCTAGCATTAAGATTTTGATGCTTGGGTTGCTGTCAAAATTGGTCTGGTAATTACTTCCAGCATACATACGTGAAATTGTTCACTGGGATGGTCCACTCCAGAACTAGACTCAGATATTACAACAGTAATGTGAAATGAAGTTGCCAGTAACTACTTAAATTACAAGATGAAAATACCATTTTTTCATTCAGTAAAGCCAATCCTATTTGATCCGTCTGAACATTTTGTCCCTGTCCAAATCGTTGAGGTCCGTAGTAATTTACAAAACCTTTTGTCTATAATTAGAAAGAATAAATATGTTAAAAGCATCAAAGTACCAGTTATTAATAAGAAAACTAAGCACACAACATACATACAGCTACACTTACATTCAAGATGCATACAAAGTGTTTTTAATCAGAAATAGTACAAAAGAAAACCATAACTCATGATCATTACGATACGTTAGCACCTAATTTTCACTGATTTCAGTACATTATACTAAATTGTTCTTTGCTACCGTTAAGGATCTGGATGGTTTCTCCAGCCCAAAACAGCCAGGAAACATCTAAAAAGAGAATGAAGTTCTATTCTCTTTATTTTCAAGAAAAATGAGTAAATGAAACTAAATCATTCCTATGTAAATAATTATCTGTATTGTAAATACGACTACGGGTTAAGTCAAAGTAACCGAGCTTTTTCTATGTGCCAAATTCTGAAATTTTTACTCAAGCAAATGTAGCATAACACAGACAAAAAAACATAATAACTGCTGTTGGACACCTTTTCTTAAAAACACTCATTCTTTTTCATTTGAGATCATTTGCATGATTGTTACAATAGTGAAGACCAAGAGTAAACACTTCTTGATAATTAGGATTTTAAGTCTCCCAATAGGATTTTGGTCACATGTGGGCAGTAAAATCACAGCCACATGACCCAATGAGAACACCATTTTTTGGTAAATAATAAACATGCATGGAGCTGCCAAGCTCAAAAAACATAAGGAATTTGTTGTTGAAATGGTTAATCCGTTCAAATTATATAACCTTGCTCTGAACTTCCTTAGAATTCACATGCCATTTTGTTTTTGTGGAAGATGAAAAATTCTTATTTTGGATTAACATACATGCTGTATCTATCATTCGTCATCTGACCAGAGGTTAAATCTAATAAAGCAAGACACAAGATCAAAGGAATTGGTGTTCATTTTCCTAACAATAAAACAAAAAAAACAGTCAGAAATAGAAGAGAGAGAAAAACATCGAAACAGCAGTTAAATGTTTTTTTTCAATCATAAAATGAATTTTCAGCAATTTTCTATACTACATTTCATGTATTTATCTTTTGCATACTGGATATTCTTCATTCAAGTCTTTACTTCTGGATTAATCTTCTTAAAGTAACCTGTATTATGGTTATTACTTAGAAAGAAAGAGCAAGATAACTGCTGCTGTACAAAATACAAAGTTTTTCCTTTCCATGATTTTCTTCTACTTTTCCCCAAAATTTTAGAGTGCCTGATGATGGGTTTTTCTTCAGAGACTATGGATAACAGCAATCAAAATCCACTGAATTTCAGGGGAACTTTTTTCTCTGTTGCTGGCATTTCACAAGTATTTATGCTATGAAAATATACATTTTTTCACATGAAACAACCATGCATTTTCTTCATGTGACCAACAAAGGCAACCAGCTGACATATATAACTGTATTTTTTCACCCTATCATTTGCCAAGAAAAGTGAAACACACCACTTTGGTTGTCCTTAGGTCTGTGGAATGATAGCTCATATATCCATACTCATTTGCTACCAAAGTTCCCATCTGTCATGCTGTACAGTTCTGGGGTCTGAAGTCCATAACATAGAATAAATTCACTACAGACCCTCTTTGGAAGGAAACTTTGCTCTTGGTCCCTTGGATAATGCAGGAAAGCCATAAAATAGTAAAAAGCATCAAAAGCAAGTGAAATATTGCCATTATTGTGCCATTACAAGCATTTTCTTAAAAAGAACTTTTTTTTTATAGCACAGAATTACAATCCTATTCATTATTGACAACCACAAGGATTTTTTACCTCAACTTTTTCTATTGCTTCACATATTCTCTCTTTCAAATCTGCAGAAGAGTCGTGACTGTGATGTTTCAGATCTCTCACAACTATATCAAAGTGATTTCCTTTCAGATGACCAAGTCTGAGGTGCTGGCATGTTGAATGTATGTTGTGTATTCTTATTCCCTTTTTTGCCATTCTACTTCCGATTTCTTTCAGCCTGCATAAATAATTGGGAGAAATTATGTACTATCCTCTACTAAAACAATACAACTTCTAATAAATATCTTCATTTTTGCACTAGAATTATAAGCACTTAAAACTTTTCAAAAGAAAATTAAAATGGACCATTATGAGAAAATCAAATCAAATGCACTTACAGAGTTTTTCATTTTTTTCATAATATGAAATCCTATATTGTCTGGGACAGTATTCTTCCAACTCATGACCACGTGGCCAACTTTACAATTTCTTTAATACCATCCACTAGTCGGAAACAAGAAGGAACCTACGCTACATGACCCAACAGGTTTCCACATACTGTCAAAATATTAGTAGTAGTCCACACTGGTAGTCCACAGACAACAGTTTAAGACCTTTATACAGAGACAAAGATACGAAACTAAAGTAAATTATTACAAATGTACTTTTGACAGATTTGCTCATAAATATCCACTTCTATTGTACTACATTTTAGAAACATGAGATTAAGTAAAGAAGAGATCACTGAAATTGAGGGCAGAAAATACGTTCTAAACAACGTGTCCACAATACAAGACACACCTTTCCATTCCCTGTTTTTGCCACACTGTACACAGTTCAGTGGGTAAAAAAACATACATTAAGTTCTGCAGTAGTAACAAAAAATGGCTGGAATCAAAACCATAGCTTATTTCTTCCTGCCTCTACCAACTTTAACTTTCCAGTGGTTTTTAGTCTGGGCAACAAAAAAGTATACTTTGCAAATAAAGGAAGGTAGAATGTATGTTTTTAGGATTTGATACTAGCATAAATATATATCAATAGTAAAATCCCTTTGCAAATTGGGCTGAAAAGTGTATTGCTCAAGCAATAATTAGCAAAACTTTGCATCAATGCTTCCATGTTTAAACAAAATAGTTAAATGCTTCTGAGCCACTAGTATCTCAGGATAAAAATAAAGTTGCATTTCACAAAATTATTAAAATATTGCTTAGAATGCAGTATCTTACACAAAAAGTTTCCCTTGATTTGAATGACTATTACTTACACATAAGAACAAAGAGATTAAGTGGATACTTTAAAGGGCAAATATTTGAAGTCAGCTGTGTTTCCAATTACAAGCATGTGCAAGCATACCCAAGGAGAATCAATGCTCTGAGTTTGTTTTTATAAGGCTGTCCAAGAAAGAGTAATTGTGCTTTGTAGACTGCTAGAGCACAAACATTAATTTTTTAATGAAAAACAGATTTTCAGGACTGAACAATAAATTATTTGTTTTTCAATAAAAAATTAAAAAAATGTATTTGCTTGCCCTGACAACGTCCAACCAATTGTTTCATTCCAATACCTGCCAAGCTACAGGATATAAGCACAAATGAAGCAAACATTTAAAAAGTATTATTTCTGGACTATAACTGATATTTTAAGTACTAGTAGACTCTTATCTTTCCACAATTAATACACTAACTTGCTGGAAAAGAGATGATTTAGATACCAATCCTGCATACACTCATTTCCAGATATTGTTTACTACATGTCACCTTACAAAAGTCAATGAGATCTCAAGAATTTGTAGTCTGGCCCTTAAACAAGGATGTCCTTGATGCGACAAGAGGGAAAGGAGAACGCATTTCTGAATCCATGGGGCTCTCGGTTCCGAGCACAAGTCGCTACAGTTAACTACAGAGTTTCAGTGCTCTAATGATATATATGTGATATATATATGTCATATATATATATATTTATATATATATATAAAATATATATAGAGAGATATCATATTTATATAAAATCATAATTTCATACTTCTGTTATTGAAAATGGATTCTCTTTCCTTGAAGAGCACTTTTTAAGTTCATTAGTTATTCCCTTCTGAGGGATTACAAAAATTTTTGTCACCACAGCACACTACAAGTGCACCACATTGCAGCATTTGTTTCATGCTGCTGTGTTGGTCCTGCTCAGAGGAGGCAAGATAACAGAAGAGCAATTCTGTCCTCCATTTTACATCCACCTCATCTCTTAATGTTAGTCAACTAGGCTATGTAGGAAAAAGTCTGCCTGAGTTAAAATCATGGTTTCTTTTCTCTTGGGCTCCCTCCTAGTACTTGGCTGCTGGAATGCAGCAGAACTTTCTTCATATAAGTACTTGAGAATATGCTACGTACAGCTTAGAGGGATCAATAACCTGTCCTCTCTATCTGTAGCAGGTAGGAGAACTTGTTGTTTTGTGAAAAAATCCAAAACTGAAGAGAAACCACGAGTTGAAACCCTGGTGCATGTAGACCATGTATCTATTTTGCGATCTCTTTTGAAGTGAGAGGTAGCAGCATGTTTTTCAACATCTTTAAAGAATAGTGACTATACAAGTCACCTCTTGAGGTAACATGCAGCTCTTTTCTTTCAAACAGAACAGTCAAACAGTGAGTTCAAATAGTGGATGGTTCCTCCCAGTCAATTCCGACTCAGAAGGATTAAGATTTTGGGGTAAGCAGAAAGTGGATGCTGCTCGGACAGACATGTCAGTTACAGGCTCCTCAGCCTTCCCACCTCCCTATTAACTAACTCATTTTGATCAGCGTTATGAATGAGCAATACATTCTACCAAACTGTGTATCTCTGATACTGTACCCTTATCATTTAGTCCATCAGAAAGGAAAGAGAACCTCTCCAAAACATAACAGCAAGACTCTTCCTCAAATTCCCACGCTAAGGGACTTCAGTACTAAACCGTATATACTCCAAGCCCCAAAACTATCAAATGACAGAACAGCCATTGCTGCTGTGCTCTAGTATGGGAGGAGGGAAGACACTGTAATAAGAACATTCCAGTAGATCCTACTACACTGATATTTATTAACATGTAAAACATATGTCCTACACTGAATACTCCCAGATTTTTAGTACCTCTCTGGAGACACCTTCTTCACAACCATAGGTTGGTAAGTAATAGCCTTCTTATCTTTGATGCCAGTGTAACTGAAGTCTGAAGCAAGGATGCCAAGCTCAGAAGCCAAGAAGCCGATTGCTTCTAGTGTTTCCAGATTTTCTTTCTGAAGGGTGAAAGCTGAAACAATCATCTCAGAATTATTAGGAATCTACACTTCTAAATCATACAGGTGCTCTGTCCTGACTGAGGGGCAGGGTTTTTCCTTCAAATTGTAAGAGAATGGAAACTGCAAAGAAACTGTGTCATCCCACCCTGTTTCCTTCTCACCCCCCAAAAGTAAAGGAAATGGGACTTCTTCAGTACTGAAAAACAAAGAGACAATAAACAAAACTCTTACAGCAACCAAAAACCACAGCTGGCTTTAAAAACAGTACTTGATAAAATGCAACACAATCCTACAATTTAAGTAATGTGTCAACTTAATGCTAGAAACATTCTGTATATCAGAAATGAACCACTTTAAGAAATGAGATCATAAATCAGATTTGACCTTACCAACCTGTCCAACATCTAAATGCATCTTTTAAAATCCTCCAGTTACTTTCAAGGGAGAATGACCACACACAGAATAACACAGAGCAAGTGGTACAGCTAAAGGAACTGCAGCCATTCCCACTGAACAGTTTATGTAAATCACTGGAGTAACTCGATTCACCTACCTCATGTTTATTTTCCAGTGATGTAACTTCACTGAATTAACAAATGGTTTATTTTGGCATAAACAATCAGTGAATCAGGCCTGTGTATCATAGAAAAATGATTCCGAGGCTCAGACTTACAAAAGAACATCATAACACTTGACACTTTCATTAAAAACCTGATATTTACCTGTGTAAAGATCTTGGTTTTCCTGAAGACCACCAGTAGGCCTTTTTCTGGACCATCTTTTTTCTCTAAATCTTACTGTTATTGACATATTTGGCTGACTGTTGACATTTGTCACAGTGAAAGACTTTGTTTCTAAGAGTTTTCCAAATTTTCTGCTGATAAAGTGGTGAACTACTTTTCTGTGCTCTTTGTTTCCATCAGGCTCAAAAGAAAATGTAGAATTTTCCAGCTTTGCATCTAAAAATTTAAAGAAATCATTTGCTTCCTTTTCAGTCACTAACTGACAGAGTTCTCTGTAATCAGCGTTTTCTTTTACAATCATTTCACTGTCTTTTGTAACAGTGACTAAAAAGGGGAATTCCTGTCTAATGGTACTGTGTAAATCAGCTCGATTTTTCTTGTCCAGTATAGGTCCCAGGGAGAATTCACGAGTGCTGGCACCGGAATTACTTCCTGAGGTCCATGCAGCCTTCAGCTCATAAGCAAATTTTTTAAGCAGTTCACTCACGAGCTTGCCTAACAAGGAATCCAATACATTGGCTTCCTCGGGGCTACAGTTCAGGTCAGGTTCATTCTCACAGTGTTTTTTGTTAAGGGATGTAAAGCAGTCTCCTCCTGCCGGGGCTGGGTCGGTCTCGGGAGGGCTCGGTACAGCACCACGACTGTCACGGCTGGCACACCGAGCAGGAGGCTCTGCTCTCAGCTTTTTGGGCGGCTGCGGACACAGACTACTCTGCTCTAACGGCGCTTCGCGGATTTTCTGAAGAGATTCAGCCCGGCTATCCCTAAGCATGTGCTCGGGCACCTCGATTTCTGTCACTATGAAGTCGCTTGGTGAGTTTTTTATCGTGCCACAGAAGCCAAGGTGATCAGTCACGTAACTGAAAGAATGAAGCATGGCTGCTCTGCGCCCTGCCAAAAATCATTCGACCTGGAAGAAAAAAAGAAAAAAAAAAGAAAAAGAGAGAGACTATCGATTACTAAGGAAAACGCTGCTGAAGGGCACTCGGGGTGGGGCAGTAGGACCGCGCGCCCCGCTGCCGTTACGGGATGCGTTAACGGCCCCGCCGCCCCCCGCCCAGCCCGGCCCGGTCCGGCCCGGCCGCCACCACCCGCCCTGCCCACGGCGGGGGGTCCGCGGGGGCCGCCGCGGCGCCGCGCGTACAGTCCGTACCAACTTCACGAGGCAAAACAGAAAGGAGACCCCCCCCCCGGCTCGGCCAGTCGTGGGACGCTCCACAGGAGGCGGGCCGCGCGCCTGGCAGCCTATAGGAAAGCCGCGCTGGGGGAGGAGGAGGGGCACTTTCGGTTTCTCCTCACGGAGCAGCCGTTCTCCGTCGCGGGTGTCGCGGGGAGGTTGGTGACGTCAGCGATTGCGTCACTCCCTCTTAGAGGGAAGCGGTGCATCGGGAAGGTCTGAAGTTGAGGGCGGGGGCGCGGGGCCGGGGGCACCGAGGCTCCGAGGCGGCGAGAGTCGAGGTGCTTCGGGCGGGGGGCGCCATGTTGCGACGCGCAGGGCCCGGTGCCGCGGGGGGAGGAGGGGAGTCGGGCCCAGCCGTTGGTCTCGGGGCGGGAGGGGGGAGGGGAAGGGACGGGGGGCCGTTACGGCCCGGGACGGCCCCCCCGTCCCTTCCCCTCCCCCCTCCCGCCCCAGGCCAAGGGCAGGGCTAGGGCCCGGCTTAGCGGCTGGCGGTTGTTTTGGCTGAGCCCGTCCAGTAAAAAATCTTAAACTTTCTTCGCTGGTAACACAAGCCCAAACGATCCCGTTACTGAAGAGATTCACTGTGTTTCTCAGGGCCGGAAGATGAGCAAGTCGGTAACGACCTCAACGTACGTTCGTTGCCTTAGCTATGGACTGATGAGGCGGCTGGCAGATTTCATCGATCCGCAAGAAGGTTGGAAGAAGTTGGCCGGAGATATAACCAACCCTTCTGGCGAAAGCAGATACAACCAAATGCATATAAGGTCTTATGTGGAAGTCATGTAATGTAACCTTACTTATTAACTGTTTAATGTAAATATCACTGTCTTCTTATTATAACTTCTTGCCATTTGTTTGCCTGTAAGTACTTTTAAGGCTGACCTTACAGCACTGTTTCCTTAGGGAGCTCAAGATAATTAATTCTTATTGTGCTGTAGTTCAGTTTTCAGACAAGCCATAGCCAGATAAAATTGGCCAAGGAAATTAGAATTAATTAGAGCCCTGGAAATAAATATTTTTAGTAATAGAGCATTGACTGGGTAACTTTCTGTACCAGTGGCTTAAAGACACTGATTTCACTGTGCGCTTCTAGACAAGAACAGCAAAGACAGATAACTGGGCCATAACTTCTGATCCTCACAAGACACTTTTTCCAAAAAAAAAAAATATATATATATATATTCTCTCAGAAATATGGGGAGCCTGAGGCCAGAAATTAATGTGTAATTGAAACATAATATGGCAGCATTTTATTAACTTCTTGATGCTTGAAGACTGTTGAATCTTCAAGCTGTTTTAAAGGTTATGTGACTTCAACTATGTATTGTCTTGGATTTACAGCCTTTCTTGTGATCTTAGCATTTGGTTTTCATTTGCTTTCGTTTTATATCATTTCTAGAATAATAATGAATCCATCAGAATAAGAGATCTCAATTTCTTCTTAATTCTTGTCTTTAACTGTTCAAAATGAAGTGTGAAGGCCAAAGAGGAGAAAAACAAACATTTTCTATTTGCTCTTACACTTGTGCTCTGTCATATGTTAGTCCCATATGCAGATGTACTGTGTTCTAGACAAAATGTTGAAGCCATATCAATGTTGATGATGAAGCCAAAAGTTGATGCATATTTTACCCGAGTTTAAATCTCTGTTTTTTTACCTGCATTTTCTGAAAGTCTGCGAATATTTGTACTGTACAATTCAGTACATTCTCATTTTTTAAGTTTCTTTTCATTTGCCATTAATCTCTTTTCCTACTTTGTTTCTCCAGGTCACTTTTTAAAAAAGTATGTTTTAATTTATTCTTTCAGGAGATTTGAGGCATTTGTACAAATGGGAAAGAGCCCCACCTGTGAATTACTCTATGACTGGGGAACAACGAACTGTACAGTTGGTGATCTTGTGGATCTGCTGATTAGGAATCAGTTCCTAGCACCAGCAAGCCTTTTGCTTCCAGGTTAGTGCTACCCATGTATACTTTGTGTATACTGTGTTTTCAGTTTTCTAAGATGCTAAACAGCTTCATAGTAACTTGAAAATCAGAAAGTATTAGCTCAAAATAACCAAAGTGGCTATATTTTCCATTATGTATAATAAATTTAATAACAGTTTTATAGAAATTGCTTAGTGTGTTCCAAGTTTAAATAGAGTTCTACAATTTACACATGCATGCAGAATATAACATTTCATGAAGCTTATATGTTTCCTAATCTGAATAAACGTTGGCATTAATGTTATGTTTGGTTGTTTTGTTTTGTTTTTTTTGATTCCTAATATAGTTAACGCTTTTTAAAATTCCATTTTCAGAAGCTGTAAGGATGGCAGAAGAAGTTACATTACCTCTTTCTTCACAGGAAACCTTGCCTATACATGAGAAACAACTGCCTGTACAGGAAAAACAAGTGGCATCTGTAATGCCGGTTTTAGCTCAGGATACTGAGAAGCAACTTTCAGCTCCTTCCTACTTAAGTCAAGAGAATAGCAGCTCACAGTCTAGTAACACAGGTAGGCATAGAGTTTTGTAAAATTAAAGTACAGTCTCTTTTGCTGACCTATCCTTAACCCCATGTGAAATAAATAATAAGAATGTATTAGAGCAACAAGTATTTTGCTATCACTGTGCATCCATGTATAGAGCATCTTGTTTTTGTTCATGTTGTTCTGTGTGACTACGAATGTGGCCAGTGGTAATAGAGATCAGAAAGTAAGGTGTACCTTGCCACTAAGAAGGCTACTGTGATGAAATACTTGAGTATTAATTAAAATGTAGTTTATTTTGTGCTGCACACAATCCTGTTGCCTTTTTTCAGTACTGATTTTGTGGACTGTATAGCATCAAGTGCTTTAAAACTGTATCTTACGTATGAGGAGTGACTAAGAAGCCTGGAGAAAAGATGACTGAAGGGAGATGCTAACTCCAGAACCTTCTAATACCATTACAAGCATAGAGTGGTGAATAGAAATAGACCATTCACCGTCTACTGTGATACAGGAATTAGGCAATGTCAAATTAAGCTTGCAGGTAGCAGATTCAAAACAAAACAAAAAACAAAAAAAAAAAAAGGAAAGGGGGGAGAGGTGATTCTTCATGGAATTTATTTCACGCCAAAGTACTCTGTGGTTGCTAAAAGGCTATATGAACTCATGATGGAGGTGGGCAAGCTTCTGATGGATTCCTCCTCCATAGTCTGCTAAATAGAGAAGCATCATTTTTGACTTAAAAGTGCTTGGATCAAATGGTTGGAGGTTAGGAAAGCATTCTAGGAAAGTATATGCTTGGTCTATTCTTACCTTCCTAGAGCTCCACTTTTTGGTTGCAGCCATAAACACAATAAGAGCTAGATATATTTTTACATTTGACCCAGTGTGGCTGTCCCTGTGATTGGCTGCATATTAAATTTCAGTTACCTCAAATGACAGAAAATTACAATCAGAAGGCTGCTACACAGCTAGTTGTGAAGATGATTTCTCCTAGCTAAATGTAATTTATCTACTTTTCATTTTCTCTGATACCTTCGTTATGAATCTGGAAGTGAGGCTCCACTGTGTCAGTGTTTGTGTGGTGACAAATTTTTGGTTTAATAGAACTGAAGCAGAGGGAGAATCTGTTTGATGCAGTTGTTCCAAAAGATGAAAACATACTTCTGTGGTAAATGGTAAATATGTCTTTTAGATCTCCACAGTTTTTGGTTTCATGACTTGGAAAGTGTTACAAATAATTTTGATACACGACCAGAATCAGCTGGAGGTAATAAACTGGGAGAAGGTGGCTTTGGAGTTGTGTTCAAAGGCTACATCAATGGCAGAAACGTGGCTGTCAAGAAACTTGCTGCTGTGAGTTGTCCTGGATGTATACCTTTTTTTTTTATTTATTTTTAAGGAGTGCATGCCTTATAGTATAGACTTGTTTATCTATGGAAGGTGTTGAATGCTACACTTCAAAAAGTGTCACCATTTTAAACTTTAGTTAGATTGAGAACCTTGTGCTGTAGTTCCATGAATAGTGTGAGCTGGCACAGTCACCGAAGATGAAGTGTTGCCCGCTCTGTAGTTCTCCTTTGTGTGGCCCAGGCAGTCATCTGGAAGAGCAAAATGCTTCCCCAGCACAGCCCTCCCCCCCGCCAATGCACAAGAAATGGCAGGTGGGAAGTGGCACTAGGGAGATTTCCCACTTATGTCCTCGTTGATACATTCAGATGAGTGATTCACAAGCTGGATATATATTGTCATAGGAGTTTAGTCTTCGTAGTAGATGTTTTGTGTGAATGATTACTTTTTGTAACTAGTAAGTGCTATTAGTAAGTAACAGCAATTAAAAAACCCACTAAGTTAGTGACTCCGCTGACACTGGATCAATTTGTCCAATGAGTTCAGTAAAAACTATGGTAAGCAATTAAGTAGCTGTTATATTTAACTAATTGAAAGTAAGGCTTACAATTCAGATTTTTTTTTTTTTTTGATGAACAATCTTGCATTTTAATATGGCTGGCAATATTCATGTCAAATCTTTTTTTTTTTTTTTGTAGGTGGTTGATGTTAGTGTTCAAGATTTGAAACAGCAATTTGATCAAGAAATAAAAATGATGGCAAAGTGAGTACAGTGTCATACAACGTCATTATAGCTTTTTCTGGGAATCTAAGTTGGCAGATTTAGCATGTTTACTAGCATGGTTTCTTATTTTTGTCTTTCTGGCATAGGTTAAAATTTTCATACTAAGTGAGAATGTTTCATATAAAGTGTGATTGTATTTTGTTCATGTTAATGCACCTGTGCAAATACCTGGTTGGTAACTGTATGCAGCAGGGCTGCAACTTGGAACTTGGGGTTCAAGTTCCTTGTGCTTTGCTTTTCCTCAAATGCTGGGAGTGTTGCACAGCATATTTGATGAGAGGTTTTGTTGCCATAGGTGTCAGCATGAGAATCTAGTAGAACTGCTGGGTTTCTCAAGTGATGGCGCTCAGCCATGTTTGGTTTATGAATACATGCCCAATGGTTCATTGCTGGACAGACTGGCTTGTCTGGTAAGTAAAATCTTTTCTAGTTTCTGGACATCTTGTTTTGTTAGGGTAAAGATATCTATGTAATTATCTGTGGAAAAAGTAATCAACTATAGTAGCCAAACAAGGTTTAACTTCTGTATTCTAGAAGGAAGACCAATATGATAAAAGGTTTTCTTCCAATAGCATTTTATATTTATATAAAATATTAATATTTATTATTCTATACAAATGTTTGAGACCCAATGTTACTTAGTCAAAGCAGGCTAACTATATAATATGGTGTACCAGTACTGGAAGCGATACTGGAACTTGGTCTTACTCTGCCTGTATGGTGCGGAGCAATGGGTGCTGCAGTATATTGTTCCCGGTTCTGGCATTGGCTTGTTCTCTGCTAGCTCTTGAGGTTCTGCAGCAAAAATGTGCTTTCTTTTCACTGCCCTTGTGATACCAGTTATAACATGATGATCAGAGTCTGTATATTTGTTTCTGTAGTGCCTAAATGACTAAACACTAAACAAATGTGAAATACTTCTTTTGTGATAGTATTTTGTGTAAGTAAAATATTTTCTTTTGATTTAATCAAATGATGTATTTTTTAGCCTTGGCCTTTAAGTAATAAATTGCCTTTGTTTTGATAGAGGCAACTCAGTGTATGGGGGACAAACTGTCACTTGGCACAGTGATACCAACAGTAAGCCAGACTTAACCTAGTAGATGAGTGTCCATGTTAGCCTGTTGAAGGAATTCAGAAAATGTTTTATACTAAGTAAGTGAAATTTATGAGGTTGTAATCTGATGAACATTTTGGACTGGTGCTACTTGCACACCATACGCCCCCCAAAAATGTGTTTTTGCCTTTTTCTGTGCTGATCTACCTCTTACCCTGGCACAAGTAGAAGTTGCAGAGAGAGATGGATTAGGGAACTGATCAGGCTGAAAAAATACTCAGAAACCTTTCATTTTCAGCTGAAGAGATTTCTTCTGTAAGGCAGCACAAATACTTCATGTATTTTTGCCTGGATAGATTAAGAAATGTATACTGTTAGTCTTTTACATGACTTACTGAAAGCAGCAAAAGATAGCAGGCAAGAGTTAAACTGTGCAAGGAAGACAAAGGACTGTCCAAATTAGTTTGTTTTAATTAAAAAAAAAAAAAAAAAAAAAAAGGCAAGTCCTAATTTTTTGTTCATAAGCTATTTAGGAAGTCAAGAAAATGCCGGGGCTTATTGATTACATATTGCCTCTGCTGAAGTGCTTGAGGTCCAAAACCTATTTCTTGATATTAGATCTTGACTTGAGATATGCAGTTGTTTTTTTGATGCTGAGATGTTCCCTCAGCACTGAGGAAATGACTACAGGTGTTTAAAATTCAAGAGGTATGTCAATTTATAACTGACATTAATTGGCGACAAGTGGAATGAGGAAAGATATAACAGTGTTGTAACTGATACTCTCTTGGCTTCTGTTTTCAATATCATCTGTTTTTAAAACAAAAACTGTCCGCAATCTTTTTGTTTTTTTTTTTTTTTTCCTCAAGATGAGTTAAACCTTTTTTTCTTGAATTGTTGAAACCAGTTTTTTACAGCCACTGGTTCGTTCAGTGAACCACAATATTTTCTGTTTTGATATCCAGAAGGTATCAGAAGTTATGTGAGTGCTGAATGTCCTGGTTTGTATTTTTCACTAAGTTTCAGTTGTTATCAAGGTGTCTTTATTTCTGAACAGAATAGACTTTTGAAAAGCAGGCAGCTATCTGCCTACATCTTTAATTGCCTCAAAGTCTGGCCTAATGTGCTTTTACATATCAAATACATATACATATAATATATATAAATTTTTCACCTTTGTACTTCCCCTTCTCCCCTCTCATTAAAGGATGGCACTCCACCAATTCCTTGGAATACAAGATATAAAATTGCTCAAGGTACAGCAAATGGCATCAACTTTTTGCATGAAAATAATCATATTCACCGAGATATTAAAAGGTAACAGCTGCTGACTATCCCTGTACAATTTTTTCTGGTAAAGTCATTTTAGAGAAAACAGACTGAAATAATCACTACTTCAGCCAAGGGCACAATCTCTTCTGCAAGTGACGCCCATCATCATAATCTTGCCTGTGCCCCAAGGACATCACCAATACACAGTTCTAAAGATAATTATGAAGTTGTTGTGACCTGCCACTATCAAATAGTTACTTGAGGACTGTGAGGACACCCTGAAATTCTGTTCTTTTGCAGCTGCTTCTAACAGAAAAGCTCCTGCTAGAGAACATTGTGACTTTATTAATGGGGAATTTTTAACTTAAAAATCCATCTTGTTTTTTTTCTTTTGCTAGAACATTTCTTCTGAATGTCTCCTTGATTTACTATTATTTATTATAAAGACATTAAACTGACTTGAGTCAGGTTTATGAAGTTCAGGACTCTTCAGGATTACTGTATGTTCACTTGTTTGTTGCAACAGAAATGTTTCTAGGGATATCAGAGCTCAGAACAAGGGTTAGTTAGTTTGTTTGTTTGTTTTGTATGTCTCCTCTTCTCCCTCCCTCCACCCCCACCCCAGTAGCAGTTTGATTCTTTTTGAAATATCAAATCAGTCCAAAGGTTTAAAGAAGTGCTCAGATGCCATATTTCTCCTGTAGGTTAAGAAGGAGCATAACCGACTGATTTGATGTTATGAATGAATATTTAAATAGCTTTCTGGCTTCTGGAACTCCACTAAATATCTATATCACTTAGGTTTTGTGATGTTCCAGCACGTCAGGAAAGACAAGATGATTTTTGCTTCAGGTCTCGTAAAATGTGCTTGCTGCTTTGAGAGTTCGTGTTTCTTCTTCTTCCTTTCCTGCTTAAGCCTCTGGACAACTGACTGGAAGGAAAGTCTTTTTTACCTTACACTATTTACCCTTCTAACTGCTGTGAGTTGATCATATTACAATATTGCTTTTTTTTCTTCTTTTGCTTGGATTCTGTTTTGCAGCCTCTTGCACTGTGAAAGTTCAGTGAGTATGTATGACCAGTACTATTCACAGTGCTGCCACTCCTGTGGAAAACTTAGATGAAGAAACATCTAAGTAGGTTTACTTCATTCTTCGTTTGTCTCTACATATGACATGTAGAGACAATTGGTAACCATGCTGGCACTAGAACAGCTGTTGTGGAGGTTAGAGACATTTCATTTTCAGAAATGACTGAATTGGTGTTTTCAGAATTGTCCATAATTTTTTGCTTGTTTATACCCAGGAGATAGTTGATTTATCTTTGAAAGCCTAACAATTGCAGTAAAACTTGCTTCTGTTGTGCTCTTTGTGGTGTATCAAAATGTGAGCTCTCTTTTGGGCTCGTCTCTTCAAGTTGAAAAGCTAAGATTTCTGAGTTATGATGATGTACCAGTTTCCTGTAGGAGTTGAGCTTGAAATATGAGACCAGTTGGTGGATAGTTCCTTGATTAGTGTTTGGCCTTTTGCAATGATCATATATTTAACACTTTTTACAGCAGTTCTAATAGATCTTTTCATAACTTACAGCTGTGCTAATTTTGTTTAAAAGGTTTGGTGAACAGGAAGGAGAAGCTAGGAATAAAAGTTTGTAATAAGCATTGCATGTTGTAGTTGGCTATGTGGTTTGCTTATGGTTCCAGTAAAAGGGTCAGAAAATGACAAAGATCACATAAGTTTTAAGTCAAGTGATTTTAATATGGTTCCCAGGGCTTCAAGTTAAAAACAGTAGTAGGATTTAGGTTGTAATTCATCACATTTCAGTATTTTATAAACATATACCTTCTTTTACGTGAGCCCAATTCTTCAGGTTTTCTGAGAGCAGCAAAAACTGTAGATGAAGTGGAAACGCAGCAAATAAAATTATTCCAGCCTTAATATGTATTCTCTTTCTCTTTCAAGTGAGGAATAAGAGTATTCATTTGGTATGTGAACTTGTAACGGTTGACTTTGTACAGGATAATAGGTACAAAACCTGCTTTTATTGGTTCTGGGTAAAGATTTAGACAGGTAAAAATTCTGTTGTGATCCAATACCAGTTTATCAAAACAAAATATTGTATATTATCCTTCTTAAAGGAAGAGTATTCAAATCCAAAACATAGGGGTTGCATAACTGGCATTTTATAAGAATTCTTTGTATTTGTATATTTTGTTTGGGTTTTTTTTTACATGCACAAGAAAAACTGTGTGTGAATCTGTCTTCCAGGCAGACAGTATTTGATTTATTTAGAGCAATTTATTTTGAAATTGAGCAATTTCCAACAAAGTTGGTTCTTGTATTTCTTGTTGTGCAAAAAAGTATCTTAAATTTCAAGAAATAATCAAAGTAACACTTTGCATTTGATTGCTAAAGAACTGTTAGTCTGTTAGAAAACCTAGTTACTGTACTGTTTTGGAGAACAACTTTTTGTTTGTTTTCTTCCCTTCTCAGTGCAAATATCTTATTAACTGATACTTACATGCCCAAAATTTCTGACTTTGGACTTGCAAGAGCATCTGTAACATTCACACGAACCATCATGACTGACAGAATTGTTGGAACCGCAGCCTATATGGCACCTGAAGCTCTGCGGGGTGAAATAACACCTAAGTCTGATATCTTCAGTTTTGGAGTAGTAAGTAGAATGTGGGAAACAGTATATGACTTCATTTTGTAAATGATAAAAACATACAAAATCAAGAATATCTGAAATTAAACAAGCCACTCTGATCTATCATTTTCATTTTGCACACCTTCCTCCCCTTCCTCCCCTCCCTTCCTCCCATAATGTGCTCTTAGGATAGCATTTCTAAACTTTTTTTGATTGGCTTTTAAAGCATTTGAATATGTCAATTAAAACTTGACTTTGTATCTGCTAGGACTTACTACCATTCTGGTGAAGTATGAATTTGTGTATGAAAGACTAGGGTAAAATAACATGCTAAGTTTTAGCTAAGTGTAGTTTGAAGTAATATGGAACATTGTTTCTTTTTGAACAGTATTACACATAAATGTAACTCAGGTTGAAAACTTTTTTTAGGAGAATGATGATCCAAAATTGAGTGTTTTGATTATATTACATCAGCAGATGGATGCTGTCCATGTGGGATTTGCCTTAAAGCTGAGCACAGTGCTTATGCAATCAAAAAAGACATCTCCTTAATATTTAGGAGAACAATGAACCCATTCTGAGTAGATCCAAGACCTTAACTGACACTGACCCTCTTCTTCATGGCATTTTGTTTCTAGGGGAAGTAGGGCAGGTAGTATATCTGAATACCTGGGAAATCCTTCCATCTTGCTTTGAAGCAACACAATGTAGGGCAAGGAAAAACTTGCTTTGAAATTCCCAGACCACACTGCTAATAAGTGATAATGAAAATAAAGGTAGGAACAACGGCAAAAAAAATCAATTGTATAGAGAGCACTGTCTTTGGAACACATTCTCACAGAATCTGTCTTTCTCCAAAGACTGAGGATCATGCTCCTTTTTTCAAATGCTATATAGGGTAAGGATTATTGTATACTTTTTCTTCTCTTCTGTTTCTCTTCTAGGTCTTACTAGAAATAATAACAGGTCTTCCACCAGTAGATGAAAACCGGGAGCCACAATTACTGGTATTTACTTTTTACTACACCCCCACTCCCCCACAGATTCCTTTATATGAAATCATAGGCAGTCAACAAGTTCTGAGACAATTCAGTTAGCAAGAAGGTGTACTTACTTAAAACAGGTCTTGTATCAGTATTTGTTTTAGAAATCAGCAGAAACTTTTATTTCTTCACTGGTAGAAGACTGTTCAGTCTTTGGTGTTTGTTTTATAGAGAAACCTCTCTTTCTGCAGATTTTGCTATTCCCTGCAAGCCAGATTTCTGTCATTTGTTTTTGGTTAGGTATTATCCTGCAGGATTATCTGTCTTTCTGATTATTCTAATTCTGGAGCTTCTTTATAACTCTTCCAGTCTGTATCTCTTCAATGTGATGACAAGACTATTTATGTTGATATCTTGACTCCAATGCTTCCTTATTGGAAGTATTCATTCCTATTGGGAATAACCTGCCTTATATATACGTTTGCCTTTTTTCACAGGCACCTTTTGTTCTTGGCATATTGTGTCTTGTAATCAGCTAATAAATTATGGTGTTTTTCAATATCCTGTCTCTTGAAGCTCAACTGCTTGCAATTTATAATAAAGGTTCTTTTTACTAATTCCAAAAATGCATGACTGTATACTTTGTACTACTACATTTAATTTCATTTCTGCTGTTCCACTCATCAAGTTCATCTTTCTAATATGATATTCTGATTCTCCCTGTTTTGATACTGTCTCTCCCTGTGATATTAAGCTTTGTCATTGTATTCCTGTTTTACCCATATACCTTACAGTTCCTCTCTCACCAGAATACTTTTAAAATATTCATCTCAGTTGGTTCTTTGTTTCTTGCCATTCCTATATCAGTTCTAATCTTTTTCAACTTTACTAATAATTTGCAAATACCTTGTTTTGCAAATACCTTAGGGAAGTTTGGGATGTAAGGTGGTGGTTGTTCTTTTTTCTTTCTTTTTGTAATTACTTTTCAATTAGTAATTCAGCCTACTAATTAGGAAACTAATGTCTCGGATCTTACTCTTTTGAGTTAAAAATCTTGAAAGCTTCCTTTTTGTTTAGTTTTTCGTTTAGTTTAAATTTTAATTCCTAATCACTTAATCCAAATTTTCCTGGAATAGTTTTTATAAAAGGCTTAGTTATTTAGTAAGTGTGAAATAGCATTGAGTTTTGGATTTTTTTGATCCATGGTGTGGGACAGTAGATCATGTTCTTCCACCGGTTTGAGAATACCTGTATACTATTAATAACACTTTTTTTCCTCTAAGCTGTATCTTCTGGAGTGATGTAATACTTCATCCTATTTAGCTCTGTAATGCCCGTGAAAAACTCCGTCCCTGTCTAAATTCAGTCCTGAGTGTTATATTATTTAAGCAGGCTTTTTCAGATGTATAGGATTAAAAGCAGTATAAAGTATGATTTGATTGGGACAGTTTATCTTTGTAATGTACTTTTGGGAAAATGTAGGGAATTGTCAAGGCAAGGAAGAGCCCTACGCAGATGATATGGCATCTTTAGCTTTGATCATTTTGGGGTAATTGAATGTTAGTTAAGCAATTTCAGACTGATGCACAGGGAAAGGCAGAAGGCCTGCCTCTACTTGCCAGCTGGCATTTCTCACTTCCTTTGCTATACTGACTTCTCTGAGGTGTTCCTCAAACAGTATTTGCAATTACAGATACTGCATTTCAAGTATGTGGAAGCTGGAGAGCTTCAGACTAACATATCGGATTTGAAAATTCAGTTCAGACCAGGAGCCTGCTTAGAATAGCCATAGCAGCCAGTTAGAAACTGAAGCCTCAAAATAAAGATGGAGAAGAACGCAGGATCTGTTTTGGGGAAGCTGCATTAGCCTGATCAGTTCCTCACTGCAGTAAATAGTTCTGTGGTGACGGAAAGCATTAGTTTCCAGAAAAAGGGCTTTACAAAGTCCACACAAAAAGGAAGGAGTCATTCACACTTAAGCTTGCATATTTGTGGATTTTTAAGTAAACATAGATACTTGGTTGGGCACACTTTTTTTTTTAATAAAAAGACACAATACTAAAACTGTTGAGCCTTGAACTGGGTGAAAATTATGACCATGTGATGCAGTTTAAAGAAAATTGCTTTACAATTTTGTGTAAACTGAGAAATAATGCTATTAAATTAAATAATACATATATATATAGTAAATATGTATAGTCCATTTATAGTCTCGGAGGCTGTTTTTGCAGATAATATTGCTCTAATTCTAATGCTGTTTCACAAAGAATTGTCATTCTTTGTCTAGAAGAATGGTTGAGAAAGAAAACAAAGAACATCCACAAGTATCTAAGGATTATATATTCCACACTAATATTTTGAAAACTTGCAATTTAAATTCTCTTGTAGTTAAGTATCAAAGATGAAATTGAAGACGAGGAAGCAACTATTGAGGATTATGTTGATGAAAAGATGAGTGACTGGGATGCTACTTCAGTTAACAGAGTGTATTCAATTGCTAATCAGTGTCTGAATGAAAAAAAAAATAGGAGGCCAGACATTAAGACGGTATGTAGCCTTTCACATTGAAGGGTTGTTTTTAGCCGTTGCTCTTTTGGTGACAGTATCAGTTATTTGTATTGCCATCCGTTCTTTTGCAGGTCCAGCAGCATCTACAGAAGATAACAACTTGAAGTGTTTCTTCTGATACACAAATGTTTTCTAAATGGAGTAGAGACCAGCAGCAAATACAGACTTTCATTAGTATTTAGTGTGACATTATCAGCTTGTCTGCTTTCCAGACCTTCCTGGTCTGCATGTAAGGTGTGCTGTTGGCCTGTCACCATTGGGCTATTTTTATTAACAAATTAGCTTTTTCACATATCCTTGGCCAGTGGGTCCTCAGCATGAGAAAACTGAGAGCCTTTTTTGGATTAACGAATTGCATTCCTGGTACAGCTTCTCCACAGCTTTTTAAATGCATTTCCGTATTAGAATCTATTCGTCTTAGATCTCCAAGTATCAAGTATGTCTTCTGCAAAAGCATATAACAATAAGAGGCTGGGTTGTTTTTCTTCAAATCACTTTCTTGTGCAGATGGACTAGACCTTGTTTTACTAGAGACAAAAAACATTTAGTTGATGTAAATGGCACTCACATTCCTTTTTTGTGAGAAGACAGTAGTAGTATCCACTTAAAACAAACTTTTTTTGGTTAAAATTTTAACTTGCAAATCCAAATTAATGTGAGTGGACAGTATTTGTGAATGTGACAACTGTCTGGATTCAGACTTTATTTTTTAAAAAGTCTTCGCAGGATTTGTTTTATTCAGATAAATGCTGCAAAACATGTTTTAGGTTGTTCTTTGGTTTAGATGTTTTACAAGCAAAATAATTATATTGCAATGCAAATACAAAACTAGATACAGTTTTCTTCTAATGTACACTGTATGATGACAAACCATTTAATGTTTGTTCATAAACTCACTTGTTTAGGAGGAAGACTCTTAATTACTTTTAATATTCTTTTTATGCTTCAGTAGATTTCATATAGTATATTATAAATACAAATGGTTTCTTACATTGTAGGGGCCAGTATAATACTGTTAGGACCAATTCTGCATTCTCCTTAGTCAAGTAATTAAGTGCTTATCTTAAAATATATATGTATTTATTTATATAACAGCATGGAAAGTTTTCTAAAAGAGAAACTTTGACAGATGAAAGCAGACTAAAAAGGGAATGAAAGTGAATAATAAGATTCCAAATACTTTGGACTAAGTAGGTATGAGAATGCTACTTTTGTAAATATAGATGTTACTTTCATGTAAACCTTTTTTGCACCTCATGAATGCTTTTTTTCTTGACAGTTTAGGGGTAGGAAAATAGTCTTGTTTGAAACCCATGATTATCAAAGAACAAAGGAAACTGAAAAATGAGACTTGATCTGAGTGCATTCAGGGATGTATACATTTTTGTAAAAAGCATGTGATTTCTAACATTTGTATTTATATCATTAGAACTCTACCTGGCTATTAAATCATTCTGTATTGCCTTTTAAAATGATAGAATAATCTAAAAAAGGTATCCACCTGTACAACTTCAGTTTTATTGAGCACAAATTTGGAAAAGCCGTTAACACAAAACCTGGCATTATTGTTGCTGATGTTTATTTCTGTTAATAAAATTTTGGCATTGGAAACAGTCATTTTATGTTGCTTGTGCTTCCAACAATAGCATTGGGTTAGACTCACTGCATGGGATAGAGCTATACAGAAATGAATGTGGCCTTGCAAAGAACGTAGCTGTTCTAAAACAATCAGAATAAAATCCCTGTATTAAGGTCATGGTTTAGTTTTAAACATCTCCTCCAGGTGTCCATCCTGAAGATGACTTATTAAAGTATCTCTGCTCTTTACTATCCCTGCAGCTAGCATACATCCGTATTGCTGTTCTGAAGCATTTGCTGTAGTAACTCCCCAGTCAGTGTTGAAACAAGAAGAAGTATTTCTGTTCACATCTAATATGGTAGAGTAAGTTTGTTCATGTGCTAGAAGTGATGTTTTAAGCATTGGGAAAATCTTAGCTGCACGTGTGTGAATTTCTGTTCTTCTGCCATAGTGAACTATTTAGCTGTCACTTGGACCTCTGCTGTCTGTCCCCACCCAAATTGTGACACGAACTTTCCTCACTCACTGAAAATGAAGCATGGTAGCTACCGTTTCCTTTAATAAGTCATGTGGGTATGTCTCCTTTATTCATCCACCTTATTCTAGTCTCTTACCAGTATCAACAGTCAAAGAGATGTTTATCCTTGAAAACTCTTATGCTGCAGGAATGCTATTTAGTGTGTGGTTGTAGTAAAGCTGTTTTGTCTTTAAGGAGTAAAGATGCTTTTAGCTAAAGAAACTTTGGTAAAAGCTTTGAGATTTTTCAATAATTTCTCTTGCTATCATCAGTCTAGTGAGGAATGAAAATGTGAAGTGTACCTAGCTAGTTACCTTAGAACACTGCTTCTTTTAAAAATGCAAGTTGCAAGAAGGAAAGGTTTGTGGGGTTTTCTCCCCAGAGATTTTTTTTCAAGGCCTTCACATGGTATTCCTAGCACCTATAGCTATTGCCTGGGGCTAAGAGTTGCTGACTTGGGCTTCACTTATTCCTTGCAGAAACATTAAACCATTCTAGTATGCAGCTTGTACCTTGCAGGATCCATACCTCTTTGCAGTAATTACTACAGTAAGATTTTCAGGACACCAGTCAGGAACTTCTTTAGTCATTCAAGTTCTTTGTGTGTAAAGGGATAATCTAGTTCTACAAAACTGGAGCTTAGAGAAAAGGTGGAGGTTTGGGCTAAAGATGCTCTCAAGGATAGAGTTTAAGGCCTAATATTGTTGCTGTAGATTCTGTCTTGGAGGGGAAGGAGGTAGGAAGCATCTCCCTAAGTGAAAGATCCAAACCTTTTGCATGTTAAGGATCCAGAAAACTGTAACTTACAGCAATTTATGAAATACGAATGAAAAAGAGCAAGTGAGGTACTGCTAATTCAGCTGAGAGTCTAGAAAGTAGCAGCAGGATAAAAGCAAATCCTAAAGGAAAAAAAGACCTTCTTAACTCACTAGAAACTGAGCCAAAGAAAATCTGTTAAGAAAGCCTCTTACAGAGGGCAATAATTCTACCATTGGCTCTGGCAGAACACAACAGACTGGCTGTAGTGAGCCAGAGCTGAGGGCTGCATGGTCCTCGTGTTTGGGACATGAGCCAGAAGTGGCTGCCGAGGAAAGAGCACAAGAACAGAGCAAGTATGTAGTGCTACTCCATGGAGTTTACTGGCTTGCTACAGCTTGCAGCTCATTGACTTTTTGAGAGAGATGTGATGTCTTCATATGTATTAAGCCTCTGTTGACTATTCCATCAATTTGTCCAGTTGCTTTTTGAGTCCATGCACACCTATCAGTCATAGTATTCATCTTCTTGCTATAAATGTGAAGAATTGCATCATCTTTATTTTGAGCTGGCCAGCTGAGTTTTATTTAATACTCCATTCACTGAAAGGCAAACAAATCAACTTCTGTTCACATTCCTGATTATACATAGACAACTAGCATGCATCCCTCCTCCTACCTCTCTTACCCTTTACTACAGGAGCAGCTTGCTTTCTGTATGGCATTTTGCATTAAAATCAATCATCCTCTTAAATCACAGTTCAAAACGGCAGATTTCCCTCTTTTAACTAACTTCAAAATTGCCATATCACACATATCTCCATGAGGGCAGGGGTGTTAGCAGGACAGTTAAAGGAGAAGCCAAGCTACTACAAGTTATTTTCATTTTGAATTTTGAGAGGAATAGAAAGACTACAGAGTTAATGAAGCATCATCATTTGAACAGTTTAATTATATTAACTCATGCTGAGCAAATACCATAGCAGATGATAGTAATTCAGTAGTTCTAAACAACTTCTTCAATGCCTACACAGCACTTTAAAAGGACAGCAGCACTTTTTGAAGCAGTTAATTTTTGAAAGCAAAAAAAAAAAAAGAAAAAAAAGCACTTGCTTGGATTCTGCTATAGAGCCCTCACTGCTGCTTCCACAAAGCATCTGGAAAGTAGCCGCTTCTTGTAGGGTGCAAACTGATTTTCTCCAGTATCAAAAGCCAGGAATTTTGTTTGTCAGCCTCTCTTCTTCCCTGTAATCACTTTTTCTATATTGCTTTCTAATCCTGCAGTAGCTGTCAGTTACTTACACACAATGATGCTAGGATGTGTATTTTGGTAGCCTGTATTTAACAAAATCCAGACAACACCACACTAAAGCTTCACTCTTTATTTATAAAGTAAATTACAAAATGGATAATGAAGTAAACTTTTATTTTAGCATCTGAAGGTGGCTAAAGTTCAATACATAGATACCATAATCAAAAGTTTCCTTTATCAATGTGTTTATACAAATAATAGAGCAATTATTACCTTAGCTAGTTTTACAAAACCTCCAATAGGAGTTGTTCTTGTTGTAAAAGATCCAATTTTCCCTACTTTAGTCCTTTGTAACCTAAACATTTCAAAAATAATTACCTGTTTGTCATTTTCATTAATGACTACTAAATAGCTTGAGAGTTAACTGCAAGCAGCTGCATTGCTTTGGAGCTTTGTGAAGACCAACAACAACTTAGAACCAACACTTTCAATTATTAAATGACCAGAGGCAGTTCAAGGAACAACTTTTAATAATGCCCTTATTTTGTGCTGGCTCCGAACATTCATTAACAGTGAGCATATGTAGTATTACGTGAGGCAGCTACATAGATGTAAACATGACAGATCTTCAAAAAGATCAGATGCTGCTTATTGCTTTGTCAGGAGAATAGCTGCAAGCGGCCCGAAGGCACGGTCAGCGCTGTGAGGCTCCACCCGGTTTGAGACCAGGCTGTTGCAGCAGTGTTTGTTTCTCTTTTAGGGGAGAGGTGAGGGGGAAGTTCGCTCAGGACACTACTCTGGGGGCTGGTCAGGTGCTTGCGCAGAAGCACTGACTGTGAACTGACCCTGTAAAATATTTGAAAATAACGTATCTTAAAATGTCTGGTTTGGGCTGAACTCATTATAAACTCATGGGAGTTTATGCTCAAATGAGCTTTGGGCAGGATTTGGAGAAACACTCCCTCTCATACCTAGGGCAGGATTTAGAGAAAAAAAACCCACAACATGCACACATCCGTAGCAGGTCAAGCTGTTCATTATTTAAAACAGTATTAAAAAGCTGAACTTCTTTACTGGTTCTATTGGTTGTAAATATGTAGAATGTAAAAGTGTATATGTCAGCCAGGCCAGGAGTGCACATAGGCAGGAATACTGAATTAAAAATCACTGCTAGAGAGCTTTTTGTTTGAACTGCTATGGTCGACCATTAACTTTATTATACCTTAATAACCTTTATTAACCTTAATAATTTTTTTTAATTTTTTTTTGATTTAGGTGTGCCAAAAAGATTCTGACTTAAACTAAAAATACACTTAGCTAGAGTGTATAGTGAGCTGCACCGACATTAACTGTGTTTACAAGAGAACGCCGCCTGCCTGACAGGTCCTGAGTAGAACAAAAATTCCAAAGACCAGCTCCTGGCCCTAGAGGGAGAAGGGAAGAGGCAGAAAAGGAACAGGGCAGCACTAAGGACAAGGAGATTAGCTGAGGGTCAAGAGCTATTGAATTGGATTGATGTACTGTGTAAGATTAAACAGAAAAGCTGAGGTGTAAAATTTCTACTGCAGATGAAAAAAACAGAGTAAAACCAACAATTGTTACAATCTTCACATTATACAGAGCAATCTCAAAAGGGCTGATAACAAGCTAGTACTCCAAATGAAACAACAGATAAATTTTACCAAGAACTAGTAGTGTCAAGGCATTATTTCCCTACACAACAGGTTAAAATACATCTTCCATCAGGTAAGAACAATGATGTGATGCAGCTATGTAATGCGTACAACCACAATTTATGATAATATTATGCAGTAAACCAAGACTTGCAACTCATGTAGCTTTAAAAATCAAAGAGCACAAAACCCACACACAAGACTCCAAAAACCAAGTCCCCACTGGGGAATATATTTTATCCACTAGATATTTGCCTCATTATATAACTTTAAATATTTAAGCTCATTCAGTATATGTGATTTTCACATCTAGTTCTTCTTTAGTCTACTTGTAAAATGCATCTATTTTTCCTATTCCTATTAAACAGATTAAACATGTTTTAATCAAATTTATACTTTTCTGATTTTAGTATGTAGAAGGAGGAAGAAAAAAAAAGGACAAAATCTGACCAAGGAGCTGCCAGCAGTTTTTCAAGACCTAGCTGGATTTTTGCTACGGATTTAAGTTACTATTAAAGTTTAAACATTCAGAAAAATCATTTTCAGAACATCTTGAATGTATTAAGTTGCAGTAGATACTGCAAATGCAATAGAAAAGAATCTCAAATCAAGAATAACTCAGTATTATGAAGCAAGTTTATGTTTTTACTGAACTTAGTTTTAGATCCAAGTGCACACATAATCAGTTTTTATAGAAACTTTAAGTATATTGCTTTGAAAGCAGCTCAATAATCTATCAAGTATACTGACTCATGCACTTTTAGTTACATTTTACTTGATAGTTCAATACCTAACATATAAGGCTTAAGAGTGGTATCAAAGTCTGGAAAAGCTATAGTGGTTTTATGTCAGATTTCTTCAAAAGACAATTCCACAAAATTTATTATTTATTTGGAATGACCATGCTTTTTTTGCATGGAAAAAAATTCCACCTATTCCTGAACATCTGCATCAATTTTTTAAATAATAGATTTTAAAACAACTTTTCTATTAAGAAAACCAAAACCAACAATGCATCATTTCAAAAACAGGAGAAAGCCTTCTACTGTAGTATTATCCATGAGAGCTACAAGGAAAAAATAAAGACTTATCTGGGACAGCACTGCAGTCCTTCAGGTCTTCTCACATGGTAAGTCTTACTGGTTTCCATAGGCTACTACTCACATGAATACAGGTCTGCTATCTAGACAAACAAGGAAACTATCCACAGAATACATGGCCTTAATAGGTTTCTGTCTGTGATGTTTATGATCACATGTATAGCTATTAAATAATGGATTCTAATTTAAAATAAAGTGATACAGGTTTAAGTTTTCCTCTAGCCTTGAAATAATTAGCTCTTCCACATGTCATCAAACATGGTAAACAGAAACTCTATATAAGTAGTGCTGAGGTCAGGAGAGGGAAGAGTAGAAAGAGCTTTTTTTCCTAGCATCTATGAATGGAATGATTTCAGTTCATTAGCAAAAGCCAAAATTTCATTTCTTGCTGTAGTATCTTATTGTTAGTGCAAACAGCAGCTTTTAATCAGTAGGTGTTTCAGTCTCTGCTGGGCCTCTGATCAGTCTTCGAATTCCCCTTTTCCCTGCAGGACCTTTTGGTTTAGCAAAACTTTGTTTGTGTGCATGTTGTTTTGGATGAACCTCTTCATAAAGGAAGTCAGCAGTTAACTCATCACCATTATCTATTTCAATCTGCCAAAAAGAAGAAGCAGTTCTTCATCATATTCATCTCAAAAACACATTTAATAACATTTAGAGATGTTTATTTTGCTGAAGCTCTCAACGCTATATTAAAACCAGTATGTGCAAGAATGTTTGGAGTCTAGCATGAAGTGTTCTCCAACTTACTTGTGCCTAATCTCCTCAACAATCTTGGATAGTTTTTCCTGAGATCGCTCTTACTCTTAACCAGCATAGTTAAGTGTGATTTGACTTAATTAGTTCTTCCTGAAGTATAAGCACAACTACACAGTACATACGCCAAGAAACTTCCATAGCCTCAAAGCTTTAGCACAGTGTACATTAGTACTAATACTGGGAATAAACATTCCATATGGAAACAAGTACTTATTACTCCTTTTCTGTAAGTAACTTCCTTAATATATAAGAAAGCAGCATGTGACCTTTCAAAACTAAGGTTTACTTTCTTATTCTCCCCTCTGAAGGAAAAACTTTTCATTGTCCCAATGTAATAATCACATCCTAACAATTAAAATTTTTCACTAGAAAAGTGCTTTAAAATTGAAACTTGTAAAAGCAACATGCATGACATACTGTTGTCTCCTGAGATTGGAGGGGAGGAGCAGAAATGGCTTATATGATTAGTGGACTACTGCCTCTCAACAAGTTTCAAAGAGAACGTATTCCAGCCAGGGAAAATGCTAAAATCAGTTCAATGAGTAAACGGTTTTGTTGCTGTTGTTGTTGTTGTTGTTATCTTTTAAATGTAAGAATATAAACCTGAATGGAAAGAAAATACTGTTCTCAAGCCAAGCCCCACTGTTTTTAATTGTAGGAATGTAGCATTGAGAGAAATGCTTTGACCCTGTCCTGCTGAGTATTTAACACTTCGTGGTCTGCCCACCATAGCGCTTGAAGGAGTGACCAGCCACTATATTGCTGTGACAGTACACACTTCAGAAATGTGTCTACTAGGTATTTCAAGAGTCACATGGTACATTTCCTTAACTGTAAAAAGGAACTTTCTAAGAAATAATTAGGTATAAAAATGGGTAGAATTAATTCTATCACTTTTTTTAGGCAGATGTAATCCCCATAGAAACCAAATCTGAAAGTTCTCCTAAGTTTAGAGCACAAGTATTAAGAATGTAACCAAAGGTCATATATTCCATGAACAGACTACTACTATGGTCTATTTGCTAGAGGTGATAAGCTACTCATTCTTTATGCATAGTAGTAAAACCTTTAGCGAGAAAAGATCAGCTTACTTACAAATCCTAATTTGCCCTTGTCAAGGACTGATAAGATAGCAATTAATATTCAAGAACTGCAGCTTGAAATTCATTATTTTGAAAATCCTCAAATAACTTTAGCCTTACAGGAATTCAGTGTTCAGAAACAACAGTATGTTGAGGTTTATAGTAAGAAATAATGTTACTTCTAAATACTCCTTCAAAATACTATCAAACACTCCCTTGAGGCAAAAGGATATATTTACTAAATCTATCAAAGTGCAGAAATTATAAACCACAGAAAAACTTTCATAGCCTAAGTTTAAATACAAAGGTTTTATCAACAAGTATTTCCTGTTGAGGACAAGCATTTATACACAACTTTAACAGTTACACAACACTTTCCATTGTTTACAGAAAGTGGTTGCAGAGACAGCTATGGTTAGGTATCAAGAAAGGGACAGAAGGATGGAGAAAATACCGGCAGACTTACTTTTCTAATTATCTGCATCCACAACTGTCCTTCTACAATTTCTAACAGCGGACTTTTGCAACTAGAGTACAGCATCCGTTCTCGTATACTACAGGTATACCCTGGCATAGAGTAGATGAAAACTGCAGCGGAGGGGAAAAAAAAAAAAAAAAAAAAAAAGAACAAAATACATCGTACCAGAACCTTTATCATTAAATCATTTACAGCAGAAAGGCAGCGGAAATCTACCACACAGTCTGAAAGGGAAAATGTAACATCATTCTGAATGTTTCATTTCAGATATGGCATCAGAGAATGGCCAGTATCTTTTCACATAAGCACTGATTTCTGGATGTTTAAAAGGTTTTCATTATCAAAATGGGTAGCTCTGTACTTTCTAAATATAAGGACTCTTCAGAAGTCTCAATTTCACAACCAAGTGACACTGAAATTTATGGTCACATTGAAAGATCAGATTCCTGAAGCTAAACAGGTAACTCTGCCTCAAGATTACTAAATTGCTTCAAACAACTCAATGAAATTTCACAGAGGGAAATTTTCTCATACCTATGGATTCCAAATAGTCCCCTTCATGGGCATGCTTATAGAGGAAAAAGTGATAACGCGCAGAATCCTTTGGAATTCTTTTTGGCAAGTCCTTAAGTTCAGTATGAAGCGTGTTGGCCAAAATAATAGTTTCATTTTTCATATCAATTTGCTGTTAACAAAACAAACCTAAATATAGTTAATACACAGAAAGCAAACCAGAGAACAGGATAGGATTAAAAAAAAAGATGATTTAATTAATCTAGTTGAGAATATCAATATATGCCATATATGCACATTATTTAATATGTATGCAATCTGTACAATACTATTAAAATAGTTAAATGAAAAGTATTTTATACTTGCCAATTGCACATAATTGAGTTGCTTATTTTTCAATTGTTCCAAAGCCTGAATAGCTTCTTTAGCAATGGGGAATGCTACTCCTTGCAGTGTTTGGTGCTTAGTATCTACACCAACATCTGTCTGTACCTGGAAACAATACAAGTCAATTCAGATTTAAATAGAAATGTTTGCAAGCATTCACTTGGTTTCATACAATAACTGACAATGCATTGCATATGGTTACACATGGAGATAGCAATAGGTATTCTGATTAAAAGCTACCCTGAAACATTATCCCCTTATTCAACAGATTTGCATTTTTTAATTTACAGGTCCTGTTTGCTTGCTTACCTGAAAACAGTTTCATATCTCTGAAACCGCTAGCTTTGCGAAGCCAACAGATTTATGAGAGGGGAAACTGGCTGAAGTGTCAATAAAGCTGTAACTTAAATTCTCGTACAAAGATACAGTAAGCCAGGAGGAAATAGTTTGATTTTCATATGCTATGTTGTATTTATTAACTGACAATGTTGCTTATAAACTCTGCTTGTATCTTGAAAAATTTTAGAACAAAATATATGCTATTTTTAGGAAGTCAAGATTTTGAGAGGAAGGAAGAGAAATATCGTCTTATTAGACAAATCGATCTACTTGAAGGAAAACCAAAGCCACTTCCCTCCCTCCCACTTCAGCCCGCTCCCCCCACCCCCAAAACCCTATACCAAATAGAAAGCAAACCCAAAAAAGTCTGGTTTTGACTTCTGACATAAAACAGAGAAATCCAGGCTAACTACAAGTCAGACAATTGTTCACAATCTAGTTATGTTAATCACATAAACCATTCTAGAGAAAAGGACAGTTATTTTAAAGCCACTTTTCAAAAATATATATGTATCAACGTTCATGCACAGTTTCTCTCAATATAAGCTCTGGTCTCCAGTTTTCCCAGCTCTGACCAGTGAACTTACTATCTATTTAGAAGCTTTTGAATACACTGACTTCCTTTTTCAAATCCACAATTACATTAATGTCAGTGATGAAGCAGCAAAATGCTAATCAGCCAGGAAAAAAAAGTAAAAAATTGAAAGGATTGGTCTTAGATCTATCAACTGGAAGATTTTTGGCTTAAATTAAAATTGGATGCTAATGAAGTATGAAACATAGTGATAGAAAAAGAAGAAAAAAAAAATCAAAGCTACGTGGAGCAATACTAAATTATACTGCATCTTTTAAAAGAATGGCTTTCCTGTAACTATGGAAGAGGAGAAGAAAGCAGGTGAAAGAGCTTACTTTAATATCAAGATTAATAAATTTATTAACAAGATTATATGACAAATATTTACAAAATATATTCCTAATATATATCTGCATAAAAGCCTGATTAATAAAAAAGTAATAAAAATATATAAGCCTCATAAAATAAAAAAATAACAAAACATATTAAACATAAAAGTAGAAAAAAACCCATAAAAGCCAGCTGTGAAATCTGGGGACAAGCAGGAGAAGAGAAGAACCTTGCACTCCAAGTTCAGGGATATTTTGAAGATTTAATAGTCCATATTGTAAATTATTTCAGACCATTAAAGCAAAATGAGACACCTAAGGCACTTAAAAATATATGAATTCATATTAAAATTTGTTAGTGGTGACTGCTGAGTGGGTAATAAAATGGCAGATGAAATTCAGTACACATAAATGCAAAGTTACGTACACAGGAGAAAAACAACCCCTATTCTACTTATACAGTGAGGGACACTGAAACTGGCTATTACTGTTTAGGAGCAAGACTATGGAGGTCACAATAAGTAGTTCTATGCAAATGTCAGCCCAGTAGCCAGTCTTGGTCAAGGAAAAAAAAAACAACCCAAAACAATAACCAAAAATACCCTCCAATAAAGTACCCAAATGAAACATTATAAATTGTTAGAAAAAGAGCAGAGAACAAGAACAGGACACATCATTACGCACTGCGATATCAGTAACATGCCTACATTTCAAATACCACATGCAGTTCTGGCTTCCCCATCCCTCCATCTCATAAATTATAAAGTAGAACTGGAAAAAACACAGAGAAAGGCAAAAGGATCAAAAGTATGGAGTACCTTCTTTAGGAAGAACAACTAAGTAGATTAGGACTCTTCAGCCTGGAAGAGATAACTGAGAAGGAATACAACAGAGATCTCATGGATATAATAGGAAAAAAAAAGAGTGAGGAATGACTTTTCTCTGTCTTTCCCATACATGCGTAGGGATATCACAATAACTATTGGATAGCAGGCAGTAGTTCCTTGCATAGCATTTAGTCAGCTGTGGAACACCCTGTCATAGGATCTGTGGACAACAAAAACTTCATGTGGATTTAGAAAAATGGCAAGACTAGATCATAGATGAAAAACCCATCAAGAAAAATTAAATACTAAGACATCACCTCTTGCTCAGAAAGATCCCTGCCTGCAAACATTGAGACATTGAGAGAGTATTCAAGGGAATTATCATGGTTTTCTTGCCCTGCTCCTACACCCTTCCTAGATTCCTACCGCTGCCCACTTACAGACTTGACACTGGACCAGGTGAGCCTTTGATCTGATCCAGTAAAATATTTCTTAGGGTAACTGTGGAAGAATACACATATGGAAAACTTGAATTCAAAATACATTCTGTTTTTGTTTTTTTGTCAGAAAGCTTTTTAGTTTTCTGAAGCTAAAGGAAGAAGGTTAATGAAACTGCTTCAGAGAGTCTAACTATAGCCTTCACAGTGGTGGAAACAATGAGGAGCTTAAGTTAGTTAACATATTGCGAGATGCTTCACGCAAAGCCAAAATGACAGCAGTCTACAGCTTATCTCTCTCTGAAAAGTACAGCTACTGCTGCCAAAGTTTCATAATAATATATAAAGTTTTAGCCTGCCTGAATCAGCTATTAAATACAATGCATGCACTGCATAAAATACTAGTACTAGAAGTAAATGATCATCAGTACCACAGAAGTTTTATATTCTTCAGGTTTTTTTAAAGCTGTTCAAGTAAAATGTAGTATTTGATGATCAAATTTTATATCATAAGCACGAATGCACTTCTACATTGAGTTGTTGAATGGATGGAAAATATCAAAAGGCACTAAGGACAAAAATAAATGTCAAGAAAAGAAAACAACAGAAATGCAGCATAAGCATGTTAGAGAGTGAAAAACACTAGAGAGAAGATTAAGAGCTGCATTTAACAGGATGGTTTCCTGGCATCCAGCTGCAAAAACAAATCATCAAGTCTCAAACACGTAAACAGTGGCTGTAAAATATAAGCCTAAAGAACTATTAAGCTCAACACAAGACCTATTTTAATACATGCATGAACACAAACAGTGATCAAGTGAAGAAACAATATTATGAAACAATGAAGAAACAATGTTACTCTTTCATAAGTAACAATGAAACATTTCAGTCACTGGCTAACTGGCAATTGTCAAATTATTTGGTTAAAGGTGTTTGTTAGAGATTTTTCCATTAGGAGTTTGTGACAAAGCAAATTAGTCCTTTAAAAGGGCTAGCTATTTGTTTTAGAACAAAAAACAAACAAACAACAAAAAAAACATTTTAACTGGAATTCTATTCAATTCCTCTCAGTCATGAAGACAATGAACTGGTTCTGGAAGCTAAGAAAGTTTCATCCAGGGGTAAGGCTGCTGAAATACTCTTTAGAATTATTCACTGCAATAGTTGCTATTTTGTATTTTCTCTACAGTTTCTGCTACCATGGGAAACTTATCTGGGCAATGAAGCACATCCAGTGATATTAAGCATATTTAAGGACAAAGTTGCAACAAATCGGCTCTTCAGTTGCTAGGCCTCCGACCCAGACACTAGGCCTTGAAAACTCAGCAAGATCATGCCACTCTAACTCCAATCATCATCAGCCTGGAATCACTGAGAGAAAAATTTATATTCTCATCCACCCAAACTTTCAGAAACTTTCCATTTTCTGTTCTGCTTTTTTCACTCTAAAAAGACTTCTTCCTATGATATTAAAGAACTCTGCACCCAGTTCTCCCTCCACCCATGTTCTAAGGCCATGTAGGTACCTCATTAATCTTAATTTGTCGAAGTTCCTCTTCTGCTGCAGTCAGAGGTGCAGGAGAAGACTGTGATATCAAGTATTTTTTATATCCATTCAGTGAAACATCATCCTGAAAGCACAGTATAAGTATCAATCAATTTATAGTAGTAAAAGTTTTCTTCAAAGATACTCTACGCAGAATAGAAAAAGCATTTACATACACCGTTATTATGTTCATTTTATTTGATGGATTACAAGCACAGCAGCATCTGCAAATTCAGTTTGGCTTCTTGAACAACAGGGTCCACTGGGCTGCTCTGATGCCCTTCTTACCCAATGGTACAATGGGCAGCATATCCACAACCAGCCCCTAATTGTCTTGCTAACTCAAAAATCAGACTTCATGAAGACTGAGATGTGCATGAAGTTATTCAGTCTGCTTGAACAAAACCTCACTGAAGTGTCACAATTCTTATAAAAAAAATCTTCTTATAAAATCTGCATGTCCAGACAGTATACTGGTAGATGACTGGTAGTTTTCTACCTATAAAATGGGAGGCGGAAATACTACCTGTGGACAGGTACTAAGCACATGCTCATGATACAGCAAACAGTTTAGCATGCAAATTCACAGAAATGATGAATTCTGATAGCCACTTTGGGGAATTAACTGCTCAGTGTCAGTTCTGGCTCTCTGCAAAAATTCTGATACCAGATGTAAATGCTGTTCTGCTTTTACAATTAAGGCATCGCTCAGAAAAGGGCAAGACTTTATGCTATTACACAAATGTGGTTTTATACTCCAGCTCTGGGAGCAAACAGAAAGCTTTTTAGCTTTTCTCTTTCTGAAGGAGGCAGATCATTTCAAATACAATTTCCAGTGCCAACAGTCCAGTATGTCTTGCTTCAGGAGCTCAGAGGTAACAAAAGGTTAATACATGTGAAGTACCACATGGGACCACAGCCAGGTTCCATCATGATACCAGAACTGGTTGTACGTAAACCATCCTTGTGTCTAACAAAAGATAAGGATAAAGAAACACATGAGCAGACCACTGGATACTGATGATCAAGATTCTGTGCGAGGTTTGTGACTCAAATACTTTGAAGAAGCCGTGATCTTCACATAGATGAACATTAGAGGCAATTAATAACTTTATAAAGACATTAAAACCAACTATATCTACTTAGAGATATAATAAGCTATAACATTATGAACTTGGAAAAGCAGTATTATATTGACTTCATCCTCAAAGTGCCCCAAACATTCTGAAATAACAATAACAAACCATTGCAATGCTCCTTGGAAACTCAGCCTTGAGCTCCAAGTTCCAGGGTTAGAAGCAAATTGTATTTATTACGTAGACTCCACTGCTAATGCTCCACTGCATGTGGTGCTAAGAGATTAGATGAAAGAATGGCAACAAGAAATAACATGTACTTTACCAGGAAACCCTCTTAGCAATTGGGTTATCTGCTTCTTTAGACTACAGCCTCTCCAGGAGAGGCTTGTTAGTGTTTGTTAGGATAACACAGCCTCCATTCCATGTTAATGCTGAATATAACAAACAAGTTACTTAATGAGCAGTAGAATTATTACTCTCATTTCCTTTTGGATTTGCATCTTATGCTAATGTGTCCAACACAACAATCCATGTTTTTTTCTGAGGTTTTTCTCCAGTATCCTCTGTCCCCCAGATCTCCAACTCCTTCCCTTCCTTCACCCCTAGATCCCTGAATCAATAGTGGCTGTGCTTTGGTTCAGATTTGTGCATACGATAAACTAACGAACAGAACGTACCTACTGTGTTCTATGTGTTTGCTAAAGGAGAAAAAGAGGAGTGCTAATTTGGGTCTTTAAATAATCATCAGTTTTCATGAAAGTTATTGGAATTTTGCTTCTTCAAGAACTGTAACTTGTATTTGTTTAAAATTGGCAATACACATAACTGAGGTAATGCAACAGCCCCATATTTCCTTATATGCACAGCACTTGAATGTTCCTTAGAAGTTCATTAGACTTTTTACATATAACTTCCAATTATCTTACGGTAGTTGAACACTCAACCATTAGTATTTTCATGGAACAATTCAGTGATCATTAAAATTCTGTTTCCATAAATAAAGATGGTAACCATGGACCTTAATTACATTTTATGGTCAAATTTTAGAAAATACATTTTAATATCTTTGGTTTAAGATAAAAACATTATTTTTCAGATATTGATGACTCCAGATAGCCATGCTGGCCTAATTTCTGATTTAGAACCATACATCTGAAAAGGCCTTTGTAAATAATTGGCCTGAAAGTTTTAGTATAATGGCTTTTTTGAGGATTTGCATGCATGTAGTGAGCTTGAAAGATTCTCCTATTATTCCTAGATTATTTACTTTTCATAGACATTTAAAGCAAGGACTTCTTAGCCTGAAACTGTTACATATACTTACATACTTTTTCAAACAAGAATAATTACATTTAAACACTGGAATAAAACACATACCTTTTAACCTTTTTTTTTTCCTTTCATCAAAAGAGAGCTGAAACACCACAAATTCCTACTTGTAAAATCAGCAACTATATTTAGTATATCTTAAAACAGCATGCTGACTTTAGAAAGAAAAACATACCTGTACTGTTCCAAATACTTCATCCTTAATATGACCACCTCCAAATTCTTTCTTAAGTGTTGCCCGGGTTGCCGCATACAACATTTTTTGACGAACCTAGTATATCATAAGATAGTCTTGGCTTGTTTTGTTTTTTTCTTTTTTTTTTGATGTATACACAAAAACTAGCATTTTTGCAGTATGCTAATTCTATTTAAAACATTTTTCTTAAATATTTTACAGCTGAAACTGTGATTCAAATTTGTAATTCTTAATAAAGAATAAATTCCACAGAGTGAGCTCTGGAGCAAGATAATAACATAAGCTATTCAATTCTCAAGGGTATAAGAAGACATTTTACCATGCATTATCAACAAACTAATTCAAAATTGCAGTTTTAATTAGAGTATGTGTGAAGGTTCCTCCCCCCCCCTTAATAACACAAAATCGGTACTAACCCTAACTAATTTTGAACAGAAAACCCCAAAATTGCTTAGATCCTTTTTCATGGCTCTGCGTACTGATGCATACAATAGACACAGAAAGAACAAACTGCAAATAGCCCATTATTATTTTTGATTTGGTAGTGACTCCAAGTAGTTTTAGTTCAACTACAGAACAAAGAAATAACATTTTCTGGAAGCAGAAGATCTAATGAAACCTGCCCCGTACCAATTTATGGCCAACATACTCCCCTCCCAATAGTCCCATCTTTTCTACCTTATTTCCCCACCATGCCATGCTCATCACAGTACCTTCACCTTTTCCACCCGATCTCCTCTATATATTCCAGCCCTCGATCTCTTAATATTTCCTAAATGCTAGTGTAAGTAGTAGGAATCTGGGAATAACTTTACTTTCTGTCTTCCCTTATCTCACATTCCCCAAACACAATATTCCAGTTCTCCTAGAAATTCATAACTCTAACCTCAGCTCTCTCCCATGTTCTCTAACTACTTGCTGTGTAAGAAACAGTGCATGCTGTGGTCGGTCACAGATGCACAAGTGCCAGCTGGCCAGCCTGAAAGACAAACAGGATAAACAGCTTGAGCTCATGCTATAATCCTTCCCTCTATGATGGCACCAGCTGAGATTTCTGTCCTCTATCTTGCCATGGATTTTCATGAAACAACACAGAAAAGTAGACAAACAGTGCAAAAATGTGTTTTGTCTCCTTAAATCAGGCTAAAAATAAATTGGATCAGCTGGACTCCAACCAGACCCACTGATACTGCTCCTTAATCAGCAGAAGGAAAGGTGAGTATGTTTCCCCAGTTTCCATGGGGGAAGGGGGTGGGGATGTTTCATGAACGTACTAACAAACAAAGAAGGACTGGTGGAAGATGTGAAGGTTGGGGGCTGCCTTGGCTGCAGTGACCATGAGATGGTGGAGTTCAGGATCCTGCGAGGAGGCAGCAGGGCACCAAGTAGGATCGCAACCCTGGACTTCAGGAGAGCAAACTTTGTCCTCTTCAGGGACCTACTTGGAGGAATCCCATGGGTGAGGGCCCTGGAAGGAAGGAGTGTTCAAGAGAGTTGGTTAATATTCAAACATCACTTCCTCCAGGCTCAAGAGCGGTGCATCCCTTTGAGTAGGAAGTCAAGCAAAGGAGGTAGGAGACCTGCATGGATGAGCAAGGAGCTCCTGGCAAAACTCAACCAGAAGAAGGAAGTCTACAGAAAGTGGAAAGGGGGACAGGCCACTTGGGATGAATATAGGAATGTTGTCAGAGTATGCAGGGATGCGACGAGGAAGGCTAAGGCCCGTTTGGAATTAAATCTGGCGAGAGATGTCAAGGACAACAAGAAGGGCTTCTTCAAATACATCAGCAGCAAGAGGAAGACTAGGGAAAATGTGGGCCCGCTGCTGAATGGGGTGGGTGCCCTGGTGACGAAGGATGCAGAGAAGGCAGAGTTACTGAATGCCTTCTTTGCTTCAGTCTTTACTGCTCAGGCCAGCCCTCAGGAACCCCAGACCCTGGAGGCAAGAGAGAAAGTCTGGAGAGAGGAAGACTTTCCCTTGGTGGAGGAGGAGTGGGTTAGAGATCATTTAAGCAAACTTGACACCCACAAATCCATGGGCCCTGATGGGATGCACCCACGAGTGCTGAGGGAGCTGGCGGACATTATTGCTAAGCCACTCTCCATCATCTTTGAAAGGTCATGGAGAACAGGAGAGGTGCCCGAGGACTGGAAGAAAGCCAATGTCACCCCAGTCTTTAAAAAGGGCAAGAAGGAGGACCCAGGGAACTACAGGCCAGTCAGCCTCACCTGCATCCCTGGAAAGGTGATGGAGCAGCTCATCCTGGAAGCCATCTCCACGCATGTGGAGGAAAAGAAGGTGATCAGGAGTAGTCAGCATGGCTTCACCAAGGGGAAATCATGCCTAACCAATCTGATAGCCTTCTATGATGGAATGACTGGCTGGGTAGATGAGGGGAGAGCAGTGGATGTTGTCTACCTAGACTTCAGCAAGGCTTTTGACACTGTCTCCCATAGCATCCTCATAGACAAGCTCAGGAAGTGTGGGTTAGATGAGTGGACAGTGAGGTGGATTGAGAACTGGCTGAATGGCAGAGCTCAGAGAGTTGTGCTCAGTGGCACAGAGTCTAGTTGGAGGCCTGTAGCTAGCGGTGTCCCCCAGGGGTCAGTCCTGGGTCCAGTCTCGTTCAACTTCTTCATCAATGACCTGGATGAAGGCACAGAGTGCACCCTCAGCAAGTTTGCTGACGATACAAAACTGGGAGGAGTGGCTGATACGCCAGAGGGCTGTGCTGCCATTCAAAGAGACTTGGACAGGCTGGAGAGGTGGGCAGAGAGGAACCTCATGAAATTCAACAAAGGGAAGTGCAGGGTCCTGCACCTGGGGAGGAATAACCCCATGCAGCAGTACAGGTTGGGGGTTGACCTGCTGGAAAGCAGCTCTGCTGAGAAGGACTTGGGAGTGCTGGTGGACACCAAGTTAAGTATGAGGCAGCAATGTGCCCTTGTGGCCAAGAAGGCCAATGGTATCCTGGGCTGCATCAGAAAGAGTGTTGCCAGCAGGTCGAGGGAGGTGATTCTCCCCCTCTACTCAGCCCTGGTGAGGCCACATCTGGAGTGCTGGGTCCAGTTCTGGGCTCCCCAGTACAAGAGGGATGTGGCACTACTGGAGCAAGTCCAGAGAAGGGCCACAAAGATGATTAGGGGACTGGAGCATCTCTCTTATGAGGAAAGGCTGAGATAGCTGGGCCTGTTTAGCTTGGAGAAGAGAAGGCTGAGAGGAGATCTTATCAACGTGTACAAGTATCTGAAGGGAGGGTGTCGAGAGGATGGGGCCAGACTCTTTTCAGTGGTGCCGAGCGACAGGACGCGAGGCAATGGGCACAAACTGAAACACAGACACTTCCATCTTAACATGAGGAAAAACTTTTTCACTGTGAGGGTGACAGAGCACTGGAACAGGTTGCCCCGAGAGGTGGTGGAGTCTCCTTCTCTGGAGATATTCAAAATGCGCCTGGATGCAATCCTGTGCAATATGCTCTAGGTGACCCTGCTTGAGCAGGGGGGTTGGACTAGATGATCTCCAGAGGTCCCTTCCAACCTCAGTGATTCTGTGATTCTGTGATTCTGTTCCCCAAATCGTTCTCACCTAAGATTTAGAGCAAATGGCACTGCTGAAAAATCATTACCAATGTGAAGTTTCCGATGACTATTACTTACGGGGGAGTGATCAGGTGACCATGCAATGAAGATCCATTCATATCCTTGAGCATTCTGAGAATCTAACCTGTACAGTATATAGCATGGTTGCTTGTCTTCAAGAAGGGAAAGAACAAAGGAATCGTAATCCTTTTCCCATGATTCAACAGGCTGCCTAGAGGATCCCACAACAAGTTGTTCTATAAACAATAACCAAAGCTACAGGTTAGGAACAATATTGTTAATATTGATTATTAAAATTAGCAATTACAATAAGCACTTACAGTTAAATATACTGGACTACTAACAAGACTAATTTTAAGTCACTTTGTTTTCCCTAATTACGTCTACAAGAATGGAAGTCAAGAACAGTCAACGTCAAAGCGGGTAAACTCCTGCAAAAGCTGCATATGCTCAACACCTAACTTACTTTGACCCAAAAACAAAAAATTGAGAAGCAATGTGCTGGTTGTCATCAAGTTCTTTGATCTGCAGGGATATGACTGTTGTTAACATTTTAGCACAATGCACACAGAAGAGAAAGAAAAACTATACTGTGACAGTTAATTTATTTTTATATCAGAGTATTTAGGTAGAAGCAAGATGAGAGTAAACTTTTAATTTTTAGAATTATTGCTGCTCTTGCTATAACATATTAGTGTTTGTATTTATTGTAAGGAGTCAGTAATCCAGCTACATAGCGAAAAGAGTTTGGAATGAATATGCTTGCACTAATCACTTTAATTTGACTATTTAAGTGGATAAAACCCTTTTTAATACAGCTTCATAACATAACATAGACTCTTTAAATGATTGAATTAATTTATTATGTATAATTGGCTTAATTCTACACAGAATACTTTAAATGAGATTTAATTATGTGTACAGTTAAAACAAGATTTCTCTCCCTTACTTATGAATCACATCTTAGCTTCCAGAAGAAAATATTACCACAGTATTTTTCAAAATATTTATCAACCTCCCGTTAAATACTAGCCCCCACACCCAAAAGAGATGCACTTTGTTTAAATGAGATTCCACAATGGTTTGAGGACCGTAATAATATTTAGTTTATAAAATAGACTAAATTTTTTGTGAAACCAGGACCTAAGTTCTAATATTTCAGACAAGAGCGCAACACAATACAGATGCCCTTACAGCAAGTCTTTCAAAACAAGCCATTCTTCCACATTAATTTTCCAAGGCACTGAACATAAGCAGCTCAGACAGAGAGTGTTTGGCACTTCTCTGCAGCAGATTCAAAGCAGCAGAAGTTGTATACCTAGAAGACTTAAGAGTATTCAGAATGCACTTGCCAATTCTTAAACTTCAGATGGCTTTGAACTCACTTGGATTTGGACAGAAAAATACAATTAGAGGAATTATACTGCCCAGCAGCAAACCTGTTGTATTAGTAACTCTAATTAGTAGGACTCGATTTTAGTATTATCTATTGACTAAAAAAAGTTGCTGCAGACAGATGAGGCACTGTCCCTCTTCCATCATTCTTGGAGTGTTACAAGTTTCTTTTTGAACTGTGGAAAGAAGTATGAAAGACTGGATTCTGCTTCTACTTACAGATAAAATGCATATATATACACAGAAGGAAAAACATTTGATATAAATGGAAGACATTCCCCATTTTTAGCCTTCATTTTATATTGAAAAAGTAGTGCGTGTTCAAAAACACAGTTTTTTTATCTTGCCTAATAAAATCAAACTCAAAGGTATGTCAGCATTTGCTAACCTGTGCTGATGAAACTTTACCGCAGTGACCTGCCTATAATACTATTATTGCTGCTTCTTTCAGAAAAGCAATATAAAAATGGTGGAAGACTTCCTAACAAAAGCAAATGCAAAGAAGATAACAGGAGGTTTATCTATCCAAGGATAAAAGTACATGTGTGTATGTATGTACACACATACATTTCTCCAGCTAACAGCTATTTCAGTGTACTGTAAATGACTGAACGCTGGGAACAACAAAAAAAAGTGAGGTCAGCATTTGATACATTTTAAAGATGGACTAAACCATGCAGCATTTTATACAGTTCAAATCAGCATTGCCATTAGAAAAAAGTATGCATGCTGTCCTGCATTATACTGAAAATTATAGTATCACCCAAAATTAAATCCTACTTTCAGTATACTAAAGACCTTAGTAACACTATGTTTTGCAATTTTTTTAAAAACAATTGTACATGTAGGTCACTAAACAACTAGAAAACACCCAAAAGAATCAGGCAAAAACAAAAAATCGTATTAAAATTTGACTAACCATTTTCAATGACTATTTTTAAAAGCCTGTATTGTCCATTTCTGGCTCCAGCAAAGGTGTCCTTAAGGTTTCCACTAGCTGAAAAAAAAAGAAAATAAAAGTAACTGAATGAAGACTTTCATTTCCCTAGGACAGGGAATAATCAAGAAAGGTAAAAACAGTATTGTACATTAGAAGAGCATACAGCTAGACCTTTACTACAAAGTTGGACTGGAAAAAAATAGAGAAGTGATATCCCCCTATGCTCCTCCTGTTCCAACCACTGGGATGCAGCAAAAAGGTGACAACAACATTACAAACATCTGAGGAAAAAAAAATAAAAGAGGAAAAAAACAGCCCTGCTTTCTTACATACCATAGAATTTTCAATATTGTGAAAATCAAAGATGATTTGTCACATCATAAATCTCAGGTTTCAGAGTTAATACAGCAACACAGTAAAATATGGCACATCTCAAATTACAATAGCAGGCTTCGTACAAATTTTCAGACGTATAAATGGTACACCTGCCAGGAAAATTTTAGAGTCTGTCTGCAAAATTGCTAGTCTTTCCTAAGGACATTGCTCTGCAGAGTACCAGTGAAGGCTGTCACCCTTCTCTCATCTTCCATATAAACTCATCTTCTTGTAAGGCTCTTAATAACAATTGTCAAACCCTGACTTAGCAAATAGGATAGATTTATAATGAATTTACAAAGTAACTAAAAATTTCAATTTATATATTTCACATCGACAATACAATGCAAACATGACAGACGCATTTCAAAAAGCTCATTAAAGAACTGTGCTTGAATCCTGAAGATCATTCTAATCTCAACTGCTCTGCTGAATATTCTGAGTGCAAGTCCGTTTAATTATACCCTAGACAGGGGTGTGTGCAGCATTTATTGAAGAATATTTATTGCTTCTAAGCAATCCCACAACATAGAGCATAGCACCAACAAGACAAACATCTGCTATCAAACCAGGAAACAAATAAAAAGGATTATTTTCAGTCACATTGATGCCAAACAACAGGTGGTCAGACTGCATCTGGCTACACTACTGTCCATATTTGGAACATTTAAAATTTATGTCTATCAAGGTGGTGTGCAGGTCCAGAATGGGGACAAGAGGAGTGCTAAGCAAAATTAACTTCATTGGGTTACTAGTCCCACACCAGCTTTATCTCAGTTAGCATCTTCCCATTAACTAGTGCTGACCCTCAGTGTCATTTACTCCCAGCTCTTCTAATTGTCTGTCTTTCTGCAAAATCCCATTCAGCACACAAACATTTTGCCATTTTCTAGACCTTACGATTCTCCTGGGACATTTTTTGTCCTCTTCTTGTCTATTAGCTTTTGTTCTTCATTCTGTAGTATCAAGGCTACACACTAAAACAAGACCAACACACAGTAGTCTCTACTGCACCAACACCAGAACTGTGACAGCTCCTGAAGTAACAGTTGAAGACAAAACACCACTGTTTGAGAAACTCTCTCGCTAACAAGCGATCTAGATTTTTTTTTTAGCAAAGGTTTTAAAAGCCAGAACAGAACAGTATTATTCTCTGCTTAAACTTTCTGCACAGCAGAAATTTATAGACTTAAAATTTTTGTATCTCATTGTGCAGCTTTTAGTTTAATTTGAATTTCTTTTTCAAAAAAAATTCATGATGATAAACACATCCATTTTCTTCATCCACACTACTGCTTCTATTAGTGCAGATGAGTTCCAGTAGCAGAAATGTTTAATTAGATACTTGGGAAGAGACACAGTGATTGTATACAGTTCCATATGCCCTACCCTATCCAGGAATGGACATGATCTGCTGTCTCAGCACTATCCTCAACAGGATTTTTAAAAATATGCAACCTACAGAACTTTAAGATAGACAAGCTGAGACACACTCTTCAATAAGCAAATTTATATTAAATAAACTATTCAGCATTTGAATAGTCCTTTATATGTGCTGGTTAAAATCTTCAAAAGATTGCATGTAACTGCCTGAAAACATATACATGTATCAACTACTTAGATTTATTTCGCTGCACTTTCAAAGTGACTGTAGTCACTGTAGTCATCTGTAGTATGGAATATTAAAATACAATTAGGTTTATTGCACAAATATTTTACAGCAAATTTTATTTAAAAATAATTTAGTAAACTTTAAACAATCTGGTGAATTTTCCACAGCTCAATGCAAATCAACATTCTGTGATTTCCTGCACTATTACTGCCCTGCTTGAAAGTTCAGTCCCTTTAGCATCTGCCTGGTATGTATCAGACACCTGAAGCATGACTGGTTCCCACTACTTGATTTCAGTTTCCAGAAAAGACCAGTGCATGTTGTCAAATCTTGCCACTATTTTTCAGGGATACTAGCGTGCCTGTAGCTAAAGCCAGTCTCACAACGGCACACCAAGTTCTATTCATCTTCCAAAGTGCAGCCCTGCAGAGAGTGAAGTGGATGCTGCGCTGCCAACAGGATCCCTGATTAGCGGGCTGCCCTGCACCCCAGCCTGCCGAGGCACAAGCAGCGCAGCAAGCTACCCGCGTCCTCTGCGGCTCTCCTCAGACAACAAAGAGATTCTCAAAGGCGTGAAGGAGAAAAGGCTTAGCTCCTCAGCCCCTGCGGTAAGCAACAGGATAATTCTTCTGCTCCTCCCTCCAACACCATCAAGGAGAAGAAAAGGGAAGGAAGAGCCACCACAACAGTCCTCCCCAGCCTGGAATAAAAGCTATTTTGGATGCACCCCAGGTCTGAGAAGGGGCAAAGAACTTAAGAGAAACAAGAGGAGCAAAAATTGATGCAGGAAAAGGAGGAGAAAGGGTGCCTAACAAACATAGCAAATTTACAGCAAAGGGGTTGGAAGCATAGTTAAGAGCTCCTACAGCAGGTACAAAAGTCACCTTCAACAATAAATGTGGGAGAGCAGGCAAAGTACACTATCCTAGTCACTAAACAAGCAGACTGCAGAAACCAAGACACAAACTCAAAACCCCCGTAATCCTGCAGCATAATCCTTGCTTACTAATTCTGTGCTTTAAGGGGCCTGATAATACTGAGAAATAATATGGCCTCTTCTAATTGCACTGCACATTCTCCCTGGCTTGGGAGCATGGGAAACAGGTTCCCCTACACCTCCCGCCTTCACAGCCTCCTATAACAGGGCTTTCACCGGGCTCCCCCCCTCCTGGATTGCTGCTTCTTCCCGGTTTCCCTTCTGTCTCTGCTGTTTCTCAGAGCTTCTCCCCACAAGGCGTCTGGCAGCGACTCCTGGCATTTTCAGCGCTGCCCAAACCATTTCAAACCAGCCGCAGTGACACTGAGCAGACACCAGCTTCTCCCAAAGCCCGGGGGGGGGGGGGCGGGGGGACGGGACGGGGACGGACGGACTGCGCCCTGGCAGCAACCCTCGGCCCCAGGGCACCGGTCCCGCTCCAGCACCCATCCCCTCACCCCACCGCCGGGAGGAAAAGCCGCTGCCAGGTGCGGCGGGCACACCTTGCCCCAGGAAGTTACTTGAGCCAAAAGGAGATCTCCCACGTCACTTCAGGGGGGTTTGCCCTGAACAGTTACTTACCTTTCTTGTCCTGGTTCCCTGCCGCTCTAAAGCCGACAAGTGCAGTTAGCTGCATAAATAAAACCTACCAGTCGCCTCCTAACTCGCGATGCGGGGAGGTTTATAATGCAACGCGGCACTGTCCCATTACGGGTAAAATCCAGAAGAGCCGCGGCCGCCCGGAGCCGCTGCCAGAAGCGGCGCTCCCGCTCCTCGCAGAGCCGCCCGTTGCGGAGCGCACGAGCAGCCCGGCCGGGGACACCTTCCTCCCGAGCAACGGCCCCAACGGCCGCCCCAGCGCCGCGCGACCGCGGCTCCCGCCCTGCCCCGCGGGCGACTCCGCTGCCGGCGCGCCGCGGCCCCGCTCGCCTCCTGCCCTGCGGAGCGGCGCGGAGGGAAAGAGCGGCGGTGCCACGGGGGGGGCGCAGGGCCAGGGCAGAGCCGCGCGGGTACCTTGGATGCCGGTCTGGTGGGACATGTCGCAGCCGCGCCGGCACCGCGAGCCGCTGCGCGCCCGGGGCACTGCGCCGAGGCCCGGCCCGGCGCGGCGCGCACGTGACGCGCCCGCGCCACTCAGCGGCGGCGCCGGGGCCGGGGCCGGGGCCGGGGCCGGGGCCGGGGCGGCGGTGCTGCCCCCTACCGCGAAGCCCCTCCGCGGGCCGCGCTCCCGGGCTGCGGGGAAATGAGTGAGGTGACCTCAGGCAGCTCCGGGAGGCTGCGTGGAGGCCTGCAGCTCTCGCTCGGGGCAGCAGGGAAGGGGCTGCAGGGGAACTCGCAAAGGAGTACGCCAAGCTGCTGACGTGTTTTATGAACTTTGCATTAAACAGTCATCAGATAAATAGCTCAGAGATGAGGGAACAGAGTCCAGAACCACAGTTCTTTCAACTCAAGCTGTTATTCCTGATGAGGGAGTCAATCTTGCATTATTTGCTACTCAGTGGCACAGCTTCAACAGGAATAGCAAAGATTTTCTCTATTTCAGCATCTGACTGCTGCTTGAGACACTCTTCTGCATTGCCAAGGTCCGAATGCAGGCGGATGAGGGAGGCGTCTACCTCTCAGTGCGTGGCCTACCCCCAAGAGCAATGGCTTTTACACCCTTTTGACTCGTGTGGAAAAAAGTTTTCTTAAAAATTTTTTTTTAGAAGTTCCCACTGGAAGAGAGTCAAGTATAGTGAATTTAAGCATGCTCTAATGGCAGGTTTGCTTTTGATAATTACCTTTCACAGGCACCTTTGTCCACAGGTTGAAAACCACCATCCTCTGATGATAAAAAGATGTGTACTACTTCCTTTTTCTTTAAAAATGGCTTCTGTGTTCTGTACTGTACCCAGTGTTTTCAGTCTGTTCTGTGATCTAGATTAGACTCCATAGGTAACATATTCAGGCATTTGTAGATGTAGCAGGACTGCGGACACTTAATGTCTTGATGCTGATGTTCTCTCAGATTCACAAGGAGTTAGCAGGGGGTCTATGAGTCACTATTCAACATAACATAAAAAATGCGGTAACAGGGCATACCAAGTATCTAACCCAGCAGCCTGTCCCCACCAGTGGGGATTTTATTTCCCACAGGAAAGAAGAGAATAAGGCAAGCATATAGTAATACTCCCCTGGTGTACTCCTCCAGCCTCTAGAGATCTGTAGCTCAGGGATTTCTGAAGTCAGCTGATTTATCTGTGTTGGTAGATCTGGGTGTCTACACTTCATCACATCCCCAGTTTGAAGACACCAGCTGAGGGAGTCAGTGTCCTATTTGGGAAATGTGAACTAGCATTGTAATTGTGGTATATGAGCTCTACTGTGCGATGCCAGTCCAGCAAATAAGAAGTCACTATGGAGACATGTCATCCACTAGAGAGCTGGAACTCTCTACAGCTGGAGCTGTAGAGAAGCTGCAGTTTATCCTCCTTCTAGCAAGGAGATTGAAAGAGAGAGGGAAAAGACTTCACATGAAACCAAGAGATGAGAGACAGCAGATACCTCCCAGAGAACAGTGAGGTCAGCTCTAATTCCTCTATTACAAGTCTCCCAGAGCAGAATGGTCATTGAAAGCTAAAGCAACTCTTGGACAAGAGCTTTTCAAAGAGGGAGACGAGTATTAGAGTTCCAGTCAGAGTGGCAACCAAGATGTGACACTGTCACAATTACTTTAAATCACTGGTCCTATGTTCTTGGTTCCTCCTATGTGTTGGCATTTGTGTTTGTGAAGGACTGATTTGGCTGAAAGTATCTTGAGGAAAAAAGGTTTCAGACAGATCAGATCCTTGATCCAGTTGCTCATGTGTCCCCAGGAGCACAAGTACTGGCACAGTGTGGCAATGATGCGTGGCCAAGTCTGTGGGACTCTGCTTTCAATGGCAGCCCACACTTAGACTGGAAATATTGGACTGATATGAGACTACAGTATCTGTCACCAAACTGAGATCACCTTGACTATCTGAGGTGACATCACATCAATCTAACCAACTGTCAGAGGGGTACAGTACAGAAAGGGGGAGTGGATGTACAGAAAAGTACAGAAATAGGATTTTAACATTTGCTTAGTAGGACATTTTAAAAAATGAAGGCTTGTATACACTGGCATTTCATAGGACCTTTTGGAAAAAAGGCAAACAAAGTATAAAGTATTTTTTAAATCCAAATATCAAAAATATTTTCCTGTATTACAGTGTTTCCTGTTTGACAAAGAAGAGACATGTTCCAAAAAAAAAGCAAAACTGAGCAAGGATTTAATATTTAAGAAGTTTATGCTAAGCTTCTTAAATTTAGTGTGCTTCAGTCTTATTAAAATGCTTTTGATGATTAAACTGCTATCGAAATCATAAGTCATTATGAAGAGTCTCAGGATAAGAATAGGGAAGTTTGTTTATTAGCATATGCATAAGCATTATTATAATTTTGCCTTTTTATTAGTTAGATTTTCTTACCCTGTACTTGAATTCATTTTTTTTTTCCAATAGACACTAGTTTTTGCACACAGTTAAGGCTGTGGTTGTTTTGGTAGAGAGCGCATACTGCAAAATAGCCCACATTGTAGTAAGATTCTTTTAACTGAATAATACACAACATTCACAAGAAGGAAACATTTTTACTAGACTTTGATACAATATTTTCTGTATGACCTTTGGATCTTTTTTTTTTGTGTGTGTGGTCTTTACTATCTTTTTTCCTCTTCATTTACTTCCTCTTTGTTTAACAATGCTCTGTTCACTTCTTGTTTATCAAATGCTGCTGTTATAGTCTCCATGGAATCCTCAGTTAATCTGTGTTCATGGTTTTCATAATAGTGTTGCCAACATTTTCTTCTGTTGTGGTGGTGCTGGGAGGGTTTGTCCAAGGTCTATGATTGTCCCCCTGACAATGGAAATTCATGTATTTTTTTTACATTCAGTTTTTATTACTACATCCATACCAATCTACAGGTGATGATTCAAATGTTAAACACACTTCCACTAGCTGAAGAGTGGAAACCTTTTTACTGGGCAATATTACAATTTCACTTTCTTTCTGTGGAGCTCCATTGCATGTAGGTCTCTATCCTGATGCTTTTCAAAACTCAAGATTAGATTATTCTCTCCCCCCATGGGCATGTTCTCCAAAAATAACCATATTTTCATGAAAACAATTATAGTATTAGAGAATTATTCTGTCAGCAAGACCAACTTGCTTCCATATAGAATAAGAATGAATGCAAACTACTTCTTTCAGAAGTACATGAAAACTTCAACTTTGTTTACCTTAAGTAGTCTCTATTCCCATACACCCATAGGTAGCTAAACAAAGAAATCACACTCTCTCCTACACTCAGATTTGATTATAACTTTGAGGGTATGTGTGAAAGGTGCTCTTACGCACACCAAATGATTTCTGAGCATGCCAGCGTTTGCTGTAAGTCTCAATATATGTAACTCTAATCAACCAACACATCACACTATGTTCAAAGCAAATAGAAAGGTATTTCTTTGTAATGGCTAAAAGTTACAGGTAGTCACCTATGAAGAAATATTGCTATATATATATTGCTATATGTATATATAAGAGAACTCAGTGCTTCCTTGCCATTATAACAAGTGTTTCTTTGTTACAGTATAAAGGACAGCTCTCACTTTGTGCATTTTAGTAAGTATAACTCTATGAATATAGCTCTACATTTTATAAGCTCTTAGGTATTTCTGTATGTTTCTCATAAATATGAGCAAATAAACTATCTAACTCCTGTCCCATAAAATTCATAATTAGACAAGCTTTTCTTTCTGGCTGCTTAAACAGTGGCCAGGATCCAGGGTGGCCAGGAACATGCTAGGTGGACAACTATTTTAAACTGAATTGTAAATAGTGGAGAGCCAAGTTTGAGTTACTGTGGGTTTTCTAACCACTGCCATAGGTGGTAACAGATTTGCAGCAATAGGCTTTGCTATCCTAAAAGTCATAGAGATTTGATTCTTGTCATGTTTTGGTACACTTTGATAATAAGAAGCAAATGTCCTGCAAAATAAACTGAATGAAGTACAATTGCTGGGAATTCCCATATTTATTACATGTTTCTGTTAGGTACTTCCTGACACTATTAAACAGCTCATTCTGAATATGGTTTACTGGTTTCTTTGTTCATTTCTAGCCATTATTCTGATCTGGTAAATCTGTAGATAGACACTATACATGGTATCCGCATTTTTTATGCACCTTCACAATGTAAAGGACAATGTGATGATCAAATTGTTTCATGTCCTCAGTGATTTTTAAATTATTAAATTCTTCAAATGTGATTCATTCTTTCATAGCTTTGCCCTAATACTAGTGAATACCTAATGTGAAAAAAGATTGGCAATCCAGTCACCCTTTGGACCACTCTTTTCAGATTTTTTGTTCTGCCTCCATCATGTTTTATCTGAATGAATTCCAGAAGCGCATTAAGCAGTATGACTAGCATTTCTGTGGTTCTTGGATTTGCCTTTTCTCTCCAAAGGGAAAAAATATTTTCATTATTTAAAACCTATGATTGTTTTGTAAATTATTGATGACAAGGTCAAAGACATTTCGCTTGTGCTTAGAGTGCTTAAAATGACTTTTAAGAATCACCTTAGATGATGCTCAAAGTGATTCTCAGGTCAAAGAAAGCATGAAAAGCTTTGTGAGGACCTGGACAGCTCCATTAGGTCTTGGGACTAGATTTATAAACAGCAGTTTCCACCTTAAGCTGTCGGGGACAACTTGTATGGGGTGCCTTCTTCCCAGACCATCATACACTGAACATAAATATCAAGATTTTAAATTTGACTGGATTCCAGGAGAAAACTGTTTGGAAAACAGAAGCAGGACATGAACTGCTCAGGTAGGGTTAGCTGCTAAAGAGGTGTGCTTTTTTGTTCTATGCTAACTAGAATTTCTTAAGGTCTAATTATTTACAGCAAGGTATATTACATTGCTGTAGCCTAGAGAGAACACGGTAACAAAGCAAGAATAACTGAAGCCATATCGTTGTCTCCCAGAATAGGAATGAAGTCTTCTCACCACCAGGAAACAGTAGAAGCTCCACTTCTCACTTAAGTAACACTTGTATTAAAAATGAACATCTTGTATGAAAACAAATTTCAAAGCAAACATAAGCTGCTGTTTATGTTTATGTAAAACCTTCCTGTAGGTCTCAGTCAAGAAAAATTGTTCCATTATCCATTTATTGTTGAAGAGACTGGGTACATTCAATGACTTTCAGCAGCGTCTCCTTTTCATGTTTTTGTGTTGATTAGGGCTGTTCTACGTTCCTCTCCATTGGATTTGATAGCTATTTCTTGATGAGAAAGAAGATATACTTGGGACTGTTTCAGTCCCATTTGGATGATTATACTGATAACCAAGCACTTGTGGCTGTAGCAGGACCTCTTTCAGAAAGCTAATGGGTCCTGGCAGACAGCCACCAAATACAATGCTGTCTAGATTTAGAATAGACCTTATGTGCCAAGAATGGAAATTACCTCCTGTATGTGGGTGGGTCATCTGGCCAGGAGTCATTTTTGAGCATAGAGCCCAATTTGAGGTTTGCATGATCTGATGAGCTGGTCGTCAGTTTTGAGTACCCTGGAAAATAGTTATCGTCTCTGAGATTCTTTACCCAAATACAATTCTCTCCTGTTGTTATGAACATTTAATAAATAAAAACAAGGCAGATGCAGTAATTAGGTGAAAATGGATAGGACAAAAATTTGGAATTACATTTTTGTTTTTCCTACTATTACATACAGGAAATCATGATCCTACTGAAATCAGTAAAAATTCTCTCACTGAATTCTGTGCAGACGGGACATTACTAGTAGAGCCAGAGTATGTGAACTGCTTTTAATGGCAGATCTCTTTGTTGCATATGATCTAGGATGATTCACTGGTGCAGCGTTAGCGTAGATCCAGTCATTTTCCAGGTGAACTCAAAAGAGAGGTACCGGGCAGCATTCTTTTCATACGTATTTCCATTTCCTTTTAGCATTTGCTTGTGAAATACTGAGCTCAAACACCAACACTGTGTTGATGATGTGCTATTATTTATCCTATTTTCTGTCAGTACAGAAGTGCTGGTTCCTCTCTTGATGAGGTACAGTTAGTGCAAACTAACACCAGATGAAGCAAAAGTGACTCTGGCCAAGGCATTGTTCATACTCGGTGCTGAAGACACAAAGTCCTTAACTCACTTCCTCTCTTAATTAGAGTCACAGAGTCTCTGTGTCTTGCTAAGACTGTTCACCTTGTGGCCTGGCAATATCAGTACTTCAAAATTCAATCTTTTGTCTTATACTTTCTCTGACATTTTGCCTATCTTTCCTGAGATACCACATTCCTGCCTATTTCTCTATGGCTTACATAGATCAAATCTCAGGTTCCCTCTAGCTCCTAGTATGCTTGTCATTGCTGTTTTAAGGTCTTATCCAAATTTTCAAATAAATTAAGAAAAGGTTCAAACTGCTGCTAGATCAATTTACCTTTTGACATAGGCATCATGAGGGCAGCTAAGCTCCCCTGAGATATGCTGAAGCTGGGGTGAAATAAGGGAGCACCTAGGTCAGGGGATTCTAACTCTTGGGGTCCCACTGGTGGGGGAAATCAGCCAGAGACACCCTTCTTCTGAAAGGGAGTCACCCGTGACAAAGAACACCCCTAAATAACCCCTAAAAAAAAGGAGTAAGAAAACATCCTTTAAGTGTAGGTTTTATCCCCAAAATGGCTCGCTCCATGATGTCGATTAGGGATTTTATTACTGATTGTGTAAAGCATTCTGAGATGTGGCAGAATCAAACTCTATCATAGATCCTTATTCTACAGTGCTCAGTGTTTAAAAAGACAGAAATGCAGAGGAAGGAGAGGAGAAAGACTTGTAATAAACCCAGAAGTAATTGAATAGTTCACTTCTGGCATCTAAGACTTTGCAGTATTAGTGCTCAGCTCCTTCCATTTAGTATCTAAATGCACACACACACAGAAGATCATGTTTGCTACGTCTCAGCAAAAGCTGAAGGTCTCCAATATTTAATATTTGTTCCAAAATATTCTACAGTGCACTCGCTGGTGTTTTTATAGATAAAAGGAAATTCAATAAACAAATAAACAAAGGGCATTTTAACTGCACTGTTCATTCTTACTTGTACTTTTGGGCACTTATTTAGAGTGCTGTCCATTTTCCATGGATTCTCAGTTGCTGAACAAATTATTACATTTATCATTGTAAATGTTTTGCATAACTGTTTTTTCACAGTGCATTAGTGCGGGTTAAAAATAGCAGGCCTTTGTCACTAGATATTCTCTGGCCATTTAAAAAGAGGTCTGTTTGCATAACAGACACTGCCTATCTCTATATATGATGAGAAAAAGCTTTAAAGAAAGGTCACAAAACTTGGTCCTCTCATCACTTGTCCAGAGCTAGAAATCTAACAGCAAAGAAACCAATCTCTAGACTTAGCTGGGTATAGATGATTCTTCTATTAATCATGTTCAGACTGTGATTAGCTATTTCTTATGTTTAATATTGATATATTTGATTATTTTGAGTGAAATTATAATTGTTCACCAAGTGAACCATCTGGATGGTCATACTGAAGTAATCAGCAAGTACAACTCATTTGTATTCCTGGGGTTTGATCCACTGTTTGGGCCACACCATGCTTAACACAAGCACCTACATGTGTCTACTTCAGTGGGGATAGATTTGCTCTGAAGTTATATTGGTGCAGTGTCAAATTTGCCATAATCTGTGTCTATTCACCCAAACCCAATAGCCAATGCCAAAAAGCTTCTATCTGTCCTAGCTGGGTTTCTGTTCCCTGGGTCCAGAGCTGAATACAACCATGCATGATCAGCACTTGAACTCCTTTTACTGTATTAGATAACTTACTCCAATTTCATATATGTACAGATTCGAAAATAATAATTCTTTGAGTTATCACACTTTGCTTGAGTTCAAAAGCAGTATTTTTGTAAAGAAGTAAAATTTTTATGCAGGTCATGTTACACCTATTTTTTTTCTAATAGCAATGGGATCAAGACACAGGGAAATTATGTGAAGGCACAGTAAAGCCTTTTTTAACAAAGACAATGCCTTGTAGTTTCAAACTACAGTGGTTATATATCCCAAGAATCTACCACCATTTTTAACCAGAACATAATATATATTTGTTAAAATCTGAACCCCAGGTCTTTTTTCAGGTGTTTCTGCCCCATAAAAATAGCAGATATACTTTGTTCCTATTCACATTTAGGTTTGTTTTGAAATGTTTTAGACTGTTCACAGCAAGTCAAAGAGTCCAGAGCCTTAGCATCAGAGATGTGTCCTTTTGTGATTATTTTTAGTCCCCTTGTCTTTAGGTAATTTGCAATCTTATTCTGGTTTTGTTAATGAAAATGTTAAATAGTAAGAGAAAAAAAGTATCTCTGGCATGACTTGGGAGGCTACTAGTTCATCTGTGAATTGCATATAGTGTTGATTTCCTATCACTCTAGTTCATTCATTGAAATGACAGTGGATATTTGATCACATAAACGCTTTGAGGAGTTTAGGTATGTATCAGTACTACTGACCTTACCAAACAACTGCATAATCTTCTAAAATGACATCAGAACAGTTTTTCAAGGTCTGTGTTCTGTAAGCTCATATTATTGGTGGTTGTTATTGAGGAAATAGATACAGTAATTAGGCCAAAATCACCATTAAAGCTGGTCAATACTATAAATTAAATGACGGTGGAGGAATTACATGGCTGCAGAGCCTGCACCACTATTCTGTGTTTGGTTATTCCTGTTCTTCTCCCTTTCACTACTTTTCATAATTTAGCCCTGTACGGGCATACCTTGGAGATATTGAGGGTTCGGTTCCAGACCACCGCAATAAAGCAAATATCGCAATAAAGCGAGTCACACCAATTTTTTGGTTTCCCAGTGCATATAAAGAGTATGTTTACACTATACTATACTATAGTCTATTAAGTGTGCTATAGAATCATGTCTAAAAAAACAATGTACATACCTTAATTTAAAACAATGTACGTACCATAATTTAAAAATACTTTATTGCTAAAAAATGCTAACCGTCATCTGAGCCTTCAGCAAGTCATAATTTTTTGCTGATGGAGGGTCTTGCCTTGATGTTGATGGCTGCTGACTGATCGGGATGGCGGTTGCTGAAGGTTGGGGTGGCTGTGGCAATTGCTTAAAATAAGACAGCAATGAAGTTTGCCGCATCGATTGACTCTTCCTTTCATGAAGGATTTCTCTGTAGCATGCAATGCTGTTTGATAGCATTTTACCCACAAGAGAACTTCTTTCAAAATTGGAGCCAATTCTCTCAAGCCCTGCCGCTGCTTTATCAACTAAGTTCACGTAATAGTCTAAATGCTTTGTTGTCATTTCAACGATGTTCACAGCATCTTCACCAGGAGTAGATTCCATCTCAAGAAACCGCTTTCTTTGCTCATCCACGAGAAGCAACTCCTCATCCACGAGAAGCAACTCCTCATCCACTAAAGTTTTATCATGAGATTGCAGCAATTCAGTCACATCTTCAGGCTCTACTTCTAATTTGAGTTCTCTTGCTATTTCCACCACATCTGCAGTTACTTCCTCCACTGAAGTCTTGAACCCCTCCAAGTCATCCATGAGAGTTGGAATCAACTTCTCCAAACTCCTGTTAATGTTGATATTTTGACCTCCTCCCATGAATCACAAATGTTCTTAATGGCATCTGGAATGGTGAATCCTTTCCAGAAGGTTTTCAATTTACTTTGCCCAGATCCATCAGAGGAATCACTATGCATGGCAGCTCTAGCCTTACAAAATGTATTTCTTAAATAATAAGACTTGAAAGTTGGAATTACTCCTTGATCCATGGGCTGCAGAACGGATGTTGTGTTAGCAGGCATGAAAGCAACATTAATCTCATTGTACATCTCCATCAGAGCTCTTGGGTGACCAGGTGCATTGTCAATGAGCAGTAATATTTGAGAGGAATCTTTTTTTCTGAGCAGTAGGTCTCCACAGTGGGCTTAAAATATTCAGTAAACCATGTTGTAAACAGATGTGCTGTCATCCAGGCTTTGTTGTCCATTTATAGAGCACAGGCAGAGTCGATTAAGCATAATTCTTAAGGGCCCTAGGATTTTCAGCATGGTAAATGAGCATTGGCTTCGACTTAAAGTCACCGTGTTAGCCCCTAACAAGAGAGTCATCCTGTCCTTTGAAGCTTTGAAGCCAGGCATTGACTTCTTTTCTCTAGCTATGAAAGTCCTACATGGCATCTTCTTCCAATAGAAGGCTGTTTCATCTATGTTGAAAATCTGCTGTTTAGTGTAGCTGCCTTCATCAATTATCATAGCTAGATCTTCTGGATAACTTGCTGCAGCTTCTACATCAGCACTTGCTGCTTCACCTTGCACTTTGATGTTATGGAGATGGCTTCTTTCCTTCAACCTCATGAACCAACCTCTGCTAGCTTCCAGTTTTTCTTCTGCAGCTTCCTCACCTTTCTCAGCCTTCACAGAACTGAAGAGAGTTCGCGCTTTGCTCTGCATGAGGCTTTGGCTTAAGGGAATGTTGTGGCTGGTTGGATCTTCTATCCAGACCACTGAAACTTTCTCCATATCAGCAAGAAGGCTGTTTCGCTTTCTTATCATTCGTGTGTTCACTGGAATAGCACTTTGAAGTTCCTTTGAGGACTCTTCCTTTGCATTCACAACTTGGCTAACTGCTTGGCGCAAGAGGCCAAGCTTTTGGCCTCTCTTGGCTTTCTACATGCCTTCCTCACTAAGCTTCATCATTTCTAGCTTTTGATTTAAAGCGAGAGACATGTGACTCTTCCTTTCACTTGAACACTTAGAGGCCACTGTAGGGTTATTAATTGCCCTAATTTCAATATTGTTGTGTCTCAGGGAATAGGGAGGCCCAAGGAGAGGGAGAGAGACGAGGGAACGGCCGGTCGGTGGAGCAGTCAGAACACACACAACACTGATTGATTCAGGTCGCCATCTTACATGGGCACAGTTTGTGGTGCCCCAAAACAATTACAATGGTAACATCAAAGATCACTGATCACAGATCACCATAACAGATATAATAATAAGTTGGAAATATTGTGAGAATTACCAAAATGTGACACAGAGACACGAAGTGAGCACATGCTGTTGGAAAAATGGTGCCGATAGACTTGCTCGACTCAGGGTTGCCACAAACCTTCAGTTTGTAAAAAACGCAATATCTGCAAAGCGCAATAATGCAAGGCGGAATAAAACGAGGTATGCCTGTACCAGCCTTTCCATATTCTTGCCCATGCTTGCTCTCGGCCTGACAAGCCTGTAATTAAGTATGTCATCATATTCACCCCTTTAAAATATTGCTACTAGCTTTCTTCAGTTCTCTGAAATTTTCTCTGCATTTTGGAAGCTGTTAGGGACCAACTTTAATGATTAACGTTGCTGCTTATCATTTCTTTCATTTATTTTTCTAACAGTTTGTTATCCTTTTTTATATTGCTGTTATGGAAAGTATTTAAACTTTGTTATATAATATGAAAATACTGTTTCTTTTTTCTAAATAAAGGATAGAAATATTTATTGAGTATTTCTGCTTTTTGACATTATCTTAGACGTTTCTATTATTTCTAGCTAGTAGTAAAGCAGTACTACTATTTGCAGTGTCATTTTTAATTAAACATTCTTAGTTTCTGTGGGATATAGATTTTTGTCCAAGTTCTTAAATTATTTAACTATTTACATATTAACTGTTATCAGCTTCTCTTTATTTCTCCATTTGTTTCATGTTTCAATACGCTGCCTTCCCTTCTCTCAGTAAGAAAAAAAGTGGGAACGCAGATAACGAATAGATCTACAACGCTATAGCTGAGACTGGTTGCCCTGTGAAATTTCAGAGGATTTCCAAGAATTTTTTTTTTTTTTGAGGGACTGAAGAAAAATACATTAAAGGAGCACCATCCCTAAATAATAGAGTTTTGAAGTTTGAGGGAATGAAGTACTTTTTCCAAGCAGCAAGCCAGATAAGAGGCATTTGTGTTGCCTCCCATGAAAAGAGAAGAGAGGCTGCGGGAGCTGGGGCTGTTCAGCCTGGAGAAGAGCAGGCTCGGGGGCATCTTATCACTGTGTGTAAATAGCTGAAAGGAGGGTGTAAAGAAGATGGAGCCAGACTCTTCTCAACGCTATCCAGTGACAGGGCAAGGGGCAATGAGCACAAACTGAAATATGGGAAATTCCGTTTAAATGTAAGAAAAAAACCTTTTTACCCTGAGGATGGTTGAACACTGGCACAGGTTGCCCAGGGAGGCTGTGGAGTCTCTGGGAAAGTCCAAAACCCAGCTGTACTCAGCCCTGGGCAATCTGCTGTCAAAGAAATTCTCAGTACCTTTAGGTTAGGTCAGAACAGCAGCTTTATTTACTAAAACTAGCTATAGGAGAGAGCACATTGCTGCACAGCCCACAACCAGCCTCACCAAAATAACCTCCACACCCCACGCAGGAACGAGGCCTTTTGTGCACTGCCTTGCCTACTCCAGAAGCTTCTAACCAATCAAAGGTGAGCTCAAGCCCCTTTCCTTTTATGGAGTGTCCTGGTGCTGCAGGGCTGGTTGGAACCGGTCTTAACGGGTGAGTCTGCCTACAGCTTGTGCCTGAAGGAAAGTGCTAGAACAGTCAAGAAGCATCCATAATAAGGCTCCACTAAGATTGTTTTCGAAAAACTTAAACAGTGAATGAACCTTAAAATACATTACCTAGCCTGTATATTTTCACAGAGGTTCCTTCCAGCCTCAGCTCTTCTGATTCTGAGAAATTTAAGGGGTGTTAAGGGAACAAGCAGCTGAGTTCATGGTCTGTATAGACAATGTGGGATACCATAGAGCTTTCTAGGAGGAAGCTATAGTGTTTTCTTCCTTGTCCAGAATTACCCTTCAGTCCTGGATACACTGCAAAAGAATAGGTAGTTTTATAATGGATTGCATTCTCTTTATGTGTTGTTCTTGAATAGAGTGATTGCACAAATTTTTTAGTTTGGGCTTGCAGCCTTTTCCCTGACAAAACTAGCATTTTTCTTTCAGCATAAAAAACAAACCTGTCTGCTTGTATGGAGTCATTGTTTTGGAATGTGCAGTAGCTTGGCGTGTTTTCTTGTACCAGATGGAGCTGCTTGAGACAGCAGATTCTTTTAAGATAACTTTCCAGCTCTAGACTAATATGCAGAGGGCCGATTCCTCAGATTTGAATGTAAAAATGACTTTGCAGAAGTTGATACTGCAATAAGATACATAGTTCAATACCCACAACTCTGCTGGAAACTCAGTGCAAAAAGATAATTCCTTCAAACTAATGCCACTTTGTGGCAGGAACACTGGTAAAATAGTTTCATTCACAAGCATCGAAACTAGCATTTTCAAGATGACTCATTGTCTTGATTCAACCTGCTTTTTAGGTTCAACTTACTAGCTTTACTGCTAGCCTGTTCAGTTATTGACAGCTTTATAGATGGGGTTTGTTTTTATCCTTCTGTTGTTGACAGTTCCTGTTTTTTAGTGACTGGGCCTGATTACTCTTGTCTACTTAAGTTATTTCTTCAACGTTGTTATTCAGGTATGAATTTCATCAAATGGAACTTGACTGCTTGATTAAAAAGGGGATCAGGAAGGTCCAGCTATTTTTTATTTTTAATCAATGAGTGAAATATTATACTTCTTTGAGAAATATTAGCTTCCCTTAAGGAAGCGATTGAAACAGGAAATTTGGTAAGTGGGGGTATATGGATCAGTTACATCTTTGGTTACCTTAATAGAAAAGTAGATGATTTTCATTTGATTGACTTTTATAATGGCTTCAAAAACTTGCTGATTTACTGTCTGAAAAACTGAATGAACTTTCTGAAGTTGTAGCATGTGTCTCCATCTGAGCTGAACAGAATTTCTTTCTTTTTTTCTGTAATGTGTAGGTGCAAAGAAGAGTGTGATCTCTCTTTTGTGGTGGGTGCTGCTTCCTTCCATATAGATGTTTATTTGTTGAACAGAAGGAGACTGATTTCTGTACAGTGCAGCAGTGCACACAGAATTGTTGCACGGACAGGCAGTGTAGTATGTTGTATTTCTGTCTGCTCTAGCAGCACATGATTTTTTTGTCTCTGGATATTTTACATTTCTGTTTACTGTAGTTTGGAGGAGGAGGTTTAGTGTTAAATAATGAATGTTGCATCTTTAACCAAAAGGTAACCAAAAACTGAGGGTCTCGTAGGTTATTCCACTGAGAAAGATAATTTGGTGATAGCATCAGATACCTTCAATACAGTTATGTTTATTTACAGAAATATATAAAATTATATTGCCATAAGTACAGAAGAGATCAAACCACTGGGGACAGTGTATTGCAAACAGCATCAAACCCTTTTCAGCCATCACCAAGCAAAGGGCCTCACTCAAAGTCTTTCTTTGGGCGCTTGTTCTGGTTGTGTTGACATCTTTCACTGCATGACCCACTGAAAGGCCCTTTCACACTCCTCCATGGACTCACACACCTCTGCCCAAAGCAACCAAATGAATATCAGTGTTTTAAGTGTGATGCCTTGTTTCAGCTACCCACTTCCAACAGTTACATGACTTTTCACAATAATTTTAACGAATTATTAAGGCTGCATATAGCAGCTTCAGCTTAGCTTCACCCATCTTCAGGATCAACCTTGCACATTCTGCATTATGAACTTGCCAAAATGCAATGCCAAAAGCATCCTGCAAAGGTGTTCCTGGGATGTCAGCGATACCAGTAAACTAGCACTAGGGACCAAATCCCACAGAAAGAGGCTTTAACCTACGATTAGGCTACAGTGCCATGTGAACTCTGTCAGGCTGCGTAGGGGTGTTTTGGCCAATACTGTGACAATACTGAACATGTGCGCAGCCTCAGGAAGGCCCCTCCAACGTGGGAAAAACAGGTCTAGACCACCCTCCACTCAACATGAGGGTTTCCGAAATCTTCCTAAGCAAGCTGGCAGGTACTGCCACCCCTGTGCTTCTGCTTTTGGGTAATACTCCTCCAAATTTGACCCCGTACTCCCCAAATCTGTAATCTTCTACAGCTGATTACTTAGCACTGAAGTCTGGCCCGCGGGAACTGAGTGTCGACGCGCTTCCCTTCATCCCCTCCCGCTGCTTTGGAGAGCCTAGGAGAGGCCCCTTCCTAGGGGGAGGCGGGCACCCGCGGGGGCACCGCGCACGTCCGCGCCTTCTCGCCGGCGGGGGGGGGCGGGACCTTGCCGCAGCGCCGCGGTTGCGTGGCTACCGGCCACGGCCGCGCTCCCCCGGGCGGCGGGGCCGTCCTTCCCTCCCCTCCCTCCCTTCCCACGGCCTCCTCCTCCCGCCACCGCCGCCTCTCCCGCGGCGGCCGGGGGGCGGGACGCAGCGCCAGCGCCGCTGTGCGAGCCGGAGGGGCTGGGGGCCCTGACGGCCGCTGCTGCGGGCTGCCGGCGCGGCGCGCCGCGGCGCGGGGGCGGGCCGCCCGCCCGCCCGCTGCTGAGAGGGCGCCGCGGCAGACGCGGAGCCGCGCCGCAGGAGGCACCGCGCCCGCGGCGCCGCATCCCCCGTCGCGGTGAGTGCGCCGGTGGCGGCAGCCCCCGCCCGGCCGGCTCCGCGCTGCGGGCCCGCTCCGTGTGCGCGCCCGAGCCGCGGAGCCTCGGGCCGTGCTGCGCCGCGCTGCGCGGGGGCTCCGCGCGGTAGCGCGGGCGGTGCAGTGGGGAATAGCGCGATTGAACAGGTTGGGATGCGCGTGGAGTGCGCGGGTTGCTGGGCACCCCAGTTTTCTGGCCCTGACATAGGGCTGTGCGTCAAGACCGGGCTTTTTCTTAATGCTTTAGCATAACTGCTGCTGGAAGTATTGGTTCCTAATGCTGTAAGATACTTCCCAGGAAGCCGCGTTGCTGCCTGCCTGCCCTAGGGTTGTAGGGTGTCCTAGAGCGGCCAAAAATACCAGGGCATACACTTGTTTTTCTCCAGCCCCGTTCACGGTTTAAGGAGGTTCATACGCATGGGAAAAATAGCAGAACTTTTCTTTCTGTTAACAGGAATATGGAAAAGATGAGGTAGTTTTGAGTATCCTTACAGTTCTAAAGGTGATTGCATCTCTCAAAACTGGTGTTTTCATAGGCTGCGGGGGCAGTGACCCTTGATTTAAATCACTTTATTCATAAAGTTTTCAAAGGGCTGACAGTTTCTTGGGTCAACTTTTTAACTCTCTAGTATATTTTTGCTTTTTCATGTGTAATTTATTTGAAATCTGTCAGCATAAAAACTGCCTTTTTATTATTTTCTGGATGTACTGTCTAAATCTGCCATAAGAGCGTTTATTCTTTTGTTTGCTTTTAGTGGACGCAGGATTCTGTGTACTTAATTCAGATTATAGAGTTAAATAGTTTTTAAGTGACAGGCCATTTGTAAGTTTACAAAGTAATATTTAGTCCATGGTCCAAGAAACAGTGGGTAATTTATTTATTTATTTATTTATTTTCTTTTCCTGCAGGGCAGGTGACATTTAAAAAAATCTGTGTTGTTCAATTAAGTACACTGTATTTTTCAAGAATCAGGCTGTAATAAACAAGTGATATTATTAGTTACTTTTTTTTTCTTCCTACACTCTGAGTCCCTTGAATAATTGCAGTGTTCCACAACACAAAGGCTTTATATTTTTGTGAATACAAAATGATTCAACGGGATTAAACAAGTAATTTGTTCTGAATAAAAGGAAAAGAAATCAAATGACAAACAACTGAAACTTTAGCCATTCTCAATTGTATTTTTCACTAGCTTTACTCCATAAGTAAACAAGTTTCAAAATACAGTTTTTGTATTCATACAAAATAGTCTGTGCTCAGGGTACTCTTATTTTCGTTTTATGAAAATATGCTTAATTATTGGTGTACTGTCTGAAATCAATAGAAAGAATTCCACAGGCTTGTCTGGGCTGTAAGGTTTAATTCCAGGAACTTTTCCATTATGTTACTCCTTCATATAAACACACTTTTCTGGTGTGGCTGACTGGGGTTTATATTCATAAACTTCCAGGAGACGAAGCAGTAGACCTCACTGGATTCATTCCATGCTTTTCCCCTAAAGAGAAGGATTCAATTTAGTAACCTAGCATGAACATTTGTGGAATCTGTGTCATATTTTTGGAATGGGGAAGCGCAGGCACTCTTGAGTTTCGTGTAGCCTGTCATGTTCTGATGTGCTATATTTTCATGCCATATCTATGGAGCTGTACCTTTAAAAAGCTAATATAGAAGTGCTTGAGATTAAAAATACTGTGCTGTAATGTACATATGTTTGTTTGCTTGTTTTTATGTGAGAATTGGCAGAAATTGTAGTTCTTCTCCATCTGAATCTAATAGTGCTTTTTGATTGGAACTTTCACTGCTAGTCAAGTCTGATGTAATAAAAGTGACTTATTAAAAGGTGATAGTCATTTGATTTTTGTAATGTGCAGGTATCTCCTAAGCTCCCAGAATTCTTGGTATGTATAACATTGTGCATTTGTATCTTTATATACAGGCACAGAACAGTTCTGAAGTATCTGAGGATGGATAAAGACTTCCGCTACTACTTCCAGCACCCATGGTCTCGCTTAGTTGTGGCTTACTTAGTGATCTTCTTTAACTTTTTAATATTTGCTGAAGATCCAGTATCTCACAGTCAAACAGAAGCCAATGTTATTGTTGTTGGTAATTGTTTCTCATTTGTAACAAATAAATACCCTGAAGGAGGAGGCTGGAGATTTCTGAAGGTGCTTCTATGGCTGCTTGCCGTTCTCACAGGACTGATAGCTGGGAAATTTCTGTTCCATCAGCGTCTATTTGGTAAGTTATATGATGCGCCTACTGACATCTTAATAATGGCTTTGTGACTTCTGCATTAAACTTTCTGCTCATTGCAGTGTTTTAAACTTTGCCATAAATCAATTCAAATGTTTAGACCTGTATAAAATGCGATACATCAAAGCTCACATCGTTGTGGAAATTAATGCCATGTGTAAGCATAACTAACAATGATTTCAGTCAAAAAAGGCTAAAAACAGTGAAAGCTGATGTGTTTGAAATAATTGAGAAGTCAGTGATTTTCAATATCATAAAAATACAGACGCTTTGCATCTTCAAAGGGTAGGAAAGGGCAGTGACACTAAATGTCTTGTCAAAAATCACATAAATGGAAGCAGAGGCACTAAGTATGGGAGCTGGGAAAAGAATAATTGGTTTTAAATGTTTTCCTTTTTTGTTGGAGAGTGCTAGGAGATACAGAATTGCTCTGGTTTCTTTGATGTTGTCTTTTTGTTTAGAGCTTTTGCGCCCAAACAGGGACAGCTTTTGCTGAGGGAGTAAGGTTACCACCATCAGCTGTCCACCACTTTCATTTACTACATGAAGGCATAAGCTCCTGGTGAAGAAGCTACTGAACTGCCGCAGTTTGCAATTATTGGAAATACTAGTTGTTTCTTTCACTGCAAAGATCTCCGAGCGTTGACACTACAGTTGCTTTACTTGACTGTTATAACTAATGCAGATTGGTGTTGCCACAGAGCACTGTCATTGCTCACTGAATGCATTATATGAGTAAACAGATGATTCCTGTTTCTAATGCAGCCTGCTAAATCCTTGGTACCCTTTTAATGAGTGTTCATTTTTAGAAAAATAAAAATTATCCATTGTGTTCCTAATATGATATTTCAAGCACATATAAACCTATTGGCTGTGCAGGTTTCCAACCACAGTAACCTTTGTGGTATGGCTGCTGTGATCTGCACCTTGGCAGCTATTGTACGTAGTTTTAATAGAATTGTGATAAGGAACTCGCATATGAAAACAGCAGTACTACAGTAGCAGGTTCTCTCTGTCTCCTAATGCAAGAACAAGTCAATGAAATGGAAAGGTTAGGAAAAAGAAAAATGATAAAAGCAAATACTTTTATACACAAGATGTAGCTAAACTGGGGAACTTATTGCCTGTGGAATGACCCTGGAATGAATACTGGGTCTGAGAACTTAAGGTGAAAAGGATTGTAAATATATAAATATACAAAAATATCTACCATTGTCTTAATTGAGTCATTGTTTTAGAGAGTCTAGTAAATGTTGTATCCTAGGGTTCAAGGCTATCTCTAAGTTTTAGATATAAGTAGAAAACATGGAAAAGATTACCTCACTCGTGCCAGGTGCAAGGTTTGCACCATTCTTTGAAGCATCTGACTCCAGGTGTGTCAAATACACGCTGCTGATCTGCATGGACTAGTGCTGTATTCTTAAACTGATAGAGCTGCAAGATGGATCATTACTGGAACATCTCTGAGCATATGAGTGATTGGCTATTTCCTTCATTTGCCTCATTCTATTAAGATAGAAGGAAAACCGGTATCAAGTGTTTCAGAAGATAAGCCATATTATGAGACTTCTCTTAATATAGGCTTCTCCTGAAGCACTGATTCTGAAAAATAGTTGAGCATCTTGATGGCTATTCAATGGAACAGGATCTCTGTGGTCAATGATGTGGCTAATTCTGTCCTTGGGGGACAAACATCAGTGTTTCTGAAATAAAGATCTGATCATACAGATATCATACAAAGGAGAAATCAGTGTTGGGAGGAAGCTAGCAGGCAAGAGATTCCTACCTTTCCTACCTCTGACAGCAGTGCTGGTTTAGGAATATTTACGGTGAGGGTCTGAGTTAGCAATTGAACGTAGATACAATCTGATCTGCGGGTAGTTGCTGCAAGTTCAGTTTTGTGGCAAGTTAAGGCAGTGTAAATCTGCCCCAGTCCTGCTCTCCTAACGTCAGCCACGTGGGTTTGGTGCCTTCCTGGAGCCAGCGCTGATGTTAGTGTGACTGAGCAATGAGCCAGCACAGGGAGCTGATCCCATGCAAAACGAATGCTTCTGCTGTCTACTGAGGCAGTTGCTTGAGTCATTGATGCAATGGCCAGGGACCGTGCAGCCAAGAGAGCCGGGGGCCCTGGCAGCCCGAGCTTATGTTGGTGCGAGCTGCTGGGGAGCTGCACCCACACAGTGTGTCAGTGCAAACATGCTATTGCTTGTGATACAGTGAGACCAGATGGTGGTCTGTGTGACTGTGCTGCTGCTGATGTGGCCACGCTAGCTGTGACTGAGCTAGTGATAGCGGTGGCGTGGAGGGGACAATGATGTGGGCTTCAGAGCAGACTTGCAATGTGAGCGTGTCCCTAAGTGTCTTTTTGTACAGCTCATGCTGAATTTTTCCTGCCAGTTATTTGCCACTATTTTTATGTCTTGCTTTACCTGCATTAGTATGGTTATGATTATTTGTTAAACAAGTTTCCTTCTGTTTTGTTATACCTCCTGTAAATAGAGAATGATCTACTGCCTAGAAATCTCTCCTTTTATTGAGATCCTCCAGTATGCCCTCTGGATCTTCTAACATCGAGCACTTTTTAAATTCACACTTTTATTGTTTTTAATTTCCCTAGTCTATGTTTTTAAATAGCTGCTTTTTCTGCCATCTTTTCTATTTAATCTTATTTTTTTCATGGATGATTGTATGGAACCATTTTCTTTTTTTCCTCCTTGTTTACTTCTGTTTCTCTGCTAGGTTCTGTTTGTGGAGGGAATTGTAACGGGTTGTTCCTTGGGGCCTGTGCATAACTTCCTGCAGTCAGGAAGCCAAATAACCCCGGTCTGACTCCCCGTGTCAGATCTTGGCTCAGAGGGTATGCTGCAAATTGAAATTGAGAAGGATTAGTCTGCACATCTCACTTTAGATGAAGAGCAGTGAAAGGGATTTTCTTTCCCTATGTCTTTCCGTCTCTTTCCTCCTTCCTCTTCTGTATTTCTTTTTGCTGATCTGGCACGTAAGCTAGAAAAGTAGTGTAGCTAGAACTACATTGTAATATAGTTTACCATCTGTGACAGACAATGTCTGACAGTCTTGACTGGCATGAGCTATAAAAATAATAGAATTAAGTTTAAGCATGTTATGTTTCTAAAAGGTGGAAAGAGAGACGGCCTCTAAGCATTGTTGAGGCTTCGTCTCTCTGAGTTTATAGAGAGATAAGAGAGTAGGTAAACTATATTGTTGAAAACAAGAAATCTTGAGTCTAGAGAGCATGGTGAAATGTTTTCAGTTGGTAATTCATTGCAACCTTTGAACAGTAACCTCCTCAGGGACTTCTTCAAGACATCACTAACAACTTCAAAGATTAGAAAGCAAATACGTTTCTTGCTATTCAGTCAAGAAATAACATTACATTTGATAAACATCTCCAGTGATAAATATTTCCAATGAAAACAGTGTTTATCTAGTACATTCTTCATATCTTTGCAGCATATGGTCAGAACAAATGGAATTTTAAAATTGCCTTTTGGCTGTTATCCACTATATTCTTTTGATTCATCACTGAGCGTATTTTGTATTTAGTTAGCTACTGTGTTCTGCCATGCTTTTTATTTTGCACTGGAAAATGAAAGGTCGTAGATGAATACTGGAAGTTTGGGAAAATAAAAAAATAAAGATAAGTACCCTTCCATTTTTTTTGTTCCATATACGGGAGTTATTTGAGGCAGGAGAAAACTGTATCTTCTTAGATACAGAAAACTGTATCTCACTTAGTGAGAGATTTCTTGATTTTGTTTTCTGCTTTTTTAAAAGCGGAAACAGCTTACAAACTGACTCTATTAGATGACACTGTGCATTCAAAAAAACGCATTTAAGTCTTCAATACTAATTTAAAAGAAATTTCTGAATAAGCTCTTGCACATTTTTCATATTTCTCTGGAGCACTTTCTGGAAAAGTAGTGGAGGACTGAGTTCATTTAAAAAGTGTATGTTTTAATTGGCACCTTCTCAGCTTATGTACATTTGCAGTTCTGTACTCCAGCCTCAGGCCAAAATTCTGAGTTCAGTGGGAATGTTTTGGCCCAAAATTCACACTGTGCGTTTTGCGTCTGTTTGTATAAATCTGATCTATCATGTTAATTTAAAATAGTCTTACGTTTGAATAGATTTTTAGCAGTCTGAAAGACAGTTGCTCTTCTTAAAATGGACAGTATAGTTGGAAAAGGTAATATCATAATTTTTTTTCAGTTCAACATGTTTGTTTTGACCAATATGTAATAATCCTTAGTTTATGCTGCATATTAAATATCTCAGTTTTTAAAAGCAAGTACACTACAAAACACACATGTATCTACCTGCACATTTTTCTGTTTCTAATGATTATAAAGACATATTAAAATCTGATTAAAAGTTTGTTGTTGCAGAGACTGGATTTTATTCAATTGCTAATGAGTGTGCATAGATTTATAATTTGAAGTTCCTTTCTAAATGACATGGATGGAAAGTAAATGCTTAAAATGTCATAACAAATGGTGGGAAACAATATGTTTAGAAATAGAGCCATGTTTTTTAAAACTGGGAAACAGTCATAATACTGCAAGCAAATCAGAGTAGATGAATAAATGTTGAGGTTAATGGATTGCTCTACTATAAATGCCCACAGTATGCAGTTTGTTTAGAATTAAATGATAACCTAAACTTCATAGACACTGGAGGGAATAAATAAAACAGTCATTGTAGGAATTGCAGTGAGCTGTGGGCCGACGCTGATGTTGCAGATTTTTAACTGGACAGTAGTGCCATGCTAGGAACTATTTTATGACAGTCAGTTTCAAACAAAACACCCACTGCAGCCCCGTTGTCTCAAAACAGCTTTTTGTCAAACATCTTTTCTGGAAGGCTCTAAAAGATATTACAAACCTATAAACAGACTCCTCACCATCTGCTTTTATGTTGAAAGTTAAAGTATATAACAACTTTTGCAATCTGCATACATTCAGTGCTTAAGGAAATTAGGCGAAATGGAATTTAGTCAGGATGATAATGTACTAAATATGAGTAAAGTGAATCTGTTAGGCAGCTAACAGACAGAATAAATTCATAAAATAGTCCTTTTAATATGAAAATTTTGAAATATTAAGGGTCATATTGGTGTAAAACTTGGGCTGTGGTTTGACAGAATGAAGTGCTTGGTGGCAATAATAGGCTGGGGTATGGTTGCTAGTGTTGCTGTGGCATATCGCTTCCTCAGTGGTGTTAGCATGTGGCACACAGATCTAATGAAGAAGGCGGTCTGGTTTGCCAAAAAAAAAAAAAGTGATAGGATTTTTGCATGGTAATTTTTAATCCAGATTGTTTCCTGTTCTGGTTTGTGATAGTAGTTTATATGAACAGTTGTGCCACCATCTGTAGGAACAAGTGATGGGTGTATGGCAATACTTGCATAAATTCTAACCTGACTGATAGAGTATATTCTTTTCCTGTGTCAGTTCTGTATCTTACATTACAGTAAGACCTGTCACTAAATACCCAGCAACTTTGCTGAGTTTTTTCATTTCCATTGATGACTTCAATCTAATAGAAAGCAACTTGTGATAGTGAGTGGGTAAAAAAATACCATCTTCAAGAGCCTGTTCAGTATGAGTTTCAGTAGCAAGTTAATGCTGTTGAAGACATTCAAAGTCTACTGTGATTGCTTCAATTCACCTCTTTTGTTTCCCATAGAGTGTTGAAGCAATACAATAAGATTATTTTGGTTCTACAAAATGTATGCCAAGGGGCTAATCTAACCGTTAGCTAATAATAACGCACAAATGACTGTGAGCAAGCATTTTCAAAAGCCAGAATCATCAACAAGAAACAAAAAACCAAGAAACTTACTGCCAGCCACTGAATGAGTACAGGCTCATCACATTCCAGCTCTGGTGCATAGCCAGTAATAAGATGTCAGTTTGAACTTCACATCATTCACCAAATGACCTTTGAAACAAATAAAAAGCATGTAAGTGACCTCCCGATTTCTTCTTTTACTTTAGTATTTTTAGAAGTGCATCTTCTGCTTCCTCTCATATAAGGCTCAATGAGATTTCCATTGTCTGCGCTTAGCTTTAATTACAGAATCCGTCTGGTATCAGGTTACTTGTAGGTTGTAAATTATAGAGTTTAATTGGAGAGGCAAAGACAGTAGCTACAAAAAATTACGCTCTTTTCAGTGGAAGCTTTAATTCCACTGAGACACATTTCCCATTTCTGAAGCAGCAGCAAGAAACTGTGGAAAGAGCTCCATGTGTCAGATTATCCATAATGGGAAGGCTCTAGAGAATATTTAGCATCCAGTGACTGAAAACTAAAAGTAGTTTCATTGCTACTTAATATTGATATGTCAACCCTGTGTTTTGATCTCTTTGACATGACTTTCAGATTTTTTTTTCCATTTGAGACTGGAAGTGAGGTTGAAATGATGCTTCCCATTCAGCAAGAGTAACACGGAGCCTTTTCTTTGAAGAGAGAATAAAAAGAGATTCCGTGATTGGGCAAATTAAAAATTGGCCTGGGGCAACACTGTGCACTAATAACGAGAGTAGGAACTCCTATATATTTGTAACTCAGAGGCTTACATCTTAGTTCCCTGATTTCTTCTACAGAAACAGAAGAGTGCTTTTTTCTAGCAAGAGTAACCATATGGGTGTAAGGCAGGTATAACCTAGCACAGGGGCAACTTTCTTCCATTCCTTATTACATACAGCAGGGAGATGGAGGCAGGGTTCGAGTGGATGACCACCTCGCTGTGTGCTGCATGGAGAGACCTGAGGAGAACTTGCTCTCCATAGTCATGCTGTGCCCCTAAAGGTCCCCTTAGACTGTCAGAGTGGCATGTAGGTTCTTCATGTACCTGACAACGTTTTGTTTTCTGTGATCTTACTGGGACTCCAAATTAGCCAGTGCGACTGCCTTAGTTTCTCAAGTTATATATTGCATATTTTTGAAAATGAAAAAGAACGTTGTTGTGGGCTTTTGAAAACTCTAAATACATTCTCATGATTTAAGAACTATTTAGTAAATAGTAAGTGTGGTTTATGCGTTTCTTAAAGATATTTTTCGTATGGAAAAATGGAAAAAATTGCAAATGTACTTACTAACCAAAGTGACGTTTGAAGAGGAGAGACCAGTATTTGTCCTGTATGGGACAGGAAGGGAAGTAACAGTGTTTCCTGAGGGGATTACTGAGGCAGACAAAGGACATAACTCATTTCTGATGTTGAAAAAAAGTTTTCTACTTTCTTATTTCTCTCTTTTTTTTCAGAAGGGGCAATGTCCCATTCCCCGCAGCATAGCCCCTGGCAGGGGAATGGCAGAAACAGCAGAGACATTTCTGCTTTAAGGATTCAGACTGGTGGCTCCAGGTAGCAAAGGATTTTCCTTGGGGCAGACTTGAAAGCAGCAGAGCCACAGGGCAAGGTGAACTGAGATATGAACATTAAGCATCATTGTAAGAAATAGTGATCCCATGAAGCTTTTACAAACAAAGGATTTTTAATCCAGATTGTTTTCTAAGCTTGATTCAGATAAAGCACTATACTTTCCTTTGTTTTCTAGGTAAGGTGAAATGTTCTTATGCATCTATCATGTTTTACTCCAGAGACAGCTCCATTTTAGTACTAAGCTGAGTGAATTCCACCATATATCATGTAAATACCTTTTAGGATTGCTCTGACACTTAATCCACAAATAGCCCTTATTTATTATTGCCAATTTATGATAGTTATGGTTCCTGGGTGCCAATATGAAGGCTTAGTTGGAACTGACTTTTGCTTTGTGAAGTCACTGGCAGTTGTGCCAGAGCCCAGTCTGAGTAGCACAACATAGAAGGTGTTTGAGAGCAAGACTCTTCTTTTCAAATTTCCATGTGAAAAATGCTGATGATAATGTAATGATGGTTATGATGGTAATTTAATGATAACAATGGTAATTAGAAAAACTGATGATTTCCTGTTTGACATTAAATATCCAAACACATTTCAAATGTGAAAAGTGATGCTTCCCTTATGCTCAGCAAAGCAGAAGCTTAAGATATCTGAGATTATATATCCAAACAAGAGGTAGAAAAATGATTTGTTAAGACATCAGTTAAATATTTCAAACTACAACCATGATTTCAATTTTTCACATTGCCTCATTTTCCTGTTCCACTTCTGACACAGTAATTCCTGTCTTTGTCTTATACAATTGATCACCTGGATTATCAATTGTTTATCATTCCAATCTATGAGACTTCAGAGCATTAAAAACTTTGTGTTGAACCAGTGATGCTTCCAGCTCAATATTCTGTCTGACAGTGGCCCAACATGGATGCTGAGGTAAGGGTGTAAGAATAGGGAAGACTGTAATGATACCTCCCAGAATAGTTTCCCAGCCTCCAGCAATTTGTTTGGCGTTTAAACAAAAATATGCCTATTTTTAGATATCTTTGACAGGCATTCTGAAGACAAATAATAAAGCTAACAGTAGTCTTCGTCCTTGTCTATCTGTTACTAAGAAGCAACTCCTTCACAAATTTTCTCATGTTCTTATAAACTCTAGTATTTATCAAATCCTTCTTCCTCCTACTTCTGTTAAGATAATGGGAAACTGGTTAGTTTTGGCCACCTCACTAAAGGTCAGGAAAACTGAAATGTTTCAGAATGAATTGTCACTTAGCTGAAAAGAGGCAGATTCTTCTACTGAGGTCTTCCTCTCTTTTAAATTGCCTTGAATTCATCTTTCATCTGCAACACTGGGGTATGATCTTTCAAAGTGGACAGCTCCTTAAGGCTTTGTAGGTTCACTTATGCACATGCTAAATAGTGTTTTCTGTTTCTGGAACACTGATGAAATGTGCATCTACTAAGAAAAACACTTCTATTTATGCTAAAGCAAAGAAGAAACTAAATCTGTACAAGATCCAGTGAGAGTCAAACATACTAAACAAAGAATGAAAATGAGATATCATGGTAGAGTGGTTGTGAAGAGATCAGGCGGGGTTGCAAAAACTGTTTCTGGAGAGTCACAGCAGCAATGGTATTTAATTTTAGTTTATTTGAGAGAAAGGAAACAAGGCCTAAAACTTGAGACATCCCAGTTTTAATTAACAATAAAACACAAATATCCTAGCTCTCTTGCTATTCTGTGACAATGTAGATTCATAGGTTAAGTGACAAAAATTATAGATCTTAATTCACTCCTGACAGTGTAATTTGTTGGAATTTCACGAGTTATAGAAAGTGAAGAATATATTAATATGTAATATTTTACATGGAACTTCTGTGGAGTTCCTGATCCAGAGAATTTATGGCTTAGTACAGCATTCAGTTCTGTATCACTTTCATATAGCAAGGGAAAACATAAAATCTATTTGAATGGTTTTCCTCATACCTTCCACTCTGCTTGATGAGCTTCTTCCTGATACATGCCAGCTAGGATTACTTTGAAATGGTTTGGGTCCATGCTTATATCCTGTGCACCTCCTATCTGTGGCAGCGAAAGATGAAACGGTTTTTATCTAAATTAGAGGTCACTTCTGTAGGACCTGTGTAAATTCAGAGAGTAAAACAGGAGTACTACTGTCCTGAGCATGTCTACAGATTTCCATCACTTACACTGTGGATAAAGAAGGCAAACTATCTGTGTTTCTCATTGCTGTACTAGTGGCATACATCAAAACAGATATAGACATCATAGTCTATTCAGTCAAAGGGACCATACTGCAACACTGCTGTCTGCAGTGTGGGGTTGACCCATAACATACCTGAAAATGTCTTACCAAAGCACTCTAGCAACACCCATGAACACAGGACATCCTGTTTGTATCAAGCATTACAATACTGTGATACATTTGGTGCAAAAGTCTCATTTGGTAGTGTGTCCTGGGCACTAATCCATGCGTTTTTAGTACTTCTGTTTCTGCCTATACTACACAAGTTCTTTCCCGTAGATCAGTTATTCCAGACAAAACTTTACCCCTAGAAAAGTTATTCCATTTGCTCAAGACTAAAGGTTCTTCACTCACTTTCTACGGTGGGTATTGTGAATGTTGCATTGGAAATCAGATTGATGCCTGATACAATTCCATTAGAAAGTCAAAGACCAAGATCAAGAATTCACACGTTACTTGCTTTGTGGTATATTCAATCCCTCTTTTTTGTTTTTATATTTACAAAACTTATTCCTAAGGAGACATGAACCTTTGTGTCATAAAGCCATCTTTTGCCACATCTTCATGTTGAGGAAGCAAATTAAGTCTGTTCTAGCTGTTTAGTTGGTGTGGCATGTTATGGGAAGGTGACATCCTTCAAAGGCCACTCCCCCAGAGAGTGAAGAGCATGCATATATTGAGTATGTCAAGATCACTTAGGTGTCTTTGGTGCTATTGAAAGGCACTGTTCATTTTGTTGCTGAATAACTGACATTCCTTTATAACTATCTAGACCTTTTAAGGAGTCTATCATTTTGTGATCGTTATGAATGCCTCAAGACAGCATTTACAGTTATTTTTCCTCACCACCATACGAGATGTATTGAATTTAGTCTAGCAAGGTATTCCTAAAATAAATACTTCTTCAACATGAGCTGAAGACCTTTTTCACTTAATTGGAAAGGTTTGATTCCTTACTCTGAGAGATTTGTTGGAAAAGGGTTGTCTTCTGAAAGGGCTGGAAATACTCAGCAGCAATACTGAGAAAGAGCTGCATAACCTCAAGGAAACAAGAGTGCCATGTACCATTTTCTGTGCCTATTCTTTGTTAAGACAGTAGCATTTCAAGATGGGGAGTTCTTTTCTGACTGTTTGAAGATTAAGATGCTGTGCACTATCATGCTGCATATAAAGCATTCTAGGCCTCAAAGCTGTATCATCGACATGCCGTTATGAATTTTTCTTTCATTTAGTCCCTGAGGTCCAGAACTGTTTAAGTTATTCTCCATCTAAAAGTTGGATGGATGAGCCTCTGGGATGGAATGCTTTTCTGTAGCACAATCCCCAGGGAGCAGCCTTTTATCAGATTAACATATAGAGGTGTATGAAAAGGCTTTCTTCCTGAGCAGCTTACCAGCACCATTCTCCTTTGATTATTTCGGTTTTGATCGTCTAGACCTGTCTGGTGAATCAAAGTGTATTTGAGTAGCCTCTAAGTTCAGTTAGGTTGTCTCTTGCAACAGCTTCTGCAAAGTGCTCCAGCTGAGGGTTATACTGTTTGCTTCCTTTGCGATGCCAAAACCTGGGAAGGCTTCATGCATGTCTCCTCACCAGCAGGAGGCTTCTCCCTGGCAGCTGACCTTAGTTTCTAATGATTTAAAGATTCACTGTTTGACTTCCTTTATCATGGAAGTCACCTTTATGGTGACTTTATGGTGATCTTGCAGTGAAACTGGCCCTTAGAGTGGCTATTGTCTAAGCTAAAGGAGCTGATGAAATACAGGCTCTAAGTAAGTCCAAATATTGTATTCTGTTACTATTAGACTTTTTCTGAAGTTTTTAGCTAAAAGAGAGTTAGAATCTCGCCTTAGCCAGTCAGTTCATCTTCATTTTACCTTTTCCTTTGCATTTCTCACCCAAAATCTCACCGGACTCCTGGTGATATAGGACTTAACTCTTCTGACAGTTGTGTAGGCTAAAGCTTTTTATTGGAAAAACTGCAATTATTTCAGTTTCTATTAAGATTTTTATTGTATTTGTGAAGAGCTTACAGGTGCAGTCTATATACAGTTGGAGGTTGTCAAAATGACTTTCTGATTGTCAGATGTCTAGCAAACTAAATCTTAACTTGGTTAAAGCTCATGTAAAGTTACATATGAAATATGAATTACTGCTCCTTGCACTTCTGGTACAATTTGACTTTCTGATACTTTTGGTGTGGAACTGGTGTAGATCATATTCTAATGTTTGTATGGTTGTCCTACAGTCATTTTTTATGTTGGATGCTTCTTCTGTCTGCAGACTTCAGATAAGTGTGAGAGTGTCAGTCTAAGATTGAATTCTGCTTTAAGTTACTCTAAGAATGAATTATTGCTAACCTTACACAAACTGAGGTTCTTCAAAATGTGTCAGCTCCACCACAGATTCCATGATTCGCTTCTCATCAAAACTAACTGGAGTCCTGCTCATTTGGTATTTTAATTTATGAAGAAATTGAGTGACAACAGATCTGTTATTCTCATGCTGTGGTGATTATTATGGCATATGAGTCCTGCTGTTGTATAACAGAGGTGGTTGTTGCAATTATAATCTGTGTAAAAAACTGACCAGAACCCCAGTTATCAGAGGAAAGTTAACTTTGAAATGAAATTTAGACAGAAATAGTTATCTTTAAACAGAGGAGCACCTTCTAGTGGTATTGAATGAGCATGACAGTTAGTTAAACAGTAAGTTATTTTCTTTAAATAAGGAAATTTAAATATGCCAGTGGAAAAAGAATAGTAACAATTATTTATGTACAATATTTTTATGATTGAATTGATAAATCATTTAAAAACAGAGGAAAAAATGAACATAAGTAGGGAAGGCATACGTTTGGAAAATTTGTAACATTTTTCAATTACAAAAAAAAACAAAACAAAGCTACAAGCTTTTTATGCATATCACATAAAATAGTATTTTCGTGTGTTCTACTGAGGAACTTTCCCACCCTTTGGCTTTTCTTTAGTAATGGAAATTTGTGTTCACTATATATCTGATTTAGCTTCAAATGAAGTTTGATACAGAACTAGTATTTTGAAAGTTTCATGGATTGCTAACACAGTTTTTCCATCCTGTTTATTTCTAGTAAAGATACTTTGCCTTGGTTGCTTACTTACAAGTGGCATATATCAAATATACTTAAAATTCAATTTTCCCACATATACCACTACATAAAGTAGATCTTGTTCTTCAGGCATTGTGGGTTTCTACTCTGTCAATTTCTGTACAGTAAATATTCCTTTTTGAACACCATTACATAGCATTCTCACATAATACTTGTTCAAATATATTTTGCAAATGTTTTATCCAGTGAAAACTCATTCCATATCACTGTTTTCAAGTGTGCCATCACTGAATAGATCTGTTGAAATAACTAATATTTTAGCATCTTCCGTTCCATGGTATAAGGGTAAGTGGTTCTAAGGAAACTGGAAACCTGGGACAAAGTGAATGGAGCTGGAGTTTGTTATACTGCTTCTGTAACAATGGAAAAAATATTCTGCAAAATAATGAAAGTGCCATGCAGTCACTTGTTAGAAGTATGGCTGGCTAACCCTAAGGCTGTTTTGAGTCTGATATAATAATAATCAGCTTTCCTGAGTAAGAGCTATGTAGCATGCAGCATGTACATAGGATTTGATTAACCGATTATATTTGTTTTGGTGTTCACAACACTGTCTGTCTGGGCATATATACAGATTCTAGTTGAGAGATATATATAGCTCATGAAAAACATAATTTTCACTAAGTCTGAAAGACTGGAAACACTCAAGTTCAAGTGTGCTCCCCAGTATTTTGCTGTAGGCTAGAGAGTCTTCTTGATTATCACTGGAATATACATCTTCTTCTTGATCCCATAATATCCCTTCTCCACTTGTCTTGTGCGTTTGAAACACGCTGTAACCCTCTGGGGTACCTGTTCAAGATTTAAGATGTTTATTCACAGAGTCCAAAATAGACAATGTAATTAAAATATTTATTAAAAATAAGAAATGAAACCCATGCTTAATTGCACATCCTGAGATTAAATCAGAAAGGTGTCTCTGGTCAGGGTTTCTATTTTTCTGCATGCTTTATGTCTCAGATTAGAATACAGTAGAGAGATGGTCCTGCAGGGGAGCATGTCTGCTCCCATAGCTGCTCTCTGGGCAGAGTTAATTTTTTTTCATGAAAGTAGTTTACTTCTTTCTTGACCAGGAGAGAGTCTAGGTCCTTTCTTAATTAAAACAAGCATTGTTTCACTACCTTTTAAACACAGACGTCTCTTTATAAGAATGTGTGCCTTCTCCTGCATTTGACTGACCAATTAACTACTTTTTGCCTCAAGGCAGTGTAAAACTCTTTTCTGTCTTGCTCTCTGTCCATCTTTGATGGCTCAGTGTGCATGTTTCATTGTGAACCTTACATTCCCTGCCAAGTCTCAGAGATAGGGTAGCTTGCCTTAGTCACATAAAAAATCTAAGGCCAAGCTTGTGGTCCAAATCCAAATCTTCTGAGTTCCAGTTCAGCATAAGGGGTAGTTGTGGGGTCTCTTTTCTGTCAGTCTCAGCTTCATGTGGTTGATAGAAAGGGGCATTTCTCTTTCAGATAATGCTAAAGGTTAATTATATGTATTTGCTGTCATTTAAACATGTTAAACCTTTTTAAAATTCTTTTCTGTTGCCTGTTTGAAATATAGCTTTTATAGACTCCTCTGAGGTTGAATATAACACCACAGTTAGGTTTGTGATTTACTGCATTACAGTACTGCATTTTAGACAGTTTATCACAATGTCCATTTGTAAATCTATAGATGTTCCTTTATGGGTGGGAGCAAAAGCTGTTTTATTTCATGATTCAAAAATACTTTCTAAATGTTTATTTAAAAGGGCTGTGTGGTAGATACAGCGTAAGCAAATTAGTTGTGAATCAATTTGAGCACTGTTTCAAGAGAAAAGAACAAACTGTGGAGAAAAGTTCTGAAATATTTCAACTAGTCATTCTAGGGTAGCACTGAAGTACTATTGAGAGACAGCGTTTACAGCACTGTCCTGCAGAGTTCAGCATCAGCATTATATGAGATACAGATACTGTTGTGTTTCTTTTACCTATTGTGAAATTTGAATTCCAATAAATTCAAAAAAGAAAAATGTAGTTTCTATTCAGTACTGCAAGCAAGACAATAAAGTCTCGCATATTGGAACTCTAAAATGAGAAGAAGGAGGAGGATCATGAAATAGCTTGGAAATAGAGAAAATGAGAATTTGGTAGGTATTTTATATTTAGCAGTGAAGAAAAAACAGGTTTCTTAGAAATGCCAAAACTTTTTAAAGGATAAAAACTGCAAGAATACAGTTCATATTTATGTGCCCTCTAACCAACTTTTCTTTAATTGTGCAATGAGGACATCTAAAGAGAATTTTTTTGCGTAATCATTTTATAACCTGGGATACAGTCACATAGAGTTAAAAAATCTGCACCTCAGGAACAAACATGTTAGCATTTTCTATTGCTAACGCAGGTTTTTCAGTTGCTTCCCTTTGGAAAATTGTTCTAAAACATCATAGGAAATCAATAGCTATTTTTTGCTGCTTTCCCCTTAACTGCATCAGCACAATTGTTTTAGCCTGATGTAATAAATCAGTAAGGGTAACGTCTATAATTAAAATTACATTCTAAACCTGTATAATGCAAATTGACAGATAAAAATAAATTCAGAATTAAGCTGGCCTGCACAGTGTAATTCTGACATAGCTTTTTAAGTCTTTCCATATTATCTGTATTTTACATTTTTTTTACATCAGCAGATCTAGGTATTACATCCAGGTAGCAGTAATGGCATTAATGGAAAGCAAAGAGGTAGGTGTGGTGTGGAATCTCTTCATATTTTGTGGCATATCATTTTTAACAGGCCTTTATGAATTCCCCTGCCGCATTCTCTAAAGCAAGTGGCACCGACCATTACAACACTGCTCTAGATTGTACAAACCATTTGGTTAATCTGTTAAGGAAGAAAAAGTGTCAGTCCTTTCCTTGCTACACCAAAAGTCCGTATTCCTATTCTTATCTTCCTGTTAAAAGAAGAACATGCATTCTTTTCAATGTTCATATTTCTATTATTTTTTTCTTTGAGAAATAACAACCATTTTTAAAGACTCGGTGGAATTTTAGACTAACTCAGCAGGGCTGTACATTTCACCTGCACCTACTCGCCTGTGGTTTCTGGTTCACACCAGACCCTCGAGACCATCAAAACCACTAAGACAGGCTGCACAAGAAACCTGCCAAAAAGACTACTGGCTGCTAATGTCTGTCTTCTGACTCACATTGGCTGGACTAGTAAGAAACCGGAGCTCATAGGCTCCCATTGCCCTAGGGCACGATGTACTTTGCAAGGACATTGCTTTTCCAGCTAGGTAAGTAGCTGAGACCCTGAATATGTACATTTTGTGACATCAGGCTGCATTTTACCTTAGTCTGCAAAAGCTGAGAGCTACAGTTCTCAGATGACGTTTCATCTTTCCCAGATGAAAGAAGCCCCATGCCAAACTGTGGAAAGAGAAAGGACTGAATTGATAGATGGTAGGTCAGCAGAATGCCCTAAAGGAAAGCTGGTTTGAGCGTGAGGCCACCACAGCTAGTGACTCCCTAAAGGCAGGTCAGCATGGTGCCTTCTCCTACTCATAACCCCGGGTTCTAGATGCGGCTGGTCGTTGGCCACCTGTGCCTGGCACCAGCGTCACAGCGTGAGGAAGACGTTGGGAGCAGCAGGGATGGGAGTTGCAAGCCCAGCTGCAGGGAAGGGACGAGCTTAGCTTGTTTCTTAATACATGTCAAAATTTCAGGTTGTTTGTCTGTGAGGTGAAAGTACTACTCAGCCAGATGCAGAACAGCAGAGGCATAAAGATGTTTTTCCTTGCAAAGCAGCTTTGAGACATTTGTAGCTCAATTTACCTCTTCAAATTACAGTGTTTAACAATCTGACTTTTGCTTACAAAATGATTCCGAGTTTTACAGTAATAAACTTGTTTCACTGAACACAGCTGATCACATATACAAACAGTCCAGTCTTTCAGGCCATGGTCTAGTTTTTATTTGTCTAGAATATTATAAAAATGACCATCACTGTAATAGCTCAGAAACTAGATATGGTACATGAAAGCTACCCATATCTTGCACTTCATTTTGTAGGCTAATAAGTTAGTACAATATTAACTAGTGTGTTCAAATCATTAGAACAGCTGAGCATTTAATTGGATACTATGTCCTCAGATTTAGTGCAAACAGTGACCTGTAAGAAGTCATTATTGCAACATACTTGTCATAATAGAAAATGTTGACTTTGGCTCTTAGCAGTTTAGTTTATTGTTTGCTTATTGTAGCAACATGGAATAATCTTATTTAATTTTATTTGTCTGTGTCAAGCTAGATGGGGAATATTATAATAAAACCTTTTAAGAGCATGTATTTTCAAATAAAAATATGACCAAGTAAACAAGAACAGATGTCTTGTGCCTTTTAACTCTTGTTTTGTAGAAAACCTTTGAATTCAGTCAGGGCAACATTAGCATTTGTTCAGCCTGATTGAATAAAAACACTTTAAAAGTGTGTTTAATTGATTATAGCATCACTTATGAACAGGTGAATGAATGTCTAAAAGCCTTGTCAGCTGCTAGGGAGTATTCACAATTGAATATCATGAGGAGCATGACCACTTGAATATGAGAGAGGGAAGGATTTTTCAGAAGAATTTTGTATCTTAAAGTAATCTCTAAAGATTAAATTGTCCCTTTAGACTCAGCCCAGCACACGGCATGTTGGGTAAAATGCCTGTACCAGGAGAACAAAGGCTTTGTGGCATAGGTACCTTTTTTCAGGAATACCTCTTTTTTTTTTTTTTTTTTCCTTGTTCTTCATTACTTGAGGTTGGTTGGGGATAGTCTTTTCAGAAGCATAAAGTGGTTTCTTTGCTGTTCCTTCCACTTATTCTCTTGTGTCTGCAAGCACCTTGGGACCTCCATTGTTGATGGCTTTTCTGATAGAAAAGTAATGAGCCCCTTGTTCTGCCAACAAACCCTGAGCAGTGAATTGGGGAACTAGGACACCTACCTTATTCAGCCCTACATAAGTGAACTAGAGGACCTCCAGCTTGGTCCTGCTCTTCTCCAGCAAAGTGTGTAGAGCAGGGCTACCATCCACGCTGCCTATATCTCTTGCTCAGATCCTTGGGAGGCAGGGACGATCAAAGGGTACACAGCAGGAATCAATACTGACTTGATCTGTGTTATTTCACTGGAAATTTATCTTCTGAGTTGGCTGAGATCTGGATTCTCCCCTTGAGAAGCAGTTCCCTGCCTCTTTGCATCCCTTATCTTTCCTTGGTCATTGACCACAGACACAGATTTAGCCAAAGGGATGGGAGGGGTGTTAGGAAGCAGTAACCTCCCTCCAAGCACTCCTTGATATTCCCAGGCCTCTGATGGCAATTGCTGGCACTGCATCATGCTTGCCCATGCAGCTCTTTGGTAAGGTGATGCTGACAGAAAGTAAAAAGCAGCTCATTTTGCATCTTTTACTCTTTCTGTGAGTATACTGCCGGTCACAGGGAGAGTATAAAGGTCATTCTTGTTCAGTTAAATGTGTTTTATGTTCTCATTACCTGACCAGAATGAAATGACAATGATTTCTCCCTAGCTTATATAAAGATTTTTTTTTCTGAGTCAGACTGTCATATTGATTTTAAAGCATTTTCCTCACTGTTGTCTTCATTTTTCTTTTTATACAGTGGAACACAGGTAGATGAAACCTAGACATTGCTTAAGAATCTCTGCAAATTGTGTTAATGCTGCTTGCAAAAGGCATTGCATATAAGTTGTGGAAGGGCAGTCTGTGAAGCTTTTTAATTATGTATTTGTCTGGAGCTTGCTTTCAATCCAACCTTTAACTGAAATTTTTGATTTTATTCTCACCAGCTCTTGGGTATTTGTGACCACAGGCTACATTCATAGGTATAATAAAAGCTGCAATTATAAGACAAAACAATTCAAAAATTTCCAGGAATCAGGAAATGACTTTAATAATGGTTTTCTTAATTTCTTCTGAATTAAGTGCTTCTTTAATCATTAACAACACAAAGGACTTCCTAATGCCACTTGCTTAATATGTAACAATAACATTAACATCTGTATAATAAGATTTTATGGAGTGAGAACAAAATGGTCTGTCTAAACAGAAAAACAACTGTCTTGCTATGAAAAATCATTACAGAATTTGGAGGAGGTACTTATGTAAGTTACTATTTTCTCTTCTGAAAAAGCTCACATACTTAAAGTCCTGGCAGATGAAACCTGGGCATCTCTCCTTCCCAGTGGTGTAAAGTTATCTTTCCTAGCTCAAGACTGCTGCGAGTTTTTACATATATTTATGTGTCCAAAAAAACTAATTTTGATTTCACATTGAATTTTACCTAGCCTGAGCAAAGACAAATTAACCTCTTTAAAAGGAATACTATAGTAGAGAAAGGAGGAAAAAACAGTGTATCTTTAACTTTAAAGACAAAGATTGAAAGATAAAAATGACAAGTGTTTGATGTTGGAAATGTCTTCCTGTTTACAAACTTGGCAATGCAGTCCTGTGGGAGCAATAAACTCATTTAGCCCAGGGCTGTGTGGTTCTCCACTCTGAGCTCTCTTGTACCCTTTTTTGTACTGAGAGCACCTTTATCACTAAATGGCATTGACATTCCATCTGAACATGAGGAAATACTTCTTGACTGTGAGGGTGACAGAGCACTGGACCAGGTTGCCCAGAGAGGTTGTGGAGTCTCCTTCTCTGGAGATATTCAAAACACGCCTGGACGCAATCCTGTGCAATGTGTTCTAGGTGACCCTGCTTGAGCAGGGGGATTGGACTAGATGATCTCCAGAGGTCCCTTCCAACCTCAGCCATTCTGTGATTCTGTGTCATTGTTTATCTATGTGAGATGTAAGCATATACTATTGTATATAATTGCCAATGTGTGGCCATTCATGCACTAACAAGTTCTCCTTTTTAAGGAACCCAATGCATTGTTAATAAATCTGTCGTGTTCGTCATAGGCAATTCATGCATAAAACAAAGTCGAATATGTAGTTCAATATTTTTCTCTTTTAAAATAAGAGAAAATTCAGAATTGTGAAGTCATCAAAGGAAAAAGAGGACCACTTACCATGAGGGGAGTACATAACTCCCTTGACCACAATATAGACAAGCAATTTTGTTGTGAGATGTAGTACATCCTAACATATTTAAAGTATTTCAGATTATCAGGACCTGTTTCATTTGACATCACAGTTAGAGACAATTAAAAATAGTTGATCTTCTAGATATTCTGTATCTATTTTTACTCAATACAGTTGAAACATGCAACAGAAGACATTTGATATCAATATATCACAGAATTATTTTTACATAGATACATGTAAGGACAAAATCATATTAAAACTATGAACATTTAAAAAATTATGAAAATTTACAAAATGTATTAAAAATTACCTTGTCATTAGTAACTTCTGAAAATAAAGTTAACATGCTTACTGATATATGGGCTTTAATAATGAACAATATGTTGTGTGAGACTTGGCAAGAAAGCAGATCAGAAGGGACTTGAATATGGAACATTACTGTTTTGCCTATATAATATATTGAGAGAATGTGTATTTGACAACACATGAAGATAGCTGTTCCTCAGTGACTGTACATTGTGCTCTTTTAATTACTAAAGTGCACTGTACTAATTACCTTAGGCTGTCTTGAAATTGTGGTGCAAAGACCCTAAATTCACAAGAGAAAAAGTGTGGCTATGTAGCAGTGACTCTTACTCTTTTTGCAGCTCAGCCACTTCTGTATTTCAGGACCTTTTCTTTGCCCACTTCTCTGCAGTGATGAATACCGAGCTCACTGCAGAATGGCACACTTGACTGACATAGCCCACTTAGGAGTAACAGCTGGAATTACCCAGCGTTTAATTACCCAGCGTTGCACATCGGTTTGGAACCACCACTGTGTTGGGGAAGACTTCAGCAAAGCTCTTCAGTTCGTGTTCATTTGCTTCTTGGACAGATTCACTGTGGCTCTGACTGTCCTGAGCAGTTTGTTTGTTACTGTTTTGTGTGTGTGTTTGTTTTTGGAAATCTGCTGCACTTGCCCACATTAATGAAGTTCCACTGGCAGTGTCAGTACTATTAAAATGTAGTACTTATAAATAAGCATTTCTACAAATACTCAAGAAGATCAGTCATAAGCATCACGATTCTTATTAATTACACAGTCCAACTGCAACAGCATTTATAAACATATAGAAAAATAATGAACAGAAACTATAAGAAGGCTCCTCAACGCTGTATGTTCTTAACCTTATGCTAGTTTTCTTGCCAAGAGTTAAAGCAGCTGTCTAGGACCTTTATTCATTGTTCATTCCACATCACATGTACATACAGATAAAAGGTGCTGTTTCACAGTAAGTTCGGGTGTATTTATGACAAGAATGTTTAAAATGCCAATTCTAGAAAGCCAGGAGTTGCTACTGTTTTTTTTCCAGTAGACTTGCACGATAAGTTTAATTCTGCATTGCTATCTACTTTTGCTTATTCAAGAGATTGCCATGCTATACAGGAGACCAAGTTTTAAATGAGTCTGATGACACAAAGCTGAATGAGCAGAAAGATAAATGTCTTTGTAGACTGGAGCTTAAGTCACTGTTCTTGGGGTCAGACTGATGTCCCTTACCCTTTGTGTCAGACAGCAGCAGCACTGGCATTTAGGATGGCATTTTATAGTTTTAATTCTTTGATAGAATGCCTTATTTGCTACCATAAAAATGATTGGGTCAAGGCAACTATTCATGCTGCAGATGATCTCTGTGACTTTATAAATGGCAAATATTGTGCTTACATTGCCACAGTGTAGTTGGCAATTTATTCTGTAAATTAGTATCACCAACATTGTAACATGATAAGGAGTGAAAGAAACAGCAAATACAATCATAGCAACTGAAATCAGTAACAGAGGTCTAACAATTCTATTCTTTCTTTGCTGACGTTTACTGAGTTGTAGTAATGCTTTGAGAGTCAACATATAGCATGTAAAGACGACTGTGATGGGAATTAGGAATCTCAATAAAAACTTGGAGAGCGTGAGTGGCACGACAAAATGTAAATGTCCTCCAGTGTTATCCAGGAATATGATATCATCATAGGGTCTTCCAGCAGCAAATGTATAGTAGATCTCAGGCCCCGATTCAACAACAATGAAGATCCATACTGCGATGGTGCAAAACGTTGCCTTGCCTTTGTCCCACCATGTTAATGAAGTGATAGGATGGACAGCACCCACATATCGGTCAAAGCTGATGAGTGTCAGGAAGTAGACGCTTCCATATATATTAATGTTGAAAAATAACTTTCTAACCTGATAAAATGTTTGACTGGAATACACAGCTAACTTCTGGAGACTATAATATACTGAAAAAGGTGCCATGAGAATCCAAGTAAGGTCACACAATGCCAAATTAAATAGAAATATAGTACTGGTAGTCCATGTCTTCATGCAGTATGTGTAATGTCCTAGTGCAAGTGTATTGCCTAGCAATCCCACTGATAAAGTAAAAAGGCAAACCAGAATAAGAAAATAACAGTACCACTCCAGTTTGTTTTGCTTATTGCAAAAGATAATAGTGCATGTACCATTCAGATCCATGGAGTATGCCTGAAGGGGAAAGAGAGATCAACAGCTTTTAAAATTAAAAAATGAAATTACATAGAATTTCCAATTTGAGTTAAATCTAGTATGACTGAACTGGCAAAAGGAATTCAGAATATAGTATGATGTACAGGCTCTTCTCGCTCTCTGCCTGAACAACTGTAAATTACAAATAGGTAAGACTTAAAGCAACACTAGTACAAACAGATCTTCCATGACCTTTTATCAAAACCTTTACATGCTTTTTGTTCTAGTATTTGCAGTTGAGTGTAGTGCATGATAGGTGAGAGAACAAAAGCATGCAACCTCAGGAGCAGCAGCTTCCCCTTGACCACTAATGTCCTCTCCTGTAATATGGCCGGCTGCTTGGCAGGCTGGGACTGAGGTCCAGAACATTGAATCCAGACAAATCCGGATGAAATCCTGGTTTTGCTGAAGGCAACAGCAACCTTGCCATCTAAAGTGCTGACTGAACTGCTTTTTATTTTTTTGTGTTCTTTTATAAATGAATATCCCAGCCTAAAAACGTGGTGTTTATGGTAGGGTTATAAAGAACTCGTTTTGTCTCACTCTTCATGGCCCATCAGTTTGCATCAGCCTTCATTATGCATGGACAATATAGGTCCACAGTGAATTTTTCAAAGCAAGGTTTTTATGCTTTTAAAGTCTAATTTTTCATCCCAACGATTTTGTATTCCTAATAAAAACTAAATAAAGATGGAAATGTTTTGCCAAATTGAGCTGTCACCAATTTCAGTTTGTTAGGTTTTTAGAACGTGTCTCCAAACGATGCAGCAGATGCCAAACTTTAAAGTCTGTCCAAGCAGGAACTTGAGGGTCATACAAATATCTTTACAAACATATATACAGCAATGTTAGGAAGACAGAATGAATTTTTACTGAGGAGGAAACCCACTTTGAATGGAAGAAAGAATTCTTTTTCAAAATGTTATTGATTCCCTGAAAATTTTCAAACAGATTCAACCATTAAGTTGATAGTAGTGTATTTTTTGGAACATAATGTTTTGCTTTCAAGTCTTTCTTTATACTTACAGTATGACTTTTTCAAAGCTACATTTACAGACAGAGGTCGGAATACAACAAATATGAACTACCAGTGAAGACCTGCTAAACAGAGACTGAACTAATTGTGCTTTCCAAATTCATGGCTCACCTAGACATGAACATACAAAAAAACTAGTTCAGACTGTACTGAATGAAATTAAGATGGAAAATTGTTTCTCTAGACACTCAGCCACAAAAGCAGACAAATGACTTTCTAGGAAGTGAGTATGTGTAGAAAACCATCTGTTCAATTCCCAGTGTGTTTCACAGGTGGGGAATGTTTGTTCTCTAAATGTCTTTTGTTAAGTGTTGAGACATTGCACTTTGATCTGGGGAAACTGTATTTTATTCTTTCCCTACTCTTCTCCATAGCTTTTGTGAATATCAAATTTTGCAGGATTTTTTCATCAACTGAAGTTTTTAAGATATGCCTATAAATTCTTTAAAATGTAGCCACTCTGATGGGTGCCATACTGTTAAGTAACATTTGCTTTATAATGTGTGGTATTAAAAATTATCTAAATGTAGATATGGAAAATTATCTTTCCCTAAAATCATCTTGGCTAGAGGTCATATATGCTTTGAATTAAATTGTATTTCTTTCCTCTCTGACTTCCATTTCGATAATTACAAATGAAGGCTCTAAGCACTTGATTCCAAGTTATGTTGGCAATATAAATAAGCCCTAAATTGACTATAAATGATATGGCCAAACCTGCATGAAGGAACTGTAATGCCAGCAATTCCTGATCTCATCAAGCTTCTGGAAAAGGACATTAGGCATGTTTAAATGGAGGGAGACAGACAGCTGTGCCAGCTGCTCCACCCTGCTGTAAGTTGGCCAGATACAGCCTGGATGTGTAGCTGTGTAACTGTTTTAGGGCAATTACAGACCTGTACTGATAAATCTCCTTTCCCCTCCATCCCCTTCAGTTTACTAGATTGCACTCAGGGCTGAGCTATATGAAGTTAATTGTATATCTGAAGGGGTTGGAACTGCACAGCTGGATAAAATGTATTTGGAGTTACAGAGTGTTTAAAAAATATGTCTGCATTTGTCTGTGTAGACATTTCCCATGTGTCTGCTTTGGGATTTTGATTTTCTAAACCATTCTTGCTGTTTCTTATTTATTGTTTGTATTATAGTAGAGCTTAAAGGGCATAACCAAGACTAGATTCTTGAAATGCTATGTTTTATATTTGCCTTGAGTGATTTGCAGTCTATCAAACAAGATGGACACAGGGAAACAGGTATAGGGAGAAAAAGAACCTTTCCTGAGTTACCATAATAAGCAAGGAAAGGACACAAGTGGTTTGACTCCCAGCTTAATGCTGTAACAAGAAGTCCTGGTCTTCCATCTGAAGAATTTGAAGACTTTTTTTGTTGTCAGGACCTAGCTTCACTGCATATGGGTAGACCTTTTGAGCATAGCCAATAGCTCTGCTACATCCTGAGGCTATTGGAGCTACTCTTATGTCTAGGACATCTGCATGTGTGCTTTAATAATTTCCAGAAGTTACATGTTTTTTAAATCAGACAAATGACAAATCCTCTGTCCACCTTTTTAGCAGCACCAGAATACAGCAAGCTACAGGATATGACTAGATCATCTTCAGAATTCAAGTCCAAAATTTTGCATCTGCAATTTCAGAGAACTTTCTTTTTCTGAAATTACTGTTTTCACTGCCGAGTCCACCTATTACTAACCAAAGCCCCCAACACACACACAGAGCCTTAGCAGTGGCAAAAGGAAAAGAAACTGTTAGTGCTATGACAAGAACAGTGGGCAGCAGCACTGTGATACTGTACTGTGACCAGTGAGCAGCTGCAACTGTCTGACTAACAACAGATATGCCAGACTTTGATGAAAGCAGAGCTGGGCTCTCAAGGCTAAAAAATACTTCCAATCTATTGTGTTTAATTTTTCAGCTGAACAGATTCAGCTGTTCATGGGGATGGCCAGGAACATTAAGTGGATAGACCAGTCACATGATGGGGCATCCAAAATTAAACAAATACCTCTGATTTGATGAAAGGGTTGGTATTAGAATATTACACGTGCCCAGGAAAGGGTTGACATATTTAGGGGCTCCATCACTTTTAAAAAGGACAAGAAAGTATGATGAAGTTCACAGGTAAGAATTTCATGTTGTTCCTGTAAGAAGCGGTATAATAAATCCAACCCTGTCTTCTGTGCTGTGGATCTAAAAATGCTAGAAAAGTTGTAGTTTTTGAAAAGTGACCTATTTTATTGACTCAGTTTTTGTGTCTGCCTGTTGGGTTGTTTCTTCTCCAGGACCTGAAATGAACGTGGTGTAGAACTGACAATATTCTCTGACAGTGAATATCTTCTACAAGCTCCCGCCTTGGTGTCCCCTGGCAGCATCTACACACTATTATAGGAGTCAAGAGGGTTTCTCTTTCTAGAAGAAAACGTGTGTCTTAAATCTTTTGACTGTATAGGACATGTAATATCTGATCTGCATATAAATTGACTTAGTGTGTCTCAGTATATTGGTTGTAACTGATAAGCAAGTTACCTCCTCATTTGTTGCAATCCCCTAAATCCTGAGGTCTTTCCTTCTCTTTGTTCTCCTTGTGCCTGTGATATGGCCTCCAAAGTCTTGGAGTAGGTAGAAGACTGTGTTTCAGTAAAAATTTATTTTTTGAGGAAACTTCTTTTGGAGCTTAGAAACTAATATATCACCAAAAAGAATCTGATCTATGTATATAGCTAAGTGTTGTTCACAGTTTATCACTAGTAGTCATTCATTTGGCATTTAACTTGTATTTGGGAAAGTTCCGCTAGGTTTAGCTAGTATTTTTAAAATATCTAATTTTATATGTGTAAATATATACTATGAACCATATTCTTCCTTGGCATACATATGTTTTTTTGACATTTTTAACAGGTGAGTTTGGCCTAAAGCAAAAGAAAGATTAAGCTGAGTTTACAGCTTATTTTATGTAATTTTACTCCTTATCCAATATTTCTTTGGCCCTTGTTCCTCTCTGCTTGCAATTCTTTATAATAAATGCCTTTATTTTGTGTAAACTGTTTTATTTATTTGGATTACTCTGAGAATTCTGCCTGCCTGTTTACATCCACATTTGAATTTAGCACAAATCTATTCCAGTTATGATATAGGTTTACACTGTAGTGTTCCACTGTGTCTTTTCCACATTTCTGTCTATCCACATGCCAGTATATTTCTGTGTGTTACATATGCTCTCAAATTGAATCCCTTTAGCTCATCTTTTAGACAGTGTTATAAAGTTAATAAAGCATTATAAAGAAAGTGGTAGGTTTTGTTAAAAAAATCAATTATTATTTGCAATTTTTACTTTTATGTCTTACCTGATAAGTTATTAATAATCTCATGCATTCCCTTTTCTTACATTCAGCTGAGCTGATATAAAAAGATGTAATGCATTGTAACTATTAAGTGGAACATTTCACATGTTTTAGTTCAACTGCATTAAGCATATTATATTTACTAGTACAAAAGAGACAATAAGTAATATAAGGCTCTATCTGTAGGCAATTAAGTAGTAAGTATTATGCTAATATCCAATTTCTTTTTTTAATGATTTGATTTATATTTACATTTTATTCAATTTAATCACAATTTTATTATGATTAAGCTACTATTTCTGTCAATAAAAAATGACATTTATGTGCTTACTTAAGAGTTAGGGTTAACGAAATCCTATACGGCAAACATAAGCTACAGTAGAGGGATAGTTAAGATTTAGGAATTTGCCTACCGAAAGCAATAGTTGTGAAAAACTACTTCAAATAGTATGAAATTTATGCATGTGTGTATGTGTTAATCTGTATGTGATAGCTAAACAGGGAAAATTATATTACTTTGGAGAGTAGAGGTGGAATGAATACTTAACAAATCTTTCTCTTACCTGGTTTGAAAATGCTGGAATCATCTGTATTACAGAAGTCTAGGTTCCAGACTATTCTTTTCCTTTCCATTAATCTGGATCTTCTGAAATTACAACTCTATTTTGCAAGTACTGTTTTTAATCCAAGATTTCACTAATATTCAATATGAAATGGCAGCTCATCAGACAGCAGGTGTTAAACTGCATAAGAGAGATGCTGTTTATCATTAAGCTCCTCCTCTCAATAAGGCAGGATAAATTGCTATTACTATAGCAGCTTCCACTCACTTTTCAGGGAAAGACAAACTTAGGACGAATTTCCAGTCTGTCTAGGCCTTGGGGCTTTCATTATTTCCAAAAATGAAAAAGAAGAAGAGTACGGGAGCTTGGGGCATGTATATGTGTGTTTGCACTTTCCCTTTCCTCTCCCTTCTTCACTGCTAGAATCCTAGCTATTGCTGCCCTGCTTCTGATCTGGGGAATGAACCTGTGATGATATCCCCCATCACAGAGCTTCGTTCACCCCACCTACCTGCCTACCACTTCTCCTGCCCCACAGCTTCCCATCTCTTTCTGAAGTCCCAGCCCTGTCATAGAACTATCCTCCCACTCTTCTATTGCAGGACTCAAACCCTCCTAGCCACTCCAGGTCCGCTCCAGGTCCTCCAGTCTTCCAACCCCAAGTCTGTGTTCCCAATCCTCAGTGACACAAATCAGTCCCAGGATCCTCCCTTTCCATTCCCTGAACATCCCACAATTCTCACTAGTTTTGCCCCACTTTATAGCTTCCCCATGTGTCCAGCTCCAATTTACACTGAAACTGTGGACTTCCCAGCCCACGGATCTCCCAATCCCAGCCACTCTCACTCCAGAATATTTTATTGCTCCCAACCTAATCCCCTCTCCAATCTATGCCAGGGCATTAGAGGGCTCATCTCCTTTCCTCTGACCTAGAGTGCCCACTTCTGCATCCTAGAATTACCAGAGGCTTCATGCCCCCAGGTCTAGTCAAGAGCTGTAGGTTTCCTAATCCAGGTGTCCCATTTCCCAATTCCTTTCCAGTCTCACTGTTACTTTCTCCATACCAGCCCATACTGGAAGCTTAGCACCTCAGCTCCCTCAAGCTTTCTACTCTAGATTTTCCAGTTCACCAACAGCTCCCAAACACTGCCTCTCTCCCAGACCATTCTGCCTCCCCTCGATCTGCCATATCATCTGTCTTGATACCTTCTGTCCAACCCCTTATCTTCCTCTTTTTTTCCCTGTCTTGACATCTGCTAGCACATGAATGCATGGAATGCTATCTCTTCATTAGATGCGCTCCTTCACCTGACTGCTTCAATTATTGGTTGCCTTCCTTACCTCTTTTGATTTCTGCTGTGCTCCTCTCCTTCTTACAAAAGGAAATTCCTATCTCCTGTTCTGGTGAGGTTTTCAGTACTCTGAACAATTAGAGAACATGTTAAAAAATCCATCTGTTTTTTCAAAGGGAAGATTACATCCAGAAAAAAACTAGATTGTCTATGGTAAACCTTGATAAAACAGTGTCACTTCGTTAGTTGTTATAGGCCATGCAAGCATGAGAGATGGTGAGCTCCACAGACAGTATGTGCTAAAATCAGTAGAGGTAAGAGGCGAACTGCTAGAGGACAGAGTTATGAACACCAGAGAAGGTCCAGATTTCAAGAAGAGTATGAACAACTGGATTGAGATGGATGGTACTCAAGGAGGATAAAGAAGAAATAGTAGGTCTGAGCTTTAACTAAGAAAACAGTGATTAGAAATGATAAGAATGGTTCCAAGGGGCTGCACCAGACTTGAAGAGATCCAGGAGAAAAAACTCCAGACAGTGGATATAGACAGCGTGCCTAAAGAGTTTAGAGATCAAAAACAAAAGGATGATTGATAGGATATTCTTGCAGAAGCAAGTGTGGAGAATATTAAAACACTAGAAAACAATAGATGTGTTGTATTAGGAAAGAAAAGGGCTGGAGAAGACTGAGAGGTTCAGAAGATAAAAGGAGGGATCCAGAAATTGGATAGAATGGGCAGGTGAAAAGGGTAAAGTGCTACATGAAATGAACAGATGAGAAACTCTTATATTAATGATAATGGAGAAGGACAGAGAGAAAGAGGTAAGAGGAGAAAAAAGGAAAGGAAAGCTAGTCCAGGAAAAGTATGTTCCTGAAGAAAACATGGCAAGTTTCACCTTGCACCAAAGATGAAAGTAAGCAGAGCTTTTTTCAAGCAACAAGACATCCTAGTGTGCTTTGGAAAAGGTACTCTCTGCAAAACAGGAATATGTCACATCACTTGATTAAGTACAGAGTTTTAACTGAGTAGAACACTAGTGCAGGGTTTTTCACAGGCTCATACTTTGCTGTCCCAATGAAATTGGGGCTGCATACAATGTATGCCGGGGACATATTTCTACTTAAAATGTTTCATAGGAGAAGTGCTCTGCTAAACAGATGAGAAAGAAGTTGATGCATGAGTCAGTAAGCTTTTTTTAGTGCTTGAAATGAATTGTAACGTTCTGTAATCTTTCCCAGCTCCTCTTAAAAAATGCTGTTATTAGTATGTTATTGTTGCATTCTTTGATTTTTTTTCCCTTTGAATTTCATACTCAGTGTGTAACATCTGAAAATAGGGTACAGGAAAATGTGCATAAGGAACTGAGATTTTTCTCCATGTGGGAATAGTAAAAAAAATGTTAAGACCATGGGGGCTTATTTTGTAATATTGCTGCCTACAGCAAGGCATTTTAAGTTGGTATTTGTCAAATTTTAGTGTGATAAACTGCTTGGTAATTAGCACTCGATCATGTTTTCTTATATTGCCTTTCAGTAAAAATGACCACTGTAGCCAATGTATTGCTATTAAACACGTTAAATACAATCTGTTAGTACAAACCTCTTTGAAATCCCATCTGGGATGTTAGGTTTAGTTCTTGTGGGGACTCAAACGCTGAAAAAAGAGTTCTACACCACCACTCACCCACTCCTACTTAGATCTTTAATCAGTAGAAATAAATAGCCTTTGCAAAAATAGGAATCATTAGAACTATGTATAAACTATAAAAAGCAGGTTGGGGGGGAGTATTGTATTGCAGTAGGACTTGTGGGGACATGACAATAAAATCAATCCTGCTCTGACAAACTTGTAATATTACATTTGTGAAATGGCAAGAACATTACCATGAAAAACAGTCATAACTCAAATACTCTAGGGATCTTTTAGTTCTCTGTGATGCAGTGACATTTGGTGTACATTTCTGTCTGGAAAATGAATAATAATTACACTGTCAGAATGGCTGTAAGCTCTATTCTGTTTTGTCATGGGATTTTTTCATGTTAGCACTTATAGGTCTAATCGGTTTGGAGCATCACTGTGGTGTAACACAGCAAAAGTCTGCAGTGCAAATGCGCAATAATTTATAAGAGAAAAAGAATAATATCTTCCATTTTGTGTATCGAGGACTTGAATGCAAAGTAAATTATTTGTCTGTAAGTCACAGGAAGTCTCTGGTAGGATTCAAAACTGAACCTAAGTCTCCTGAGAATTGCCTAGTCCATACTATGATCCAGAACACCTTTCTGTGAGGTCATCCCAGCTGAAAAGCTATGTAGTATTGGAGTGTAAGCCCTCCAACATACCTCAAGAAATTCAGACTTTCTCAGAATTTCCTATGCTGACATTAAATGGGTGGCAGACAATAACACGTGGCAGCCCCGCACAAAACAGGGAAGCAATGAGGTGGCTCAGTACTGTTATCTCAATGTCATTGAGAGGAAGCAGTGATTCTTTCTTTCTTTCTTTCTTTCTTTCTTTCTTTCTTTCTTTCTTTCTCTTTCTTTCTTTCTTTCTTTCTTTCTTTCTTTCTTTCTTTCTTTACTAACCATGTATTTTCTCTATTTTGGGGCTTAAACAGGAATCATCTTAAGATGGCTTTTCCTGTGATACATAGAGTCTCCCTCTAATCTGGCATATTCCAGACAATTTCCTTCTTCCTCAGCCAGTCCTGCAGTTGAAGTCACTCTATCACAAAAGCATATCATCTCTTTTTCATGTGTCCAGCTGTCCTGAATCCCCTCCACTTCTACTCCACATTTGCGTTTTTCAAAAGCTAGACCAACGCATATTATGAGATGACTTTTATCTAACTTTTGTTGTGTGATAGTTGTCTGGTCTGAGCTGATTATCTCATCTCTGTCTATAGCCAGTGGAAAGAGACAGGTAACCTTCAAGATTTAATGACTCTGTTTTTACTGTTAGACAAATACCTGGCAGCAAATAGTGGATTTCACAAGCCCCGAGATACTCATGACACTTCAAATTCATACAGTCAAGCAGAATTCACAGTTTAGAAATACACAGGTTTTTCAGAACACTGTGAGAATGCCACTAAAAAAATAGTTCTTGCCTTGAAGTAAAGACTAATCCTCGGAGATTTTCCCCGTGATATTTGCCTTAGAGTGTTAGGACATAGCGGTTTCTAGAGGATGTGATGGCTTATTAGAGGTTACAGTTAGCCACTAGATGCTTACGGTTAGCCACCGCCCTTCTAGTACATCACTCCTTCCCACTCCCACACAGATGTGCTGTACTACCATTCATTGAGCCTCAAGGTCAGCAGGCTGATGGAACTGTTTTAACTGCAAAAAAAATAAATTAGTGAGATTTCTTTTTTTTCTAGATGGGTCAGTTCCACACAGTTGTTCACTTGTGTACGGCTGCTCGACTTGCTGTGCCAGCATGTGAGAGTGAAGTGGGTGCAGACACTAGTGGTGTCACTACATACATGTAGTGTATGTAAAACCACAGCCAAATTTTGATCAAGTCCCACAGTTATGATGAAGACTCCTTCAGAGAGAAGTTCAGTTCAGTGATTTTGATTGTAGAATCAGAGCCCAAATCAGTTAGTCATCAATCTGTGGGAGACAGCCTTGTAATTTTGTAGGAATAATCTCTCTTCATGCTGAAGTACAAAAAAGTAGTTAGGTTGCATGATCTTGAAATCTTTATGCACTCCCCATAGAAAGTGAAATAAGAAGAAATAAAGCTTAGCACTCTATTTTTCTTCTGTTATTATGTAGACATTTATTTACTGACTGTCTAAACTATGATTTCTCATAATATTCATCCCACAGGTCAGTTGCTCCGGCTGAAAATGTTTCGAGAGGACCATGGATCTTGGATGACAATGTTCTTCAGTACCATCCTCTTCCTCTTCATTTTTTCTCACATTTATAATCTGTTCCTGATTATGGCAGGGAATATGAGGTAGGCAACAGATTTTTTTTTCTGTCTCTTTTTCTCTAGAATATATTGTTTTGGAAACTCTTTTCATACTACACTACTTTAGAGGGAGCAAGAGCTTACCAAAATGTCAACATGTTAGTATTCACCACCTTGTTTATTCCTCTGTGTTCTAAATTTAGGTAGAATAGTGGTATAATTGTTAATTAGCCAAGAAGATTAATTATAAAGAAGATCAATTATAAAAAGTGAGATCTTGACCAGTTATAGCAACTATTACATCATGGTACAAATGATCATTATATCTAATTGCTTTGATTAAAGGTTACAGGTGAGCAAATTAGATTTGAAGTTAGGACTGAGTGATTTAAAAATATAAGTATTATTAGTGTGCATACTCAGGTAATTCAATGTTAAAGGAAATTGAAACATCCAAACTTGAGGATGTGCATGCTCAAACCACAAACACTAAATGTGTACTACAGTGCTATTTTGGTTATGCAAAATAATATTTGCTGATCCAGTTTGGTAAAAATAGTCTTAAAAACCTATTTTGGGTTTTTTTTTTCCATAAGGTGCTCCTACAGGACAAAGTTAAGGTTGGTTTAGGGAACAGCAGTTATGTTTTTAGTATTCCTGGATTTATTTTAAGCTGAAATTTTATCTGAATTTTCTGCCTTAAGGAAACTAGCTTTTTCCTATTATTCTCAAAATTAACACCACTTTCACATGTTGATTGTCCTGAGAAAACCTACATTGCTTGTCATCTAATGCATACTAAATGAGTTCATTGGGCAAAGCTACACAGACATGTTGTTTATAAAAGGCAAGGTAGCATCTGAAGAGTTTCTAGCAAGGAAAAAGAAATCCAATCTATATTTGAGTTGAAGAGCAGGGCAAATAAGTGAATAACTTGTCTTTACTCTGCAGAATAGGAAAGGCATACAAAAAGATGTGATGAAGTATTATTTAATGGACCCTGGTGTGGTATGGTATGTTACAGATCTTAGTGTGCCAACAAAAATGCACAGTGTATAAAGAACTTTTAACAATGTGAGATAAAACAAAAGGTGAGTAGGAGACATTGGATGTCACTTAATGAACATGAACACAGACTGGCTGGGCTAATCATATGATTGTTGCAATAAAACCAAACATTATTAATTTGTCTTGATTCAGGCAAGGTGAGTAAGGCAAAGAATCACTCGCTATTTTGGGAGAAAAAAGGTTCACGTGACCAGGAGGTGATCATGGTAACAAGGCAGTAGATATGAATAGATGCCTAATAAGAGGAAGAATAATCCTCCCCCATTGGGGAAGGTGGGAGCACTGCAGGCTTCTGGCTTCCCTATTTACATATTTGTGCTATTATTGGTAGTATGTTATGATTTCTGTTAGATATTTATAAAACTCCAGAAGCTCCACTAGCTATTAGACAAAGCATTAACCAATTTGAAAGCTTGACTCCTGTCTGGAAATCAGAGTTCATTCGTCCTTGTCAACATTCCTGTTCCCCATATCTATTACAAGTTTCCGTGGTTCATCTGCATCCTGTTGGCTGCATGGAGGAGATCCCATGATGAGCCGTGTCTGACTGAGTGCATGGAAACAGGCACAGTCTATTAATAAAATAGTTGGAGTCAGTCAATCTATGCTCTCCCCTAAGGCGGAGTGCAGTCTTTCCTTTTATAGAGCTTATGCCAACCCTGTATTTGTCACTGATCGTTATGGGAAGCTGACCCTGCTAGGCCAAAGTCAAAGAATCATTTCAACTTTTCAAAGTGTGGTGAAGGCTTATTAAGAATGTTTCGGGTGTATTTCAGCAAAATAAGCACTAAGCAAATTCAGAAAAGAAAGTTTCAGTCTCAAACTGCACAACTTAAACTTGAACAGAGCTGTTGAATCAGTCCTCTCAAAGTCCAAGTAGAGCAATGTATAGCACTTTTGAAAAGATGGACAGAGGGATTCTACAACAAAAGACAAACATCATCAAAGCCAACTACTTCACATTGCCACAATAATTTTTTTTTAAGGAGTGGATTCCTTTTTCCTGAGTAAATGCAATCCTTATGAAAGCTGTTTGTTTCATGTTTTATACTTCCGTATGAAAGAACACCTCTGGCAACAGACTTTGCCACAGTGCTATATCAAAATGACCAACATCAGAGGGATTGACTTCCAGGATAAAGGTCAGGATCCATCTGCATGAAGGTTACAGTCTCTGTAGGACCAAGCTGACCTTTGTGCCTGTGGACTCCTGTGCAATAAACACCTTGACATACAAGCATCCAAAATACATCTTTCCAAAACAAGGGCTGTGAAAATCTTATAATTACTGGCTACAAGGCTGAGTGAAAGAAAGAACAATTCTTCTTATGTGTGGTTGCTTATCATTCTGTCTCTGTATCAGCCTGCCCTGCATGCTGGCAGGAGAGTGATTTTGACAAGTTTCTTATATCAGATGTTTGATCTTATAAATCAAAATTCCTTTGTGGCTCACTAGAGTAGGAGAATCATACCTCCTGTGTGTGCATGCCAACACTGATGATCTCTGTGGAAACAATACCCTGTTGAGGGCTGGAGAAACCCATGCCAGGAGTGCTATAAGGTTGTTTCATGTTACCGTCTCTCTCTAAGAATGTATATTTTACAGTTGCCAGGCCTTTTTTTTTTAAAGTATTTTCAAAGATACTTCACACGTCTTAATTTGGCAAACTTAAAAATGTCTGAATGTATCCCTTTAAAAAGGATAATGGTGAGGACCGTACTTTGCTGGGAAGAGAAAAAAATGAACAAGTAGCTGGTATTTGAAGATGTACAGTACAGCTATTTGCATGGTGAAAGTGTGACAATTGGGTTTGAGAATTTTGGGACAGACTGGAATGTATCATTTTATAAGTCCCTCTTTTTTTCAGTGGCATTTCCTTTTAGGGGCTTCACAGTTTATTGCACTAACCCATTGTACATTAGGTCATTGTTCTTTTAGTCAGAACTGAACATCTGGCTGAAGAAACATGTCTGAAAAGCTGTCAGAGAATGATCTGCAGCTATTACTTCTTATTGCTTCTCATCATTAAAACAATAAGCAAAATCCTAGCTGGGCACAGGGCCCAAAAAGTAGGTCTTTAATATAGAATTTCTCTGTCAGGATTGTGGCAAACCCACTATCACACAGCGGAAAACCAGGCTATGGAGACAGAAAACAAGAAAGGATGCCTCGTTTATGCACGATAACTTGACCCAGGACTAAACAAAGGGTTAAGATTAGAGTAAAGGAATTTCAGTCAGAGCTGTTTTCTTCCCTCATATTATAAGATTAGTCTCTTAGGTGCTATTTAAGAATAAGGTGATTGTGGTTAAGGATCTTCATTGCTTACCAAATTGTTCCTGAACAGTCATTCAAGAGGCACGGAGTACCAACAGCAAGATGAAATTATGAGGGAGTTTGTGTAACTGTCTGAAGGTCCAGTAGGGTTGAGGCGCAGGCTTCAGGAACAAGGTGTTTGGCCTGTTTGGTCCTCCTGTGCAAGAAAGATGTGGAATACAGAGACTAAATGTGAAAATGATCTGGAGGTAGGAAGGGTTTCAGCCACTATTCAGATTCAGGATTAGAGACTTGGGGAATTAGAGCAGGATGATTAAGTCAGAACAGATTACTAACCATCTAGAGAGCAGGCCTTTTCTAAGCTGCTGTAAGAATGAGCCAGAAAACTGCTGTTCCTGTATAAGTCAAATTTAACCTTAAGGAGTGGTTTATGGTCAAAAGATTTATTTTGGAATATTTTTAATACTTGGGGAACAGTAAAAACAGCTGTAGAGAACCAGGAGAAGTATTACCTTGTGTGATGCTGGAGGCTGAACTATGCCATGGGAGTGAGGCCATCTAATTTCCTCTGTAATTTGGACTTTTTAAGTTTTTGAAGTAGTGAGAAGGGCACTGCGAGTTACAACTTCTCAGTGGGTGTGCCTACATTAGCCAGTGATGTGGTGCGTTGAGAGGGGCTCTGGTACAGCACAATGTGACATACGTTGGCCCAAGGATCTGCTGTTCACGCCACAAGTCTTCTGGTGGTTTTATGCACACAGATGATGTTCAGTGGTCAGAACCCTGTCGTCCATCACACCTGTGCACAATATTCATCGGCACGGTGAGCCCAGAAGGCCTAGTGAAGAGGTTAGCTGCTAAGTGTCCCTCTCTAGGAAATGTGTTGCTGTCATTTTGTCTGCTTTGCACTCATCTTCATTCTCACATGACTGAACAAATCCCTCTTTCCTTTACCCATCTTAAAACAGCTGTGAGAGCCTGTCTAGGAATCTTAATCCATACTCTGAACATCATTTCCATCAGCACAGGCCTGCATATAATGAAGTTTTTTTCTGTAGTTATAGAGAATAAGAAGATGATGGTTTCTCTTTCATGGAACTCAGCTTCTGCTTTGCTGATCTCCCCTCCTAAAATATGTCTGTCAACTATTGTCTCTTAATTGTATCATTTTCTTCAGCCAGGGGTCTGAGGAAGGGGGACCAGTTTGCTCAGAAAATCAACTGGAGCATTGGCAGTGGTTGCTGGGTGAGGCTGGTGGAAGCACACTGTGATCACGATAAGTGACAGTGAACAGTGGCTGCACACTAGAGCCATCCAGTGGGAGCCATCCCCATGGCTACAGTATCAAAGAAAAAAGTTCTAGGACCTAAAACCCCTACAAAAATGGTATTTATCATTCTCTGGAGTCTCTCAGCACCTAATCTGTATGGGTTGGTGGCTGAACAGTTTGGTTTTGGCAAGTCTGCCATGGGGGAGTCCATTCTGGAGGTGGCTAAGTTCGTCATCTACATACTATTTCTCAGACTTGTCCAAGTGGTTCAGCAAAACCCATTGGCTGCCTGACAAATGAGTCAGATGATTACCCCAACTATAAAGATATCACTGTCTTGAGATACAGGCCTTCATGGTCTAGAGAGGGAGAATCATGGACATGGCTGCAGGGTTTTCCAGTAGGAACCATGACATGGATATTCCAAAATTCAGGCTGGGAATTAAAGAGTAACTCCAGATTTTTTTCGCTAATGGGAACAGAGTTAATGATGGCATGGTGCTCTCTGTCTACCATGGCTGAGATAGCATTTGTACTTTCTCTCTGAATTATGTGGCCTGACCCAGACAACGACAGCCAAAATTGCTGTTTCAGGCATGTCCTTTCTGTGTGCCACAGGGATGCAGAGCATGCTTTTGGAAGGCTTTCTGCAAGATAGAGATGTTTGGGGAACATGCTAGAGCCAGTGTATCAATACTGGGTGCCTTCCTTCCCCTTCCCAATCACTGTGACAATGCAGGGAGAGATTTACCCTACTGGGCTACAGCTAACTAGTTTTGCAGTATTCTGAGTTTACTGCAACCACTTGAAGAGGATGCAGTATCTGAGAAGGTGTCAGTCTCAGATGCTGTCTAGATTTATCACTGAAGATGGTGGTGACAGTGTTGTCACATGAATGAATAATTCTCAGAGACAGATGAATTTTTTTCTCTCTGAAATTTTCTTTGCTTCTGACTGTGTTTTATCATTAAAATTAACTTAATTTCTGAAATATTTTTCTGCTTTTCTATTCTGCTTCTACCCATTCTGGCCTAGATTTCTGTGACCCTGATTCACAGCATGTATATGAACTGCAACTTGCCTGACAATGCTGTGCCTAATTCTCATCAGGACATTTCATCTTTATATGACTCTCTGCAATGTGTCGCCATGTCACAGTGAGGCAGCAAGCGCTAGGCAAAGGCAGGTCCATGGTGAGCTGCTAAGAGAGGGAAGAGTTTGCCCTACAAGGGCATGGAGGCCGTGTCCCGCCGGAGTGGGGCAAGGGGTAGTGGGGAGGGCCTGAGGAGCCCTCGGAGCAGTAGCTGGAGCAGCTTGGCAGGAAGGAGGCAGGGGAGCTGCGCGGGAAGGCAGCAGGAGCCTGTAGATGTTTCCAAGAATCCTCTTCCTGCAGATGTCTACAGCCATTGCTGGAAGACTGATCGGCATTATTGTGGTCCATTCCATGTTTCATTGACTTATGGCCAATTACCAATGGCACACTACACGCTACAAGGCACTCTAGCGTGCAATTACAGCTTGGTTTTCAGAGGAAGAGAGGCTCTTATCTGCATAGTAGTGGTTAATATAAATGTGTTTAGAATCAATGTGCTGTGCAGTGCATCAGGTGTGGATCCAAGGAGGCTTTACAGTTAAAAAGAGCCTATGTTGCATGGTTAAACTCTCAGCCCAGTGCCTGGAGTTGTAAAAATTTTCAACATTTTTAATTCAAGGACAAAAATTTAATTTGCAATGCCTGTTTCTCCTGCCCACCAGACTGGAGCCATCTGACATCAGAGCACCATCTATTTTAGTCATAAGCATTAGCTATATACATGTGGTTCAGGCCTTATGTACTCTAACACATATCAGATAACTTTGGCCACTGCTCGAATTCCCATCTAGCTCTTGACCCTGTGCAGTCAGTTCTTGGAACAGTGATTAGCTCTGTGATACCCGAAGGGTGACAAGGTTTCCATTAACTACCTGAGCAAGTAGAGTGAGTGCCTATGTGAGGGCTGAAGTACAGGTGAGAAGCTGTGGTATCCCTTTTACCTCAGTACCACCGAGTACTGTTTTAGAAAGCAAGGTGCTTGTGCATTCCCTAGTTAACTGAAGTCATTTAGATTCTTAGACTTCAGCAGTGATTTTGAGCTGTGTAACACCAAACAGCTAAGAACCAGAGCTTGTTAGTTTAAATATGTAAAAACTTACAGGAACATACAGGGAAGGAAAAAATATGTATATTTTAAATCAAATAGGAAAGAAGAGATATATAGAGGGAAGAAAAAAATGTACACAACCAGTGTTCCGTGGTACTGCATTTGCAATTTCTTAATGTATTTTGAAAAGAGCCACTTGGTGGCAGCGAAGGGCACGTTTTAACGGTAGGAAGGAAAAATCCAGTGAAAGGACAAGGTGTTTCTTTCTATTAAACTTTTTTTCTGGATTTTTTATGTACCACAAACATAAATTCACTGTCCCTAATGTATAGTCTCATTCATTAAAGAAATTCTGAGTCTTGAACGGTCCAGGAAATGTCCCATGTATTTGTCCCTTTTATGTGACTTTTGTTTGGTTGTCATGCTAAGACAATCTAAGTTGATATGTAGATGTATTGAAGTTTTTTCACTTGTATTACTTTTAAATGGAGAATATATCTCTTGTAGGAAATCCAGGCTCTCCTCTGGGATCCTGCCTCAGTAAATAGTGCCCTTATATTTAAAATTACAGCACAGTCATGTGTTTTTCATGTGATGTCCTAAAATCAGAGTTGAGACTGCTTGTCTCACAAATGTCTGCTGTCTAGTCTTAGATGAATCAATTTTAAATTGACTAAAGGATGTTCAGGTGCATTATTACTCAACATTGTAAAGTGTCATTAAAACCGTAGACACAAACCATTTTCTATTTTGATGTTAATTGTGACATTACTATGATAATAATACAAGTTGTCAGGATTGTCTCCTTTGAGTGCTGAATGTGTCAGTAGGGGGTTTGGAGTGAATTCCTTACCTATGCTGTCAATGGCTTTCAGTTATTCTCATAAAGAACTAGGAGAGAGTACATATTTTTGGTGTACTTGTGTCTTTTATTATTGCTCATTTCTTTTGCAGCAAAAGTGTGAAATTCCACCACGATTTATATTACTGACAGAAATTCCTTAGGAATAGAAAGTATTCCTGTAATCAATTTTATGTAAGGTTTATTGTGAAGAAGGCTCTGTTTAAGTCATTTGATGAATTTGGACACAATTACAAATAAATCTCCTGCTGACAAATGTATGTAAAGACGATGTGTATTTTCATTTAACAAGCTGAAACAAAGAAACAGCTATATACATTTGTAAAAAAGCACAATAAAAGCTTTCCATTAAATACTTTCAACTTTACCTTTCTCATACATAGTTACAGTTTCTCTTCGTTTTTTCATCCTGTTGCACCTGCATACAGATTACTGTGTCCCTGGAAATGTGAACTTTACTGGAGACTTTACACAGATCTTATTCAGGATTCTGTCTCTTAGTTTGCTTGTTTGCTTTTCAATTAGTCTAGGGATATACATCATTAGCACATTTTTTAGAGCAAGTTTTAGGAGCAAACAAGAATGTATTTTCCTAAGTACTGTTACTGTTCTACAGAACTGTAAGGTCCACAGTGGATCTAAATTAGCGCTCCAGACCACCTTCATTGTAAGGTGTATCTACCCAGCCATATGTTTCATAACCTTTATGTTAATGTATCCTTGGTATTTACCTGTTTTAGTCATGTAGCTATATCATAAGGCAAAGCATGAATTGCTCCTTCTTCTTTAAGCTTTCAGCTAGGAGAAAGGGTTTAATAATTTTCCCTACTAGATGGAAAAAATTATCACATGTTGTACTGTGAGCTGCAGAAAGTTTAAGCTGTTGTGAACTGCCAGAAGGAATGGGTTTCAAAACCATGAGTCCTCTATACCGCTCTCAGAGACTAATCCCTTGAGGGCATCATGAGTCTTTCCCAAATGGTTTGCAGGAAACAAGGACTCCCTTAGACAGGTAGGCTCTAAATAGCATAAGCTGAAACAGAGTTAAACTGCGTAAGTGTGTGTAGAAGGCAGACAGTTTAATGCAGCTGTAAGAATCACAGTCATAAAACGCTGCTCCAAGAAAGTAGAAAGCTGCAGTCTTTGAGTGGTCTTCAAGTGAAATATTTTACTGCAGATCATCATCCTAGCCATGATCCTAAGGCTCAGGTATCTAGTGAGATCATATCAGCAAAAGAAGCCATGCTTTGCTAGTAACTGTGATTGAAGAGTTTCATGAGTCAGCATTAGTACTTGAAAATTGAAGTTTACTTAAGAATTTCCAAAGGAGCTCAAGGTATTTTAACCTTTATAGCTAAACATAATCACATCACCTGGTGAAAAAACACCTCTTGGTTCCATGTGTTAAATCTGCCATATCACTTATACCTTCTGTAAATTAGACTTCAGCAAGCTTTTGTTCCTCCTAAGCCAGGAAAAGGCAAAGGAAATAAAATGCTTAGTTTGGATGCTGTTAAAAGATGATGGTTCTGAAATCCCAAACCTTTTAAAGTCTAAGAAATTTGCTCCCTAATGCACGCTCTCTGTGCAGGCAGAGGACAAAGTAGGTCTTGCAGATCACTGAGCAACTAGAGCAGAATGGTCGTAGATCCCAGGGTAGATGGATGGGAACAACCTACGAAAGAGCTCCCTTACCCAGAAAGACATCTCAGGAGTCAGCAGGGTCAAAGGCCGCTGAAAAATCTGTGGCAGAGTTGGAGCTGTGGTATCATGGAGTACCAATAATGTAGGTTGATTGGGTTGAGTGCAATGTAAATTACTTTAATAGAATGGTTGAAATTAATAAGAGATTGTACAGAAAGCCAAACTAGAAGGGAGAAGAATTATCCACGCAAGCCATTTTTCTGTAAACTCTTTTGGGTAGCTTAGGAGCAAAGCTGAATCATGGAGGTTCAAGTGACACGAATCAATTTTAAAAGAGCTCTTTGTCAAGAGACAGGCAGAGGACCAAGAGACAGGTTAGAGGACCCAGATTGAGAGTTAGGTACTTGTGTGTACTGTCTGAATTATTCTCAGGGACTCAGGAAATGTTTAGATGAGAACTATCATTGTAGCACTGTTGTACTCTGTTTCTTTCCTATTGCTAAAATTAATGATTTTGGTTTTAAGAAGGCTGCCACTGTATACTGCTCAGAGATGCCACAGGGGAGGAACTGTACATGCTGAACACAGCCAGACTGGTTAGCTAAGAAAGGATGCTGGAGGCTGCAGTGAGAAAAAGCATGTGAGGGAGGAAGGCAAGCCCAGCACCTCCAGGATGGCACTCAAGCCCTGGGTTCAGCAGAGGAGCAGCTGGCCCTGTGGCAGTGACTCCGCAGTCCTGCAGTGGTGCCTTGGTGACACTGGTGTGACTTCTGGAGTGTCTTAGGGCTCTATCAGAGTGATTCCCCTTTCCTCCATTGACATAAGCATCCTTTTCAGTGCTATGGATATCTGACTACAGGAATTGATCATGGCACTACATATTTATACCATATGCAAAAGTTTGTTTATAGCACTGTTATGTATTTCAATTTTTCTTTTATTTTTCTTTTGAAATATTAAGTTTGTGCTTAAAGTAAAGAGACCCCACTGTTTAAAATATTCAAAATGTCAACTAATGCATTTGTGTTAATATGAACTGTGTATAAAACCAGGAAATGTTACCTTGTTCATTTTTTGATGATATAGAAACATTTGCACATATTTGAAGTGTTTGTGTTCACATCACAAATGCAGTGAAAAAGCAGATTTTTCCTCTCACCATCCTGTGGGCACTCATTGACAACTTCTATCCTTTTTGAAGGCAAAGGCTGCGACTTTTTTCTTTTTAATTCATACTACTCTCGATTGCATTGACATGTAGGCACTGTAGTGTTTTTTCTTAATCATACTATGACACTGTAACTGTGGCATTGTCTGTTAGGATTGTATGGAAGTACCCTGCTCTGCCAGCTGTCTGCCAGTTCAGGAACCATAGCATGCTATTGCCCATGTATCTTGCTTTCTTTGCACATGAAGCATAAGAGTTCAGTCTCCTGAATACTTAAATGCTTTGCTCTAACCCAAAATACTGAGTTCCAAAGGGCAAAAATAACTTGGTCTAATGTTGCTGGGTTACGCAGCCGTAAGGTTGTATTTGCACCTCATGATGTGGGGCTATATATCTGTGGCGAATTGCAGTGTAGGAGGCTGAAAGACACCTCCTGAGGCCTGTTAGGATATAGTCAGGGTGATCTGGGTAAAGTCTAGCGTCTTCTTGTATAAGAAGTCAGATTCCCAGGTCTTCTGAGGATCTCTTCTCCCTGTAAGCTAGGAAATCTGTGAAGCTACAATCTGGAATAGTAAGAGGTTTGCCCCTTGCGAGGCATGAAACTAGAACTGGGCCATATCTTCAGCAGGGCAGTGTGTGTGGAACCACTGCCAGTTTCTACGAGCTGAGGAGCTGGTGCCTTACTTCCTCTTTCCTTCTCCTGTTTGCTTTTAGTCAGTTCATATGAGAACAATCAGGTAAACATAAAAAATGTTTTAATAAAAAGGAGATGAATAACGAGCACTTCAGTGCAAAGCAGTTTATTAAAGAAGGAGAATGCTTCTTGCAACTTTTCGTTCCTCTTCCTTTTGGCTGCAACCCCTAAGGTATCAAGCACCTGAAATGGAAAGACATGTAGAATAACTGCCAATCCTAGCGAGACGTTTCTTTGTCCTAGATACTGCTGCTGTATTCTCTTTTTTATCTTCCTAACGCAACTGGGGAGCAAAAAGCCCACACGTTCCCTCGCATCTGCGCCAGTGGTAGCAGTGGATGGGTAGGCAACCTGTTCCCCAGGCTGGTGAGGCCGCCGACAGGGAGGGCCTAACTGTGGTTGATACTGTTGAGCAGGAAAGCTGTGGCGGAGAAGAGAAAGAATTGAAAGTGTGGGAAGAAACTTCACAGGTGCCCACTTTCTTCTGTTTGGCAGCAGTGGTGGCAGCAGCCGATGAGACTCGGAGGAATTTGGCCCCTGTAGTGCTTTCAACTCCCACAGGGTAACACCTGGAGCAAGAGCCTCGTGTAGCGCCCTCCTATGCCCCTGCATGTATTTAATGTCTCCTATTTGAATGTGACTACTTGTGTGAATGCAATTGTGTGCCTCAGGTAGTCCTTGCCAGATTATGGCCTTAATGGTTATGGTTACACTGCTTGTGCTGGAGAGGGCAATCTGAGATTATTTCTTTTCTTCATCTTTCAGTAGTACAAAAGAAAATGGAGGAAGATGAAAAATCAGATTTATTTTCTGAGAAAATGATATTTGAGTTTATTCAAGCATCCATGATTGCAGTCCTCCCAAAAAGTACATGCATTTGTAAAACATATTTTGTTGTCATCCTGAAAAATCAGAGCCAGAAATTTTTATCAAAATATCTGAGTCTAGCAAGTGATAATACATATCTTCCTATTGCTTTTTTCCGATGTTATAACTATCAGTCAACATAAAACTACCACTGTAACAAAAATAAAGTGTCCAGTTAAAAAAATATTCAGCTCAATTTTTCAGTAATTGCATGCGTTCTAGGCCTGTTTAAAGAGAATCTGTAATTGTGATGTAACTAAAACTGTGCTTTAAAGATAAACCTGCAGGATTACTGCAGTTTTCTTACAGTCACATTTTTAAAACAGGATACCTAACTCACAGGTGTCACCTGTTCATTAATACATGCATGCCTATACAAATCAGCCTATTAAGAGATGTGCTTATACATATAAAATTTTAAATGTTTCATTCAATTTAACAGTAATTGAATATTTTTTTTAGAAATGTTTATTTTTGTTCAAAAATATATGATTTTCACCCAGACTAGAAAGATTTCACATTTTCGTTGGAGACTGGAAGTTAGGAACATTTTTGGAGTTACATTCCAGTAAAAATAAAAATGGCTGAAAATCCACTTTTTTGATACAACTCCCTACCCCCCAAAGTTAGGCAAAAACTTTTTGATCTCTTTGGATGTCATGCAGAGATGGGAACTATTCAGATTACCAGACAGTAAAGGGCCTAAATAAAGATGGTAGAGCAATAGCTCATCTCATTCCCATTACTTGCATGATTTGAACTGATGCTTATCTGAATAGATCTTTTATCTGAACAAGCAGTATTTTTACTATGGTCTTGGACTGAATCATTTGTCTTCTCTGAGCAACACTCAGAATCCAGAGAAACCCTCTGCTCTAGTTCCCTGGCCGGAAAAGATACAGTCAATTTGAGAAGGGAGGAGAAATTTGCAGGATTTGATGAAGAAAATTTGCAGTCTATATAAAAGGCTGAGGAGACTAAAGGCTTTTCTGCTTCAGTTCTTTTTTCAGTTTGTTGTTCAGATATATTGGCCATTTATTTCTGTGAGTCTTTGTGCAAAATCCTGAGCTCTTCAGTCAGAATACCCACTGAATGATCCAGGATTCTTGCTTGGTAATAACTGCAAAATCCTGTTTTCTTCTACTGGTAAACAACAACTAGTGTCTTAGAACTTCTTCCTTCTTCACAGAAATACATTTTATCCCTTATTCCAACTGCACTCTCATATGCAGATCTTGAAGTGAATGCTTTTAATTGTTGTGCAGCAATAGTGTGCAAAGTTTAGAGACAGGACTTCTTACCTTGTTTTTTCTTTTTTGGTATTTGTGTCAAAACGGAGTGTTACGTGGTTTCAGCACCCACAGAAACTTCGTACTTGAATAAGTTCTTGGAAGCTTTGTTACTTAGTCTTTTTTACAATAGTGATTTCAATTACCTTATATTTGCTTAATCAGCTTTACTCTTATGTTCTCAGTTAACTGCCTTGTGATAAGAAGATAAGGTCTTCTGTAATTCACAAAATTAGTTTTGGGTCAGAACATTACTGTACAATTGAAGAACTTACTTGATTAATGCGTTCTTATAACTGGGTAGCCAAAACACCAGTAATAGCAGATTGACACAGTTATAATTTCGAATGAAACATTGAATGCTTGCCATAAAAAGTTAACAGTCAGTCCAAGATTCTTCAAGAATTCATAGACTATTTTAAATAATGTACAAATAACTATTTATGGTTGTAACAAATGTCAGAAAAATTTGCTAAATTAATGAAAAGAACTTTTTATAATGAATATTCACTCAGCTTGCTCTATGTTACCATTGTTCAATTACGTTTAATGTGAAAGCATTATAATTAACGTGAAATTTTCAGTACTACTTAGACAAAAGGCAGTTATATTCAGTGAGGTATTCACCCCATCCATTACGCAGGGATATTCTGTGGAAGGAAGAGCGGAAGGTTGTATTTAGGAGAGTCCTGGTGTGTGTTTGTGAACGGATGCCCATACCTGTTGAGAGACAGAGGAATATTAGCAATATGTGACTATTCCTGAGAAAATGAAAAGGCTCTTTTATATTTTGAAGATGTATGCCTTTGACTGAAAACATTACTGGGAGTCCCTTATTTCAAGATCTTTTTCTCAGATTTATTTAAAGTGAGTAAAACTCTTAATGCAATTCACCAATCTAGGAATGAATGAGCTTGAAAACAGCTGAGCACGAAATTCCATGCCTAAATAGTATTTGCATATGCATACAAAAAGATTAACGTAAGTTGGGATATAAACATTTTCCAATGCAAAAATTTTCCAACTAAAGATTTATTACTGCAAATTCTTGAATGCTGTGCATATAGGTTAGAAATATTTGGCTCTTACCTGTGCCCACCTAGCAAAGTGTAGGTTGGGAAGTTAATTTTAGAGACGCTTTTCCTGTGAAAGAAGCAGCATGACTATGATTGGAGAGCACCGCTGCTTGTACAAGTTAAAATGAAACATTGAAAATCACATGGTTAGAACCTATCTAAATGGCAGCAGCTTGTAAAAGGAATTGTGATAAAATGGCTTTCAGTGCCACGTGCTTTGAAAAGGAGGATAAAGATGCACAATAGGTTCTACCTTTTGCCGTGTGACCCATTGTAATACCTCCATTCAGTCAAACGCATGATGGTAACTAAGAACATGAATTGATATTGGTTAACAGTAAGACTTGACACTTACAGTTAGTTTTCCATTGATTAATAAATAATAATAGAATCAAAAGAACCTTTTAGTAGCCTTTAAAAAGCTTGCAGAATCGAGAAGGGGATTATTCCTTTTGCACTTGAGCATCTGAAATAACAGGAGGGGCCCCGTGTGCTAAGGCACGGTGGGGGAGCCTGTAGAGGGACTTGGCTCTGTCCTGTCGCAGCCGAGGCAGGTGCCACGCAGTCTCCCCTTACACCTCCCCACGCGACAGTTCCTCGCGGGGGCAGAAACTTGCCGTTGTGGTTGTGTGACACCAGCTGCCGGCGGCCTGTGTGTACTGTGTTTCTTGGACTTAGTGCCAAGGCTTGCAAGATTGCCTCAGGGAAAGATAAAAAGAAACCTTCCCTAGCAGACTGCCAAAACGTGGGTCACGAAAGTCAGGGCATTTCGAGGGCTGAAGTGCGCCTTCTCTGGGTGCCTCTCGGCATGGGTAGCAACCTGTACCACTCACTGTTGTGAGCTCCAAAGGAAGCTTTTAGCCTTTTTCGGAAGCCTTAGCTTTCTCACAAAACTTACCCACTAGAAGCATTCCATGCCCAAATAGTATTCAGATTTGTGTATAAAAAGATGAACATAAGTTAGGATATAAAAAATTAAATGCAGGAAAAAATTCCTGTCAGTAAATTGAAACCCAAATTGAATGAGTTAGAGCATAACACCACCACAGCCAATCCATTTATGAGTAGGTCTTGTGACTCGGAAACAGCCACCTTTTTAGTTATCATCTCTGATGTTTTTTCAGGTAAGAATTGTCTGGCATCTTCAGGAAATGGAGAGTAAATGCTCAATTCTCTTGTTAGCAAGGTTAACAAAAGGAAAGTCTTATTTTCATCTCCTGTTGCTGAAAGCTTCTTGTGTGCAGGATATCTCCGCACAGCGCCTATTAAGATTCAGGCTCTCCCTGGTCTGCTTTGCCGTACTTTGCAGCTGCATAAATGAAGTGATTCCTAAGCAGTGCCTAGAGTGTCAGAAACATTGCTTGGATTCTGTAGTGATGAACATTGCATATGAATGCATGTGCTCATCTGGTAACACTGCTTCCAGATGCTTTTCCATTTGAAAATGAGAATGCAGTAAAAATGGCTGTAAATAAATAAAAACTTTTTTTGTCACAAACATGCTAAAATTAAACTCTCAGGATTTACACATTAAAAATAACAGCAAGATGGGTTAGGAAAATTAAAAATGGTGGTAGGACCCTTGCTAGTCTTTTTCTGGGTTTTTGCAGTTGATGATATATGACCTTTTCTCTTAGTAAAATTTTTACTGTCTCACAGAAAGACACTATGGTTGGCAGCAGGGAAGCGTCAGGTCTGATGAGGGTCCTCGGGGAACATCTTTAAGAATCGAGTTGGAAATCATTAGCTCCCAGTGCAAAGCTTGAGATTCGAATGCTTGTTGTTTTTAAAACAGACTCCGTGGTACTTCAACCAGCCTATACTACGGTTGGTAAATTCTAGCAGAGAGGTTACTGATTGATCTGAGAATTATGTGAGTATCTCTGATACCATGATAAATCAGGAGTGTTTCTACTGAGGTGAATTGATCAAGATTTTTTCTTAAAATGACCCTATCAAGGAAAAGGGAAAGTCCTGGGAACTGGAAGTAAAATTCAAAATTATGCAAATGATAGAATCAAGTAATAGAGAAAATGGAGCATTTTGTATATGTAAGCTAGATAATTTAAAGCCTAGGATGTCCTTGTGTAGAATGCTGTTTCAAGAAACATTATTATGTATACTTGGACCATATCAAGAGCATAAGGAAATGTGAGAACGTGAAAAAGGAGTCAGGTCCATATAATCACATACTTTAACTCAATCAGTGGCTGACAGAAGATGCCTAGGGTCTCAAGAAAAGGGAGGAGTAAGAAAAAAGCAAGCGTGCATCGGACAGTGTGCCTGAAAGGTACAGACTTTGAAAAGTAACCCAGCACTTCCCCAAATCAGTTGGACTAGGAAAATACATGATAAGCTGCTTTTATCTGTTTGCAGTTGACTGGTGTCATCCAAGAAGAGAGGCTGGGTTTCTCGTTTTATGTAACAGTGTGCCCTTTCAGCTCAGCCCAGATCTGCCACCGCTTGCTGGCGCTTTCTGATTTGAAACAGTCAGTGCAGATCACACAAACAAGTGAAAAGCAGTGAAACATAGAGACAGATTTTGTCTATTTTCAGATGGGGTTGTTTGGGGGTCCTAAAGAAAATGAATCTGCTTTTATTTTCTCCAAACCAGCTTCCTGAGCTCGACTTTTCAGACTAGGAAACTCAGTAGGAAAAATAAATTTTGTGCCTGGGATGTTGGAGAAAAAAGTTTTTTTGGGGGGGTCATCATGTAAGGAAAAACAGGTAGATGGATCACAGGTAGTAATGCCCATACTGTCTCTGGTACCGATGCAAGTTTATTTTATACTGTTATAAAGCTCGTGGTTCATCTAAGAGTTTTTTTGCATCTGTGTATGGAAAACAATACTGAAATTATAAAATCAGAATTAAGGCAGCTAGAGGGCGCTGTGGCTAAACATTTGTAATCTGCTTTTTAACGAGACCTGATTTACTTGCCAGACGTTAATTATAATTCAGGTTCGACAATAGCTTTGAAGATACCCCTTATGTCTTTTGTCATTTCAAGAATGCATGAGATGGTTCAAAATTACTATAAAAAGCATCTGAAAGGTACACTGTTTCCATATTTGGTGGGATTTTGAATGAAGAGCAAAAAAAAAAACAGAACAGGGTATTTTTGAATTCCCACAAAAGAATATATTCACTGTCAAGCATATACATATTTATACTGCCATCTGCACATTTTCAGATGTTGAAAGTATCTATCCATTAATCATATTTGTCTAATTAATAAATAATTGATAAGGGAAGATGTTAAAGGAAGAAGTTGTATCATGATCTTTATGTGCGTAAATAGGTGACAGATGGGATTCTTCTATATATGCCAAAAGTTGCCTCTGAAGTCGATTAAGAATTCAGTGCAGTGCATAAATGTTTGTGGGTTTGTTTGCTCTTTACCCTGAATGTTTGCAAAACTGAGTAAAACAAGAATTATTTTCAATAAGCTTATCAGTCCCTTCATACATAACTAGCAATGTTTTATCTGTGAAATGAATCTTATGGAAATTTTACCAGAGAAGGTTTTTGACTTATGGAGAATTGCAGGTTCCGAACATGCAAGGTTGGATTTACGGCCAGATTTTGTAATATAGATTTCCTTAAGGAATGTCTTAGCTCTCATGTGACCTCATTTAAACCAGTGGAACAACCTAGAGTGAACTGCTACTCATATGATGTGAGTAAAATACATTGAATCTGTCCATAAATAAACTACTGTGAATTAATAGGTCAGGTGCCAGATAATTCACTCTAAATCACCAGGTAATCTTTGCTGGATATGTCATACATGCATAGCTAATGGAGAAAATAAATAGGCTGTATAAAATCTATCTTTAAGTATATACAGGAAAGTATATTGAGATACTTAAGGGCTATGGTGCAATTTAAAATAAGTGATTCAGAGTGCTAGCTTTTGTTTCCTATATAGAAAGAATAATAATCAAATAAAGTATTACATTATTTTTCATGGTTCCAGAGTTCTTGGCTTGTTATCTCATCAGCATGCAGTATGGCTATACATATGGTTCTTTAAGGCTAGGTTTACATTTGACATGTCTGAATGCTTTTATCTGCATAAATCACATACCAATTAACTCCTGTTATTTAATTAGACCATCTATTTGGTGGAATCATTTATTAATCAAACCTAATTTGGTGTGTGCCAGTTACTGTTCATGATTATGCAGTTCAGCTGGGATTAGTTTCATGCTGGGTGTTGCAGCTGCACCATGACTCAACTGTTCTCTCCTTTGTCTCTGTTTTATTCAAGAAGGTAACAGCTGAGCCAGTTATCAGTCTTGAGTTTATTGGTGGACTGAGTACATGCTCAAGGCAAAGATAAAATAATTTCTGTCTGTAGAGGCTGGGCTTTTTTTTTTTCAGGCTGCTTATGATCTAGCCTATTGTTTCTGGTTTTTGGCCTTGTTATTTTCTGGTGTCATTGAAAAATACAGGCTGCACCTTTGCAGCAGCTCTAAGTATATCCTCTAGAACATCTGAATTTGAAGTAGGCTGACAAGCAGTAAATGTCAATAATGAATTTTTCACCTTACCAAAAGCTATTCCTTTTCTGTGAATATCGTACAAAGTATACTTTAAAAAAATGTTAATTGGAACCTACTGTTCTGATTTAATCAAATGGTTGTTCTAAGTATATTAAATTCATGATTTGTAAGATTTGTTACCAGCTTAGCCTTGAGTATTTTTAATTAAAGGCAATTGATTTTATCGGTTCAGTTGTCCTTTGCATTCAAGGAGATATACTACTCTAATAAACCTCCAAAATGAAGAGCAAGTTTATTGGGATAGGTATGAAAAGAATTGTGTTGACTTACCAGAATCTCTAGTTCCCAGAGAAAGTTCCCGTTAAAATATAATAATAACTGATTCCTCTTGTAGAGAGGAATCTTGTAGAGGGCTCTCTCAGAGCCTCAATGTGAGAGTAAACTCTTTACATTAAGGCTTTGTCAATTCTGGTGTATGTCTGAGGCAGCCTAACATACGATGGACTGTTTTTATTTCTTTTTCCTTCCTCTATCCAATAGGAGACTTGTTTGAGTCCCATCTGTCTTGTGATATAAAGGTCAAAGTTAGAGTAAATGTACATTCAATAGAATGCACATTTTAAATAGAAGTACTCTTAGCTATTCATTTTGCAAAACGTGTATTTTGTAAGTGTAATTTTACATAATCGTGGACTATATTTTCTATATACTCACAGAGATTAGGTTTTCCTTTATTATTTAGGTTAATTAATGTAAACCAAAGGAAGTTTTGCTCTGCACCAATATTTTGTGACTGCTTAAACTGCAATTTCATGTACATGTAATGAAACCTGAAAGCTGCTTTTATTTTGGTCATTTGATAATCCTTTAAGCCCAGTGAGCAGTTTTGGTCCCTATAATAATCTTTTGTAGTTGTTGACAATGTATTGTAGATCTAGGTATTGTAATACCAAATATAGAACAGGTCCAGTAGAAGATATTTCTCTTTCTTCGTTCATACATCATAGTCAAATAGATGATTAGAAAAGCAGGATGGATCCAAATTCCACATCATTTCTATATATTACCTTATACAATATGCACAATGTATATTATATATACATTAAATACCATCTGGTTTTGACCATTACTGACTTGGAAAAGGATCAGATATCCTAGCCCTGAGGCTCAGGCCCTGTGTCGGTAACATGCACTGGGGTGTATGCGCTTTAGCATCTGATGGAGGAGAAACTACAGCTCCAAACTGTTCATATCTAAATATGTCAATGGACAGTGAATCTGCTGCTTCCTTTGTTATACTGTTTTAAGAATTGTTGTGCTGCTTTGCTGGTGTGAAAGATTTTCAGCTTCTGACTGCTGATTATTTTTATACCTTTCCATAATAGATTAAAGAATCTTTCTGTATCCAGTACTTTGTGACCAGGTCATCCCTCAGTCCTATTTTTAATCAGCTAAACAGATAAGTTATTTAAAACTCGCTGTATGTTTTTTCTCCAGCCTCTTTATTTGGCCTTTTGGGACACATTCTTCAGTTTTTCAACACGCTTTAAAAATGTGGACTCCAGAACTGTATGCAGCATTTTGATACCAGTCTTATCAGTGCTCTGTATGAAGGTAAAATGATATAGATAGTGCTTCTGTTACTGATGCATATGAGCCTGACATATCCTAAAATCTTTTGTCCTGCACCCCTTCCCTAGTGAAATCTATCATTCACATCCACCCATCAATTAGCTAACACTATTCTTGCTATAAACTGTGTGCTAGATTATTCTAATATATTCTTGGACTTATCTCAAGCTACCTTTGGGTATTTGGGAAAGCACCAAGAAAAGCCCTGATAAATACTTCCTTACACAGAATTTTTGAATAAGAAGACCAATTGCTACTAATGGTCATATTTTACTGTTTCTTTTCTGAATGGCTCACGCTATGGAGACAACTGACCCTATAGTGTCAATTTTTGGAAAAAAATTGGGAAAGATAGCATCCTGTATTATACCTGTAGCTGTTTTTTCCTTTAGCCACTTTTGGGTACAGTGCTGCCCTTGGAAATACACATTAGAATCTGTTTTTTGGAGCTTGTACCATATTTGAAGTTGGCAGCATCTAAGGGGATTGCCACATTGATAACCAATTAAACTGCTCTAAAACAGTTTTCTATGACCTATGCTTACCACCTTAGTGAAGCAATGATATATCTTGACTCCTACATATATGAGGAGGTAGGTGCAAAATGCGACACTTAGAATTACCCCCAGTCACACAATTGAAATACTGGAGCCATCAGAGGTACTGACAGAAAGAGAGGCATTTGGGGCACTTGGCACCCCTAGTATTTTGATTGTTTCCACCAGTGCTCATCTGCCAGTTGAATTTTCATTGGTTAATGCCAGGATACACATTACACTGGGCAACTTCATTCCACAATATGTCGAGTTCTCTCTGTCTTTTGTCTTTTCTGTGGCCAGAGGGACTTCCAGCCTAAACACACTCTGGCCTCTGTAGCGGTGGTGCCTGTGTTTTGAAGGGGAGTGAGTTAAGACTGAGTATCATCTGGGTACTGCTAGAATACATGGTGTTTCATGAGCTACTCCTGGAGTTTCAGGAAAGCAGTGCAGGATGGGAGTGGGGAGAAGAATGGACCTTGCAGACTGCGTAGATGAGTGCCATGGAGGCAGAGCTTGGTAGTTGCTTCCTTGTAATGCATTTTAATATATGAGAGAGAAAATAGTGAAATTAGCATTTTGCAAGTCTGTACACCTCAGTGTCCAGCAACTGACTGCCTTGCAAGAACACTGTGTAGCATGACAGGAAATAGGAACAGGATTTGGGTAGAGGGAGCTGAGTCAAGGTGCAGCCAGCAGCGCAAAGCTCAGGGAGCGTGTTTGAATCATGTATACTAGCACTGCACGTGCTAATAAAGGACTGTAGAGGTGGCAGTCACTTTAAATTAAAAGTGTTCTGTTATCATAGTTTGGTTCACATATAATTGCACTTCCTTGATCCCTTGAATTTCTGACCATCGCAGGGTTTAAGGCTTCTTGAAGCTGTTTATAGTTATGGGAAATTATCTTGCTGCTTCCCCACTGAGAGCATTTGTTGTTCAGTACTTGAGGTTTTTTTTTCCTCTCTTGTGGTACATGGTATTTTTTTTTCCTATTTGTTGCATCCATAAATAAAAGTGGCTATTACTAACTTTTTGAAAATTCAGTATTACTTGGGTTCCAGACAGTTCTAAAACATACTTGTGAGTAATAGTTCATTGGTTTTAGCATCCAGTATTTACTGCCATTCCTCCAAATATCTTCACAAGATCTGAGATAGTCTCACTTTCTGGTCTCATATCTCATAGAATGGTGTTGCTGCTGTGAAACAGGGCAGCAAATTCTGTGTTGCTTAGGCATGAGTTATTTTGGATGTTACTATGAAAAATCTGTTAGTGAGACACTGGCAAATGGATAATACATTTAAAAAGGTATATCATTTGTTTCTAGATGAGGGAATGGAAACTGTGCAAAAGATGCACCTTCAAAAGAAGTATGTAAAATTTCTTCTTCTCTAACATCACATTAGACAGACTGGCAGATTTGCAGATGGAGTGTGCTTTGAAAGAACAGTAAATGATATTAAAATTATAGAGCAACACCTTTCAAAACTCCTGAAAGCATTCTGGAAAGTCAAGGTACACAGTTCTTGGATTTTTCACTGAGCATGCTTTGGAGAGGTAGTTTGTTGCTATAGTTGAAAGCTTTTTGTGGTGCACAGCTTGAAAATCAAAAAACTTAAAACCTCAATATGAACATAAGCTTTTGGGCACTTTTGCAGTTATTCCTTTATAATGCACTTTGGGGTGCAATTGGGAAACCACAGATGCAGAAATCTAACATTCTTACTGGACAATTTGGTAGGATTGATGGACTGTAGACAAATATGTTACGTTAAAGAAGACTCTAAAATAATCCTTCTGCAAGGGGAGATCATGCCTTATGAAAATCTATTAGTTCTTAAGGGGTCACTGAATATGTGGACTAATAAGTCCAACTGATACAGTTTACTTGAATTTCCTAGTCTTTCAACAGGTCCCTCATTTGAGGCTTCAAAGAAGCTTGGGCAGCCTTAGAGTGAAGATGCATTCAGGGATTAACAACTTGTTCAAAGGCAGGAAGCAAAGGGTAGAGATAAACAGTTGGTTTTCAGAATGAAGGGAGGTTGTTAGTCATGTACCAGAAGGGTCTATGCTGGCATCTATACTGCTTGGTATCTGCAGAAGGGTACTGGAAAAAAAGTGTAGGGAGTGGAATGACAAAATTTTTAACTACATTATTAGTTGTTAAAACACTACTACAATGTAGTACATCTACTACGTTGTTCAGTGTAGCAAAAGCGAAACCTCACTGTGAAGAGCTACAGAAGGATTTCACAGCACCAACTTACCAAATGACAATGTAACAGATGAAGGTCAGTGTTGATAAATGCAAAGTCAAGCATGTAGGGAAAATAGTTTCTTCAATGACATACGATTAACTCTCAGGAAACAGGGCTTGGAGTTAATGTAGGTAGTGCTATGAAAATGTCAGCTGACAGGTGAGCAGAGGTCAAAGGAGAGAATGTGAGGCATTGGTAGGGAAAGAATAGAGGACAAGCAACAGAAATCACTGTGCCACGGTTTATACCTGTAATGCTCCTGCATCTTGAATCGTATATGTGATTCTGTTCCCCCTTCAGAAAATAACACAGAGAACTCAAAAACACATTGAGAAGGGCAACAAGGATGATCAAAGGAACAGCTTCCATATGAGAAGCAATTAGGTAGACTAGCGTCTATGAAAAAGGTCTATAAAATCATGGATAGCACAGAGAAAGTGAACCAAGAACAATTCACTGTTTCTCATACCATACAATTTAGGGATCATCAAATAATATCAGGCAGTAGGATGAAAAGAAACAAAAGGAGGTACTTTTTTACATGTGTGCTTACGCAAACACATAGGCTGTGGAGACTCATTGTCACAGAATATTGCAGGTGTCTATGTAGATGCAAGAAGTGATTCATAAACTCACGGAATAGAAATATATTGGAGTTTTAAACATGGTGATATCACTTTTGGCTGAGAAAGCCCTTGAGCCTCAGATTGCTGGGAGCTGGGAGTCTATAGCAGGGAAGTATCACCTGTAGGGTTTTCCCTGTTCTAATCTTTTCCTTGGACACCTGTCAGAGATGGATTTTTGGAATATTGGAAAAGTTAAATCTTGGATCTGGCACAGTACAGCCATTATTATATTCCTAATGTTCTGGTTGCATATGTTTTTTAAATGTTAAATCATAATAAAGGAGATATTTCAAATAGTGTCATATGCATATAAAGCCATGTGAAATACATACTGAAGAGCATTACAGCTCACATGCCCATCCTACCATTATTTGAACAGAAAATTCATGTTTTTTGAGATTTCCTTTAAATAATCTCATGAAAGGTAGAAATTTTCTTCCAGATACAGTATACAGTGTTGACCTTAGAAATCTGGAGATGCTGAAAGAAAATTTAGCAAATTTGGGACAGTCACTGTGCATTCAGTCAACATCAGTGAACACACATCAAGCCAAGATGTTCCATACACACATCTACCTTAACCAGATCCAGCCTGGATTTCAGAAGATTCTTGTGGATTTGTAGAAAGAAATGAAGTTTCCTCTCTCATAACTCATGTATATGGACTTACAAATGGGAAATGGGTTGGAAATGCTGGCCTTTGTTTATTTACCCATCTGAGAATCTGGTCCTGTGACTAACTTACCATCTTTGAAAGATTTCCAGATCAGTGAATGCTACATAAATGAGCTGACTTCTGTCAGATTATTTACCATCCCTTTACTATAAAATCTTGACGTTTCCTTTAAAAGAGACTTCAGATCAAAGAAACATGAGAAACATGGACATGAGAAAATGAAAATGTAAAGGCATTTTGAAAGCCTTTTGTGATGTAGTAGAGATCATATTGTAGACTCATTGGGGTATACCGTTCGCCAGTAGTGTTTTATGGTCCAAATCCTTCTGTTTACTTATGAGCTTATACTAAAGAGGAACAGCCCATTTCATTCGTTCACTCACCCATTCATTCATTCACTTTATACAGCACCTATCAGAAATTGGGCTGAATATATTCCATCAAATACTTTCCCTGCTCTCCTGAAATATTAGCTAAATAAACCATCAGTAACTTGACCCTAAAGAGTGACACCTTGTTATAAACATCCAAATTTTGAAAGCCTGACAGGATAAATCAGCACCTCTCAGTCTCTCTGACACCCACACATACACATTCTCATGCATCACACAACATATTAAACATTCAAAACCTTAAATTAGTTCAGTATCTGTCTTCATATTTGTAATTTTCATGCTGTTTATCAACACAAGTGTACACATTATGGTTTCCTTTTTATAAATCATGCAGATAACACATTTTTGTTGCATGTCACTGTGTATAGATAAAGTATAATTTTGTTTATATCAGCAGACTGCTAAATGACAGTCAAGCATCTGCAGTGTGCGTAAAACAGCATCTTGTAATGGACTGCAGATCCCATGTGAGAATTTACAATAATTACCTTTAAAGTTGGAGCAGCAGCATAGCCTGAAAAATTGCCAGTAATCATTTGATTATGATGTGTATATGTGTTTCTTTCTGACATACCTGTATGTATGTCACTATAAATAGTCCATGAAGGTCAGTGACAGTATTATGAACTTCAGTTAGTGGTCCAACCTTTTACTTAATGCAATGGTATTATTTCAAGTAGAGGGCATCTAAATAGTTCTGCTTGTTCTGGAGAACACGTAGAAAACTTTGTATTTGAAAAGTAGTATTCCAGCATCTCTAGTCATGTGTACCTGTGTATTCAGAAACACATTGCTGAGAGTCTCAAAGTTTTCCTACGCAGGAATAGGCTACAAGAAAACAGATTAAATTTTAGATACACACATATAATAAACAGAGAAATTAATAAAATATTACTGTAATACAGATGAAATGAACATGTTGCTGATTTTTGTTCACCTGTGCAAAGAAGTCGGTAAACTTTTTGCCTGATATATTTCTTTAAACATTCAGTTCTTAGAACTTGGAGGTGTATCAGAGGCATCTCTCTTAACTGTGATATATTCAGCTAGCTTACATTGTATATAATTGATACATTTTTAAAGTCATGGCATTATTAGGGTCATACCCTAATACCCTAATTATTAGGGTCATACCCTAATAATGGTTTCATACCAAACGAAATAAAATTTCACCTAGCAATTTGCTCTCAAATCCATAACTTCTGGTTAAGCTACGGTTCATCATTTAGAAAGACACATGTATTTCATTTAAAGATATCAAAAACTGGAGAATCCACCACATCCCTTAGTAAGTTATTTCAAAAGTTAATTATTTTAACAGTTAAACATTTGTACCTCATTTCTACTTCATGTTGTTTAATTTAATCTTTCCACTGTTGAATGTTATTCACTTTTTGGCTAGATTAAAGAGTTCTCTACTATCAATAATCTCCCATGTAGGTACTTTTATAGTGTAATAAAGTCCTCTCTTAATCTTCTTTTTGAACAAATAGACAGAGATTCTTATGTCTGTCATTGTAAGGCAGGATTTACAATCCTCTGATCATCTAGTCATTCCTGTATAAATAGTTTCCCTCTTTTGGGGTGTTTTCCATCAGAACATTGGAACCTGAAACAGCACTATGTAAATAGGCACACTGCCCCAAAATACCTCCACACCTAAGGTTAATACCATCATTGAAGTTGTGATAGGTATTCCTCCATTTATGTTCCAAGGGATGGTATTAGCCATTGGCTGCAGTATTGCATTGGGAACTTGTGTTTTATTGGCCATCATGATGCTCACATTGTGCTTTCTCAGATGATATCCCTCATCTTTTACAGATTAGCACTATTTTGTTGAATGTAAAATGTTATTTGAATGTAAAATGTTATCTGAATTAACACAATGTAATGAATAATTATTACAATAAGTATACAAAGATTATATAATTGGGCTTATGGTTTGCTGTATAATTCTGGGTCATGCAATTTTATTAACAGTAAACTTCTAGTGTTTTCAGATCTATGACAACTGTACCAAGAAGCACTAGAGAAAAACCAAATCCCTTGCGGGATCTGCAGGACAAACATGTAGAGGATCACATAGGGAGGAAGAATTAACTGCCTATTCTTTTAGATCTCAGTTTTAAAATAGTTGTTTTTTTTAGCATTCAGACAACATGATGGTTTTGATGAATTGTATTCTGTTGCTACTACACATGCTGTACCTGTTTGAAAGATGGCTGCTAATAGGTGACACTGTCAAACTGGAATTTTTGAGAATGCTCAGCTACATAATGGCTATTGTATGGTGAAATGCCTTACTGGTACTCTTAAGGATTAAGCCCTTAATGATAATCAGTGGAGTCAAAAGTCCTTATCAACCATTTCAAAATATTTCCAATTTTTTTTGTTAAGAACTTTATGCATGAAGTGGTTTTTTTTAAAGACAATCAAATCTGATATTCTTACAGGCTGTATTCTTACAGGGTGAGGTGAAAGGTGCTGTCTTTCTCAGATGCCCAGAGATCCACCTTTCCTATTACTCAAATCAGTGGAGCTACATAAATTTATATCAACTAAGAATCTGGCCTAGTTTGTATAATAAGCTTTTAATTCACGGACTAGGTTGACAATCAGGTGTTTTGAACTCAACTTTTTAAGAAAAAAAATTTGTTGCTCTGCAAATACCTGTTTCTACTGTATCCTTCTTCCTCCCACTGCCTCCAAAAATACTCTGTTTGTTCTCCAGGAGAGGATGAATTTTCACAGAGCCTTAGAAAAAAACAGAGCTATCCTCTCCTAGACAACAATAATGATGATATCTTTTTGCAGAATCTGCGCAGTATGCCCAGCTTCTGTAATCTCTGTTCTCCGAGTTTGTTTTTTCAAACTCGGATACTCTTAAACACTGCAAAGAATATTTTCCACTCTGAACAACTGTTAAACTTGTTTTCAAACATATATTTTAACAACTTGGAGTTAGGCACACAGTAATCCATGGTTAGGAATCAAGTTCGGCATGATGTGGAGCCAAACTCACAGAGACAATTAAGTGATTTTACTGCTTTAGTGCAGGAAAAACTCTACTGAGGATTGTGCTTTCCGTTCAGTGGAACACCAGTGACTGCTGAAGACTGCAGGCATGAAATAGTTTTCTTATAACAGTGTTTTCTTCTGGCTACCATCGGTGAAAATTTGAAGCTTTAAACATGTCTTCTGCATTTATGTGTGGGAGGTGCGATACTTTCTGTTTAATAAATCAGTCTTAGCTTGTCTACAGTATATCAGAACTGAGTATAATTTGGACAGTATGCATCTGCTATAGAAAATGTCTAGTGTACTTACCTTATAATGGGCTGTGATTATGTTTATATGTGATTTCTTCTGCACAATGTACCATAATTAAAATTTAATTTGTAATCCTTTGATAATACAGTATGAAGCTGCTGTCAATTAACTGAAAGCAATTAATTCATTAGATAGAAATGAAAGTACCTCAGGAACAACGAACATAGATAGCAGGACAGTAAAAACATCCGTGGGAAGCAGACGCGCATAGTTCAAGTCTCCAGGCCACAGCTCTTTGGTAGTATCTGTAATCCATTTGTGACAGAAAGATAGGTCTGTATCTGTTTTTTAACCCTTTTGGGGTTTGTAAACTCTACCTTGGCATCTGACTTCATTTGTATATGAGCTGCCATTTTGTATTTGGAAAGCTGTTTCGGACTGATACGCGGTTTGTTTTGGACAATTCTTTGGCCTGTGAGGAATGTGGACACTTCAGGGACAATTTGGAGAAAGAACAAGGGCAGGCTGGTCCCTGAATATTTCTTGATAATTTTCCTACTTCAGGAAACAGTGTTTTTCTTTATGGCTAGAGATGACTTTTCTAGCCTGAAACACGAAAGAAGAGATTCAAAGAGGGGAAGGAGGCAAGGCTGGGCCGCAGACCCTTCAGCCTCCACCTGCTAACAAGGCAGGAGAGTTGAATGGAGGTAACCAGGCATAAAGTCTTCAAACAGGCAGATCTATTTGCAATGTACTGCTGACCACTCAGGACAGGAGGGGGAGGCTAAGCTGTTGCTTACATATATAAGTGGCAAAGGAATTCATATGAATCTCTTCACATGCATTTAATCTAGCAAATTTTTTAATAAATATGGAATTTAGGGACTTTCTTTCCATGGTATGACTTCTTTTCTGGGGCTACCTCTGAGCTACAAAGCTGCAGCAAAAAGGGAGCTTGCATCAGTTACCATCTACACACAAACCTCCTAACTAATTGATGTAGTAGCCCTCGTCTGGCCCACGTTACCTTCAAGGTGCCTTTGTGCATGCAGCCAGGAAGGACTCTGTTTAGTCTTGTTCCTTATGAGAATACTTGTTTCCAGGTGCTGGAGTCTTTCTTCCTGCTTCCCCAAATCTGTCTATATCTTCTTCTGTCAGGCTCCCAGTCCTATTATTCTTAAACTCATTTATTCCCTTATTAGCTCAACATAGCGTGGGTGAGCCCTACAACTTCTGGAGAATGAGCTCTTATGAGCTATGAAACCAATGTGAACCACTATGAAAATCGACCCTTCCGATTTGGTGTATATTTTGTGAGCTTGAACATCCAAACCTCTTCCTATTGAGAGCCTGCATTTATCCTAAAATAGCTGTGCCCTGCTGATTTTGTTGGGTCAATATTTGCCCTTGCACAGAAGAAGACATGAAGTGTAATCCTTTTCACGACTAGATACAATCTAAGTGACAAGGATAGGCTCTGTTCTAAGCCTGCACTAACTGCTAACCTTCTCAAAAGTGTAAGATAAACACAGACTCATTTTCCTTTCTGTCAGCTAGACAAGATGAACCTGTGCAGCCTACGTCTATGTTAACAATTTGTGTGGCGCAGGATCCACAGGAGTGGATCTGTAAAGCAAAACAATTGGTGCTGAGGACCAAGCATCCTCACTATGTACATTTTTTTGGGGGGGGGGGAAGTTACTTCAGCCTAGCTCTAGTCTGGTCCTGTGAACTCCATGTACATCAGAGGGTGAAGTACCTTTGGTGCATTCCTGCAATATATTTTTTGATTTGATTTAATCCAAAAATAAACCAGCTTTGGCACTCTGAAGCTGCTCTCTGATGTGAACCAAAATGCGTTAAGTGGTGGTGATTGGGAGATTCTCTTCAAAAACACCTGGGTCCAAAGGAGAGCACTAATCTAGAGAGTAGAGTGAGGGGCAGCACGCACTTACTTCCAGAGGGGCCACATCTCTCCTTTCAGTGTGTGCATGCCAGATGTCCGAGGAGGATTTTCTATAAATGTGATTTTATGTGACAGGATGCTTATGAAACTGATAATAATTGTTATAAGAACTCATGTCTTCATGAATATAGGTAATATCCTCTAAAAATCATTTTCAGATGACATGTACATCAAAAGGTGATTAAGTGAAAGTTGCTAGTAAAGACAGAATCTTTTGGATTTCCTAAGGTGAAAAATGAATTCTCCAAATAGCAAGCATGTCCTTAGTCTCCTTAGTCACAGCTGTGTCTATTAGCAGTTCTCACCTTCCCAAGTCTAACGGCATTAGGAGGAAAGGAAAATAGAGTTTGCAGCTGTTTCTCATACTATCTTCATTCTCCCTTTTTAATACTTGCCATTATTCTTAAAATATCTTCTTTTCTCTAGGGGCAGATGAAGCCCTCGTGTTTGCTGGCTGAACCAGCACGCAGCCCTGCCGCGCTGCCGTGTGAGCAGTAGTGCCTCTGGTGGTGCCGGTGTGGTAGGGAGCTGGGACTTTGGTGGTGTCTGCTCTTCCCTTTGAGTAAATCCATTTCTGCATATTGCTTGCTGTACTCCTCACCACTGGGAGGCAGCTTAAGTCCAGGATCCAAGCCAGCACCATTCTGCAAAGCAGCCGGGAAAATGATGTTTTGGGTAAAGAGAATGGCATTTGATGAGGTGAAATGAAAGTTCCAGTTTTGTCATAGCTTAGGAGAAATAGGGAAGCACCTTACTTCCTGGCCGCCAGGCTGGTTGTATTAATTTTCTTTTGTGAGATTTCTCTGAAATTCTGGCCATCAACAAAATGAGACATCAGGAGAACAGTGGCTCTCTGGATGAAATATAGTGTGGAGAAGTATGGGCTAGATTGAGATAATGTGAGTTTTAATTCCTTTATACTTACAGTGTGTAACTTTTATCAAAATAGTTTTTGCTCGATAGAGGCACCAAGTTCTGATTACCTAATGGAAACTGTATATCAAAGGTCATTACAGCTTCAGAGGGACTGTGTTGTACTGCTGTTCTTTTTAGAAAAAGGAAATTCTACAGAAGGGAGAGTTGTTGGTGAAATCTGCTATGGTTAAAATCAGCACAACGGTATCACAGAGTGTTAAAAAAGTTCTGGAGCTGTCTGCAGCCAAGACAAGCAGTGGTTAGTTTTCTTCCACAGTGTCCTTGAATGAATTTCATGTTGCACCAGAAAAGGACAATAAGAAATGAGTAAACTATAGTGTTGGTGCCAGCATATAGTTAAATGAAACACTGTGCTATATGTCTGTTTTTACTGGGAACTAGCAGTAACCAAAGGCTGCTGTGATGATACTCTTTTCTCCTGTCCTAGTTTAAAACTATATAAAGAATCTTTCATATTAACTTACCAACATATTTCTTACACTACTTTACACACATCAGAGGATTTACTTTTTTGTTTAGTTTTATGACCTGTGGATATGCATCACCTCATAAGAGTAGAAGAAAGGCTATAATGAGTCAGGCTGTTGGTTCATCTAACTTAGCCTGCTGTTTCTGACAGTGGCCAGGTGTCTGGCAAAGCAGCACAGCAGCAAGATGCTTCTCCCAGGGCACCCTCACAGTTTCCAGCAATGCTTACGAGTTTTCTGAACTCAGTGATGTATCTATTCATTAATAGCCCTTCATGGGGTTTCTTCAAGGAATTTATCATATCACTTTTTCAAATTACCTGAACTTTTGACCACTACAGTACCTGGTAACTAGTAACCTAGGAACTCACATTATGCACTCTATGGAAAATACTTGCTTCTTTTAAAATCCTAATAATTTCATTGGACTAGTTCTTGTGTTAGAGGGCAGAATGAATTCTGTATTCATACTGTTTCTCCTGTGTATGTCTTCTGCTGCTGCTGTTTACTTTCTTGTCTCTGAAATAGCCAATTTAGGGTTGAAAAATGGGGGGTTATCTTTAGCAGTAGCCAAGAGACAGAAGTGGGGACTTCTTTGTTTAAAAAAAAAAAGGGGGGGAAGGGGGCAGAGGACATCTTGAATTAGTGGCATTATTGTTTATCCTGGGTCATGACCAGGTAAAATTTCAGTTTCAGGAAGAATGATATGAGAGAATGCAAATGAAATGGAATTTGCTTTCTGAAGCATATGTAAGAAAAAAGTATAAAGGGGAATTCAAACAATTTAAGTAGACAAATGCCCTAAATTGTCACAATCTGCACTTGCCTGCCCTTTGTTACTTCTGCATGCAGGTAGCTCCCTTAGAATTCGTCATTCCCCCATGCGTCAGTGCTGCAGCATAGCTGGAGCCAGACACCTTGCAGAAGAAAGTAACTTGCTGCTTACTGCCATAGAAAGAAAGAATGTTACAACACTAGGAATGAAGTGGAGCAGAGAGAACGTTTTTTTGTGTGTATCTCCTATATTCAGCAGTTGTTTCATCACAACTAAAATAGCATTATTCTGTCTACTGGAAAGCTCAGGAAGGAATGGTCATATTGAAAACACAGTGCTTCAAAGAAAGTTTTTCTGCTTTTTGTTTATTGTAACAGCATTTCTAACTCTTAATACACAAAGACAACATATGTTTAGGATTGTTGCTTCTTTATTAACCCATATAAATTCCTTATGTCTATCTGTGCTTCTTAATGGAAAGGATGTTATTAAGGCTGGCAACCCAAAATTCAGACTATTTTCTTATGTTTTGCAAAGCACTGATCTGCATTAAAAAAACCAACAACTTTCCTATTTCTGCTTCTTCCATCACAAAGCATTCCTTTTAAAAAATTTTATCTTGCTTTCTGCAGATGAAACCTGTTAGAGGCAACAGGGAAGAAACCTTGAAGAGCAAATGCCTTGAACTGCAGTAGAAGGCAATGAAATTTAGCTGTAACACTATGCTGCTGTTACCATTTTGCATAAAACTAAAATAGTTCAAACTGTAATTGAGTAAAAATATGCTTCTTCCTTTTATGCAGTAGGTGATGAGTTCTGCTGAGATCGGTGGTAGCTCTATGAAAGAACATTAGGTGATTGAATTTCACAACAGAGCATTATTTTTGCATGGTATATCCTCTCTTCAGAAGTTTTGCAGTGTGACTTGAACAGCTTTGTTCTATCTGCTGCTCAATATTGAAGGCTTTGAAAGGATAGTCTGATAGAAAATGCCACCAGTCCAAGAATGTCTTCCTACTTGTTGACCACTGAGAAAAGAAGTAGAACTGTGAAGCTGTGATAGGAGACAGTATCTGTCTGGGGGGTTGTAAATATAGGAGAGGGAGCAGGGAAAGTGCATTTATTTCTATTTATGTACATTGTTGAGACTATTACTAGTATAATATGTACATACAGTGTTGGCATCATCAGTCATAAAACTGGAGAAAATGTTGAAAGTTTCCTGGGAATTCACTTCAGACACTGGGAAGCAAGAGCTTGATAGATTAGCTAGGCTGAAAATAGGAGAAGCAAAGTAAAGAAAAAAAAAGAGTAGCATGATATAAATACTTCAAAATGGCATTTTCTTGTCATTGAACTTTCTCATACTTCCTTCTGGATACACATGGAAATCCATCTAAAAATACCTCATATTCTGCATTTAATTTCTTTCATTTTGACTTCACCATTGCAACAGAAAAAAGAGAAAGGTTAGCACTGCTTATGGCTTCTTACCAAGACTCTACTAATAAGGGCTTATAAAAGGTCTAAAAGTAATTCTAACCCCTTCATAAACAGACTACCTTTGTTAAAATAGCAGTAATGCTCTTAAGCACTTGCATAATTTCTTTAATCTACAAGAAGATTTACATTCATTATGTAGTTATATCTTCTGTCAGCCACTAATCCGGAAAACAAAATATTCTCATTTCCTTTTCTCCTTTTTGCTAGTGGAGAAAGTGTGGCAGAGAAGTTAAGTCACTTGTCTGCTTGACAAAAGTTACCATTTTCTCAGGTGAGTCAGAACTCTTGAGCTATTGGTTTTCAGCCTTCCTGAAACCACTATTTCCTTAATAATGTTTCCACATTGCCCTTCTTGAAGTCTTTCCCCAGATTTGCTCTGTATATGGTTTTGATTTCCATGCTGCAGTCTCTTGACATCTGCTGTCAAGAGAACTGTTGTTAGACTGAAGTAAAAAATGCTTTGGCTCCTCCAGTGTGTCGCTTGACCAAAGACTGGCACTACAGGCAGACCCAGAAAAACAAATACCCCTCCCCCCCAAAACCCTCATGAATTTGTATTACAACTGAATACAAATTTTAAGTCAGAATTTTCTACATAAAATGTGTTTTCTGCCAAATTGAAAATTTTCAACAGAAAAGTGTTTTTTTTTACTTTTTTTTTTTTTTTACTTCTCATTTAAGGAAAGATGATGTAAATTGTTGTCTGTTAAAATAATTTTCCATTACTCTTTGTATGTATGTAAACCATAGTGGAATTATAAAAAGTTTAGTCTGGGTTTGTTGTGTCCTCATACTTCCCTGTTGCCAATGCTCCACAGCCAAACTATACCCTCTCACAATGTGCTGTATTATCACTGCCAGAGCGATAGTCAGCAGTGCAGCATAGGAGATGTGTCTGCAAAACTACATTTTGGAATTAAAACTTTTCAGAATTCATCTTTCTTCAGAAAGTTTCGCAGTATCAACTTTTTGCCCCAATTTCAGAGAAAAACAAATGCTGAGATATTGAATTTCTCCAAAGGCTGAAAGTCCATTTTTTTTCAGCTAAAATATGCATATAAAATTAATCTTTTTCAACTAGTTCTGAAGTTTTTCAGATACCTAGATGTTCATTATTTAAAGTAAAGACAAAAAGTAATAACTTTGGGAGGCCTGCAACAAAGTACAGATTATTTTAGATATTTAGTGTGTCTGTTATGGACTAGGAATAGTACAGTAATGGGATGTAACAATCACCTTTAACTACTTTTTTACAAAATGCGTGCTTTGTATTTTGGAAGTTGTAATGCATTTAGTTTGTGATGTGATCATATGGAAAGGAATAACTTTAAGGTACAGACATAGGAGTGAAAAATCTTTAACTCTTTACAGCAGGTATTTCAGATTGATTAAGTATATGTAATTCTAAATAATATAGTGTAATGATGTGATTGATTTCTTTTAAGTACTTCAGATTTAAGTGTTGGTGTAGCTCTCTTTAGTCATTCACATTGTGCAAAAGAATATTCTGTGTCAGTATCCATATGTTACCTATTACTTATGTAAGTATAACAATATGATTTTGTTTAACAGTTGTACCTTTGCTATAGTGAGTACAAGCCTTCTGTAGGCAAAAATAAAGTCAAAGAAGCTGTAGGAAGGGACACCAAGAATACATTGGCTTGTTAAAAGGAGGTATGGCCAAAAGATGAAGGGTCAAGTTCAGCCCCTTAATTCAGTTGGAAGACTTTAAACTATAGACCGGTTTTAAAGTCAGGCTTTCAAAGAGCTGTCAGGTGTGCCATATAGGTGACACATGTAATCCATCAGTGATCTCAAGCAGATGCTTTTTTGTATGAACATAGAATGTAGAAACATCTTGTCCTTACCAAGAGACATTATGACAAGTGACTAGGAAGATAACAAATAGAAAATATCTGCCATACTCAGCAGGAACAAAGACTTAATATTCTTAACCTGCTGCAAGCAATATGAACGATTCATTAAAAGAGTTGCTTGTATGAAGCACATCTGTATTGTGTTCTGTATTAAGTTTTTACTGTCAGCTGCTCTGATGCTAGACACTTATGCAAATAAAAATGTGGGAAAGATCTCTGGATTACTTCATCTGAAACATTCCCAAATGCCCAATTATGTCTGAGTTTTGGTTTAGTTTTACTTTTTTTCTTTGGATGGAGAAATCCAGGGCACTTTGAAGTTTAAAAATACATTATCCCAAAAGTACATATTCTTTTCTGTCATCAGAGTTAATTGTAAGGTGTAAGCGACAATCTGAAATGTGCCTAGATAAAAAGAGAGCATATCACGTTTTGATGTAAAATTTCATTAGAACTGCACCTTTGTGTTAATATGTAGGGACCCAACTTTTTTTTTTTCTTTTTTTTTGCCTTAGGACTCATTTGAAATGCCATCTGTTAAGCTGCTAAATTATGTGCAGTGCTTTTTTGAGAGGGAGTGTCTGTCTACTAGCAGCTAAAATAAGTTATTTCTATTTATGTTTGTGACCTTGAGATGTAAGTGGGAATGTCAACTCTTCTGATTTTGGCATTCTTTCAAGCAAGGCAAGTGATTCTGGCAGCATAATCTTGTTTATCTCTTTTCAGCTCCAGGTGGTTTCCTTGGTCTATATCTGGGATATTTTTTCTTAACAGAATTATTTCCTCCTCAGCCAGGCAGATATGCAATATCAGCATCTCCTAGTTCACACACCAGGACTGTAATCCACAATCTAACCAGACAAGATGAATGTAAACATAAAGGAAAATAATAGAAAATCAAAAGATTCAATTGATAGAACTAAGAAAGTAAATAAAAGGTGTAGAAAAAGAATCAAGAGTGGGAAAGCGAGTAAAGGAACTAGATAGTTTTCCCATCTGTGTGTTAACGCTGGACAGAAATGTGTACACAGTGCCAATTACTGGGACATGCTATAAAACAGAGCAAATAAAAAGGCAATAATTTGTCTGCTATTTTTAGACCTGAGTCAAAAAAGCTCAGAAGTGCATGCTTAGTTGTTGGGGGTTGCTGTAAATTAAACATGGCCTTAAGTGCTTTGTTGATGACGCTGCTTAAATGGAGCATATTCAAACATATGGGAAGCACAAATCTGTAGAGATTTCATTCTTCATTTTACAGCAGTTTTCTTTAGTATTATTATTTAAGCCTTCTGTTTTATGTTAATTCTAGTATTTGGTGAAATCAATCTCTGTACAAATTAACAAGGTGATATGCACTATTAATGTCCATCATCTATCTCATCTTGAGATTCTTATTTAAATTATTTTTCCTTCTTGGATAATCACTGTCGTTAATGTACCTTAATGAAACCAGATAAATGTGAAGGGTAGGGTCAGCTGGTCAGTGGATGTAAATCAGTGCAAATCAATTGATTTCAGTGAGCCCATACCTCTTTACAGCCCTCCACAGCCTTGTTCAGAGTTTCAGAATTACAGTTAAATGCTTTACAGTTCTTTTGTTCTTAATTTTGACTCATAAAGCTACCATGCAGCCATAGCTCAATTAATAAATGCAAGATACATTTGTATAACAATCAATCATGTCAAGTTCTGTTTTGAAACTGGCAGTTCCAAAGGCAACTACAGCTATACCTAACAACATTTTTAATAATTTATTTGACACCTACTTTTTAGTAGTGAATCATGCAGGAACAGTTAATGTTTCACACAGATCTCTTGCATTTACTTACTGGTCTACTTCATGAATTCATTCTGAAAGTAATTACTAAAAAAATTATGATAAAGCTGCAATGATATTCTGAATTTTGCAATTATTTATCTTACTCTCTGTGAAAATTCAGAACTAGGTAGTTTAGTATCTGATCAATTATGTGAAGGTTTTAGAATTGCACTTGTGAGTTTAAGAGCTCATATTCAGCCTTAGCCCTTTTTGTAGAAATCAGCTTTGTTGGTTATTTTGAGCCTACATGACCCTGAAAATGTAAAGAATCCACTTGAAGCAGGGCCAGCTGAGATAAAACCATGAGTTGTTTAAATCTGTGAATCCAAGGAATTATACTGCTTTCAGTAGCTGAATATCTGATACAAGGTTTGTAACTTCTAGTTTCATTTGTCATTTCTTCAAGCAAGTCTCTACATGCAAATCCTGACATGATTATGTAATGTTATATTCTACTTTGTTACAATTAACTACATCTAATTATAGATAATGTTCTGATTTTATATGTTCCTAACATGGTTACCTTTTTGTAACCTTGTATCAGCTTGTACTGTTTAATTATGTCTATAAGGACTTATTATCCTGTCTCTTGTTAGTGGTTCAGTCATCTGCCAAAGGACATGGATAACATTTTCCTTAGTTACTTTACATTTATTTTATGTAAGTACTATGTACATGACACAAAACAGTGGAGAAATAGGCCTACATTTTCTATATTTTTATAACAGTCTGATCTTAAAAGCTTTCTTACTGTCTGTATATTCCCTTTTGTTTTTCTTCACTTTTATTAAGTTAATGTTGAAGACACTGCAGACTTTATAATCTAAAACAGCTGAGAAACAACTGCTATATAGTGACTGATAAGAAAAGATCACTGTTTCCCCACAGTTATTATGTAGCTTCCAAAGAACTGTACCAAGGACTTGTTTTTACCAGGATGCCCTGGTTCAGCAAAGCACTTAGGAACATGCTTAATTTAAGTGCACACTTACTGACGTCAGTAGGATCGATAATCTGCTTGAAGGTAAGTGTTCTGCTGTACCAGACCAAAGAAGCCAATATGCAGCAGAATTTATTACCAAAACCAAAAAGATCTTAAAGTACCTAAAGAGAGAGTAAAATACCTAATACCTAAATTCTCCCTTTCTCTCTCTGGTAGTCTCATGGATATAGGGACCAGTCATATGTTTAACTCTTGACCTGCTGCATCTTGCACTTGGACATATCAAGTTATTAGATCCCTCCTGCATCATTTTGTATATACTTGTCCTTAATTGTTATTAATAAACCAGTGGAAATATTGTAGTTCCTAGAATATTGTTTCTTTTGGATACACAATGGTTTTGTAAAGATATTGAGTGTAGGTTTCTAAAATACAAAGGTTATAACACAGTTGAAAAGGTGGTTAGTTAAAAATTTCAAAACATTATAAAACATCGTTGAGATTTTGAAACTGTTACACTCCCTGTGTACAAACTCTAGATATTCTCCTAAGCAATTTATGATTATAGAAGCCAGTAATTCCTAAACTTATATTTTGTTGTGAAGGGAATTGAAGTCTAAATATTATTAAATCCTGTAACCTGATAGTTCTAAAAAAGCATCTTGAACTTAGAACTTTTTTGTTTAGTTGTGCTGATTTAAAGCTGTTAAATTGAGCTTCTGGAATTATTGACTATTACCAGTTTGAAAGTAAATGATTCCCAATGGGACCTGTGTTCAGATTGGCATGAGTCCAAGATACAAACCCTCTGAATGTGTATACACATAAATCTCTAATCTCATCAAGCAGGTTATTTTAGGGAAGCCTAGTAGATTGATAACATCACGCCTCACAATTCCATTAAGGAAATCATGTCAGAATAAATTAATGAATAACATACTGATATTTTAGGCTTACTTTATGGCAATATAATGCAGTTGTTTAATAACTCATTGCACAAACCATTTTCAGTATTGTTGATGTTAAATAAAAATCCATGCAGTTACTATGTTATTTGATCTTTCACTTTAACGGTAATATTGATCTGAAGAAAAGCAGAATTAATACAAGAATCTTTCCAGACAGACTTGGCTGCATGTGATTAAGGTGCAGTTAGTCCTACTAGCAGCTAAACAGGGGTGGTTCTGTACAAGATTAGCTTAAAGGAACTAGTGTCTTGATTTTGAGAAACGTTCATTTTGATTGATAATAGCTGTTCTGTCCAAGAATGTTACAATAAAAGCTTATTTGGATTACACCAGCCCCGAATGAACTTAAATGCCTCAGTGCAGAAGAGATGCATAATTTTCATCTCTACTTTTATCCATTTTTTTATTAGCATAATTTAATATTTAGAATTGTAAAAGGAATGAAAATGCAATATAGTCAACATCATTAAAGAAGACTGTTAAAAATACTGCAGGAAGGGGGAACAGTACTATTATACATGAGTGACTTAGTCTTGTTTCCAGAAAGAATTGAAATAAAACTAGGCTCAGAATATCTTGCACACACTGATGTTTGAACATAAGTGTGAACGTTATTCAGGTATTCAGGTGTGCACTTGCCCAGTTTTTGGTTGAACTTTACAAATCTATCTTTAGTGTGGAGTATCTTTAAATTACCATGGGAGTATCCTTTACATTGCTCAAGACTGTGAAAATATTAAATAAGACAGAATTATACCTGGGGAGAGGAGAGAGTGGACTGCAGATCTTAAGCGTATTTGTAACTAGCATTTGTGAAACAAACTAACAAAATAGAAAGTCAAGGCTCTGAAAAGCAGTGATAATGATATCTGCTACTAGCACCTGCAGTTCCTGTTTGGACTCCAATAAATCTATTTTATGGTACTTTAAATATTCTTTTTGATTAATATTTTGTTATCACATGTGAGTTTCTCCTCCAGTCTGAAGAACTTGGTTCTAAGAAGCTCCTCTGCAATCATCAGCTGAATCTCATGTGGATTAAGAAGCAGCTCTACTAACCCAAAGCAAATCAGTTTACACAACCTCCGTTCTAAGAGGCAGCTTCATGTCAGCTTTTTCCACCAGAACACTTTTATTTTTAGCATCTTGATTTTTCAGAGATTCCAAGCTGGGGACTAGAACCCTGCTGATTGGGGACTCATGGTGGTGAAACTGTTCCCCTCACCTGCAGAGCCCGTATTCCTCTTTTTGACTGAAATGGCAATTTGATCTGAGAAATATGATTTCAGTTCAGCAATCCATTATTCTAACCTTTTCGCATTTTGATCTGTTATCCCAGCACTAAGCCTTAAGGAGTTCTCTCACCTTGTTCACAACAACTTCTGTTTTTCAAGCTTTCTGTCCACTTTTCTGTTGAATGGGTTAATGACTGCAATTGAGAGATTTCTTAACTCTAAATCAAGAATGAAGACCCTTTTAGGCTGAGTGAAGGTATTTGGAGTCTCTGGTGGCAGAAAGGAAAGGAACGTTTATGGTATGTCTCTCTTAAAAATGTCTTTCAAAAATCAGTGCAAAAAGAGGAAAAATTATTAGAAGATATTTGTTGAAGATATGTGCCAGTGAGCTTCTTAATGTGTTACGAAAAGAGTTACATCCCAGATCAGTCTATGCTTTTGATCTATCCTTGCTACTTGTTTTCTTTACAGAGTTTGATTTTGTTGTCTTCAGGGACTAAATTTTCAGTGACCGTGGGACTAGTTCTCTTAGGGATCTCTCACGGAAGGCATGTGGTTTTTCACTGTTTTCATCCAAATTGTAGCAATTACTGTAAAACTCTTCCCACCTCTGAAACAATTATGGAAGGAACAAGGTCAGCTTAAATAATCTATTTTTCTTTGTTGACTTTGAGCAAGGAAGAAGATAAAACGGAAAGAGCAAAGTGCTTCACTTTCTTCAGTTTCATAAAAGGCATACATAACAGCTTTTTCCTTCATTCCATAAGAAAGGAACAGCTAGTTTTAAGAAGAAAAAACATATAAACTCTCCTTCCTCCTACCTCTGATGAAAGAAACTAATTAATCCTGTACACTTTTAGAGAAGCAAAAGTTTAAGGAGGAGAACTGTAATACTCCTCATTAAGAAGAACAGTGAATCCTTGTATCTCAGAGATCCATCCCAACGTAAGCATCTATTTATCTAAGCATTTATCTCAACTCACAGGAGATTAAGTAACCACTGGAAAAAAATTGGTGATGTGTACATTCTCTGTATGTATGCTTAGAGTATTAAAATTGTGTCTTTCTAAAGGATCTGCTTAATCTCATATAGAAACAGTCCATTTTCACCAAGAATTGTTATATAAAATTTCATGACCTGGATGATGTGGGTCAGAGTGAATTATCATTTCTCATGCCCTATGGCCTTTAAAGCTGCCAGTTCACAAATAACTACTCCGCTAACCATCACATGCTTTACTTTTCTAACTGAATATAAAATATTCCTGTCAAAACATTGTAAACAAATAATTGAGAAGTTGAAATATGAAAGAAGTTCAGCACATATGGACAGAATGCAGATAAGCGCAAAACTATCTAAGCAGCATCTGCAAGGAAATAATAGTCAGAGCCTGAAAATCATACTGCAAAACTCAAGGTGAAGGACCATTCCTTTTTCTCCTGTTATAAACTTATGAGATATGAGTAGTTTCACTCCATTAAGAAAAGGCTGATGAGTGAGAGCAGAGGCCACACAGTCTGAAATTACATATATAGGAGAATTCCTCTCTTTCAATATCACTTCCTCTTTTTTGCACTTGCCGAATAACTGTTTCATGGCTGTCATTCCAGTAAACAGTAGTCACTTACTCAAGCAGCCTGCTTTACCTTTGTTTCTGTAGCCAGGGGCATCACCTCTTAGATGAACTACCTAGTAATAATGAAGGCCTCTCTGTTGTGGCAAAAATCTCTTTCCAGTAAGAAAGCTCACTATAGTGCCTCCATTACTCAAGACAAGGTAGATGAATGACAAGCCTTTTAATTACCATTTCTTTCCTATTGCTGGTGTCTTGTGTAACGGGTCAGATTTTTTTGCTTCGCTGTACTCTGGCCAGAAGAACTTCGGGATGAAATATGTTGAATATGGACCCTACTTTTACCTTATACATTATATGTATTTCTCAAGCTGACTGTAGTGTTTAGAATTACTTGAAAATGTCCTAGAAAAAGTGTTTAAGAAATCTTAACAAATGAGTGAGATTTTATTTTAAAACAGTAAGAATGCAACGTGTCAGCATTTCAAATTTGGCCTGTCAAATGTGTGTCATATTTGCATTATAAAGTTACTCCCCTTTCTCCCCTTTTTGGGAGTTTATCCCAGAATTGTCTTGGAGAGTAAATGCTCCCCAATAACCTCAAAGCGATTCTGCTTTTCAGGCTCCCTCTCTCCTGGAGGTCATCTGAGAATATTGAAAGCTAATGTTTTTTTCCAAACTGGCACTGTTGGTGACAGCAGGAAGACAGTACTCTTTTTATTACTTTCTCTCTTGAAGGAATTAAAATTGCTGAGTATCTGTACAGGCCATTCAGATTTTAGAGAAATAGGATCAACTTCTTAGTCCCATTCCAAAAGGACCCTTTTTTGTCTTCATTGTTTTGAAGTAAACTGTCTGCTTTTGTTTAGTGAGGACATTTTTGCCACTAAATTTTCTTAAGCAAAAGATTATCTTTCTTTTTAACAAAAAACAAGTCTCTAATAAGGCAGATCATCCAAAACATACCTAGTTTCTATCTTGCCTGTCTGGTGAAACCCTTCTGGGTTTCTTTACTTTCACATTGACTCAAGGAACAATCATCTGTCTTGAGACTACATCAAATCTTGCTACTCGCCTGATTTACTGTCATTCTTGTAAATAGCAATTATTGAATCTTTTATGAATTTTTCACTATGAATTTCAATGGAAAAAGATTTGTTCCTCATGATAAGCAGATAAAAATACTTTAAAATTAGATTCTATCTACTTAAAAGTGTCAGCAATTAAAATGTAATAGAAAATAAAGAAGTACTATTAAACTTAAGTTTAATGAACATCTATTTCGGGGACAAAAAGGCTCTTTTCTATCTTTTGTATGGATGAAATGCTTCATTTGAGCTTTTAACTTTGTCTCATGGCAGCTGTAAAACATTTTATGAGGAATGAAAATGCTGATAACCACATCTTATCTGAGAGACATACCGATAGACATATGTAATGTTAAACTGACTGTTAGGACTGCAGTAAACAAAGGACAATAAAAAACATCATAGAAAATGCAGAAAACTTCTGTTGGTGAGGCTGTTTCTCTTGCAGACCGCAGGCATGATGCCAGCATAGCTCATGTACTTATTTTTCAAATCCTAACTTTTCCTCCAGCTGGAAGAAGCATATGGCTAGTGCTGTCTTCCCACAGGTTACTTTTGCATATAACAAGGCAGGACTGTGCATGCTGTTCTAGCCTGCCATACTAGTTATAGTATGGATGCGAGGCTGTGCCAGAGATCGTCAAGCCTGCAACTGATTAGAGAGGACAGGGGGTAAAACAGTATGTTGGAAAAGAAAGATTATCACTTTCAATAGAAAGATCACAGCACATTTAGAGATCAGCTATCCTGTAGAGAAGACCTGAATATTCCTCATCGGTGGCATGGTTTCTTTCACTCCTGAGTGATCTGCTTGTGAGAAAGAATTGATAAATTAATGACTAAGTTTTGTTTTCCTTTAAGGAAATGACAAAAAATCAGTTGCAAATTTCTTTTTATTTCAGCAGTCCAGTTGAAGTCCAGGGGCAGTTCAGTGAAGTTGGTTTTCTCTCTCCAAATGTATAGCCATTTTATAGTCATTCCATTGGTAATTTTTTATTTAAGAAGAAACTTGGTAGGCTTTTCAGTCCAAAAACAATTAAGATATTTGTTTTTACTTTGAACTGTGTTTTTCTTTATGTAACAGCATGATTACTGAAGTTCATCTGAAAATTTCAAAAATCATTCAAAAACAAACTAAAAACTAAGCAAAATGGGACATTTCTGGCAAAAAGGGATAACTTTCCCTTTGAATTTTGAGTAGCACAATATTTGTTTTTTTTCTTCCTAAGTATGACCAGTTGGAATGTACTTAAAGTAATGAAATCAGCAAAGCGTAGGGTAATCTTTCCTTTTACAGTGCTTGCTGCTGTCAGTCTTCTTGAGATGGGTCATCCAATCTGCAGAAGAGGGCCAGATATATTTTTATTGCTATCTTAATAAAACCCTAGTTTCCTGAGTTGCTTCTTCAGCAGCCTGATCATTGTCCATTGTGCTGTTTCTCATCTCAGACTTCTGCAGGAACTGTGGAGATCTGAAACTTCAGCAATAGACTCTGTCTGGACTCTGCTCTGCTTTTTAGGGAAGATCTCAACTGCTAGAATAGGTGACTCTTAATGAAAAGCTAATCTCAGAAAATCTTTTAAAAAACAAAACCAAGTGTCATAATGCCCACAACAGTGGCAGAAATCAAATTGTCAGTTTTGAGCATCCAGAAGAAGATACTTTTCATTCAGGTAAATCTCTCTTGGGATTAGCTAAGCATGTTCTTCCTCTAAGTCAAAACATTGTCAAAGGTTGGTCTTAATTCAAAAATTTGCGAGCCAGTCTCCAAATTTCTGCTAAGGAATGACAGCTGAATCAATTTGGTCATTATTATCCAAAGATGTATCTAAAGCAGAGGTGGAGATGATATATGAGCTTGTGGTAGCAGGAAAGGAAAAACTACAGCTAAAGAAGTTAATACAAAGGGAGGTTAAATCATCTCATGTAGAGGTCTGTTTCAGACTCCTTAATGGTTTGGCTTGAACCATGTTCCTGGAGTATGTAGTGCTTCAGGGAATTCTTTGTTCAGATTTCTTCAGTTATCTGAAACTCACGAAAAGTTTCAAAGCAGCTCTACTAGACAATCACGTGAGTGTATGTGAGCACGTATTGAACTCAACCCATGTTAAGGCTATATGAAATCTTTTAAATGACTTAAATGGATTTGGATCAGGCATAGAGTAAAACTACATATGGAATTTCTATAAATTCAATGAAAACATATCAGAATTTTGGAAGACCTGCTTTAAGTTCCATATTTATTCATATAAAGGCTGTTTTAAATTTTATGTAATGTCACATTTCTATTTCATGATCTTAGTATATTTCTAGTCTTTTTAGATCAGACAATAGAGCAAGAAAACTTAATGGCATAGATACTGAAATCCTCTGCAAAAATCGGTGAATGCACTGGGGACAATTTTTTGACATAGGTACTAGTTGGACTGAGGTACTCTGCTGGATCATCTCTTTATGAATAAGGCAGAAGCGGTTCGGGTAGTTGATGGCATGGCACTGCTTGGCTGCAGTGACCATGAGGTGGCAGAGTTTAAGTTCCTGAGGGAAGAGAGAAAGGCAAGTAGCGGAATACTACTATTATACTTCAGGAGAGTGGACTTTGGCTTGTTCAGAGAACTGGTAAGTGGAATCCTGTGAGAGGCTGCCCTCAAGGGCAAAAGAAGCCTAAAGAGCAGGTTAATCCTCATGGGCAACTCTCACGAGGGAGAAAAAATGAGTAGGCATGGCAGAAAGCTAGCTGGAGTAAAGGGGAACTCATGACAGCTCAAACACAAAAAGGAAGTGTTCAGAAGATGAGCTAACTGGGAGAAACATAGAAGCATCACTTGGATGTGCACTGATGGAATCAGGAAGGCCCAGGCTCGCCTGGAGTTGAAACAGATTGAAACAGCAGCAAAAGCAAGAACAAGGAAAAGATAGTTCCATTGCTAAATGGGGTGAGTGACCTAATGACAAAGGACATGGAAAAAGCTGAGTTACTCATACAGTTATAAAATACTTGAGATTGGAAGGAACCTCTGGATGTCTCTAGTCCAACTTCCCTGCTCAAAGCAGGGTAAGTAGAACAGATTGCTCAGGGCTGTGTCCAGTTGGATTTTGAATATATCCGAGGAAGGAGACTCCAAAACCTCTTCGGGCAAGCTGTTCCAGTGTTCAATCACCCTTACAGTAAAAAAGTTTTTCCTTATGTTGAAATGGAATTCCCTGTATTTCAGTTTGTGCCCATTGCTTCTTGTCCTATCGCTTGACACCACTGAGAAATGTCTTACTCGGTCTTCTTTAACCACCCATCAGGTATCTGTACACATTGATAAGATCCTCCCCAACCCTTTCTTCTTGAGGCTGAACAGTCCCAGCTCTTTCAGCCTCTCCTCATATGTTAGATGCTCCAATGCTTTAAGCATCTTCATGGCCCTTCAATGTACTTGCTCCAGTATATCTGTTTCTTGTACTGGGGACCCAGGACTGGGCCTAGCACCCCAGATGCTCCAAAACTGCTGAGTAGAGGGGAAGGCACACCTCCCTCAACTTGTTGGTGACGTTCTTCCTAGTGCAGCCCAGGAGGCTGTTGGCCTTCTTTGCCGCACAGACATGGTGCTGGTTCATGCTCAACTTGTCCACCAGGACCCCCACATCCTTTTCTGCAAAGCTGTTTTCTAGCCAATCAGTCCCCAGCCTGTGTTACTACATGGCGTTATTCCTCCCCGGGTGCAGGACTTTGCATTTCCTTTTGTTGAACTTCTTGAGATTCCTGTTGGCTCATTTCTCCAGCCTGTCGGCGTCCCTCTGAATGGCAGCAAACCTTCTGGTCTGTCACTTTCTTCTTAGTTTTGTATTGTCTGCGAGCTTTCTGGGTCCCAGAATCAATGTCTTCTTTGCATTGGTGTTTAGCAGTGGGATCTGCTCCCACATCTCTGCACCTAATAGAGTTTGGAGATAAAGAAGTACAACCTTTAGTAAAGGATGATCAAGTTAGGCTCTACTGAAGTAAACTGCAACCTGTAAGAAGTATTAAGTAGCAGTATAACAATGCGGTAAGTAACAAGATCATGGGACTGGATGGGATGCATGCAAGGATGCTGAGAGTGCTGATGATGTCATTGTGATGTCATTGCGATCTCTGTCATCTTTGCAAGGTCAGGGCAAGTGAGGAGGTCCCTGATGACTAGTAAAAGGCACACATTACCTCTCTCTGCCAAAAGAGCAAGAAGGAGGGCCTAGGGAATTACAGACTGATTAACCACACCGTAGTCTCTGGGAGGTTAAGGACTGTGTCCTTCTGGAAGCCATTTTCAGGTACATGAATGATAAGAAGGTGATTGAGAATAGCTTGGATTTACCAAGCACAGATAATGCCTGACCAATCTGATGGCCCTCTGTGATGAAATGACTGACCCAGGGGTGCAGGAGAAAGCAGTAAATGTTGTTTATCTTGACTTCAGCAAGGCTTTCAGCACAGCCTCTTATAATATCCTTTAGTCAGATAAGGGAGGTAAGGATTGGATGGAACTACAAGGTAGTTGAAAAACTGGCTGGACCATTGGGATCAACTGGTTGGTCAATGATTCCAAGTCTGACTGGTAGCTGGTAGCGAGTGGCATTCCTTTGGTGTCAATACTGGAGCCGGTGCTGTTTAACATCTTTATCAGTAGCCTGGTCAAGGGGACAGACTGCACCCTCATCAACTCTAAAGCCAACAGCAATATGGGGCAGTGGTCAATGTGCTGGAGGGCAAGGCTGCCATCAGGGAGACTGCGACAAGCAGGAGGAATAAGCTGACAGGGACCTTGGAACAACTCATGGAATTCAAGAGACAAATGCACAGAAGCCCTGCGTGTGGAGCAGAATAACCCCATGCAGCAGAACTGCCTGGGGGCCCGGGGCCTAGAGAGCATCTTTGCAGAAAAAGGACCTGCAGGTCCTGTTGGACAAGTCGACCATGAGTCAACATGTGTCCTTGCAATGATGAAATCTAACTGTATACTGGGCTGTGTTAGCAAGAGTGTAGCCAACAGGTGAAAGGAATTGATTATTCCTTTCTGGATGGCACTTCTGAGGCTGTATCTGGAGTACTTTTTTCAGTTTTGGGCTCCTCAGTACCTGACATATGAAGAGAGACTGAGAGAAGAGGGTTTTTTTCCCTGGAGAAGAAAAGGCTAAGGAGTATGTAATTGCTGTCTTCAGCTACCTAACAGGAGGTTGTAGAGAAAAGGGGCCGGTCTGTTCTCGGGGGTGCACAGTGCTAGGATGAGAGGCAACAGGCACAAGCTGCAGCAAGGGAAGTTCCAACTGCATGTAAGAACTGGATTCTTAGACACTGGAACAGGCTGCCTAAAGAAGCTGCAAAATCTCCATGCCTGGAGGTTTTAAAAACTCCATTGGCATGAAGCAACCTGATTTAATGTTGAAGTTAGTCCTGCCTTTAGCAGGACATTGGGTTCAGTAACCTCCACAGATTCCTTCCAGCCTAAGCTATTCAGTGTTTCCATGAAAAGTATAAACATACAAAAATAATGTAAAATTAATTCTTTTGTGCTGTTACGTGTCTGTTTCTTATTTGGAATAAAGAGTCACCTGTAGAACAATTTCAGTCAGTACAGAAAGAAATAAAATGCTGTCGGCTTTAAGTGCTGGCAAATGACCACCCTCTAATATAACAGGAAATGTGAAAAGTGGACATGAAAAAGTGAAACTAGATTCCTGCAAGGGGCAGATCCCCTGCCAGCTCTGAGATGTAACCTTTGGGGAAATCAAAGTGGTGACTCAGTGTAATGCACGATGTACCTGTACGACGAGTAAATCAAAGGGGATGGGGTCACAGTCCATTCTTTTTTCTCTGATCTGGCAGAGGATTTTGTTTTTGATTGCAGTACAGAACAAGAAATGGAACTTCAGTTTGCAGAGGGACAGACTACTGACTGAACAGCCTTCAAAAGAATAAAATGAAAGGTTCTTTAAACATTACAGGAAATAAACTCACAAACAGGACTAACTGGGGATATTTCTGTTTTAGTTTTTTAGCAGATCATCTGCATTGCCCTGTTAATGTTGAGATTTCTCACTAAGTTGATACATTTATCATGAATTTCATTATTTGATATTGTGAAGGTTTCTGCTTCATAAATGTTGAAATGAAGACCTAAAGGTTGTAGACTTCCCAGATAGTAAATGAAAGTGGATATAAGGTTGATTTATAAATAGGAACAGAGTACTTTTATCTAGAGTTAAGGTGAGCTGAGCAAAATGTGAAAATGGAATTTTACAGAGCTATTGGTATTGGTTTCATAAATAAGTGATGTTAGCTAATGAAGATCACATGTTTTTGAAATCTCTAATCATATTTATTTTAAGAGGATGTACTTGAAAGCTAAATATATAAAGGTAAAATTCAAAAAGATAAGGGTAGGTTCTGGGCGTCTCTGAAAATCCTACCAGTAGTTCTGCACTATACAAGGTAGATTGTGATTCATATCTGAAATATTGTTTTAGTAATATTTAAAGTAGTATTAAATTGAAATCAGAGCAATACTTTATCAATTGTGAACTCTGTTTGCTTCATTAACTAGAAATTAGAAAGTCAGCGTGATCCTAATATATCAAAAAGAGTTGTACAGTACTATGTCTGACAATGTTGTGATCTATCATAAAATACTAATATACAAATATTTGAAAAAAAAGTTTGAAAAAACATAAAGTGGTCATTAATTATATCTGACTTACAGCTAGTGAAAGACAACCTTTTTATTCTGAAAAACCAATTTTTAAAAAAGGATGTGTTTTAAATCTTTGTTACAAATGAGATTTAAAAGTCCTGGAATATGATAATTTAATCATAGTTCACCTCTGCCCAGTAGTCACTGTAGATTAGGTCTCATAGCATTTTACTGCCTTACATCTTTGTAGTGGTGTGTCCATTACTGCTTGAAAGTGACTGAGCTGTTTATTTTATTTACCGTCTTTTTTTAAATCACAAAATATTTTTGTATAAGCTTAAAAGGTTTGGTTTAGTTGAAGAATTGCATTCTGTCTCGTTTGCTTCAGAGCAGGCGTTTTCTAACCACTCTCACATCCTCAGCTAGGTTCAGGAAGCCGAGTGAATCTTCACAGTGGTTGTTCCTGAGCAGAGAGGGTTTATAATCACTCTGCAGAGCCACCCAACAACCTTCTGTTTCTTCCATTCATCACTGTAGAATATCGGTTTAATTACAAAATCTCCTACAAAATCAGTGACTAAACTAAGGAAATACTTAACATAAAATACATTAACATTGCTCCTGAACCTTTATCTGCATTCAGTGTGAAGTTTTCAAGGCATTCTTGCTGATGACACTATTTACTTCAGTCAGTAATATGGGGACGATAACTTTCAGACAGTATAAAAATATTTCTGGATGAGATTATCATTGAACAGTAACATTCTGAAATTCTAAGCCTCAGACAAAGATAGAATATTAACTCTCTAGTTTATTTAATTCTGGTTTTATCTGTCCTTCTAACAATCTGTTCAACTTTAGACTTAACTTACTATTTTAATGAAAACTTAATTTCAATTTAGTAATTCCTGTAAAGATTTCTTACAGATAATGTTTTAGCATGTAATTTTTTACATTATTTGGAACCGTATTTTTCAACATTGTAACTAAACAAAACATTGTTTTTTCAGCTAGAAAGATAGTTTCCCTGGCTGTATATTTTTCCTTAGTATCTCTCAGTTTCTGGTTGCAATTTGGATGTGTGTAGACTTAAAAGGACATTTTATGGAAGCTGTGTCTCTTGACCTTCAGGCTAATAATCTAAACCATACCAATCTTAAAACATAAACATCCGTATTTTATCACATCTTAGAGTTTAAGAATCCAATAAAGAAAAATTTAAAGTTAACCAACTACTTTTACATTTAACTGAATTCACATCTCCAGAATATGATTCATCTTATCTTGCAATGTCTAAGATAAGTCAAATGAATCACATCTGTAAAGTGCTTATTACTCCCCATTGACTATGGGGAGAAATTAGGGGATCCTAGAATTACTAGCTGAAATTAAGACTTCCTTTAAAATTCTAAAGCTGGATGAGATGAATCCCAGTATTGTGAGTAACTAACTGATATTAAAAATGTAGCCAAAACTGTCAAAAGTTTAGTGTCTGAGTATCAAATATACACATCTATATACATTTTTTGACAACTTGCTAGTACTTTGCTTGGGAAAAATTAGCATAATATTCTTTTTGAGGCTCAAGATTACACCACAATTTGTGTCTTTTCTCTGTGTGAGTTAAACTTGTAAATACAAGTGATAGTGTTTTAACAAATACTTGCAGTATGTGGTTCTGACATACTTCTGTATGCTGTTAATTCATTTTCAAGTCATTAAAAGAATGCTGTACTATAAAGTGGACAGTCTGCAGTAGAGTTATGTTAATTTGGGGATCAAATCCTCAAACAACTTCTACCAATTTGCCCCTTTTTATTTCAGTGATAATTTTACTTAAATTATGATTAGCTGAGGACATTAAGAGAGTATAACAGCAAGTACACTACAGAGCAAATTTATGGCAAATCCAGTGCTGGACTCTTTCAGATGATATCAGCCATTAGTTGGTCAAGGCGTGATCATGGTGTTTACTTTGCTTTGTCAGACAATGAGTTAAAGAACAGGCTCTCTTCTTCCCTCCATTTCCAAGTGAAATTCTTTTCCTGGATTATATGCCAACTCTTGTCGAATGACTGGCCCTAGACCCAGTTGTTCATTGTAGACTGTTTTCAAATAATACAGTAAAGAAGCAATCTTCACAATTTGTTAATTTGTACATTGCTTGAAGTCTAGTTCTTTTCCATCTGCTCTGCAATCTGCTGCTGTTATTATATTATGAGAGAAGCCAGGCATACCCTCAGACCAGTTTCTGAGTTGTCATGCCACATTTTTCTTCCATTTCCTCTCAAAAGTACTTGTGAGATTGGTAGCAAATTATTTCTTAACAACTCCAACAGTTTTCATATCTCATCTGGTTTTATGGACTGCAGCAAGACTGAGATATTCCAGTCATCTTCAACAGAGACCAAATATACATAACAGTAAGATATTCTTGTTCTTTTGCAAAAGTAAATAATTTTTAAATAACTTTTTCTCATATGAGAGTCTCCTAATTCATTTTGATTTAGGGTCAGAGTATTGACTGTGTATATACAGACCGTAGAACTTCAGTGGTGTTTTAGAACAAAGTTTTTGCAATGAAAACGTTTCGGAAGGTTGTTTTTTAGGGTTAATTTTTGGCTCTGCCATACTGTAGTATGGATCTTCCATCTGAGTAAACCCCTGGTTTTCCAGACTGAATTCTTTTTGTTGGGATGGTTCTCTGAAGAGCCTAGTAAGGGTGACATGCTAATACCATTTTTGGTCTTCATAAAACCCCTGCACAATGATCTGTGCCATTGCATAGTAATGTTGCAAGCTTTCCATACTCTTTCAATTCCTTGAAAGAACTGCAGTTTTAGTCTCCACTTATCTGCACACACCCTTATACAGCAAAGCAGGTAAGCACTAAAATAGCATTATAAAAAGTAGGGATCTGTTCCTTTGTTTGAAACTAAGATTTTCCTTGAGTGCTTCTCTGGTGAAGAGCATCTTTCTGTTTTTCTTCTTGTAGTGATAATTGCTTTGCAATGCTGAAATTCTAGATGGCTGAATCTTTACAAAAGGAGTAGCAAAGTACAGCTGAATATGAACACTTTTCCTGGAAGCATTTGAGGATTGTGACCATGTCCATTCCATGCTGGACTCTGGTCTTTCTTTCTTTTTGAAATATTTTGTACCTGAAATGTATTTATATTTTTCTGCATATCTTCATTCTATCATTTCCCTTCAGTCAAATTTCTTAGACCAGTTTTCCAGCCCTTATACTTTTCTTCCTCCTTTTAAATATTTTTTAATATTCTGCTTCCCATATTGCATTTCATTTTCTCTGGTCTTGGCTGATTGTTTATCTCTCTGTGGTCCTTGTCAAATTTATCATTCAATAACTTGGAATACCAAGGGATCTCAGCACCTACTAGTGGAATCCATGAAGCAAGTGCAAGAGCCATTAGTGTTCATGATAAAGTCAACTAAGCAGAGAGACACAGACATTTGTTTCTGTTAAGATTCTCCAAAGGCCTTTTCTCTACTTTCTTTAGACTTTGCTTATATACAACACACAGGTCCTGTAGAAGACAGAGTTTACATTTTCATTTAACCTTACTCCTGTCATTTTGACTTGTTCTGTCTCTCAGTGCCAACCCCTCCCCCCCATATTCCGCATAAGCAATATATGCCAGTGTATATGGTTGACTTTTGCTTTATTTCTTTTAATGTAAAATGCTTACATTTGTTTTATTTTGTGTAGTGTATTTAACAAATCCTAAACTGTGTAACAATGTGGAGAAAAAAAGTGCTGTCATCTTTTTCCAAACAGTTCAGGGGGATGTATAGCAGCATATATTTTATTTTATTGGACTCGAATGACAGGATAGGGAGAAAGATCTTGGCCGTTTGCATAGAGGTATTTTGTGCCAAATCCTCATTTGCTTTCATGCTAAGTGGGCAAGGTCTTCCCATAGGAAAAAGAGACCTCCTGAACTAGAAAATCAGAGCAGTCAGTTCTAAAGTGCACTCACTACCTAGCACCCCTTTAAATTTTGTTCAGACATTAAGTTAGATAAGCTTTATGTTTGATAAAGATTTTAGCTTTAAATAAGTAAGTTTAAATAAATCTAATTTTAAATGAGCAATCTTTAAACAATTTATCTTTACTTAAAAAAGGCCTTGAGAAGGCCTGATTGGATGTCAAAGTTGGCCCTGCTTAGTGTGAAGGGTTGGACCAGATAATCCCCTGAGGTTCCTTGCAAAAATCCATTTTTCTGTCATTTTATCTGCTTTATTTAATTATTATTTAATTTAATTATTAATTTAATTATTAATATTCATTTAATTAATTAATCATAATCTGTGATTACTAATTGCTTATTTGCTGCTTTTTTAAAGTACTCTAATAACTTCTTCAGAAATCTTCATTTATCACCAACTTTCACACAGTCCAGCCTCCATTATACTCATTCTGCCAGCATCTCACAAAGTCCACTGCAGGTATTATATACTTGCTCTTCCTTTTTAGTAAATCTGTTCTTCCACAATGCAAAGTACCAGGACTTTGTGCTTGCCATCCATTCGGTTTTGAATGTTATCACCAATTGGTCTTGCTCCTGACTCACTCATTTCAAATATTACTTGTCTTTATAGAGAATAATTCAAAGAAATACTTGTTTGAAAAAAAAATCAGTTTAGTTGAATAACCTAGTCTACAAGAGAGTTACAACCTTAAGAATTATGCAATATTTTTAATATATATGTTTAATGATCATGAAATAAAGTCCCAGATTAGTTTGGCCAATTTAAAATAGTCATTACAGGTCCTACACAGTCTACTTTACTCACTCTCTCGATGCTTTGCTCACGTAGTCTGGACTTGGTTTATAAGATAAGATGAGAAGTTTCTTCTGAAACAGTAAGTATTTAAATGGAAAGTAGAAAATTGGTAAATTGATTCTGCTAGTACATGATGTAACTAAGCCTCAAATTACCTGACTTCTATTGCAGGATGAATGTTTTCATATCTGTAGTTAAACTTTGAATCCTCTAAAGGCGTATCTGATCTTATTCTCTATTGTAGTTTGAGTTAGAAATACATTTCTCTGTGGGGGGGGAGGAAGCTTGCACAATAAATGCTACTCCACAGTGAGTCGGGCATGAAGCAGTTTTTCTGTCTTACAAGAGCTTTTGAGAGTTTGAAGATTTCCTGTCCTGAACCAGCACAAGAAGTTAAAATCTTGAAAGTGCTTGTGATATGCAAGTTCAGAAAGAAAGCTGGATGTGATCATAGAAATAGATAAAAAAAAATCCTCAAGCCAAATATTTCAAAAACTTTAATTTTGAAACCAAAACTCAAGATTATTTTCACTTTGAGAACTGGAAAGTTTTGCATTTTGAAAATACGCTCATGTTTTCAGAATTTTTTACTTTTTCCCGACATATTACAAAACCCATCTTCCTTCAAGTGATTTCACAGTCTGCATGACCTGGCATTTTATAATATTAAACATGTTGGTAAAAATCTTCGGACTATTTTTTTTCTCATGGTAACTGTAAGGAAGGAGACAGACGTACCAGTAGCACTGGCACTATAGGCACACAAGGCAAATCAGATGCCTTTATATCTTATATAAAAGGTAACATGGATGGATCTGAAACTGTCAGTTAAGATCTGTCTGTTGGAGAAACCTACTTCTAGCCTATAATGGATGTCTTCTCTGTTTCAGATATTCTGAAATGTCTCTACAGCAAAACCTTGGAAACAAAAATGTCAAAATTAAGACTTAGCACACTGTTCTGATGTATTACACAAAACCTTTGTAGCCTTCCTGGCAGCAGTTACACTCTTCTCAGTTTCCAGTATACCCACATGTTTACATAATTTTGATGCAAATTGTAAGGTGAGTCATATGTCAGTCTCCACTGCTTTAAAAATGGGTATCCATTTGTGGGTTGTGTTCATATGTAGTTCAGATTACTTCTCAAACTCAAACTTCTTCCAAGAGGTTGATTTAAGTTAATAGCAAAGACTGTCTGTCTAACATTTGCTGTAGTGAAACATCTCCTCTTGTAACAGTGACAAACATTTAGGTTTTTACAGTGTGTTCTGGTGTTTGGTGAAACGTTAGGAGTCCACTAGACCTTGCTGAAAGGTCAGTCCTTTGGCCACTTGTCATCCATCTGCAGTGGTTCCTGAAGATAAAATATTGAAAGAAGGTGCACAGTACTTGTCTCAGTCTTGAAATTCAAAACAATATTAGTCTTTATAAAGCCTTAAAACATTATCGTTAACTAAGAAAAAAAGTCTACTCTGTTTATAGCAAATTATTAAAAATGATTTATTGTAATACATTTTCACAAGTTTAATTTACCTTATAAGCTTACAATTTTTGCAGAGCCAGATCAAAATCTTTTCAGTTATGATTGCTGCAAATCTGTCAGCAGAGACTGTGGGAAGGCATTGCTTTGCTTATGCAATTCCAATTCATTAACTTGTTACATCTTGTGTGCATTTGTCTGGATTTTAATTATTTTAATTTATAAAAACTGTTTATCAATGGTTCAGGGAGGTTTAATAATTTAAAATATGATTGAAATATATAAGTTGCATTTCCTGGTAATACTTAAGAGTTTTTACTGAAGTTTGGTAGAATATATTTTTGCCCAGTTGGACTGCTATTCACAAATCCATTCAAAATGATTTGTACCACCTGCAAATTGTCATAATTTCCCTTTGCAAATAGTAATAATGCTACAGTTACTGGTTAATTCAGCATTATAATAATGCAGTTAATCTTCTCTGCCATCCCTAAAACTGAATCTGATAGAAAGTACAAAGGTTTTGCTGGAATTCAGAAAAGCTTTAAACATTATCAAAGCACTTGGCCAGTATATTTATGTTACGTTGTTAAGTTCCAAGTAAATAATTTAATTTTGTTTATACACTGGCAACAATATGAACAGTTCTCTTTTTTAAAGTGAAGGTTTTTTCTTGCAAATGGCAGTTCTGAGAATATTGCTGCACATCTGTCCTTCCCCCTGCTTAGCTGTAATGAAATGCCAACCCCAGGAACACTCATGTGTAAACACTGTCCCGTTCTGAGGAGTTCAGCTTGTGCAGCATAATTCAAATATATTCTCACCACAATCTTGTTAAGTTTAAAAACAAAGTAACATTCTCTTTATTTAAAATAAAATGTTTTGTTATATCTGTGTCTTGTTAAATTACTAGAATAACTTAAACATCCCCAAAGCATTGCCTTCTCTATTCCATAGTTTCTGTTATTTTCAAATTTTAGAAACTAATTTTTTAAATGTCACTTGCCAAACAAATTATGTGCATTTTAAGATAAAGCAAACCTAAAATGTGTAACAAAATGTTAAAAGTAAAAAGAAGAAAAATAGTTTAAAACATTTCTTTTAATGTAGGATTTCTAAAACTCTGGGCACCCATTTAACGCATGTGTGCTAATTTAACCTGCTCTTTAACAACTTGTTGAAAAACAGCTCTTGTTATCCTTCTTCGGATGCTTAGAGCAAGGGCTGAGATTGCAGACCTGCGTGTCTGTAGAGTGTGTTACAATATGACAAGTCAAGATCCTCTTTAAACCCTCAAAATGGATATGCCCAAGGCAAGCTGTCCTATTTGTGTCCCTCAACAGCTGTGCTAGCATTATGAACTGTTTTACTGTAACACCGTATCATAGTATACAGCAAATGCAGTGAATCAAATAGTGTGTGACTTTAATGTTGCGTGACATTTGCTCATAGCACAGTCATACAGAGTTAGCTACAGAATTTTACTAGCCTGTTAAAAGAGATGTTAAAAAGTGAAACAGTTCTTTCAACTTGATTGTCCACTAAAACAATTTGCAATAAACAATTTGTTATTTTTAGCAGTAAATAAATCTCTTAATCCTCCTCCTTAGTGCCAAACAGGCCTGTAAATAAAGATCAAGGGAGAACCTTTTATTTCATTGTTTCAGTGAAGGAACTTAACCGGTTGTTAAAGAGTTGAAGTGGAAACATAAACAGCTGCATATCGTTTATGCAGCCACAGTGCTTGTGTCTTGTACTTGTGTGAGCGTGTGGTGGGGCTTGGTGAGACTGTGCTAGGGATATTTGCATGAAGAGATCATCTGCCCTCACAATAGCATTAGGAATTCTTCAGGCAACCTGGCCTTGGCTGAGCAGCATAACTGTTTTTTGCTGATGAGAGATGCTAAATGCACTCTGCAGCTTTTTTTTTTCTTCTGTCTGACTAAACAGAATATACATTTAATGATACACATTGCACAAGAGCAAAAATGCTCTTGTTGGATACAATATCTCATGGATGTAATAAATTTCAAAAATCAAAAGTGGAGGATGCAGTTTAAATACATCCTGCATTTTAAGAACATAGATTTTTCTCCTGGTTTTGAAATAGAAAGTATTAGATAATGCATTAAGTTTTCCCCATTGAAACTGTTATTTTTCAAATTCTTTTGTCAGGCATCTTTTGTGCTTTTTCCCGGACTATCCCATCCGTAGGCAGTGCTTTGTAGTGGACGCTGTAGGGGTAGTACAGCATTCTGGATCAGAGCACTGACAACTCAGGCAGTGATCCTCTCTGTGGTTCTGTTTGTGTCATTTACGGTTAGGCCTAAAAAGAAAGGTAAGTGTAACAAGTCTTATAATTTAAGTCCACTGGGAGTAGGTGCCAGTATTCACAAAGTTTATTTTTAGCCCAAGGAGGCTAGATTCCTGCCATAGTGGAGATCTTTACCTTTTTAAAGTTTGGAGATCCCTGAGATTTTCCCAGCAGAGATGCAGACTCTTGTATTCCCTGACAGTAGCCCTGGCTTTCTGAGTTACCTTTTGCAAATCCTTTAGAAATTTCTGTCTGTTGGCCCTCAGGGATGCCTATAAGTGAAATTAGGCTCCTGCTCTGAATTGCTCTCAAATCCACTGATTCTGAAGATAGCCTAGGAAGACTAGCATCATTAGGCTAATGTTAATCTGTATGAATACTACCTGGTTCCTGAAGAGAAGTCCAGACTCTGTATTGGGTGTCAAGTGCTTGAGGATTGTTGGATATGTTGAAACAGGATCCATAAAAACCTACACAGTGAGCAAGGAACTCCTGCAATTTGCAATAAAGAGTATAGACCGAGGACAGATATATGTTTCAAAGCCCATTATAATTTGTTTTAAGCACCTTAATTAAGACTGTTCTTGTGATCTAATCCAGAGACCTGTCCTGCCCAGTGCATCTGTTTCATTTCTCTAAAACCAGAGGGAAGAGAACTCTTTTCTTATATTTGAAAGATGGAAAGGGGTGCTCCCTCTTTAATCCAGCAATTGGCGCACTCACATGAGACATGGAAGTTAGGGTTTCCATTCCCCCTCACCTAAAGGAGGTTGAAACCCACATTTCTCATCCTCTTGGGGAGTGTCATGCACACAAAGCTACTGTCCTAGTAGGAGTTAATCTTCACCTTTTCTCATTGGGTCTGGCAGTGAGACACAGTTTTCTAACTTGGAAAGGGATTGAACAAGTGGTCCTTGGAATAGGAATTTGATCTTGTGTGTTCGCTGCCAGTTAAGTTTGGTGCATTCACATCTTCTATGTTAACAGACAGAAATGCCATTTACTGCATTTTTCAATGGCCTTGTCTCATAGCTGGGCTCACAAAATACTTCACAGATGGAGCTCTGCAGGCAAGCCAAGTGGAGGAATAACCACTTTATGGATCTCAATCAATATAGGAAGTGAGCTAGAAGCCAAATTACTTGTTCCTGTGGAGAGTGAGCTGCTCCTGTACATGCCTGGAAGCAGAACTTTAAAAGACCTGGGAGCTTTAAAAGCCAAGTCCTTGGTGCAAGTTAGGCAGCCTTCAGGTCTACAGACTGATGAGCAGAGATTTTCAGAATCACATTTCTGTTGCTTTGTTTCAGAAACTTGTGTAAACAAGTTCCCAACCAGCAATGTTCAGTTACAGCATCAATCCATCGGTTTCAGGTGCTTTGCACTGTGCTGTGGAGCTGTCTCAAGGGAGCCCCACTGTGGTCAAGCCGTCATTGAATTCTGATTATATCATTCTTGGAGATTAGTCTTCTGAGCCTCCCACAGCCATTACCTTTTTGACACCTTGTCAAGCAAAAAGCTGATTCAGTGCCTCTTAATTCTCTCCATTCTGGTGTCATAGAAGAAGTTTCACCTGTACCGCCAAAGTATGCATGGGGGACGGCTAGCAAGTGTATGGCCTAGCTATTGTGCTCTCTGTGCTGTTTGCAGGTAGCTATGCATTATGTCATTTTCCTTATGAGGTGCCAGCTTACAGGACAGCAAGTTTTATTGTCTCTGTGCATCTTCAAATTCCCTGTGATTGACTTCAGTTTCTAACAGCAGAGGCATAGATTTTCAGCTGAGCAAAATGTTACCATTTGCCATTCTGTCATTTTAGAGTGTCAAGTATGGATCAAGGACTGTATATGCAGTCTTTTATGTATATTTTCAGTTATTTTGACACTCTGCCTGTGCTAAATTAAGAATAATGGAAGTTTGTGGTGACATGTCTAAATGAGTATTTCTTTGCAGACTGCATGAAGTCCCATACTGTCACCTGCTGACCATTGTCAAGGCATTTCACTTCATCAGGTGTACCAAGGAAGATTAATTCAATATAAATAATGAGGAATTTAGCTGGAATACCAGGTAATAAAACTGCCTCAGAAAAGCACGTATCAGAATGCAGGATGCACAGACTTTTTCTCACACAAGATAAGAAACATTTGGCACTTTTTTTCCTTTCAGGAGAGCTTTCAGCTACTACTCTGTATGGTGCAGCTCTTGTAGAGTCTGTTCAGAACACTGTATATGCCAGCCCTGTGCCTTAGATACCCTAGAGTGTGTAAAAAGGCCGACTGAAGGCAAGTTAAGGCCATGCAACAAGGTGCCTAAAATGGCATTAGTTGCCTACACTTTGGCAACTGAATCCTGTCCTAAGTGTCCAAGCTCTCATTTATAGATCTGGGGAGATCAGATGTGTCTAGGCTGTCAGATATGTCACAGGACTTACAAGAGATCCATCCCTCTGGGATTATCCACTGGAGGTCAGGATATGTCACAGCAGTGGGAATGACTTAGTCATGTAGCTTTTGCAATGGCTTTTGGTACATGAGAAGTTTTTATGTGTTAGCTGTCCTGCAGTAACATCAGGCAACAGATTCCTTCATCCAGCATGTCTACATTAGGGCCAGGATGAATCAAGCTCTGGTTTCCGTTTACTGTACTGATTAGGGCTCCATTGGGAGTTTGGATGTATTGCTTAGACTTAAATTTAAGTGTCTAACCTCAAGCTAAATCCCACCTTTAAATTCCTGTGATGGTCAGGAAGACATCACCTCAGTCCTGAGTTTCAACCATGACTTTTCCTTCAGTACATGTAATAATGCTGGTGGCATCGCAGTGGCTTGTATATCTGTATCCAACTTAAAAAAAGTGTTCCATTTGCTTTCAGGCTGTTAGTCATTTTGTCAGCTGTTTCCCCTTCTTTGAAGAAATCTCTTTGAAAATTTCTTTTCTTTGAAAAATTTCTCTGGGATAGTGCTTTTTTACTCTTTGTCTGTGCTGTGCACACTCTGCTGCTAAGTCCAGAAAAGTGATCTAACACCTAGTGTTCATACATTTTTTCCAGTTCCCTGTTATTAACTTATCTTTTGCAACAACATGAACATAGGCATAGGTGGCATTTTTTGGACTCTGTTTTAGAACTATGTGTCTTCCTGCTTCAAGTTTCTTTTCCTTGTCTTTTGGTCCCTCTGTTGTATGCTATTGTGTCAAAGTCGTGTTCTACCATCCATAGGCTTTAGCCTGGAAAGAGCAATTTCCTTTGCTTGACAGCTTCCAGTTTTACTGTCAAAACTCAATCACAAACTTGTCCTTTGCCTATACCATTTGCAGGTATTGACTACTCAGCCTTTAATTATTCAGTTATCCTCTATGTTTCTGAAGAGCTTTTTACCCTGTTATGAGCTTCGACTGCTATATTTTTCCACTCAGAATGTTTTTGTAGCTTGGCCTTCTCATGTGGTATGAATGTACCTTGCTACAGATTTTAAGCGTGCCAAAGCAAACAGAAGCCTTTTAACAAACTGCATAAAACCCAGACTGACTATGAAATTTATCTGGAGCCCAACAGCTATTAGCCCTCCTACAAGCTGTGGACATAACTCTTCAATTTGAAGTAGGGTAATTGGTTAAGAAAGAAAGCTGTAATCACTAGCTGAAGTTTGAAAGTATTGTAGCTTTCAAAGTGGGGATTTTTGCGTGATAGAATTAATTTTGCTTCTGATACTGTTAAACTGTATACCCTGGTAATATATCATTAGGCAAGCATGCCTTCTCTTAAAATGACATTTTATTTTTAAAATTTATTTTAAAAATAAAACTTGAAAATAAAAATATTTTTTTTCTCAGTTTTGAAGCCAAAAATGCATATTTTAAAAAGCACAGAATTACTCTTTGTACTTTGAAATGAAAATAATCCTGCAGAGAGCCTAAGACACAAAATATTATGCTAATAGTTAATAAAATAGTAGTGAATTTCATTACTATTTCTAACAATGTAATGACAGCACTAAAAATATTTCCCATGTTCTATAAAAAGTAGTAATTGTATTTTAATCAGTAAAGGCACTTAAAGTATGCGCAGATGATGTTCTTAATAGTTTCTTGATAATAATGTGTTATTTTAGCTGAAGGTCTGTCACAATTTGCATATTTAATTTAGGCATTAATTAGTTACGGAATACGATGAACAATTTATACTAGGCTTCTTGGATGCTGTAATCTTTCAAATGTTCATGTTTCAAATTTCAAAGAAGAGGACCGTTAGGATGACCTGATGCTTTCAAGGCCTTTCTGCATATTTGCATATTGTATCCAGTTCTTGTGATCTTGTTGTAAAACTTGAGATACTTAACATTCATAAAAAACCAAGTGACTACATGGAGAATTTCAGTTTTCATTTTAAAAAAATTATGTCTAGTTTGATATCTCTTCGACTTGTGAATGCCTACATGTAGTGATCAGTCACCTCACTGAAGGTTTTTGCATCTGTTTCACACTAATGAAAATTATAAGATGCCAAGTTGCTTTTTGGGGTCAGTCCTTAAAATTGACATCCTTGTTGTACCTTTTCTGTTAATGATACATCTGCTTAAGGAATGCAGTCTGGCCTTCACAGATACTGCAAGAATGCGTGCATACAAGATGCAGGGAAAAAGGGAATTCCAAATGTTTTCCAGTTATAAAGAAGCTGGGAGAGGGTGTCTAAGAGGTGTGTGCTTGCCTGTTTTTATAGTTTTTCCTTGGTATCTGCTGTTGCTCTCTTTTGGAGACAAGACTTTGGAACATAGAGACTTTATACTGACCCAGAATAGCCATTCTTGTGTTCTTAAATCTGTGTTTACAACTCAACAAATTTAGGGTATTAATGATCTTATTAACTACAGGGAACATAATTAAAAATAGCTTGGAAAAAATGTTTTTGTTTTAATTCCAACAGAAAATCTAAGCCAGCATTTATCTGCTATTCAAATGATTAAAAAATAAATGGTATTTTTATTAGTGACATATTAGCTAAAAGGTCGCCAAATGTGTATAATCAAAAGAGCAATTAGTGTATGCAGTTTTATACATCTGTTATGAAACCATTCTTTGACATTGATACTTTCTGCTCCAGTACATATTAAATTACTTCTAAGCAGTGATGCATGGATTTGTGCCGACAAGATCCTGTATCTTGACAAAATCTTTAGGTTTTAATAGGACTGCCGAAGACAGTGGGATCAACTCGCACTGATCCAGTTGCTCCTAGACATGATAACATTGGATACATAATAATGTTAAGATTTGAATAATGGATAATACACTGTTCAAGGAAGTTGTTACATGCAACTGCGTCAGTTGTATGCATCCTTAAATATGCATAACATTATATAAGCTGTATTTACAAGCTGTGAAATCTGTGTTTTGAAAACACAGATTCCACTTGAGAAATTAAAATATAAGGGATACCATTATTCAGTGTGTTAGCTCTTGAGGAGGAGGATGTCCTCCTAAAGACTACAAAAGACCTTTAGCAAAAGAAATGAATATATTAAAAGCTATGCCTTTTGCACCAGAGAATGTTAATCCAGCACAAGTAAATTTAGCTCCTAAATTGTCCTTATAGCATCATACTGAACTTCGGAGTACAGGTCAGGTTACTGCAGGATGTTTTAAATCCTACCTATACACTATTTAAGCAGAGTGGAGATGCTTTCCTTGGATTTAAGTAAAATATATATATGAAATTATAATGCATAAAATGAGAAACAGCAGCTTCTCACTAAAATTCTGCAAAGCTTGCCTGCAATGTTGTGTTAAAAAACATGTGGTCACATAACTGATAGAGTTAAAAGTCAAGTGGCTCAATTATGTTTATAAAGAGAAGTTAAAGATCTTCATTTTTCTTCATAAAGGTTTTGAAAAGTCACCGATTCAATGAATGTTGAAATTCCATTTATATTCAGGAAGAGTTAAAAAATGTAAAATAGTTTATATTTCTAGAAGACTTACCTAATCCTAAAGCCTTTGCCTATCTTTATTTTAGCCCCTTCAAAATGGACATGGGTTGTAAAATCAGATTCACATTTCCATTTCTAATTGGATTTGACCCATCCAGGGTCAGTACTATGTCAGCACTTAGATCTAGCAGAACAAGTGATTATGCAAGAAATGGGAAATTTTCACAGTTAATCATAAATTTTGTTGCTAAAGCAAATTCTCTATAACTGAATCAAGCAAACGTGTATAGCTTACAGTCTGCATTCTTGTCTCCCCAGTGCATACATTATAACAGACTTCATGGGCATCAGGAATGAAAATTTTATGAAGGTAGCCGCAGTGGGGACCTGGATGGGAGATTTTGTCACAGCATGGATGGTAAGAAATATAATATTATTACATTTTAAAAGAAAAACAAAAGGAATGTGTTTGTTGGTTTCGAGGGAGAGAGGAAGTGGGAGGAAAAGAGGAGGGAGAAGCCTGAGTGTCTTGAAGTAACACCAGTATTTCAACCCAGATAAGCAGAGAGCTAACAAAGGCAAGAAGGCATAATGGTAGGATATGTAATTAGTTGGGAGTCCAAGAGAGTTTCAGTTAAAATGAATCAGAGTACAACTTTGTTCCTTCTGCTGTGAGTGGGAACTTTTCCATTGACTTCTCTGAGGACAGAACTGTGTCCTTTCTTTGTTATGAACTAATGTCGTGACTTGACATATAATGAAACAGAGTAATGGCTCAAATGAAACATGTCTACTGAAAAGGAGAAAAGAAGTAAAATTATCTGAATGATGTGATCAAGAAGGATGGAGGTGAAAGAAAGAAAGACAATTACATCCCAGAATATAGCCTGTTTGAAGTGAAACTATCAGATTAAGTTTGTCTCTAATTTAGGATTTTAGAAGAATAAACTTTTACAAAAGATTAAATGTTTTCATGAAGCTGCTTTTCACTTGAATTACAATCTTTACAAAGGCACTTTCCTGAAATACTGGCAATCCAAAGATCTATGTAGTCAAAGAAAAACAGAAAATGACAGCTAACCGCAAACAAAATGAAATATGTGCAAATGTGTTTTGATTGTTCAGGAAAAGCATGTTTTAAACACAAAGTAATGAAAAGTGAATGCATTTTTATTTCTTTTTTTAGTAAGATTAGATTTTTATGATGAATGTAGGTAAGAATTTTAACAGTTATGACTGTGACATTAGTAGCTGAAGTCAGCAAGACATTAATTTGTATTGGGGAAAGAAGTCCATGATTTTTAAGATTACAGAATGGGTCTAAATTAATCTCTATTTTTTTCCTAATGATTCATTGACACCTCAGTTTGTTAACTCAAAATAATCAACATAATTTTGGAAGGGTTCGTTAACACAGAGAGCATTACCTGATAGTGAATGTTTATTATATATCACATTCTCATGAATGGAAAATAATCTCAGCATTTGTAAAGTGTAGCCAGTGACTGCAGCAGTCTCAGTGTAAGCAAAGAAACAAGTCAAGGTGGATGAATTCCATGACTGTGATATGTGTTAGGAGAAAATACTATAGGAATAGTTTGAAGTAGGAATGACTATAAGATTGTAAGACTAAAGTCTTTAAGACTATAGGAATAATCTTAGAAGAGTCATTTGAGTTTCTCTCAATTTATCCTCCATGTATTTTATGTTTGGAGCTTACTGTACAACAGGCAAGGAAAAATAAAGAACATCAAAGATTTTTTCAGGATATTGTGCACTCTGTGTCAGTGGCTTCTCCGAGACAAATTACAAACTGTGAAATGGTGGCCATGAAAATTGAGTACTTAGCAAATCATCTGTCCAAACAAGCTTACAGTAAGGACTTTGTAGAATTGGTGCATCGACTGATGTTTTCAATTAATGTGGATTTCTAGGAAATCAGTAGTAAAATTCATGGCTACTTCTAAATACCATTAGCTTCACCCTTTTTTTATGGGCTTCCACAGCTTTATACAAATATTCAAGGAAAAGTGATTGATGAGCTAAACTGAATTAAGAGGGGTCATGTTCATCGTACATATGTGACTTAGGGCTCCAGTGGTATGGTAGATTTCGTATTGGTTGCACCGCATTAGGAAACATTCCAAATTTTCAGTTCCTCTTTTCTTCATCTCCTTGAAAAAGAATTGTCACAATGAAACATGCAGCACTATATAAAGCACATAAGGCTTCACGCGATATGGAAACTGCTGAGTTCAAGGGGTATTAGAATCCTGACCCCTTTCCGTGTATTCAAAGCCCTCTCAGGTCTTCTCAGCAATGGAGGCAAAACTGGATTGTGCCACAGCAGGTTCCAGTAGTGGATGGGGTTGTCACTAAAGGGGGGCAGACTGGCTTTGGCAGGGGCAGTTTGGGGAGGGGAGGTTGGTTGTAAACTAGGCTCATTCTATTAGTTTTTAGGAATAGCATAGGGCGTGGGCTAGGAGGATCAATGGGTTTTAGGAAATGCTTAGGATGCAGGAAGGGAATTAAGAGGCATGGTGGTTGTAGAGGAGGGAGTTAGGAAACTCAATGAAGTTTTAAGAGGCTCTGGATAGGGAAAAGGGATTGACAGAGATTATGCTTGCTATTTTTTCTCTCCTCCCACACATGTCTTCCCACCAATATTACCTTTACTGCTCTTCTTCCCTCTTTTGGGGGATATAGGATCCCACACCCAGTCAGTTCTCTCTCCAGCACCAACAGCTACCTTCCCCTATTCCGTCAATTACTACTACTCCCAGCCCAGGTCCTCTTCAAAACTGTATCTCACCCACTTGTGTCTGCTGGATGGCTCAGAAAAAGAAGAAAGATAAAGGTGGGAGCAGATCAGAGAGCTAGAAGAGATTCCGAGAGACCAACACTGTCTGCTCCTGCTACCAGTAGGGGTGGTGGTATCAACCAGTGGTTCCCCTGCACTCATCCTTGTTGTTCTCTTTCTTCTCCTTCTCCTTCTTTTCCTTCTCCAAGCAACAGCAGAACACTATGTAAATGGGGATGAGTTTCTGAGAAGGTCACACTCCTGGCACAGCTGATTCCCATTCTCTCAGGCACAAACTGAACAGTCCATCACTCTTGCAGCCCACTGACTACTTTGCTGCCTGCCTCAGATAAATTCTTCACATGCTTGCTTTTCCCTCTGACCTTTTCTCATAATCCTCATTGCCAAATTTTAAAAACATTTTATGTAGTGTAGCTTATTCTCTGTGTCTTTTATTGGAATTTGCTGAGTTTGAAGTAAAATCAAAACTGGATTTGGGGGGAAGACACATCCAAACAGTTTTTGTTCAATTTCCTTTAAAAAGTGACATTTGGTTTTAGTCATTTTAATTGCAAGAGAAATGTTATATTGCGTGGTGCTAACATGAACAGACTGTTTCTGTATAGAACTGTAATCCATGTTTTAATCAGCAATAGTGGTTTTGACTGGTGGAAATGTCAAACTCTTCATACTTCTGATAGGTGAAGATTCTCCAAAATCTCTTCAGATTTCCAAATTCAGGTGTTTAGTTCCTCAGAGCAAGTGAGAATATTGAAATTGCTTCTGCAATGCAAATCCAGGCAAAATATATGGGTCAGTCTATGGAAATGACAGTGTTTAAGGGCAGCTAAGCCTAGGAACATGAGAAAAAGCAGAAATGTCAGGCAGGGGAGTATTAGTAGCAGAGGAGAGCAGACAGCATATGCCTTGGTGCAAAACTCCCACATAGCCTGAGTGTTTGGGTCATATATTTACATAACTTGATAACTTAGATCATTGTGAAGCGGCTTCATCTTTCCCTAACTTCAACAATCCTATTCTATATGAAAATAAATTATCATGTTGTTTATAGTATTTGAATTTGCTTGACTTTCTGCATGCAAAACCCAGGATGGAAGTGATATCAAAGTGAATTGAATCATCTCTGGGATTGTTGCTTATTATGAAGTCCTCCAATCCTGTTTGGGAAAAGAAAAAGCCATAATGGAACCTTTACACATTTTCACATTCACTGCAGTAGTTATATTTTCCAGTGTTTTAAGAAGTTTCTACAAAGAAGTCACCCATCCTTAGACTATAAAGCAGAAGATGAAAAAGTAGATGTTGCCTTTACTTCAGTATATTTGAACCGCACTGGAATTAAGATCTTATTCTCTATTTAATTGGGAACTTTGGAAGTAAGCAAGGATAAAGCAAAACAGACGGGATTCAATTTTCAAAATGAGCAATCAGTAAAAAATAATACTGCCCTAATACAGCAAGAAGAGGTTTATTAAATTGGGAAAGTACTTGAAATGGGAAAATACGTTTTGGATTGCTGTTTGTTTTGGATTTAAAAGGCAGAAGTGAGCCACCCCCATCACCACTTCTTAGCTCACTGGCTAGTTTGCTGACAGGTTGTGACTGAATTCCCAATAAAATCAGTGATATTCTTCCCATTGTGTGTAATGGAAATGGGACCGCACTGTAGCTGCACAGGGAGTGAGTGTGGGAAGGAGCTTCTTCCTTTGTACCTACAGATAGGAGCTTCTAGGACTAGTAATCATCCCTTCTGAAGTCTGTAGGAAGTGTTAGATGTTCTAAATAAGACTGTGAAGGGGGAATGGGTTCAAAACACTATCTCTCTGCACTTTTTCATCTTTGCAGCCAGGGAAGTATATTCTGAACTTGCTTTGACATGCTCTCCTGCACTCATAAAATGTGCATTCTGTTCTCATGGAGAGTGCTTTTGAGACAGAAACCACAGGATTTGGCACAGTAGGATAGCTTTGAAAAAAGGTTGGATTTCACCCAGACAGGCCTATAAACTGGCAATTAGGGCCTTCTTCTGGGAGGATGTGAGCAGGCTGAGGAAGGAACTGATTCCAGGGCAAAATTTCTGACGATTAGCGTTGGGTAGACTCCTGGCCATATCTGTAAAAATGAACAACCTGCTGCAGCTGTATTTTTGTGAGGGGCCCACTCCTGAGCATGTGAGGTAAGGCATGCTCAAGAGTATGCCTTCAGGAGTGGATGGCATTGAGCATTGCTATAGAGGGCAGAGCCTCCTCCATTCTTCACAGTCTCCTGATGAGAGAGCTTTCCTGCTTCTTTCCAAACCTTGTTAGCTTTTAGACTGCTAATACTGTTGTTCTCCGCTTCAGGTGATGGTTTTGTGAGCTCTCCGAAGATCACATACAGGCCCTGTGCTATGAATGATGCTCATACCACATGGAGAGATTTGCACACCAACTGCCATTGCTATTTGCATTAAAGATATATCCCTACCTAGAAGCCCTACATACATGTGAATGACTCTAAACAGTGGAAGTATCCAGTAAAGTTAGTTACATCTTCCTTAGACCCTGGTTACTAGGACTATCAAAAGCTGAAAAAGGTGAAATGTTGAACTTTCTGCTGGAAACTGGTGCTAAACTCCATGAATGTTTCAGGGGCTGATCCTCTTGGCAAGTGGTCTTATTCCCATTTACCTTCCTTCTGGAAAGTAGTTTAATTGAGAGTTTCTTTCCCCTCATTAATTGCTAGAGGGAATTGAGTAGGTTTGAGTGATCACTGAGCAGTAGAAACAGCTCTGGTTCTCATCATGATGAACAAGGATAAACTCAAGGGATGGTTTAATCTGTTATTCATCAAACTAGTTTTGACCAGTTCTGTATGACTATAGTTTTTTGGGTTTTTTTTCTAAACAGGAGAAACCAAGATATCTTTCAGTGCTTTGCTTTAGCACAGTCCTTGGCATAGTACCTTAGAGTTTAAGCTGAATCACTGTCACAATTCCTGCTGCTCTTTCCAGCATGGTGGTTTGGTTTCAGTTTGACTCTTCCCTTGCTTGAGGCCATGAATCCTTCTAGGACCATTTCTGCCTTTCACCACCGCAGCAGAGGAACCAGTGGGAAGTAGTACTTCCAGTACAGACTAGTTGGAAGAGTGATAGGTCACCAGTTGTTCCACTGACTTATTATCCAGGACTAAGACAGACAAACATCCTATCCTCTTGGATCGGTGGATATGGAGATGGGAGAGCTCCAATCTAAGGCTTGTCAGTATTGGGATTTGAAAAGGTTATTACTGAGTGATGAATCCACATATACTCTTCCTCATCAGTGGAAGTGGATATTGACCAGCATATATGCAAGCTGCCTGAGCCTGTGTTAAGTTTCCCGGGCAACAGATCTATACCACTAGGTGCACCTGCAGGATCATGCCAGTACCTCACCATGTATAACTTGTGGTGGATTGCTGCTCTCTTTCATAGAGCTTGTATATTCTTCTGTGAGAGGGGTTCTCTTTTTTGTGATATTTCCAGTGCTAGCTGAAAAAACTCCAGGAAATATACTTATCTAGGCAAACAGACCAAGTTTTGGGCCTTGTGATTCCAGAGGACAAATCTGACTGTGCTCTGTGTTCTGACTCTGCTGGTGCTGAAAGAGAGAAATTTGCTTCTGTTCTTTTCATTCACATTTCTTTATCAGTCATTTTTTATCTTCATCCTGTGGTGAAGGAGGCTTCTGTATTTTCCCATCTTATGAGACTAATATGTCTTAAGTGGCTGGTTTGATTGTAGCTAGTTAGGCCTGTGACTGGTTCACAAGTCTAGTGGACATCCTCTGTGAGATCTGAATCTGGTACTCTACAACTTGTGGTACATAGGATAAACCTTTGAACTTTTGGCAGCCTGTACATTGTAACATTTATGAAACTGTTATTTCTGTGGGTGATAACTTTTGTAAGGGAAATACAAGCTTATACGATATTCTTTCAGGTTAAGATGTCCTTCTAGTTTTCTTACCGTAGGCACCCTTGGGTTCTGTCTTACTCAGTAGATCAATTTACTTCTGGTTTTCCTTAAGCTTCTTATGCCTAGGGTCAAGTTTATACACTCGATTGTCAGATAAAGAAGATTTTATAAGGGAGGGTCTGAGGCGCTAGAGAACTAGAGCCTGTCCATGTGGTCCTTGACACTGTTAACATCAATATCTGATATATTTAAATGAACATGTCTCCTTGCAAACAAAGTAGGAATCAGGTTGCTTCTAAATCTGTAGATTCCTAAAACAGAGTTTTTTTCTGTCATGTGCACTCTGTTGAAGCTCAGGCTGCATCCATAAGAACATAATAGTCACACCCGGTCAGACCAAAAATCCATCCAGGCTAGTATCCTGCCTCCAACTGTGACTATAAGCAGAAGCCTGTGGAAGAATAAGAACAAACCAATCATATATGATAATTTCCTCTAATATCCTTTCAAACTACGTGTGGTTTTATATATGAAATAACTCTTGATGGATTTCTCTACCCTGTACTTGCCCAATCTCCTCTTTAATCTAGGTACTTTTCTAGCATCCACAACATTCTTTGGCAATAAGTGCCAGTGGTCAATGTATAAGGAATCACCTCCTTTTTTTTTGTTTTGAACTTGTTTCCTGCTAACTTCATTTGATGCCTTTAGTTCTTTTACTGAAGAGGCAGCAAACAATTTATCCTTGTGCACTTTCTCCCTGTTGTAGACATATATCGTATTTACTCTAATTCATCTCTTTTTCAGACTGATGAACTCTAGCCTAATAAGTTGTTTCTCATACACAAGTTGTTCTATATATTTGCCCTTCTTTGAACTTTTTCCAGTTTTCCTATATCCTTCTTGATAGGGAGGGGACCAGAACTGCCCACAGTATTCAAGATGTGAATGAACTATGGGTTTTACAGTGATGTAATGATGTTCTCTGATTTTCTGTTCCTTTTCTAATAACTCTTAACATTTTGGGTTTTTTTGACAATATGGAATACTAAGATGGTGTTTTCATGGTACTGTCTATCATAACCTCAAGATTTTGTTCCTGAGCTATAACGGTTAGCTCAGGGGCCATCATTTTATATGTGAAGCTAGAATTGTTTTTTCTCCTGTGCCTCAATTTACATTCATCTACATTGAATTTCATCTGCCATTTTATTGCCCAAGGAGTTTTTCCCATAAGGGCCTTCCTCAGTTCTTCACAGTCAGCCATCATCTTTATTACTGTGACTAACTTAATATCATTACAAAGCTTTCACACCTCACTGCTCACCCTTTGTACTAGGTTGCTTGGGAATATGATGAACGACTGCATCCACTGCACAAATCCCTGTGGAACTCCACTGAAGACCTCCCTCCATTACGGGAGCTGTCTGTCTAACCTACATACCTTCCGTTTGCTGTCTTTTAATCAGTTATTTGTCAACATAAAGACCTAAAGCTCTGGCTATTGGGTTTCCATAGAAGTCTTTGATTAGCAATTTGTCTAAAGCCTTATAGGAAATTCAGGTTAGGCTATTTCAGCCACATCTCCCTTATCTTTTGGGAGATCTTAAAAGATAAGAAGAGATCCCTTATCTTTTGGTGCTTTGTTGACCTCATATTGTGAAATTTCTTCCTTCCTGATACTTACTGAGCGAGCCATTTAGCACTCCATTCACAGCCTCAGTGTTTCATGCTGCCGTTATAGAAGGAGCCAAACAATATTGGGTGGTCCTGAAAGTGCTGTTTGTATAAAAGGCTCCGAGTCCCAACTCAGAAACTGTGAATATGTAGAACAGTTTGTGGCCATCCTCATGTGGCTTGTCAGTAAAAGACAGAGCTTGTTTCCTAGCAGTAGGAAACAGTTCATTTTCCCTCATTTTTGTTCACTGTTTCTTTCTTTTTCCCACAAAACCCTTTCATCTTGTGGCCAGGGTGCAGGCACAATGGTTCACATTGTGCAGGTGAGCAAAAATTAAGGAATATTCTGGTTTTTATATTCCTGAACAAAGCAGAAGGGACAACAGGGCCTGAGCATGACTGTTGAAGTTACCCTGAAGACAGAAATGTCTTTGATTTCTTTGTGGTGGGACCTATATTCTGAATGTGTGCATGAATTACATGTTTCAGAGTACTCTAGCCACTGATGTATAACCTCTCTTTTCTGAAAAAAAACCCCTATAAGACATATACTTAGCTATAATACATAACTAAGGCATAACTACAATGCATTATAAATACAATCTATAGTCTATGTGTCTTTTAGACTGAACAGAGAGGCTCTTAGCAGTTTTTTGTTATTTACATAGTTACGTGATTCTGAGTACTTTTTTTTTTTAATCATAATTTTGGACACAGGCACCTACATCTGCTTAAGTCTTACTTTGAATCTGGTGCCTTCTTGGCCTTGCTCCTTCCCTACCTTACAGGCAGGGAATATATTTGCTGTACTTTGCATAGAAATATTCAACAGCAGTAAATGTTGTACATTTGCTTAGCTCTTCATTTTCACCTTGTAAATGCTGGTGTGTCTATAAATCTACAACATAAAGGTTTAATATACTATACAGTGTAGGGTGAAGTAATGGAGCACATATATTACACTTTAATAAACCCATAGCTTGATGTTATCTTCTGATAGATATCCAGTACCTGTAGACTGTGGTCTCTCTGCTTTATTCTTTACCATTTTGGTAATAAGAATGGATGTTTACTTAATCCCATTAAGCCATTTTTGATGGCTTGCATACTCCATTAGCAAGAATTTTAACAGTATTTGGAGATAGTTACCTTTGACTGTTTTGTTGCCATTGTGATCTTGAAGAACAGCAATTAGCTGTAGAATAGAAGAACAAGATATTAAATGATCTTGAAGTGTTTCTCATGCGTCTATTAAGGCAGAACATTATTCTTGTCCTCATTTGCTCTGAGACATGACTATCTATCTACTTCGATATTCTAGAGGAATGATTCATTGCCACTAGGCAAAATTTAGGTTGATTTACCTCTTTGTTTTTATCTCAGGATGTGTATGTGTTGTTAGGGCATGTTCAAAGTAGCAACCTTGATGCTATAAAAACTCTTGTTGCTGAAAATGGCAGATACATGAAACCACTGCAATGCAAATAGGTAGAAAATAAAATACTAATGTGGCTAAAAGTGAAACCTGCTTTAGTACAGGACAGGACACCAGTTTTAAAAAAAGTGTTGAAAGAATGTGTAATATGGCCACTAAAAATAATAAAGTTTCTAAATTATTGTACATATCTTTTTAATAAAAGGAGAGTCTGAACTGCCACAAATGTTTACTGTTAGATCATGTGTGTGAGAGTGAAAGAATAACCCATCTCTCCAGGAGATATTGTTCTTCAAAGCATAGTATATTGTTCTATTCACGAGCAGTGAAAACTCCACCATTTTGATGCACATTCCGTGACAGCTTGGAGAGTGAGGAGCCTTGAATGACTGACATCATTTCTAAGTCATGCCTCTGTCAAGGATTGGGCATGACAATTCAGATTATGATCAGTGTCAATCTTTTTGATTGTTTCTGTTCCACTGACGTATCAAATGACAAAATAAAACTATAATTGAATTTGCTGTGGCATCTGAAATACTGTATAGCTAATGACTCTGCTGTACTTCAGTAGTGGAAATGAAATTAAACCGTGAAGCATGAAATGGAAGGAGCATGATATATGTTACTAAACTCATTTGCCAGGACTGCGCAGGAATGTGACTAATAACACCATTGGAGGCAACATGTTTCTCTCCATTCAGAAAATCAGGCACAATGCCGGTTGCTATTTTAGTTCTGTATTTCTGTTTTTGCTTTTCTTTCCTTTTCTTAAGGGCCAGTCCAGTTTCAAAGCCATTCTGTAGCTAATTGTTCTGTCTCCAGATGATAACCCACATGTAAATTCATGGAAACACAAGGGTGATCAAACACTCAGTCATGGGAGACTTGCTAATTTTGTATTTTCAGTGTTTGTGGGGTAGGAATTTGCTCGCATCCTGTTCTTCCTCATGAGCTAGTACTTAGTTATATAAGGTGGACTCTGCCTGTGTCATATGAGTTCATCCAATCAAGTCAGATCATGCTATTATTTATTCATTGATTGATAGTGTAGCCATCTTTTCATGTGCTCTAGATTACAATTATCTGCCTCTTCCAGCTTTATCTTTTTTTTTTATTCTCCCATTAGCTTCTCATTTGAATTCTGACCAGGCATTGCCAGAGGTTGCTTCATCCCTGTTATTTCATCTGTTTTCCAGCCAGTGAATTCCTTCAACTCATCCCCACAGCAGGTAATCTTTATTACATGAAGATAACCATTTTCTGGGATTTAAAACATACACTTGGTAGAACATATGCTAGCAGTAGAAGCCCCAGGATTTTCTTCTGAAGAAGGCTACAGTCAACTCTACTTCAGAGCTCAAGAGTAAGAATTTGGAGTCCCCAAAGTCGGGCCCCCAAATTTAACCTAGGGTTTCTGTAAAGCTCTAAAGCATATGTGTCTTGAAATGATTATCTGACAGCTTTCTATGACAAGCAAAAATCATTTTAGGAGTTCTTTCAAATATGTGGGAAATTTTCCCCGCTATTTTTAAACTCGTACACACATTTCTGGTTTGTCTGGATCATTATCTCTTTTCCACCAGTGTGTCCATTCCTGTCAGTTTAGTAATTCTGAACCTGCAAGCATTGTAGTAAAACCCAGAATGTTATCAGAGCTTGTCAAGAAGAGTATGTGGATTATGCAGCAAGAATCTTCCTCATTCATCTGATGCCCTCAATATTTGTTGAGTGGCTTTTGAGAAATCCAGGCAATGGGTCATAAGTACTTGAGTGTGGGGGAATTCTTATGTCCCCATCTTGGCAAAATGGCCTGGATAACAACAGCTGATATGAGAGCAATGTGAGTGTAAACAGTGTGTGTGAATACGGTACCCAGAACCGTCTTAGAGGGTGTTTGCCAAAAACCTAATAATACTGAAGACGATGACCATCAGATGGATTAACCAGTAAACAGAGAATTACCGAGAGACTTCTAAAAAAAAAAAATTCAGTTGAAATCAGCTTGAAATGAAGTATAAACGAAGCATGGAAATTTGAGAGTGAGGAGAGAGAAGAGGGTAACAGACCAGCAGGCAAAATCTAGTTTGACACTGCCAGAAGTTGCTCCACCGGCATCATGTCTGCCTAGGCCAGACATAGCCTCCGCCCTTTCTGGTTGTTGTGAGCATCCTGCATCCAACTAGTGGACTGACATTACATGGTGCACCAAGCAGTGATCTGCACCTTGAGTCTGCATATGTGATCTTAGGGGGTGCTCTTTCACCACTGTATGATTTAGCAGATCGTAGGGAGCAACGCAAACACACATAAAACTGCAGCACCCACATCTGCAGCAGGAGGTGTGTGCAGACTTGGAAGGGCATGTGTGCTTGTAATCCACACTTATAGAGGAGATACGCACCTGTAACTGTATGTGTGTTGATTAGAACTTTTGGGGCTTAGTCTTAAAAATTTGTGGCTGTTTGTTAACATTTGGTAAGCATCTGGCATTGTGGTTTATCTGTTATAGACCTGATATTGATCCTGAATGTATAGTTCACTGGTTGCTCCTTAATTATGTGTCATTAATAAGTCAATAAGCCACTTTGATCTTGACTTGATTTAAACCATGTGAGTTGAGTAGTTTTTCCTTGCAACACTTGAGCATCTGCAATAAAAGGCTGTACATTTTGTCTGCATTGCAGTTTTGTCTGAACAGTTACCGGTCTTCTTTGTCAATATATGAATGTAACTTAAAGATTCTGTGACAATGCTGCCCTGTTATCCACTTTCTAAGAACACGTCCACCATTATTGTTGATGATGTTCTCTGTTTGGTGAAGGACCTAAGGAACTGCACTCCATTCCTTGGACGTCTTCGCTCAATCACCCAAGAAAAGCCACAACTTCCATTCTCATTACACAAATGGCAGGGAAGTTGCTTTGCCTTATGCTCCTCTGGACAACTGGAACAGCAACATCAAAGGAAGTTCAGTGCTTTCATCTCAGTAGTGGCTGACCCGTTCTTCCTCCTCCAGGCAGCACCTTGATAGTGCAGTTGGGAAGCAGGAACAAACCCCTCTAACTTCACTGCCTTATTCTCTCTCCTTCAACGTTTCAGGGACAGGCTGAGCCAGTGTTGTTTTCCTATCACTACTGACTCTTGGATACAGAAATGTGAGGATATCTGGCCAATTTTCCTTTTTGCCACTCTGCAGTCCTCCCACCTATCCATTTTCAAGGGCACTTCTTACTGGAGTCTGCGTTAATAGGAGGTAGATTCTCTGGCACTGGTTTCCCCAAACGACAGGGACTTCCTGCTGAAGAAGAACACTGAGTGCCTTCATGTGTCACTCAAATTCAGGATGCTAATTCTTGTATTAGTTCTGGAGAAAGGGTTTTGGTTTGTGTCTCCTAACCTTAAGGGTATCTATTTTGACACAACCACCAGGATGTGTTGCAAAACATGTTTTTACTTCAAGATGGGTCAGGACAATTCTGAGTGCTCTGGATTCTCAAAAAGGCTTGTCTTTAGCTAGGTGCTAGCAGTGGCAGCCATGGAATTCATGGCAACAGTAGAAGGAATTGCCTAATACTAGACTTCATCTTGGACCTTTGCAGACTTGGTTTCTCACAATTTATTCTCCGGGCAAACATATTTCCAGTCTTTGGGTGATGATTTTTCTTAAGGACAGAGAGTGTTTGTTATGGATGAGTGAAGGAACAGAGTCCTGAAATGCAAGAGAGCAGAAGACACACGTTGAGCTTTCATTCTCCATGTTTAAATGATGACTCACAACACTAAGACAGTGTGGTACCCTGCAAAGCAAGCTGATGCAAGTCCCCAATGTCTCTATAGATTTTTAGAATTGGTCTATCAACTTTCAGCTTAATCTGTATGTGATTAATATTTCAGGCACTCTGACACACTTTACTTTGGTCCAGAACTGGCAATGTACAAGAGTGGTCTGAGAATGGATCTTCCAGGATTAGGGTCATTCCACAGTAGATATCTTTGCCTTAGTAATGTCAGATCTTCTGCTTCCAAACCAGACAGTGTAGTGGATGATGAATGGGTTTACCACAAGAATCCAGCTGCTTCATGCTGGCTAGAGAATTCTGATCGTTATTGGAAAAGTAGTCCAGGTTCTCAGCTCAGTTCTCCATCTTACTTAATTTTCTGGTAGAGCTAATAAAATAAAAGCATAATAAATGATATAATAATATAATAAAATATAATAATATAATAAAAGCATTCTTTTTTGTAAAGATCTGGTTCTTAGAAGGACTTGAACCTGGTGCTGAAGTCTCTTATAGACTCACTGTTTCAACCTTAATGATTGGTTCACTTCTGCATCTTTCGATGGAAATATCATTCTTTGTGGCAGATATCTTCTGCAGCAAAGTGCATAAGATACAAGTATATGTGGATGTTTCTCTTCTCTAATAGGTTTATTCTCCCTGGATCTGTTCTCTCTACAAACAGTCCTAAACAATTCTTTCCCCTTGCAGCTTGCAATTTCTTCCCAGTCAGAGAAATTAATATACTTGTTATTCCCCCCTTCATCTCATATCCATAGGCTGAGGCATCAAGGTAGATGTCTCTTTTTTAAGTTGACAAGACCAGAAGTTCCCACTGTTTTTGTGAATAGTTGACAAATCCAAAAGGTTAGAATCTGCTTGCAGAGATTGAGCATGGTGACAGTAAGCTGCCTTTTATGAGATTGCTTTGGAACTTTCCTCTGTCATTGGAGCATGTTTCAATTACAGCTCAAGCTACATTCTTTCTGGAAAGCATCTGTGCTTCTAGCATTAACCAAACAACCACCAAGAGCTGTCTTTATACTTTCATGAAGCTATATGCCATATAGAGGTGTCCATAATTGATGTGGTCATTAGTTGGGTAGGCTTACTGTTTTTCTGTGTGCTACTTTTCTGCCCAGCATCAGCCATAGTCCAAGTAGACACACCCAAGGGTAAAAACAGGGGATTGTCTAGTAGCTGGAGCCCTTTGAGATGTCTGGGCCTTGTGTGCATTCATTTTCCACCCTCATTACTATCCCACCCCCCGAA